>NW_027361824.1:16217582-16827098 GCF_039654945.1 Dendrobates tinctorius
GCTCCTATGCACAAGAATATAACTACTATAATACTGCTCCTATGTGCAAGAATATAACTCCTATAATACTGCCCCTATGTACAAGAATATAGCTACAATAATACTGCCCCTATGTTCAAGATTATAACTACTATACAGTAATACTGCCCACGATGTACAAGAATATAACTGCTATAAAACTGCTCCTATGCACAAGAATATAACTACTATAATACTGCTCCTATGTACAAGAATATAACTCCTATAATACTGCCCCTATGCACAAGCATATAGCTACAAAAATACTGCCCACTATGTACAAGAATATAACTACTATAATACTGCTCCATGTTCAAGAATATAACTACTATAATACTGCCCCCTATGTACAAGAATATAACTACTATAATACTGCTCCTATGTACAAGAATATAACTACTATAATACTGCTCCTATATACAAGAATATAACTACTATAATACTGCTCCTATGTACAAGAATATAACTGCTATAATACTGCTCCTATATGCAAGAATATAACTGCTATAATACTGCTCCTATATACAAGAATATAACTGCTATATTTCGGCCCCTATGTACAAGATTATAACTACTATAATACTGCCCCCTATGTACAAGACTTTAACTACTATAATACTGCCCCCTATGTACAAGAATATAACTACTATACTACTGCCCCCTATGTACAAGAATATAACTACTATAACACTGCCCCTATGTACAAGAATATAACTACTATAATACTGCCCCTACATACAAGAATATAACTACTATAATACTGCCCCTATGTTCAAGATTAGAACTACTATACAGTAATACTGCCCACTATGTACAAGAATATAACTGCTATAAAACTGCTCCTATGCACAAGAATATAACTACTATAATACTGCTCCTATGTAAGGAATATAACTCCTATAATACTGCCCCTATGTACAAGAATATAGCTATAATAATACTGCCCCTATGTTCAAGATTATAACTACTATACAGTAATACTGCCCACTATGTACAAGAATATAACTACTATAATACTGCCCCATGTACAAGAATATAACTACTATAGTACTGCCCCTATGTACAAGAATATAACCACAATAATACTGCTCCTATGTACAAGAATATAACTACTATAATACTGCTCCTATATACAAGAATATAACTACTATAATACTGCTCCTATATACAAGAATATAACTACTATAATACTGCTCCTATGTACAAGAATATAACTGCTATAATGCTGCTCCTATGTACAAGAATATAACTGCTATATTTCTGCCCCCTATGTACAAGGTTATAACTACTATAATACTGCCCCCATGTACAAGACTATAACTACTATAATACTGCCCCCTATGTACAAGAATATAACTACTATAACACTGCCCCTATGTACAAGAATATAACCACTATAATACTGCCCCCTATGTACAAGAATATAACTACTATACTACTGCCCCCTATGTACAATAATAACTACTATAATACTGTCCCTATGTTCAAGAATATAACTACTATAACACTGCCCCCTATGTACAAGAATATAACAACTATAATACTGCCCCTACATACAAGAATATAACTACTATAATACTGCCCCTATGTTCAAGATTATAACTACTATACAGTAATACTGCCCACTATGTACAAGAATATAACTGCTATAAAACTGCTCCTATGCACAAGAATATAACTACTATAATACTGCTCCTATGTAAAGAATATAACTCCTATAATATTGCCCCTATGTACAAGAATATAGCTACAATAATACTGCCCCTATGTTCAAGATTATAACTACTATACAGTAATACTGCCCACTATGTACAAGAATATAACTACTATAATACTGCCCCATGATCAAGAATATAACTACTACAATACTGCCCCCTATGTACAAGAATTTAACTACTATAATACTGTCCCTATGTACAAGATTATTACTACTCTATACAGCCTCCTATGTACAAGAATATAACTACTATAATACTGCTCCTATGTACAAGAATATAACTACTATAATACTGCCCCTATATACAAGAATATAACTACTATAATGCTGTACCCTATGTACAAGAATATAACTACTATAATACTGCTCCTATGTACAAGAATATAACTACTATAATACTGCCCCCTGGGTACAAGCGTCAGAATTTCTCCGGGGTCTCGGCTGCCGGGGGTAGTCAAGACCCCAAAGTACATTATATGGGTCGGTTTTTACCGACCCTGGTATTGAGATCGCCGTTATTATTGGTATGTTGGCAACCGCAAAAAGGAAAGTCCGATTTTTCATTTAATTTCTCTCTCCTCTGATGTGATCTCACATCAGAAGAGCGAGAAATAGGGTCCCCCGATCACCCCCTTCGGTACTTCTGTTGTCCCTGCAGGTCCCCCTAAAGTCCCCCAGGCCGCCAGCTTCTTTTTCTGGAGAAATTGGTGGGCACCTGCACAGTGCACCCACCAAGATCTGCCGGCCATCACTCGGCAACAATAGGACATTTTTTCCTATTGGTCCATTTTGATCACTGTGATAGACCCTATCACAGTGATCAAAATAAAAAAAAAAAATCAAACACCCCTTTATCACCCCCTTAGTTATGGAAAAATAATAAAGTAAAAAAAATATTTATTTCCATTTTCCCACTAGGGTTAGAGTTGGGCTAAAGTGAGTTGGGCTAAAGTTAGGGTTAGGGTTGGGGCTAAAGTTAGGTTTAGGGTTAGGGCTAAAGTTAGGGTTAGGGTTGGGGCTAAAATTAGGGTTAAGGTTGGGGCTAAAGCTAGGGTTAGGATTGGGGCTAAAGTTAGGGTTAGGGTTTGGGCTAGAGTTGGAGTTAGGGTTTGGATTAGGATTACGGTTGGGATTAGGGATAGGGTTGGGATTGGAGTTAGGGGTGTGTTAGGCCTCTTTCACCTTCCGTTTTTGACAATCAGTCAAGATCCGCCAAGTTTGAAAAAAAACGGATCCGCCATTTTTCTTGGCGGATCCGTTTTTTTCCCCATTGACTTTCATTATTGGCGGATCCTGACTGATTGGCATCAGTTGCATCGGTTTTTTTGAGGATCCGCCATGATGTTAGTGTCCGTCAACATCCTCAAAGATTTCCAAACGGAGCTTGCAACGTTTTTTTCTCCGGCGGATCCTCCAGACACTGAATTAACCCCAAAATCTGTCTGGGTGCCGGACAAAAAAACTCTCTCTCTCTCTCTCTCTCCTTCCCGACCAGCGATTCCTTTAAATTTCCTCATTTTCAGGATCCGTCCAAAAACGGATCCTGTGCCATCCGTTCACATCACTTGAGAACGGATCCGCTTGTCTGCCTTTTTGATGGATTATAACTGATGCAAAAAAACTGAAGTGTGAAAGAGGCCTTAGGGTTAGGTTTGTGGTTAGGGTTATGGTTAGGGTTGGGATTAGTGCTAGGGTGTGTTGGGGTTAGGGTTGGAATTGGAATTGGGGGGTTTCCACTGTTTAGGCACATCAGGAGCTCTCCAAACGCCACATGGCGTCCGATCTCGATTCCAGACAATTCTGCGTTGAGAATGTGAAATGGTGCTTCTTCCCTTTCGAGCTCTGCTGTGTGGCCAAACAGTGATTTACCCCACATATAGGGTATCGGTGTACTAAGGACAAATTCCACAACAGCTTTGGTGGTCCAATTTCTCCTGTTACCCTTGGGAAAAAAACATTGGGGGGGAGATCATTTTTGTGAAAAAAAATATTATTTTTTTATTTTTACGGCTCTACATTATAAACTTCTGTGAAGCACTTGGGGATTCAAAGTGCTCACCACACATCTAGATAAGTTCATTAGGGGGTCTAGTTTCCAAAATGGGGTCACTTGTGGGGGTTTCCACTGTTTAGGCACATAAGGGGCTCCCCAAACGTGACATGGCGTCCGATCTCAATTCCAGCCAATTTTGTATTCAAAAGTCAAACGGCGCACCTTCCCTTCCGAGCTCTGCCATATGCCCAAAAAGCCAACCCTTGGTAAAATAAAAAAAATGGTACTGAAGTAAATTTTTTGTGAAAAAAGTTAAATGTACATTATGTTTTTAAACATTCCAAAAATTCCTGTGAAACACCTGAAGGTTTATTAAACTACTTGAATGTGGTTTTGAGCACCTTCAGGGGTGCAGTTTTTAGAATGGTGTCACTTTTGCGTATTTTCTATCATATAGACCCCTCAAAGTAACTTCAAATGTGAGTTCCTAAAAAAATGGTTTTGTAAATTTTGTTGTAAAAATGAGAAATCGCTGTTTAATTTTTAACCCTTGTAACTTCCTAACAAAAAAATTTTGGTTCCAAAATTGTCCTGATGTAAAGTAAACATGTAGGAAATGTTACTTATTAATGTAACAACCCTGCTGGCATCGCTGCATGCCCTCCCATTCCCCACTCACCAACTTTATCACTGCTCCAGGCCATGCTGTGATTTCTGTCTGCTGCCAGCTCCATGCTCTATCTCCTGTCTGCTCTGTGCATGTTTCCTGGCTGTCTGCATAGGGGGGCGGCGCCAGAACTCTCTGGTTCTTATGGAGTCAGGGTGTACCTGTCTAATGTGTCCCTGACCAATTACCAAGAGCCCTCTAGAATTTAGGATAACTCCACCCACTGAAACCTTGCCTGTGCAATTTGTTAACTCAGTTAGTGTCTTGCTACTGAGCTGCCAGGTCTAGCTCTGCGTTTCTCCTTCTCTGGAGGTCTTACTCCTAACCTTGCTTGGTTCTCTCTGTCTGCCCTCCAGGAGGCAGAATATCCTGGTCTCTGTGCTGTTGCTCCTAGCCTTGCTTTGTATCTGTGTATACTCTGGTCCCTGTGTCCTTGGCCCTGTACCTTGTCTCGTACTGTTACCCTGTCTGAACTCTGTCCAACCTATTTTTGTCAGTCTCCTTGTCTTTGGCTTCTTTCTTTGCTGTGTTTTTCCTTGTGTTCCCTCTCTCTACTTAGTCCTCGTTCTGCTGCTGCAGAACCTCTTGCGGCTCTGCCTGTATTCCACACCCTTGCAGCACTCTGCCTGTACTTCACACTCTTGCAGCGTTCTGCCTGTACTCCGAACTCTTGCAGCACTCTGCCTGTACGCCGCACTTTTGTGGTGCTCTGCCTGTACTCCGCACTCTTGTGGCTCTGCCCGAGCTCTGCTCTCTGGCAACTCTTCCTGCTTTGTACTTGTTTGTGCTCTATACTCTTGCGGTTCTGCTGCTGCAGAATCTCTTGCTGCTCTCCAGCTCTTCCCCGCAGTGTTGCGGTTCTCTACCTGTGTGAACAGGTCCAACCTGTTCCTTCATTCTCCACTCCTTCCAGCCTGTATCTGTACCTGCACCTCCTGTGTGAACAGGTCCAAACCTGTTCCTTCATTTTCCACTCCTTCCTGTATCTGTACCAGCATCCGCTGTGTGAACAGGTCTTTACCTGTTCTCTCATACACAATACCTGCCTGCCCCGTGCCTTAGCCATACCTGCTTGCCCCATGCCTCAGCCGTGCCTGCTTGCCCTGTGCCTCGGCTGTGCCTACCTGCCCCGTGTCTCAGCCGTGCCAGCCTGCCCTGTGTCTCAGCCGTGGCAGCCTGACCTGTGTCTCAGCTGTGCCAGCCAGCCCTGTGTCTCAACCGTGCCAGCCTGCCCTGTGTCTCTGCCATGCCAGCCTGCCCTGTGTATCCGCCGTGCCAGCATGCCCTGTGTCTCAGCAGTGCCAGCCTGCCCTGTGTCTCAACTGTGCCAGCCTGCCCTTTGTCTCCGCCGTGCCAGCCTGCCAAGTGTCTCCACTGTCAACCTGCCCTGTGTCTCTGCTGTGCCAGCCTGCCCAGTGTCTCTGCCATGCCAGCCTGCCCTGTGTCTCCGCCATGCAAGCCTGCCCTGTGTCTCCACCGTGACAGCCTGTCCTGTGTCTCAGCCTTGCCAGCCTGCCCTGTGTCTCAGCCATGCTAGCCTGCCCTGTGTCTCAACCGTGCAAGCCTGCCCTGTGTATCCGCCGTGCCAGCCTGCCCTATGTCTCCACCGTGCCAGCCTGCCATGTGTCTCCACTGTGCCAGCCTGCCCTGTGTCTCTGCCATGCCAGCCTGCCCTGTGTCTCTGCCGTGCTAACCTGCCCTGTGTCTTCGCCGTGCCAGCATGCCCTGTGTCTTAGCAGTGCCAGCCTGCCCTGTGTCTCAACTGTGCCAGCCTGCCCTTTGTCTCCGCCGTGCCAGCCTGCCAAGTGTCTCCACTGTTAACCTGCCCTGTGTCTCTGCTGTGCCAGCCTGCCCAGTGTCTCCGCCATGCCAGCCTGCCCTGTGTCTCCACCGTGACAGCCTGTCCTGTGTCTCTGCCATGCCAGCCTGCCCTGTGTCTCTGCCGTGCTAACCTGCCCTGTGTCTTCGCCGTGCCAGCATGCCCTGTGTCTCAGCAGTGCCAGCCTGCCCTGTGTCTCAACTGTGCCAGCCTGCCCTTTGTCTCCGCCGTGCCAGCCTGCCAAGTGTCTCCACTGTCAACCTGCCCTGTGTCTCTGCTGTGCCAGCCTGCCCAGTGTCTCCGCCATGCCAGCCTGCCCTGTGTCTCCACCGTGACAGCCTGTCCTGTGTCTCAGCCTTGCCAGCCTGCCCTGTGTCTCAGCCATGCTAGCCTGCCCTGTGTCTCAGCCATGCCAGCCTTCCCTGTGTCTCAACCGTGCAAGCCTGCCCTGTGTATCCGCCGTGCCAGCCTGCCCTATGTCTCCACCGTGCCAGCCTGCCATGTGTCTCTGCTGTGCCAGCCTGCCCAGTGTCTCCACTGTGCCAGCCTGCCCTGTGTCTCTGCCATGCCAGCCTGCCCTGTGTCTCTGCCGTGCTAACCTGCCCTGTGTGTTCGCCGTGCCAACCTGCCCTGTGTCTCAGCCGTACCAGCCAGCCCTGTGTCTCAGCCGTGCCAGCCTGCCCTGTGTCTCAGCCGTGCCAGCCTGCCCTGTGTCTCAGCCGTGCCTGCCTGCCAGTGTCTCAGCCGTGCCACCGTCTACCCAAGTGGGATCAGCAGCCACAGCCAGACACCACCCTTGAGTGGCACCTGGCAGCTGCCTGCCGCACAAGCCTGACTTCACCAACAGAGGCTCCAGTGAAAACCAAGGCAGCTGTCCTAGTCACATCCCTTCCAGGGTAGTCTGGTTTGTGACACAGTGGGGCCACAACCCCCTGGCTCTCGCCAACCAGTCAGGGCGTGAGTGTGACAATTAAGTATTTTATGTGACATAGTTCTGTGATTTAAGGGCATGAAAATTCAAAGTTGGAAAATTGCAGAATTTTCAAAATTTTCGCCAAATTTCCATTTTTTTTCACAAATACACGCAAGTCATATCAAATAAATTTTACCACTAGCATGAAGTACAATATGTCTTGAGAAAACAATGTCAGAATCATCAGGATCCATGGAAGCGTTCCAGAGTTATTACCTCATAAATAGAGATGAGCGACTTTGCCTTTTTTCGGGTCGATTTGGGTTTCGTGAAACCCGACTTTCGCAAAAGTCGGGTCGAACGAAATCGGCCGACTATAGGGAAAAGTCGGGGGTCCGACTGAAACACGAAACCCAATGTAAGTCAATGGGGAAGAAAAGTCGGCAGTGAGAGGAGGACAGGAAACACACCTACAGTGCCCATTTGAATGCCAAAAGCATAAATTCTTATTACTGAAGCTTGTCACCCTTTATTTACTTCATAATACTAGTTACGCACTGAAAAATGGGGGTTATTTGGCTAAAGTTGTGGGGGGGTAGGGCTAGCTCCAGGTTTTCATGTGCCCTGGGCGAAAGAGCGCCCCTTTAACACATACCACAACTCATCATGCTCCGATACGGCAGAGAAATAGCGGTATAGTACAATGAAAAATACCTCACTTTTTACATCTCATGACGAGGCCCATCTATTTCTCCATACAGAATCATTGGTCCCACATAATGTTTAAAACAGTATATGATGAGCTCCACATAATGCTTCAGTATATGTTGGTCCCCATGGATGAAGCTCCACTGTCTTATGGGCCCAAATAATGCTCCAAACATAATGGGCCCCATTTCTAATGCTCTAGTGTATAATGGGCCCTGTAAATACTGCTCCAGTGTCTGATGTCCACCTTTGGAATGTTCCAGTGTATGGTGGGCCCCATCTATCATTCTCCAGAGTATAGTGCTCCCCAAAAATTGCTGTCCCAACATTGAAAACAATGAAATAAGTCTCCTCGCTAGGGAATCCCTGTACTAGTCTGGACTCCTCGTCGTCCCCATCTTCCATCTCACTGCACAGTATTTCAACCTTGCAAGCGCTGTGATCCTGAGCAAGCAGGGGGGGCCCACTCGTTGGTGACGGCACTGGCACAGGGCCCCTGATAGTACGGTGGTGTGTCTGACGGCAGGTGGGCCGAACCTGCACTTTCATCTGCAGCGTCCTCTTTGTCACCGTGTAAGATGGAACTGTATATGGGAAGGGTAACCTGAGTTTCATCAGGGTCAGATTCAGGCCGTGTAGCGTGCGAGGGGAATGTAGTGGTCTGGGTCAATGTACCAGCAGATTCATCGAGCAGTGGCTGGGCATCAGTGCACTTGTGTCGCCCCCAGGAGTACGGTCGCCACAGTGGCATTACCTTCCTCCTAGGGAGTGTGATGTCATGCTTGGGAGCAATGAAGGATCTCCTAGCAGGTTAACTGATTGGGCGGCGTTATTCCCACGAGTCACGACCCTCCAAACAGCGTTCATGAAAGCAAAGTGTTTGTTTTACGTGGGCAGTATGGTTGCAAAGCTGAACCTTAAAGGAATGTCCCGAAGGGCACCACCAGGAGTGGAGCCTGTGGCGTAACTTGACTCAACACGGGCAACCTCAACCATCCAGCAACAAAAAAGATGCACGCATTGCAAGCTTAATTCCGTTAACGAACGAGACTCCGTCATGCCCCGCGGTCCGAGTCCGGCTTACTAGAGGGACACGCGAGGCTCTGGCACGTGAGATTGGCCAATAACTGGTGTGTCATGCCCTTACATGTCCGTGGCTGCATGTGCGCTACACTGAAAGGGCCAGCGTTTGTCGCTTACAGGTGCAGATAACCCGCTGAACACCGTTAGTGATGGGGATCTGGGATTACAATTATTACCTGTGAACGATGATTTCCCAGTAAGTGCAGGTCAACCACAGTTTCGGAATTAAGCCTAACCGTCATTCCTGAAAAAATGAAAAACTTACGTGTGCAAACCACAGGTGCTGTAGCTTGCTTAACAGCTCGCCAGCCGTTCTCAGGCCCAGTATGGATTACACGTGATTGCACAAAGGTGAGAAAGGGTACCGTATCCCCGGATAACATAAATGGATAGCATAGTGTACACATTCAAAATATATGTCTATAGATCAGGAGGCAGGCTCAGACGGTGTCAGGCCCAGTATGGATTTGACGGCCCAGACTACACAGCGGAGGAGCAGGGAGAGGTAAAGATTGCAAATGCTGGGGCCCTGCCCAAGCAAGGGGGGCCCACTCGTGGGCGTCGGTACTGGCACTGGGCCCCTCATAGTACGGCGGTGTGTCTGACGGCGGGTGTGCACCACCACCGTCAGAGACACTTGATTGCACTATGAGGGACCCTGTGCCAGTGCCCGCCCCCAAGAGTCGGCCTACCCACCTGTCCAGGGCAACGGCACTCGCACGGTTTCGTGCGCTAGGTGGTGACCCCGGCCATGGGGGGGGGGAGGCAGCACAGTTAGGGAGTTTTGGAAAGTGGCATATGTTGATGTTGGACATTCAGCTGATGCAAAAGGCGAAATTGTTCAAGTCCCAGGAAGAGGAGGACCAAAGCAAGCCATTTTTCTGTCAGCCTATGTGTCATCAGGGGAAGATGGGACAAAATCCTTGGAAACCCATGCTGCATGGTTCATTTTAATGAAGGTTAGATCATCCACATTTTGGGTCGACAGACGGGTCCTTTTTTCTGTCAGGATTGATCCAGCAGCACTGAAGACTCTTTCCGATAGCACACTTGCAGCTGGGCAAGCGAGCTCCTGTAGCGCATATTGTGCCAATTCAGGCCAGGTGTCCAGTTTAGCGGCCCAATAGTCAAAGGGGAATGACCTGTGAGGGAGAACATCGACATGGGAGGAAAAGTAGTTTGTAACCATAGTTGACAAGTGCTGTGTCCTGTCACTTTCCATCGATGCAGTATTACCAGTCGTGTGAGCGGGACTTGAAAAATCAGTCCACAACATGGTCATGAAACCCCTGTCTCCAACGCCACTTCTGATGTGTGCACCACGAACACCTCTGGCCCCTACGGCTCGTGTGAGAACCATCACCGCTGCTGTGTGCTGGGAATGCCTCAACCAACCGGTTTACCAGAGTAGCTTGTTTGTTAGCCAATATTAGGTCAAGGTTCTCCTGTGGCATGATGTTTTGGAATTTGCCTTTATAGCATGGATCCAGGATGCTGGCCAACCAGTAGTCGTCATCGTTCATCATTTTGGCAATTGGCAAGGGGGTCCCTTTTTAGGATCTGCAAGGCATAATCTGACATGTGGGCCAATGTTCCCGGTGTCAATGATGCAGTGCGACTACTTGGTGGAGGAGCACTTTCTGGCAAATCCACATCCCTCCAGTCACGCACAAACCCTGTACCAGACCTTGCCACGCCAACATTAATAATAATAAATTTTATTTTTAATAATAATAAATTTTATTTTTATAGCGCCGACATATTCCGCAGCACTTTACATTTCAGAGGGGATTTGTACAGACAATAGACATTACAGCATAACAATAATCACATACAGTAGATTATAACAAATACCAAGAGGAGTGAGGGCCCTGCTCGCAAGCTTACAGTCTATGAGGAAAGAGGTAGACACGAAAGGTGGGTGGTAACAGTTGCCCTGATTGTATGGACCAGCCATAATGTTAAGTGTGTAACAGTACAGACACAGAGGGCTAATGGATGCATAAAGCATGTGGGAACATGATGCTGGGAACCTGGTTATGGTAAACTTTTGGCTCTGCCACACAGGGATAGGTTAGGTTAATGTGTTGAGGCGATAGGCCAGTCTGAATAAATGCGTTTTCAGGACACGCTTAAAATTGTGGGGATTGGGGACTAATCGTATTGACCTGGGAAGTGCATTCCAAAGAATTGGCGCGGCACGTGTAAAGTCTTGGAGACGGGAGTGGGAGGTTCTGACTATTGAGGATTCCAACCTCAGGTCATCAGCAGAACGGAGGGCGTGGGTAGGGTGGTATACTGAAACAAGGGAGGAGATGTAGGGTGGTGCTGAGCCATGGAGGGCTTTGTGGGTGAGGGTAATAAGTTTATACTGAATTCTGGAGTGGATGGGTAGCCAGTGTAATGACTGGCACAAGGTAGAGGCATCGGTGTAACGATTGGTGAGGAATATGATCCTGGCTGCAGCATTCAAGACAGATTGGAGAGGGGAGAGTTTGGTAAGAGGGAGACCGATTAGAAGAGAGTTACAATAGTCGAGACGAGAATGAATAAGAGAAACAGTAAGAGTTTTTGCAGAGTCAAAAGTAAGAAAAGGTCGAATTCTAGAAATGTTTTTTCTCTGGACACACGAGAAGCATCCTCCTCCCCTAAATAATCATCCCCATCATCACCCTCTTCCTCCCCTTCCTCTTCTTCCTCCACCTCGTCCAGGAGAGGTCCCGGAGCAGACAATGGCTGACTGTCATCAAGGATTTCCTCCTTCTCTTCCTCTTCGTCAACCTCGGCTGCAGACGCCTGCTCCTTAATGTGCGTCAAAGTTTGCATGAGCAGACACATAAGTGGGATGCTCATGCTTATGATGGCGTCGTCTGCGCTTACCAGCCGTGTGCATTCCTCAAAACACTGAAGGACTTTACAGAGGTCTTTCAGCTTTGACCACTGCACACCTGTCAACTCCATGTCTGCCCTCAAAGTGCCTGTCCGGGTATCCTTCCACAAATGCATTATGGCCTGCCTCTGTTCGCAAAGCCGCTCAGCCATGTGCAGGGTGGAGTTTCACCTTGTTGCAACGTCGATAATTAGCCGGTGCTTGGGAAGGTGTACGGGTGACCGGCAGATGTGCGAGCACAGTTTTCGAACCTTCTGGAGCAGGCCTGTTAACTCTGGATAATTATTGAGGAAGCACTGCACCACCAGGTTCAAGGTGTGTGACAAGCAAGGTATGTGTTTGAGTTTTGAAAGGGCTATGGCAGCCACAAAATTACGGCCATTATCGCTGACTACCTTGCCTGCCTCAAGATGTACACTGCCCAGCCATGACTCAGTTTGTTGCTGAAAGTAGTTGGCCAGTACCTCCGCGGTGTGTCTGTCGCCCAAAAACATCATCTTCAAAACAGCCTGCTGACGCTTTCCACTAGCTGATCGATAGGGGGACACCTCGTGTGCAACACTGGCAGCTGCGGATGGAGTGCTGCTACGACTGCGCTCTGGGGACGAGCTTTCGCTTCTAGAGGAGTAGGAGGAGGGTCGAACGCCTACAGCCAACTGTTTCCTATACCGTGGGCTAGGCAGCACAGTCCCACCACTGCTGTCTCCTGTGGACCCTGCATCCATCACATTAACCCAGTGTGGAGTGATGGACACGTAACGGCCCTGGTCATGCCTACTGGACCATGCATCAGTTGTGAGGTGCACCTTTCCACTCACTGTTTGCTTGAGTGCATGGACAATGCGGTCCTTCACATGAAGGTGGAGGGCTGGGATGGCTTTGCGAGAAAAGAAGTGGCGACTGGGTAGTTCATAGCGTGGTACTGCGTAGGCCATGAGTTCGAGGAAAGCTGCGCTTTCCACTAACCGATAGGGCATCATCTCTAACGAGATTAGTTTGGCAATGTTCAAATCCAGTGTATGCGGATGAAAGGATGAGTACTTTCTTGTCCTACTCATAGTCTCTGGCAGGGTGAGCTGGACTTGAGAGATGCCTATGGTGGAACTAGCGGTGGACAGGGCGGACTGAGAGAGGGTTGATGATGGTGATGGAGTTGGTGTTCTTTCTGATGGCCTAGATTCAGTCTTTCGTTGATATAACATTGTGATTCCCTGACAGCTTTGGCCTTGCAACGACACCTCAACATTTGCTGCTGTGCTAACCGGTGGGCTTACAGTGGGGGAAACAATGTAGCGTTGCTGACTACCTTCTTTGGGAGCATTTGCACATGTGGTACTTGAGATTTGGTGTTCCGTCCACGCTTGCAAGTGCATGGTGGTTAAATGTCTAAGCATGCAACTGGTATTCAAATTTTTCAGATTTTTCCCTCGGCTAAAGGTCTTTGCGCACTTCTTACAGATAACCTTGGCCTGATCATTAGGATTTTGTTCAAAAAAGTGCCACACTGCACTCTTCCTACTATGGAAGACATTTTGCGTCCTTGCACGCTGTGCTATTTTGACCGTCTGGCCAAGCAGTCCAGCAACTTTTTGGCTTTTTGTAACCCGTTTTTGGACTGCTCCGTGCCTGCCAGATAAAAGCTGTTGCGATGTCGATGCCTGCTGTGGATGCTCCTCTTCGGAGCTATTGGCAGCGGCACCCTCTTCCCCCAATGGATGCCAATCTGGGTCAACAACTGGGTCATCCATCACCTCCTCTTCAATGTCATGTGCACCTTCCTCTGTGTCACCATGTACGGTGGTATAGTATGCGGGAAGGGGCACCTGAGTTTCATCAGGGTCAGAATCTGGCTCAGTACACTGCGAGGACAATGTCGTGCTCTGAGTGAATGTACCAGCAGAATCATCTATCAGTGGCTGTGCATCAGTGCATTCCATGTCAGATTCATCTTGGCCTGGGTAATTCACCATTTCATTTGATAACCCAGGCATGGTATGTGAAAACACTACCGCATCCTTCAATTTTGGTTGGGGTGAAGGACACAAAGAAAGGTGTGGTTCATGACCATGAGCCTCCAAAGACGACTCAGTGCTTTTATTTTTTACAAGTTCAGAAGAGGAGGCGATAGAGCTGGAGGCCAAGTCAGCAATGTAGGCCAAAACTTGTTTCTGAAGCTCCGGCTTTAAAAGCGGTTTACCTACTCCCAGAAAAGGGAGCCTTCGAGGCCTTGTGGAGCCAGACGATGATGCAGGCTTAACACCTCCTGCATTAGGTGTTATTTTGCTTTTGCCACTACCAGCAGATCCAACACCAACACCATCATTAACAGCTGGCAACCCCCGCCCACTAACACTGCCTCTTACACCACACTTCCTCATTTTTTTGAAAAATGTACCCACAATTCCACCAACGATATGGTGCTGTAAAACAACGTACAAGGTGTATATAGGACAGGGGAGAATTTAATTCTCCTACCACTTCTGGACACTGATGTATTGTGTCAGGCCAGTGTATATCACACTGCTGTATGACAGGCTGAATTTGGCTGGTGTGTAAAATGTGATATATGACGGGAGAAATGGAATGTCCTTACACACTTCTGGACACTGATGTATTGTGTGAGGCCCAATGTATATCACACCGCTGTATGACAGACTGAATTAGGCTGGTGTGGAAAATGTGACATAGGACGGCAGAAATGTATTGTCCATACAAACACCTCTGTACACTGATGTATTGTGTGAGGCCCAATGTATATCACACTGCTGTATGACAGGCTGAATTTGGCTGGTGTGTAAAATGTGACATAGGACGGCAGAAATGGATTGTCCTTACACACTTCTGGAAACTGATGTATTGTGTGAGGCCCAATGTATATCACACCGCTGTATGACAGGCTGAATTAGGCTGGTGTGTAAAATGTGATATATGACGGCAGAAATGGATTGTCCTTACACACTTCTGGACACTGATGTATTGTGTGAGGCCCAATGTATATCACACCGCTGTATGACAGACTGAATTAGGCTGGTGTGAAAAATGTGACATAGGACGGCAGAAATAGAATGTCCTTACACACTTCTGGACACTGATGTATTGCGTGAGGCCCAATGTATATCACACCGCTGTATGACAGGCTGAATTTGGCTGGTGTGTAAAATGTGATATATGACGGGAGAAATGGAATGTCCTTACACACTTCTGGACACTGATGTATTGTGTCAGGCCAGTGTATATCACACCGCTGTATGACAGGATGAATTTGGCTGGTGTGTAAAATGTGATCTATGACGGGAGAAATTGAATGTGCTTACACACTTCTGGACACTGATGTATTGTGTGAGGCCCAATGTATATCACACCGCTGTATGACAGACTGAATTAGGCTGGTGTGAAAAATGTGACATAGGACGGCAGAAATGGATTGTCTTTACACACTTCTGGACACTGATGTATTGTGTGAGGCTCAATGTGTATCACACCGCTGTATGACAGGCTGAATTTGGCTGGTGTGTAAAATGTGATATATGACGGGAGAAATGGAATGTCCTTACACACTTCTGGACACTGATGTATTGTGTCAGGCCAGTGTATATCACACCGCTGTATGACAGGATGAATTTGGCTGGTGTGTAAAATGTGATATATGACGGGAGAAATGGAATGTCCTTACACACTTCTGGACACTGATGTATTGTGTGAGGCCCAATGTATATCACACCGCTGTATGACAGGCTGAATTTGGCTGGTGTGAAAAATGTGACATAGGACGGCAGAAAAGGATTGTCCTTACACACTTCTGGACACTGATGTATTGTGTGAGGCCCAATGTATATCACACCGCTGTATGACAGGATGAATTTGGCTGGTATGTAAAATGTGATATATGATGGGTGAAATGGAATGTCCTTACACACTTCTGGACACTGATGTATTGTGTGAGGCCCAATGTATATCACACCGCTGTATGACAGACTGAATTAGGCTGGTGTGAAAAATGTGACATAGGACAGCAGAAATGGATTGTCCTTACACACTTCTGGACACTGATGTATTGTGTCAGGCCAGTGTATATCACACCGCTGTATGACAGGCTGAATTTGGCTGGTGTGAAAAATGTGACATAGGACGGCAGAAATGGATTGTCGTTACACACTTCTGGACACTGATGTATTGTGTCAGGCCAGTGTATATCACACCGCTGTATGACAGGATGAATTTGGCAAGTGTGAAAAATGTTATATAGGACGGGAGAAATGGAATGTCCTTACACACTTCTGGACACTGATGTATTGTGTCAGGCCCAGTGTATATCACACCGCTGTATGACAGGATGAATTTGGCAGGTGTGAAAAATGTTATATAGGACGGGAAAAATGGAATGTCCTTACACACTTCTGGACACTGATGTATTGTGTCAGGCCCAGTGTATATCACACCGCTGTATGACAGGATGACTTTGGCAGATGTGAAAAATGTTATATAGGACAGGGCAGGATTGGAATCTCCCTAGAGTGTAGGTCTGTAAGAACGGAACAACTCCTCGACTTATCCTTACAGAGTCACACCCTTAGCTTCACTGTGGCCGTGATGACAGCCGTTACACGGTACTGAGAGAGCAGCGTGCATGTACACCGCTGTCCGGTGTATGTTAAATTGTCAAGCTCCGTGTTTTTTTAGTATACGGACTGACACACGCTGTCTCTCTATAGTTTTGAATGTAATCAAACAGCAAATAGACTAGACTGTTTGAAAAACAGACAAAACTATAAGGTGGAAGTCTGTAAGAACGGAACAACTCCTCGACTTATCCTTACAGAGTCACACCCTTAGCTTCACTGTGGCCGTGATAACAGCCGTTACACGGTACTGAGAGAGCAGCGTACACCGCTGTACGGTGTGAAAAAATGCACGCTCAGTATCTCACCAGGACAAAAAAAAAAAAGGATTGCTTTTAAAAAAGCAGTTTGCAAAGCAGTGTGAAACCAGCAATGCAGCTATCAGGTAGCCTTATAAGGCAGCCTAACAACCAACAGAGCTGATCCACCAAAATATAGCCTCCCCTTGCACTGCACAGTGACTGGTGTGTTGTACAGGCAAAATCGCTAGCAGCAGCAGCTGATTTTTTTTTCTTCTTCCCTGCCTAACGCTCTCCCGACAGAATCTGCAGCAGCAGCATCTCTCCCTATACTGAGATCAGCAGAAGTAAGATAGCGGTCGGCGTGCACGCCCTTTTATACCCCCTGTGACGCCCACCAAAGCAAGCCAATCACTTACATGCCCTTTTCAAAGATGGTGGGGACCGCTGCCTATGTCATCACGTTGCCCACAGTGTCCGTTCTTCCTCATTGGCTGAAAAAGGGCGCTGAAGCATGTTTTGAAACGCGACTTTGGCGCTAAAGTCGCCGACCTCGTGGCCGACCTCACACTGAGGTCGGGTTTTGTTTCATGAAACCCGACTTTGGCGAAAGTCGGCGACTTTTGAATTTTTTCGACCCGTTTCGCTCAACTCTACTCATAAAGGGACAGTAGTCAGAATTGTAAAAGTTGACCTGGTCATTAAAATGCAAACCACCCTTGGGGTAAAGGGGTTAGTAATGTCATTCATTGTCTTTGTATTTGTGATAACTTTACAGGATTAATACGTTTACCTTTGAGTTCAGTTTTAATGTTTTAAAGAGTTCTTATGGTTCCCTTTAAGGTTCTGAGAACATGATGATGATGGTTTTCATTTTGGTAATTGGAAGAGCTGCCAAGAATCTGATATAAAATCTGGAGCATGTCCCATTGGCTTTGTTTAAGGGATTCTTACCACATTTACTCACTACAACTTCTCAGTAACTCGGATTCATTTTTCTATGAGCAGATCATTGTTCCAATACCAATGACCTGACATGAAGGTTGTTGAATTATGGGAGGTGATCGGAAAGAAAAACACAACTCCATTACCCAGCGAGGAGCTGCTAGCCGTTAAAAATTATAGCCTTGACATCTGTAAGGTATTCCGCTCTGCGTTGTTGTTTCTGGACACTTTTATTTGATTTTCCCTATCTTTTGATTAGAACTTTTTTGCTGAGCTTAATAAGCATTGGGCATATCGGAGCCCACGGAGAACAGTCTCGTAAAAGAACTCCCAAATGGAGAATGTTGGAACATCAGGTAGTTGAGAAATTTATGAGGTCAATCTCAAAATTGCAGCATACATTGTAACAGAAAACAGATTTTATAAACTATGTATGATTAATGGGAGAAAGTAACTTTTAGTAGAATTAGACATTATTGCCAATAATTACAGCTGTTTGGGATATCTAAGTTGACCATAGACTTTGCATCAGTTCCATCAAACAAAATCATCCACCCAGTGCGAGATATGAGGTTGATAAGACACCTCTGGAGCCTTTTATCCAATGCTACAGGTCTAGTCAAGTTAAACTTGCTTTACCCCTTTGTCTTCCAGTGTCCTTTGTGATGTATGGGTCTACCGTTGTTGGTGAATCTAAATTGGTAGAGTCTGCTAAAATAATAAATGTAAAAGAAAAAAAAATCCAGTCTGATGCCGGCGCTCCCGAAAACAGTAAAATGTGAGAGATCGGTTTACTTTAAAAAAGTGTTAAAAGATTTTTATTCTGAAGTGTAGCAGCTGCTACACTTCAGAATAAAAATCTTTTAAAATTTTTTCTTAAGTAAACCGATCTCTGACATTTCACTTTCTTCGGGAGCGCCGGCATCAGACTGGATTTTTTTTCTCTTTTATCTTGTACCTGCAGACGACTGAGGATCGCCCCGTTGACCAGGAGCCGTGCAGCAAACCGATTAATAAGGACCTTGGTTTGGGACATTTCCCCAGGGCAATACGCTGTTCCTTCAACCTCAATTTGATGAGTGCATCAGCTTTGTATTTTTATTTGGGACATTTTTAATAGTGTACTTAGATCCTGCGCGGTGCTGTCCCCTTTATATCCCCTATCCTCAGGGTACTATATGAAAAATAAAAAATGTGATATCTATAAGAATCATTTCAGGAGGGTGAAAGTATAGAGGGTGCAAAGGCAGAAGTTTCTACAATAGCCCATGTGCTCAAGGCAGGCCAACAAGTCCTTTGGTCCTATTATCCAAAACTTTAGAAGTCGATTGTAGACCGTTGGTGGATTTTTGGTCATCCCAACTATAATCTGTTGAAATTTTCACCAATTTGGTATTAATGGTCAAGTGACATCAGTGGATGCCTAACCCTCTGCACAAAGGAGCCTTGACCATCAGTGACATCAATCGAGTGTATGCTACCCTCGTCTGGGAAACTCTCTGAGAACCATTTTGTATGGTCAAAAGTTGTTCTCCAGTCCCTTTCTTTATCCATCAAGGATAGAGAATGAAGATCTCCTGAACTATTCTAATTCACCTTAGCTAGAATAAGCATCAAGATGTCAAAATCATAAGAAATCGATGACTGTGTCCAAGCTGCCACCTTCTTCCTTGGCTTGGATTCTATTCCTAGGCTGGGATTGCTGGTGGACTTTGCACATATTTACCCCTTACTTTCATCATACCTAGAACACTGGAAGTGAAGAGACTTTGGTCATGTAGGAGCAATACTTTTTCTTAATACATTTTCTATATGGCCATCAGATACTACTGCGAGCTGGACCATGGATGATGTCATTAGGATAAATGACATCAGTGATCTGGTAATAAATCTTGGTCAATAAAAGGGACAACTGTCACTGAATACCCTCTACCAAAACACCCAATTAAGTCCATAGCAGTGGTGCTAATATTGTCTTGATACTTACAAATATTGGGTCCAATTAATTATTATATTTGTGCCTTCTTTATCTCTAGTATGGATGAGTGGACCCATGGATGTTCGTCGAATTCGGCCAGACTTGAGAAAAAAGTTTGTTTCGGGCACAAAAGCTTGACCTGAACATAACCACAAACCCAATAGAAAGGGGACCTGAAGTTCAGTGTTCCGAGTTGCCAAGTGACAACCTCAAAATTTTAATGATTTAGAGAGGATCTGCAAAGAGGAGTGGAGCAAAATTCCTCCTGACAAGAGCGCAAACCTCATCATCAACTACAAAAAACATCTGACTGCTGTGCTTGCCAACAAGGGTTTTGACACCAAGTATTAAGTCTTGTTTGCCAGAGGGGTCAAATACTTGTTCCTCACTGAAAAATGCAAAAAAAAATATATAATTTATAAAATGTGATTTTCTGGATTTTATTTTGATATTCTGTCTCTCAATTTTAAAATTGACTTACCCTTAAAATTATGTCTTTGTCAGTGGGCAAAACTTACAAATCAGCAAGGGATCAAATACTTATTTCACCCCCTGTATGAGTGCAGAGTACAAACAGCAGCTTAAAGGCAAAGTACTCTCACAGGTAGGGGTACAGAGTAAATACAGCAGTTATTTGGCACAGTACTCCAACAGGCGGGGTTGCAGAGTATAAACAGTGCTTACAGGCCCAGTACACCCACAGGTGGGGGTACAGAGTACACACAGCATTTTTTTGGCACTGTACTCCCAGTCTGGGTTGCAAAGTACACACAGAGGCTTTTTGACATAATTCTCCCACAGATATAGGTGAAGAGTACACACAGAGGCTTAAAGGCACAGTACTCCCACAAACAGAGGTGCAAAGTACACCTAGTGGCTTTTCAATAGAGTGCTCCAACAGGTGGGGTTGCCGAGTACACACAGCAGCATTTGGCACAGTACTCCTGCAGATATGGGTACAGAATACATACAGCGGCTTTTGGCACAGTTCTTCCACTGAGACACATGCAGAGAACACACAGCGGCTTTTTGGAAGAGTGCGCTACCTAACACAATTCCTCATTCCATCTGTATCCTGTCCCTACACTAATCAGAGCAGATTGATGGTGACACTTGGGATCCAGCCTTTACACAGTCCATAGCTGTGAAGGCTCTGCAAGTGACCACAGCATAAATGCTTGTTGATTGGCTGCGCTGCATCAATTGAGATTGGGCGGAAGAGTGAAGCCGGGGATGCCGTCACCATTTGGGGGTATTTTTTAAATCGCTTTTCAAATTTTTGTCTAGTGGTATTCATTGATGGTCCACATGGCTCATAAATTTTGTGCAAAATCAAAAGCTTTCTCCAATTTTGCTTTTTTTACCTTTTTTGTGCCTTTTTAGATCACAGCTAAAATGTTACAAAATTGATGCAAAAATGTCAGAGTCCTACGGATCTTTTCGGTGCCATAAAAGGCTGTTCCTTGAGCCAGCTACAAAGAAATATATCTGTAAATGTACCATATAGTGTACAGCGGTACCCAAAATGCTGACATATACAGTAAACTAATGGTTGTAATGTTTAACTGATCCGGATATCAGTTCTGCAAAGGAAAGTGAAGAATTGTAATCAGAGCAGAAAATCTGCTGTTCAAACATCTGATAATTGGTTCCCTATGTGTGTTAACAACCCTTGTGGGTTTGGCGTGCCTCGTGTTACTCATGAGCATGCTCGGTGCCAGATGTGGGAGTCTCGCTTTAAACAGGGGTTTCGTTTGATCAGAGAATACTCTCCCTTCTTCATGCTGTCTAGTTGCTTAATGAATGGAATTCCTGGAGACCCTTTGACCAGGAGTCTTATTGCTAAACCAAATCGGAAACCGCAGGTAGAACGGGCCCTGACTTTCCATGAAACGGTACCTCTGTGTTACAAAAGGTTTCACATCTCCATGGATTTACGTTTTCTTAGGCGAAGTCCATATATATCATCTATAAATGATGCATCTACACAAAGTCGAAAACATCTACCTAGGTTGTGTAGACCACACTTAGGTCAAAGTCTGGGGAAGGACATCGAAACAAAAGGGGGCTGATTCTCATAGGACTCCAAGAAGGAGCTAAAATATTCCACCCTGCTGTTAATTCCAGCAATCAGGCAGCTGCAAAGGCATAAAGTTCAGCAACCGAGACCTCTCTGTATAGATCTATAAGGTGGAATTATATGGACTTTATATGGGAGTTTTATTACAAGGGTTTTCTAAGACTTTCAAAGAGCAAATGGGATCCTTAATTAATCACCAGCCCTACAGGGCTGTTACTCCGGTGTTCTATTCTAAAATTGGAAATGATGACGTTCCATCCACTACTCGTTTGACTGCTATGGTCACTGATTGGCTGCAGGATCAGGTGATTGATGGACAGGGTCATAACTGGGCTTCAAAATATATCACAATATAGAAAAAGTTACACACAACTAAGTAGCTGCACATCTGATATACTGAAAAATAGAAAATTAAGGAAAACCTAATAAAAAAGCAGATTAATAACTAGAAAAAGGTTGGAGACTCGAAATCTTGGACCCAAATATATATGGGCCAAGAAACTCCCTACATGAAAAGATGAACAACCTATCGGATACAAATATGACAAAGAGGGCAATAGAGATCACGTAGGAGTCGCCATAGAAATAAGAGGTATAAGTCATAATGCAAGAGAGATAAAAGGAAATCGGTGCATAAAGATTAGTAAAAACAGGAAAACTACTAACAAAACATTATAAAAAAAAATATCCAGGATATAATTGTGGAGTAATTGCCAAATGCAAAATGTGATATAAAGTATGCATCCAAATAATGGTGTGGGGGAGACGTAACCCTGGGCGTATCGCCATTCCAAGACAACTTCCTCTGGGGTGTTTTCTTCAAAATGGCTAACATGATTCATGAATTTTTTGCAAAATCAAAAATGCTCTTTATTTTTCTCTTTTACCTTTTTATTTTGCAATATTAATTGCAAAAGTCACAAGTCCTGCTAAAATGTCAAAATTATCTCGGAGGTGGGGAGAAGGGTAGATGTACATAAAAGTGCTAAGGGAGTAGAGGGAACTAATGTACATTTGTCCAAAAAGTTGTAATTGATGCATCAGCTGAAAACATCTGAAAATGACAAATTTAAAAAACAAGCAAAAAAACACATAAAATAAACATGAAATGGGACAAATTAAAAGAAGAGTAAGGTACAAATGAAAAACAGGAACAAAACACACCAAAGACTGGACAAAAAAAATCACTCAATCTGAATTACAATTCAGGGCTGTAGTTAGTTGATGACATGCAGATGTAGCAGAGCGGATCTCGTGCGTGGCACATTTCATGCTGGTATTACAATGTGTTATATTGATTGCACATAGGATGGCAGGTAAATTTATTGCATGCAACCTGAAAGGGTTAATTGGCAAATCCAAATCTGCCACATCAGAAATTCCAAAATCAAGCCTGGAGGTTCTACCTTGTAATTTTCCCACTCTCTACTCCATGAGATTTCCCTCACATATCTACATAGAAACACCTGAGTGAGATCAAGCATGACAAAACTGAGGAGGGCCCTGAGGAAGGGGGTGCACCCGATGCAGATGTGGACGGCTGTTGATGTAACTGAATCTTTTTGCTCCAGGTCGGAGGATTGAAGCCTTTTGATCATTAATGACTTGTTTAGTCTCTGGCTACATTTGATTGGATGTAGCGGCAGAAATTATATGTCACAATTTGTGAACAAGAATTGGGCTTTTTTATACTTAAGTGTAAATTAAGGGGAAGTAGTAATGTGGCCCAAACCTGCCTTGTCATGCTAAATCAAGCCCCTTTATATCAAAGTAGCCCTTTCATGCTCAACCAGGACATCATTTCAAACCAGACCTTTCATATCAAACTATCCCCTTCATGCCAAACCAACCCCATCATGCCAAATCCGTGCCATCATACAAAAGCCCTATCATGTTAAACCAGAGCCTTCATGTCAATCCAGACCATTCTTGTCAAACCAGACCCTTCTCATCAAACCAGACCCTTCATGTCAAACCAGACCCTTCTTGTCAAACCAGACCCTTCTCATCAAACCAGACCCTTCTTGTCAAACCAGACCCTTCTCGTCAAACCAGCCCTATCATGTTAAACCAGACCCTTCCAGTCAAACCAGACCCTTCTTGTCAAACCAGACCCTTCTCGTCAAACCAGACCCTTCATGTCATAGCAGCCCACTATGTCAACCCCACTTCATGCCAAATCAGCCCCGCCATTCCATACCAGACCTATCCTGCCAAACCAGACGCGCCATGCGAACCCAGCACCTTCACACCGAACCAGCCTCATCATATCATACCAGTCTCATCATGCCAAACCAGACCTTTCACATCAAACCAGCCTCCCAATCCCACCATGTTGGCTCATCCGTTAGCACTGTTACTGTTACTTTGCATCCCTGGGGTCCTGGATTTAAATCCCACCAAGGACAACATCTGCAAGTTTTTAAGTTCTCCCATTGTTTGCATGGGTGTTCTCTGGCTTCAGTCCACACTCCAAAGACATATTGATAGGGATTTTAGATTGTGATTTGCAATGAGGACAGTGATGATGATGTCTGTGAAGAGCTGTTTAAATAATGGCTCTATATAAGCGATTAAAATAAGTAGCGCAGCCTTGTCATTCAAAACCAACCCTCTTGCCAAATCAGACTTTTTTATGCCTGTCTCAACCCTCTTTGTGACGACTCCTGGAGTGGACCGCAAGGTATAGGACAGCACAGGGCGTGTGCACGGAAGTACGGAGGGTTCAGGACAGTATAAGGCATGTGCACGAGGACATGCTCCAGGACTATAGAAATGGCATGGCTGTAGGCATGGCTGTAGTCAGGGCAGAAAAGAGCGCGCATGCGCACTAACAACACCGTGCAGTCATCGGATTAAGTGCGAGAGGTGTGCGTGAGCACCCGACTGGACCCCCGGCGCGGCCTCGGTACCAGAAGTGGTGACGTTGGGCATGGAGTCCCGGCCCCTGGTGAGAGCGGCGTGACACTCTTCATCCCAAATGCATCCTGTCATGCCAAACAAGACCCTCCATGCAAAGCCAAACCCTTTGTGTCTCTGAAAAAAGCTTCTTTCACAGCCCTATTCCCCTACCCAGTGCCTCTATTTGCGATGAGATGCCACCAGTTAAGAATTTGCCAGGACTATCCAGATTTTTTGAAAATAATCCTGCAAAATTCAAGATGCTAGTCCAAATAAGGTTTCAGGGCATGACTGAAGGAAAGGACCTAAACTTCCCTACATCACCAACATCAGTGATATTAAGTAGATATGACCAAATTTCCCTAAATTTGTTTCAGGCAGAGAAAAAAATTATACTTGCCTGTCCGAGGCCAGTCCATTATCTATCCTGCCACTGCAGCTCCCCACCCGATCTTCCACATTCTTTAGATCGTTATTCAGATCGGTCTTCCTTTTGGATTTTGACCCTGATCTTCTGGAGTTGACTAGGCCTCACATGATCAAGTAGCACGACACACGTCTGTTAATGTCGCATTGTGCCTCGTTTGACTATGTGAGGCCTAATCAGTGCCAAAATATCTGGACCGAAGACCAAGAAGAAGACCACTCTGAGGCAAAAGGAGGACCAGGAGTGAAATTGCAGGAGCAGGACAGATAAGGGGCCGGCCCAGGACCGGAGAGTATAATCCTTTATTTATTGGGGGTCACCTGGATTTGTGTGAATCATATTGTTAAGAATCGATATGCTTATCCCTATTGGTAAGTATGGGTGAACTTGGTGTCCCATATTCTGGAAGTAAATCTCCCATAGACCATCTTATCGTCATCCGGAAACCACGAGAAAAGAACAAACGAGCATTCTCAGAAGGTTTACAGACCCGAAAGCCAATTGTGCTTTTGATTGGGTATGGAACAAGGGGCCAATGAATGTTCCCTCAAAATTGTGTGCGACCACCAGTGAAAAATTTCTGGCAACCTCTAACTCCAAAAGTCAGAGTGTATAGGTGAACTGTGTTCTTGTAGGCCGTAAAAGAGAAGCCCGATTCGTTATTTTGTGATGATGGTCAAATCATCTGCTGTATAATACTGTGTAATTTGCACTATTATTATTATATTCCTTCACATAAGTATATTATCATTACTAGGCCTCATTTATCAGACATGTCTAACAGTAAGGCTGTCATTGTTGCCCATAGCAACCAATCAGAGCTCAGTTTTCATTCTACCAAAGCAGTATAAGGAAAGAAAGCTGCGCTCTGATTGGTTGCTATGGACAACAATGACTGTTTGATAAATGAAGGCCCCGGTTGCAAACTTCATCTGTTACTATTGCTTTCACTGCGGTACGTGTAATAGAATGAGTAATGTCGCCCTGAGGATGCTGAACCGCTACATACAGAACATATTTCAGGAATTATGTCGATGCATCGAGGGGATTGCAGTCTGCATATAATGTCCAGCCGTTACTGATCACCAGATGATTGCTGCCTAATATTAGTTTGTATATGTCATTTTCCAAGAACGTGATAAAAAAACAAAAAAAAAATGTATCCCAAGAAAAGTACAGAACAGCCCAAGCCTCACATTTCTTCCCAGTCAGGGGGCATTATTACAGAGGTGGAGATACCGCCATAAAAAATGTACATAGAGGAAAGCCGAAAATAGATGTGTGCATTGCCCTGTATATGCAAATTGTCTCTTCAGAGAGGAAGAGGACTAGAACTCTAGTGCCACCTATTGGAGGTAGCAATCCTAAAAGTCAATGTCGACCCTTCAACAAGCCTTGTTACATGACTTAGGATAAAAGCCAAGCCAGAATCTCCATTTGCAGACACTGTGTTTCGGGGTACTGCCCCTCATCAGTGCAAAGAGTGAGATCTGGTTTGGCTATGTGAGAGGCGTCTGACCGAAATCCAAGAAGTATTGTTTCTCTTTGTGGAGAATGACATGCTAAGCATGCCGAGATGAGGAGACCTAAAACCGCAATGCTCCTCTGGGTAATATGCAAATTGTCTCTTCAGAGAGGAAGAGGACTAGAACTCTAGTGCCACCTATTGGAAGTAGCAATCCTAAAAGTCAATGTCGACCCTTTAACGAGCCTTGTCACATGACCTAGGATAAAATGCAAAACCAGAATCTCACTTTTCAGACACTGTGTTTCGGGGTACTGCCCCTCGTCAGTGCAAAGTGTGAGATCTGATTTGGCTGTGTGAGAGACGTCTGACCGAAATCGAAGAAGTATCGTTTCTCCAAGAAACGATACTTCTTGGATCTGCCCTGTATATTCACACAACGGAAGGAGCTAATGTATGGCCGCAGTATTTAGCTTTTTTTTTTAGATATTACATGATGTTTGGCACCCTATTGCGGTATTATGCGGGCAGACTATGGCAGTGTTATCGCAATAGGATGGCATGGTGTTAGCTGACCAGTGAGCCCCTTTATGCTTTATGCTTTTCTTTCATTTTTTTCCTAGTTGCCTTTCAAAAGTTGCCATTTTTTTATTTTTCAATTGATAGAGGCTTTTTTTTTTCTTTTTGGTGCGAGATTTTATTCTTACTATTTTGGGCCGCAATAACACTTTTTTTTCTTTTAAATGTTATATGATATGCTTTATGATATCAGCATAAATCAGATACCGCATCCCAGATCTACCGTAATTTTTAAAAAAATATATATTCGGGAAAATGGCAGGGGTGGTTTGAATTTTTAGTTTTTTTTTTAATTTATCTTCTAAAATATTTTATATTTTTTTCATTTTAGTATATATTGCAATATTGCAGTGTATTGTAAAAACATGGCAGACACCAGGGTCTTTGGTGGTGTCACGATCCCACCGCTGCCACCAATATGTCACGATCCCGCCGATGGGCTCTGCGGCTGCCATGACAATACCATCGGCACCCCGCAATCATACTTTGGGGGGTAGCTTCCCCATTTTCAACCTCTTAGATGCCATTGACATGATTGACATCGGCTTCTAAGGCTACTTTCACACATCAGTTTTTTGCCGTCAGGCAGGATCCGGCTATTTTTAGAAAAACCAGATCCGGCGTAAATTTTGGAGAACTGTAGAAACGGATCCGTTTTTCTGCCGCATCCGTCTAGCAGGTTATATCTGTTTCCTGGGGGCTGGCCAATTGGATATGAGCATGCGCAGATTTAAAAAAACGGATCTGGTGGCTGGATCCGTCTTTTTCTGGATCCGGCGCATTCCGGCGCCCATAGGCTTTCATTGTAGCAAAAAGCCGGAAGCGTCAGATCCGGCGCTTCCGGCTTTTTCGCCGGAGACAAAAAACGTTACAGTAGCCGTTTTTTCCAGACGCCGTAATGAGTCAAGTAGCCGGATCCGGCAAAAAACAGACGAACCGCAATGCCATCCGGCGCGATCCGGCGCTAATACAAGTCAATGGGGAAAAACCGGATCCGGCGTAAATTTTGGAGAACTGTAGAAACGGATCCGTTTTTCTGCCGGATCCGTCTAGCAGGTTATATCTGTTTCCTGGGGGCTGGCCAATTGGATCTGAGCATGCGCAGATTTAAAAAAACGGATCCGGTGGCTGGATCCGTCTTTTTCTGGATCCGGCGCATTCTGGCGCCCACAGACTTTCATTGTAGCCAAAAGCCGGAAGCGTCGGATCCGGCGCTTCCGGCTTTTTCGCCTGAGACAAAAAACGTTACAGTAGCCGTTTTTTCCAGACGCCGGAATGAGACAAGTAGCCGGATCCGGCAAAAAACGGACGAACCGCAATGCCATCCGGCGCTAATACAAGTCAATGGGGAAAAACCGGATCCGGTTTTCCAAAAAAAAAAGCCGGATCTCGCCTGACGGCGCAAAACGGATGTGTGAAAGAGGAGGTTGAATTGCTGTAATCGGAGCTAGGACTCATCACCGCATTTATACTCCTGTGCTCGCTCCCTACAGGCAGCGCTCACTTTTGCCATACAAGTTAGAACCTGGGAAGAGTGGGCCCCGACCATTGATAGGGTTCACAGGGCACTGGCACTAACCCTGATTTTATCCACTGCATTTCCGCAATTAAATCTGCAAGACTTGTCAAGTCAGACGGCCGCACAAATGGGACTGAGATCGGAACGCAGCGCCCCGGACTGGCCGGCAGCTCTCCTTACCCGAGCCTGTCAGCTGCATAGGAACACATGAAGTCGTCACACGTCTGAATGCGTCCTTACACTGCAGATGAAAATTCACAGCATAAATAAACTAATGGAATGTTCTGTATAAAGGATAAATCTGCAAAGATTCCACAGTTTTTGGCATATTTTACTGCAGAGTTTGTGGAATACCGCCCATGGGAACATAGCCTAAAAGAAATCTATTAAATAAAACTGCAAAGTTTTATAAAATAATATACAAAGGTAATAAGAAAATAGATTTAAAAAACTTTTTTTATATATAATAATCAAAAACATGAAAATAAATATTAGAAATTCAAAATATATGTAGAAAAAAAAAGTGAATTCAGTTCATACCTGTACATGATCCGTGCTCCTATCCGTTCTCTGGATGAAAAGTTTCTGAGTTCAGCTGAGTAACAGAGATAACAAGTGAGCTCATACCGGCCCCCCCAGTGTATATGAGTGGTCTCCCCGAGCAGCCACACTCGGCGGCAGCCATCATCATCATCCCTGTGACTCGTCCCTCAGGTTATCTCATTATTACATATCTGGAGTTTATACAATGAGCTGGGAATTTTTCCTCCTTCCATCGTGTAGACTATTTATATCACTGATAAAAGACCGAATGCCTGGAGCTGATACATTGCTCTTCACTTTCACTATGTCGTAAAATGTACGCAGCCCCCCTGTCACGTGACTTCAGTGTTGCACTAAATAAAATATTTAAATCATAATAATAGGGTGTAACATGTCACCTTCCTGAGCTCCGAACACTGGGAAGTTCTCCTACTTTGGGTTAAATCACCTGAAAATTAAGTTTATGGTTTCTGCGCCAGAAGAATAGTGAGTGCAGCTCTGGAGTATAATACAGGATGTAACTCAGGATCAGTAATGTATGTACACAGTGACTGCACCAGCAGAATAGCGAGTGCAGCTCTGGGGTATAATACAGGATGTAACTCAGGATCAGTAATGTAATGTATGTACACAGTGACTGCACCAGCAGAATAGTGAGTGCAGCTCTGGAGTATAATACAGGATGTAACTCAGGATCAGTAATGTAATGTATGTACACAGTGACTGCACCAGCAGAATAGTGAGTGCAGCTCTGGGGTATAATACAGGATGTAACTCAGGATCAGTAATGTATGTACACAGTGACTGCACCAGCAGAATAGTGAGCGCAGCTCTGGGGTATAATACAGGAGGTAGCTCAGGATCAGTAATGTAATGTATGTACACAGTGACTGCACCAGCAGAATAGTGAGTGCAGCTCTGGGGTATAATACAGGATGTAACTCAGGATCAGTAATGTATGTACACAGTGACTGCACCAGCAGAATAGTGAGTGCAGCTCTGGAGTATAATACAGGATGTAACTCAGGATCAGTAATGTAATGTATGTACACAGTGACTGCACCAGCAGAATAGTGAGTGCAGCTCTGGGGTATAATACAGGATGTAACTCAGGATCAGTAATGTATGTACACAGTGACTGCACCAGCAGAATAGTGAGTGCAGCTCTGGAGTATAATACAGGATGTAACTCAGGATCAGTAATGTAATGTATGTACACAGTGACTGCACCAGCAGAATAGTGAGTGCAGCTCTGGGGTATAATACAGGATGTAACTCAGGATCAGTAATGTATGTACACAGTGACTACACCAGCAGAATAGCGAGTGCAGCTCTGGGGTATAATACAGGATGTAACTCAGGATCAGTAATGTAATGTACAGTGGGGAAAAAAAGTATTTAGTCAGTCAGCAATAGTGCAAGTTCCACCACTTAAAAAGATGAGAGGCGTGTGTAATTTACATCATAGGTAGACCTCAACTATGGGAGACAAACTGAGAAAAAAAAATCCAGAAAATCACATTGTCTGTTTTTTTTTCATTTTATTTGCATATTATGGTGGAAAATAAGTATTTGGTCAGAAACAAAATTTCATCTCAATACTTTGTGATATATCCTTTGTTGGCAATGACAGAGGTCAAACGTTTTCTGTAAGTCTTCACAAGGTTGCCACACACTGTTGTTGGTATGTTGGCCCATTCCTCCATGCAGATCTCCTCTAGAGCAGTGATGTTTTTGGCTTTTCGCTTGGCAACACGGACTTTCAACTCCCTCCAAAAGGTTTTCTATAGGGTTGAGATCTGGAGACTGGCTAGGCCACTCCAGGACCTTGAAATGCTTCTTACGAAGACACTCCTTCGTTGCCCTGGCGGTGTGCTTTGGATCATTGACATGTTGAAAGACCCAGCCATGTTTCATCTTCAATGCCCTTGCTGATGGAAGGAGGTTTGCACTCAAAATCTCACGATACATGGCCCCATTCATTCTTTCATGTACCCGGATCAGTCGTCCTGGCCCCTTTGCAGAGAAACAGCCCCAAAGCATGATGTTTCCACCACCATGCTTTACAGTAGGTATGGTGTTTGATGGATGCAACTCAGTATTCTTTTTCCTCCAAACACGACAAGTTGTGTTTCTACCAAACAGTTCCAGTTTGGTTTCATCAGACCATAGGACATTCTCCCAAAACTCCTCTGGATCATCCAAATGCTCTCTAGCAAACTTCAGACGGGCCCGGACATGTACAGGCTTAAGCAGTGGGACACGTCTGGCACTGCAGGATCTGAGTCCATGGTGGCGTAGTGTGTTACTTATGGTAGGCCTTGTTACATTGGTCGCAGCTCTCTGCAGTTCATTCACTAGGTCCCCCCGCGTGGTTCTGGGATTTTTGCTCACCGTTCTTGTGATCATTCTGACCCCACGGGGTGGGATTTTGCGTGGAGCACCAGATCGAGGGAGATTATTAGTGGTCTTGTATGTCTTCCATTTTCTAATTATTGCTCCCACAGTTGATTTCTTCACTCCAAGCTGGTTGGCTATTGCAGATTCAGTCTTCCCAGCCTGGTGCAGGGCTACAATTTTGTTTCTGGTGTCCTTTGACAGCTCTTTGGTCTTCACCATAGTGGAGTTTGGAGTCAGACTGTTTGAGGGTGTGCACAGGTGTCTTTTTATACTGATAACAAGTTTAAACAGGTGTCATTACTACAGGTAATGAGTGGAGGAAAGAGGAGACTCTTAAAGAAGAAGTTACAGGTCTGTGAGAGCCAGAAATCTTGATTGCTTGTTTCTGACCAAATACTTATTTTCCACCATAATATGCAAATAAAATGAAAAAAAAAAACAGACAATGTGATTTTCTGGATTTTTTTTTCTCAGTTTGTCTCCCATAGTTGAGGTCTACCCATGATGTAAATTACAGACGCCTCTCATCTTTTTAAGTGGTGGAACTTGCACTATTGCTGACTGACTAAATACTTTTTTTCCCCACTGTATGTACACAGTGACTGCACCAGCAGAATAGTGAGTGCAGCTCTGGAGTATAATACAGGATGTAACTCAGGATCAGTAATGTAATGTATGTACACAGTGACTGCACCAGCAGAATAGTGAGTGCAGCTCAGGGGTATAATACAGGATGTAACTCAGGATCAGTAATGTAATGTATGTACACAGTGACTCCACCAGCAGAATAGTGAGTGCAGCTCAGGGGTATAATACAGGATGTAACTCAGGATCAGTAATGTAATGTATGTACACAGTGACTGCACCAGCAGAATAGTGAGTGCAGCTCTGGGGTATAATACAGGATGTAACTCAGGATCAGTAATGTAATGTATGTGCACAGTGACTGCACCAGCAGAATAGTGAGTGCAGCTCAGGGGTATAATACAGGATGTAACTCAGGATCTGTAATGTAATGTATGTACACAGTGACTCCACCAGCAGAATAGTGAGTGCAGCTCAGGGGTATAATACAGGATGTAACTCAGGATCAGTAATGTAATGTATGTACACAGTGACTCCACCAGCAGAATAGTGAGTGCAGCTCAGGGGTATAATACAGGATGTAACTCAGGATCAGTAATGTAATGTATGTACACAGTGACTCCACCAGCAGAATAGTGAGTGCAGCTCAGGGGTATAATACAGGATGTAACTCAGGATCAGTACAGCATCAGTAATGTAATGTATGCACACAGGAAATAAATATATCTTTGTGCCATGTTAGCCAGTAGATAATAATAATCTTTATTTATATAGCACAAACATATTCCGCAGCGCTTTACAGTTTAACAGTTTCAAAACACAAGTCATAAGTAACAATGTTAACAACACAATAATTAAAGCAAAATAGAAGAAATAGATTAAGAAGAATATTTGGAATTGAGAGTCCTCAGTGGTTGATACCTTTTAATTGCTAAGTGAAAAGATGGTAACACATTGCAAGCTTTCTAGACTACATAGGTCTCTTCATCATATGACAATTGGGTAATCGTGAGACCTATGGGGGGGTTCCCTGCTCACAACCAGGGCTACCCAACCAATTTACCCACCGACTGCAAATCCCCGGCACAAATTAACAAGCTGACTCCTTTTTGGATAAATTGGACACAGCAGCCTTTTACTAATAATTAACATAACAAATTAAAACATTTTTAACATTTTTCAAGGAAGGGACGGTCCTCGAAGCCCCACAATTATAACAACCTCGTGTTAAGACCCAAATCAGATCCAAAACCGAGTCCTGCCTCCAGCCATTAAGCTCCAGCTCGAAGACATGAAACTAGACTAGATTGGCCAGTATCTACCACAAACCCACAGGTTCCAATTTAACAACTCTCCTTGTGACCAACACGTTCCCGTCCACTTGTTCCACCTGAGGGGGAGTCCAGGACCTATTGAGATCCCCCCCCTCCGAGCCGCTATTTACTGATATCACCAACTTCGAGGACCTCCCTCCCAAGCCACCAACATAAATGTTTTGACCCACCTCAAACATTTATGTCCCTCCACACCTTCAAGCTCTTCTCGATGCCCTCTTGTATGGCCAAACACCACATATCCAAACAAATGGCATTCAAATGGACTCCATCCTGATTCCAGATCCAAATGACATACCACAATCGCCCCATTCCTCACCATAAAGCAAGATACCACTCTATTCAATTTGATCCTAGCCCTATTGATGCCCTGCACTAGAGATGAGCGACTTTTCCTTTTTTCGGGTCGAGTCGGGTTTCATTAAACCCGACTTTCTCAAAAGTCGAGTCGAATGAAATCGGCCGACTATATGAAAAAGTCGGAGGCTGACTGAAACACAAAACCCAATGCAAGTCAATGGGGAAGCAAAGTCGGCAGGGAGTGGAGGACAGTAAACACACCTACAGTGCCCATTTCAATGCCAAAAACATCAATTCTTATTACTGAAGCTTGTCAACCTTAATTTACTTCATAATAATAGTTACACATCGAAAACTAGGAGGTAATTTGGCAAAAGTTGTGGGGGGGTAGGGGTGGTGCCAGGTTTTCGTATGCCCTGGGCCAAAGAGTGTCAGTGCGCCCTTTTAACACATACCACAACTCATGATGCTCCGATAAGGCACAGAAATATAGGTATAGTACAATGACACATACTTCACTTCTTATATTACATGACTGATATCTATTTTAAATTCTACAATAGCTCAAAAAAGGACTGTATATTACTCCATACAGTATTATGGTCACCACCTAGTGCGCCATACAGAGTAATGAGGCCTATATATTTCTCCATACAGAATAATTGGTCACATATATTGTTCCATACAGTATATGATGAGCTCCACATAATGCTACAGTATATGTTGGTCCCCATGGACGTTGCTCCAGTGTGTTATGGGCCACAATAATGCTCCATATGTAATGGGCCCCATTTCTAATGCTCCAGTGTATAATGGGCCTCGTAAATGCTGCTCCAGAGTCTGATGTCCCCCATTTGGAATGCCCCAGTATATGATGGGCCAAATGGATGATGCTCCAGTGTATGATGGGCCCCATATCTCATTCTCCAGTGTATATTGCTCCACAAAAAATGCTCACAACATTTAAAAAAATTAAATACCTCTCCTCGCTGGGCACTGCTGTACACTGGACTCCTCAGCATTGCCATCTTCAAGCTCTCTGTACTTGTACTGTTTCGGTAGAGGGCGTACAGACGTGATGTCATCGCGCTCTCTAACCTGAATGTCACTGTCAGGAAATGCGGAAGACGTCACGGCGGTGGAGCAGGGAGAGGTAAGTATTGTAAGTGCTGTGGCCCTGAGCAAGCATGGGGGGGCCCCTCATAGTATGGCAGTGCGTCTGACAGCGAGTGGGCCCCCCCACCATCAGAGACACTTTATTGTTCTATGAGAGGCCCTGTGCCAGTGCCAACGCCCAAGGGTGGGCACACACACCTGTTCAGGGCAACAGCACTTGCCCAAGTGCGGGGCAGCACAGTTAGGGAGGTTTATAAAATGGCATATGTTGATGTGTAGGCTGGACTTTCAGCAGCTGCAAATGGAGGAATTGGAGAAGTCCGAGGAAGAGGAGGACAAAAGCGAGGCTTTTCTCTGCCAACTATGTGCTATCAGGGGAAGGTGTTACAAAATCCTTGAAAACCCATGCATGGTTCATTTTAATGAAGGTTAGATCATCAACATTTTGGGTCGACAGACGGGTCCTTTTATCTGTCAGGATTGACCCAGCAGCACTGAAGACTCTTTCAGATAACACACTAGCAGCAGGGCAAGCGAGCTCCTGTAAGGCATATTGTGCCAATTCAGGCCATGTGTCCAGTTTTGAGGCCCAATAATCAAAGGGGAATGACCTGTGAGGGACAACCTCGATATGGGAGGAGAAGTAGTTTGTAACCATAGTTGACAACTGCTGTCTCCTGTCACTTGCAATCGATTCTGTATTAGCTGTCGTCTGCGCGGTACTTGAGAAATCAGACCACAACATGGTCAGGAAACCCCTGTCTCCAACGCCAGTTCGGCTGTGTGAACCACGAACACCTCTTCCATTTTGCCCACTACGGCTCGTGGGAGGACCAGCTCCGCTGCTGTGTGCTGGGAATGCCTCAAACAAACGGTTTACCAGAGTTGCTTGTTTGTTAGCCAATATTAGCTCTAGGTTCTCCTGTGACATGATGTTGCGCAGTTTGCCTTTATAGCGTGGATCGAGGATGCTGGCCAACCAGTAGTCGTCATCCATCATCATTTTGGCAATGCGGGGGTCCCTTTTTAGGAAATCGAGTTGCTTGTTTGTTAGCCAATATTAGCTCTAGGTTCTCCTGTGGAATGATGTTGTGTAGTTTGCCTTTATAGCGTGGATCGAGGATGCTGGCCAACCAGTAGTCGTCATCCATCATCATTTTGGCAATGTGGGGGTCCCTTTTTAGGATCCACAAGGCATAATCACACATGTGGGCCAATGTTCCAGGTGTCAATGCTGCACTGGCAGTGGTGGGTGGAGGAGCACTTTCTGGCAAATCCACATCCCTCCAGTCACGCACAAACCCTGTACCTGACCTTGGCAAGCCCACATTTTTTCTTGCCCCCTGAGAAGCATCCTCATCCCCAAAATAATCATCCCCCTCATCCTCCTCCTCGTCTTCCTCCACCTCTTCCACGACAGTTCCCTGACCAGACAATGGCTGGCTGTCATCAAGGCTTCCCTCCTCATCCTCCTCCTCCTCCTGTTGCTCCTCTGCTGCAGACACCTGATCCTTTATGTGTGTCAATGTTTGCATGAGCAGATGCATAAGTGGTATGCTCATGCTTATCATGGCATCGTCTGCGCTTACCAGCCGTGTGCATTCCTCAAAACACTGAAGGACTTTACAGAGGTCTTTCAGCTTTGACCACTGCACACCAGACAACTCCATGTCTGCCCTCAAACTGCCTGCCCATGTATCCTCCCACAAATGCATTACAGCCTGCCTCTGTTCGCACAGCCTCTCAACCATGTGCATGGTGGAGTTCCATCTTGTAGCAACATCTATGATTAGGCGGTGCTTGGGGAGGTGGAGTGATCGCTGCAGCTTCTGCATATGACTGGAGTGTACGGGCGAGCGACGGATGTGCGAGCACAGTCTTCACACCTTATGGAGCAGGGCTGTTAACTCTGGATAATTATTTAGGAAGCACTGCACCACCAGGTTCAAGGTGTGAGCCAGGCAAGGTATGTGTGTGAGTTTTGCAAGGGCTATGGCTGCCACAAAATTCCACCCATTATCACTGACTACCTTGCCTGGCTCAAGATGTAGACTGCCCAGCCATGACTCAGTTTGTCGATGCAAGTAGTTGGCCAGTACCTCCGCGGTGTGTCTGCTGTCTCCCAAAGACATCATTTTTTAAACAGCCTGCTGTCGCTTACCACTAGCTGTTCGGTAGTGGGACACCTCGTGTGCAGCACTGACAAATGTGGATGGAGTGCTCGTGCGACTGCGCTCTGTGGACGAGCTTTCGCTTATGGAGGAGGAGGAGGGTCGAACGCCTACAGTCAACTGTTTCCTATACAGTGGGCTAGGCAGCACTGTTCCACCGCCGCTGTCCCCTGTGGAGCCTGCATCCACCACATTAACCCAGTGCGCAGTGATGGACACGTAACGGTCCTGGCCATGCCTACTGGTCCATGCATCTGTTGTGAGGTGCACCTTTCCACTCACTGACTGTTTTAGTGCATGGACAATGCGGTCTTTCACATGCCAGTGGAGGGCTGGGATGGCTTTGCGAGAAAAGAAGTGCCAACTGGGTAGGTCATAGCATGGGACAGCGTAGGCCATGAGCTCTCGGAAAGCTATGCTTTCAACCAAACGGAAGGGCATCATCTCTAATGAGATCAGTTTGGCAATGTCACAGCCAGTGTACACGGATGAGAGGATGAGTACTTTCTTGTCCTACTGAGAGTGTCTGGTAGGGTGAGCTGGACTTGAGAGCTGCATATGGGGGAACTAGAGATGGACCTGACGGACTGAGAAGGGATTGGTGATGGTGAGGGTGTTGATGGCCTAGATGCAGTGTTTCCTCATGAAAATATTGTGATTCCCTGACTGCTTTGACCTAGCGATGACACCTCGCTTACAGTGGGGGAAGCGATGGAGCATTGCCGGCTGCCTTCAGTCGGAGCAGGTGCACATGTGCTACCTTAGTTTTTGTAGTCCGTCCACGCTTGCAAGTGCATGTTGGTTAAATGTCTAAGCATGCAACTGGTATTCAAATTTCTTAGATTTTTCCCTCTGCTAAAGGTCCTTCGGCACCTCTTACAGATAACCTTTGCATCATCAGTTGGATTTTGTTCAAAAAAGTGCAACACTGCACTCTTCCTACTATGGTACAAATTTTCAGGGCTTGCACGCTGTGGTAACTTGACCATCTGGCCAAGCTGTCCTGCAACTCTTTTAGTTTTTTTACCAAGTTTTTTGGCAGCTACGGGCCTGCCGGATAAACGCTGCTGCGATGATGATGCCTGCTGCGGATCCATCTCCTGTTCTGACCTTTTTTCACCAGCACCCTCTTTCCTCAATGGATGCCAATCCGGGTCAACAACTGGGTCATCCATGACCTCATCTTCAATGTCATCTACACCTTCCTCTGTACCTTCCTCTGTGTCACCGTGTACGGTGGTATAGTATGCGGGAAGGGGCACCTGAGTTTCATCAGGGTCTGAATCGGGCTCAGTAGACTGCGAGGGCAATGTAGTGCTGTGGGTGAATGTACCAGCATAATCATCTAGCAGTGGCTGTGCATCAGTGCACTCCATGTCAGATTCATCTTGGACTGGGGAATTCAGGATTTGACTTGATAACCCAGGCATGGTATGTGAAAAGAGCTCCATGGAGTAATTTGAAGTGTGTGCTGCGGCATCCTTCACTTTTGGTGTGGGTGAAGGACACAAGGAAAAGTGTTGTTCCGGACCAGAAGCCTGCACTGACGACTCTGTGCTTGCAGTTTTTGTAACTTCAGAAGAGGAGACAATAGAGCTGGAGGCTGTTTCAGCAATGTAAGCCAAAACCTGTTCCCGATGCTCCGGCTTTAAAAGCGGTTTACCTACTCCCAGAAAAGGGAAAGTTAAAGGCCTTCTTGTGCCAGATGATGACGCAGGCTCAACAGCTCCTGCCTTAGCTGCTATTGTGCTTTTCCCAGAAACAGCCGATGCACCACCACCACCATCAGTACCTGCTGCGCCCCCCCACCCACGTCCGCGGCCTCTTCCACCATACTTCCTCATTTTCTTGGGAAAATGTACCAAAAATACAAGCAGAGAAATGGTACTATATGAGGAGCGTACAGCTGTGTAAGGTGTATGTAAAAAGTGAAATCCCCGTATATATTTTGTGAGTCACACACGCTCACCCAGTATGTATTTCCTCGTAATCAAACAAGCAGATATACGGTACTGTATCAGAAGTGTACTGCTGTATACATTGTTGGTGAAAATGTCAATCTCCGTATATGTATTTACGGAGTGTCACACACACACGCTGACTCTGTGGAGATGTGACCGTAATAAGAACACCAAATATCCAATACTGCTTGAGAATTGGACACCTCTATATGGTGTATGTATGGAAAAATGTTAATCTCCGTGTATTTTTTTTACAGAGTCACATACATGTAGGATGTATTTGTCCGTGACACCAGCCGGTACACGGTAGTGTGTGAGGAGCGTTACACCTCTATACGGTGTGTGAAAAAATTTACGCTCAGTATCTACTGTGCAGAAAAAAAGGAATAAAAGGATTTTTGCTTTTAAAAAAGCAGTCTGAACAGCAGTGTGCAAACAGCAATGCAGCTATCAGGGAGCCTATAAGACAGCCTAATCACCAACAGAGCTGCTGCACAAAAAAGTGTGAAAAAATGAACGCTTGCTAACTGTGCAGAGAAAAGGAAAAAAATATATTTGCTTTTAAAAAAGCACTCTGCACAGCAGTGTGCACACAGCAATGCAGCTATCAGGGAGCCTTATAAGGCAGTCTAATCATCACCAGAGCTGCTGCACACAAATATATCCTCCCCTGTCACTGCACACTATACTGTTGTGTTTTACAGTGACAATCACTATCAGCTGAAGGAATTTTTTTTTACTTTTTCCCTGCCTAAACACTCTCCCTATTGAGAACGATCAGCAGCACCTCTCCCTATGCTTAGATCGGCAGAAGTAAGATGGCGGTCGGCGGTCACGGCCTTTTATAGGCACTGTTTCGCCACACAAAGCCAGCCAATCACTTGAATGCCCTTCTGTAACATGGTGGGGGCCGCTGCTGACGTAATTGCGTTGCCCACACTGTGCGTCCTTCATGATTGGCTGAAAATAGGCGCTGGAAGGATTGTGGGAAACGCGACTTTGGCGTTCAAGTCGACGACCTCATGGCCGACCTCATGCTATGGTTGGGTTTCGGTCGGCGAAACCCGACTTTCGCAAAAGTCAGCGGATTTTGAAATTGGCCGACCCGTTTCGCTCAGCTCTACCCTGCACTGATCTCGCCCCGTACCAAACCTTCCTCGGAATGACGTCCGACCATACTACCAACAACTTGGGGAACATGGACTACAGCCTCAACATGTCGAACTTAATGTCCTTAATTAAATCCCTGCACGACCGTTTTCCCAAATCGTTTCCGCCCAGGTGAATAACTAAAATGTCAGGCGCCCGATCCAAGTGAGCAAACCTATGGAACTCGGGCAACAGGCGATCCTCCATATTATCGTTGTGCTCCTCGGCAAACTCAATTGCCTTCTGTCCGGATGAACCGCTGCCCTTAGCGCAGCGCAGAACACAAAGGAGTGCCCCATAATCCATGTGAGCAGTTGCCTTGGCTCTGTAATGAAAAACAAACATAAATCAAACCACAAAATTCTAATATCTGAGTATTCTTACAGCATAAGAAAATAAACATAACCAAAGAAAAGCAACTTATAGCAAGGACGGGTGCACGTATGAGCGGAATCTAATTGATTCCCACCGCCCAATCCTTTTTACCGCTTCATCCCCCAAACCTCGCCTGGCTGCCTCTGTAGCCGCACCAATACGGAAAGAATGCCCACTGTAATTTTCTGCTGAAATACCCCCACTTACCAAACACCGCTTGAAAATTGTCACAAACTGAAAGCGGGATAGAAACGTCCCGTCTTCATGAACTAGCAACGGATCCGACCCAACTCCTCCACCCGCCAAAAATTTCCTCATGCTTTTCATCGGACATAAAGGAGAGCCAGGCACCTCAAATAGCACCACAGAACAACCTTTACCTTCCGCATCAGTTTTGAACGATCGAAGAAATAATGTCAACCTATCCCCGAATAACTCCATGTCTTTCCTAAGAAACCCCCCTTTTTTTCTTTCTGGAAGGACTAACCATTTCCCCCAAACGAAAAGCCCCCAAAAATGCCAGCGAAAAAGCCAATTCAAAAAGCGTTACCTCCTGCTGGGAATAAGAAACCTCCTTCAATTCTTTACCTAAAACCAACAACACCTCGTACAATACTGGACGCCTTCCGTCCGATGTTTTCCAACCTCTTTTCCAGCCCCTCTGGTTAACCAAAAAGGACTTAGTGACATCCTGCAATCCCCTGAATTTAAACCCGAAGGACTAACCAGACAAGAACTTATTAAGTTTCAGAACAGACCAACCCGCTTCCCAATGATGACCCAAAAGCAAGAGTAATCTGCTTTCGTTCCCCAGTTCACCACCCCACTGTTTTGCCCAATTTTCCCAGATGTTCCATGCCCTGGTGTAATGTGCCCATGTGCCAGATGCCAAGGATCTGGTTAGCAAATTTCTCACTGCCCCGATGGTAGGTTCCACAATGCTTCCGGACATATCATCCGTAAAGAATCCGCTTGGTGAGAAAAACCTCGTGCCCGATCCTGTTGTAGACTTAAAAGTGCTTACATATTAGGGACAGCTGCTGTCCGACCTAACGCCGCCGTAATCCAAACATTCAAACTCAAGCCCATCTAAACCAAACGCTGCAAAACTCTCAGTATCGCCTGATCCGATGAAGACAACAAATTGATAGCCTTCACCGACCTCTCTGCTCCACAGGCAAAACAAATCTTTCTGTCCCAAATGCTCTCTGCCCACAGCGACAGCGCAACCACAATCTGGAAACTTTCCCGCAACACCTGATTGGTTGCCCATCCTTTATCCTTCCAGACCTGCGGCCAGTGCTCAACCACCCACGCACCTTGAAAGAACAAACCGAAACCTTGCTCGCCGACTGGATCCACAAACAAACCAAGAACCCCAGGAGACACAACTGGAGCGATCCAAAGCGACCTTCAATTGTAAGAATCCAAGAAAAGAGCCCAAACTTTCAAGTCATCCTTCGGGTCTTTTTTAAGCCTGATAAAATGTGTGGGAGCCTTGACCCCCACCGTCGCCAAAGACAGCTGCCTACAGAAGGCTCTCCCCATCAGCATGATCCGGCAAGCAAAATTCAACTTGCCCAACAATGATTGCACCTCTTTCAACATCAACTTCTTAGCGGTGCATGCCCGTTTCACTTCTGATCTCAAATCCAACACTTTATCCATGGGTAATCTGCATTTCCACTGAATCAGTTTCGATACCCAAGAAGCTCAATGAAGTAACTGGACCGACAGTCTTTTCCGCTGCCAAAGGGACTCCAAAACTATGCGCTATGCCTTCCATCGTATGCAGCAACACTGAACAATCGATTGACTGTGCCGCCCCGATAAACAAAATATCGTCCAAGTAATGGATACTGTTAGGGACGGCGGAACGCACTAAATATAAATAATAGGAAGTGCGTTCGCCGCCCGGGGTCAACCGTGCAGTAGGTGTAACAACCGCTGCTAAGTAATGGCAGACTCGCTATATGGCGGTATTGTCAGAGACACCGCACTGAACTTGCTCACTGAGCTAGTGCGCGTGTCCTGAGTAAAGCGAAAGCGTGCTCAAAGCTACCTGTGGAGCGGGCAGCAACCGAATAGATGCGTACTTCAGAGCCGCAGGACCTGAAACACGTGACTGCTAGAGGCGTGGCCTAAACTCCACAGAGCTAGGAGCTGCAAGACAATTCCTAGGAGAGTAACTGCGAGACAAAGTTACCCAGGGGCATAGACAGTGAGAATAGTCAGGACGTAGCCAATGAGTCACACACAGAGATAGCTGCAAGGTACCAAAGGGGGCGAGCAGAGAGTAGTCAGGTCACAGGCAATGAGTCATACACAGATAATAACGCAGTACAAAATCAACAGGCAAACTCACAACGGAAACCAGAGCCGGGTCAGAACCATATAAACAAGCAATAGCAACAAACAGGCACACGGGGGTCAGCACACTAGGCCAAAGGCAAAAGTATAACTGTCAGGGATTGAAGCTACCCAGGGGTTTATGAAGCTCTCCCAGAACCAGAAAGAGGCCACAATCATTAACCCCAAGTGTGCAGGTCAAAACCTGCACAGAGCTCCAGACATTAACCCCCGGTGTGCAGCTCAAAAACCTGCACTAGGATCATGACAGGTATACTGTGCTCGGGTTATACGTCACCCGAGGTGTGCAGAGCGGATTCTGTTAAACTCACAGAGGCGCTATACTATAACTAAAGCATAAACGCTGAGCCTATTAGCTTCACAGGTCTCAGCTGGCATGCACACACGGTATATGGTCACAGGACATGGCCCAAGGCAGACGTCGTTGTCCGTCTTGACCTACCGAGTGTGCGGCATCGCTACCGCGGACACCAGTAAGTGCTGCTAACTGCAGCGCGGTGGCAACTACTGCCGCTGTACAATAGTGCCGTGAGGCATGACTCCATCGGACGCTAGTGTAGCGGTGCGGTAGGCACAGTGGCGTATGGCTTGCTACTGACTGGCACTGACTTTACTCTAATTCCCTATCCACATGCGTAATATCAAGGGTAGGGGTTTCAAATGAGTCAGTCACCAGAATCATACATCCGTCACCATTCACACATCTAGCAAGTAATGTCTATACTATCGCATGGCCGAATGGACATGTGTACTTTTTATAGCCGTGCGGGACCTTCCAGATCTCCGGGATGGACCAATCCGATCAGGCCAAGGACCTGGGCATGTGACCCCCGATCTCCTCTGGTGGATCGCCTCGTGGGCATGCCCAGTAGCGCGACGAGAGGACTTAGCCTCTGGAATGGTTTCCTGCAAAGCAGGTTGCGCTACCATTGCTGGTCCCGAGGTGGCAGCAACATCCAGACCCAGAGAGCTTGTCTGAGCAGGGCGCCTGGATCGCTGAGATTGCCGTGCAGGTCCCTGAGCGGTCGTAAAGGAATGGGAGACCGCTGGATGAATGGCTCTGGATTCCTGCTGTGTAGCTGCAGGAATCCGATGCCTAACAGATACAAGAACTCAATCCAGACACTTCCTTGACTGTCCACTCCAAAAATGTACTGAAGGTTTCAAAATATGCGCAGGATACCGAGCACCCCATAGGCAAACATCGATCCACGAAAAAGGCCCCATCCCAAAAACAACCCAACAAATGCATACTGTCTGGATGGACTGGTAGCAAACGGAAAGCTGCTTTGATAACGGTCTTTGCCAACAATGCCTCTCTTCCGCACTCCCGAACAAAAACCAACGCTGCATCAAAAGACGTATACAAAACTGAACACAATTGGGGGTCAATACCATCATTCACCGATGATCCCTTCGGATAAGAGAGGTGATGAATCAACCTAAATTTGTTCAGCTCTTTTTTGGGCACAACCCCCAGTGGAGAGACCAGCAAATTATCGACGGGAGGGGACTTAAAGCGGCCAGCCATCCTCCCCAAAGATACTTCCTTCTTCAATTTTTCCGAAACTATCTCAGGAAATTCAATGGCCGATTTCAAATTTTTTGTTGATAACTTCACTGACACATTCACAAAAGGAATTCTGAACCCATCTCTAAAACCTTCCCTCAATAACGTTGCCGCATCCGTATCAGGGTATCTATTTAGAAACCGCTCCATCTCTTCCAGACGTACCGGAGTCACTCCTTTTTCCAGTACCGTCTGTCCCTTTTTGTCCTCCACCCCTGAAGCAATTGGAAAGTCCTTGGTTTCCACTGCAGGAGGACCACTCATGCTTAAATTTTCATTTTTCACTGAATTTACATGCTCCCTCATTAAACGAGAAGCACAGTCCTTTTTGCATCGCCACCGAGTGCCCCGACTGTCCCGGACCCCCGGTGCCCCCATGAAATGACTGCACGCTCTGCCCTGGCCTACTTGGAGCGGTTACACTCATCCATAACGCAATATCCTTGCGATTCCATCTAATATTCGTCCGGGCCGCCTTTCATTGGCGGAATTGCTCATCGTATCTGAGCCAACCCTGTCCCCCATACACCCTATAAGCTTCCCCTATTGTGTCCATATAGCAAAAAGCACCGAACAGTTCTCTGGCGACTTTTCCCCAATGACGCTGTCTAAAATGGCGAAAGCTTGTAACCAATTCTTAAATGTCCGAGGAATTAACCGATACCTCCTCCTCTCCTCGTCCTCTTTCTTAGACTCATCCCTTCTTACCCTATCCAGATTAAAACGCTCAAGGGGGAGCAGGGAGAAAATGTCTACATATTCCCCCTTCCAGATCCTATCTCTTACATCCTGCTTGAGATGCATTCCTAACAGTCCCTCAAAACAGACATTCACCTCGCCTCTAGCCGAGTTGTCCAGCCGAGGTGCATCATCCTTCCCGTCATTCGAGTGAGACACACGCTCAGGCAACTCACACTAGGCTGCCGATGACACACTGACGTTAGCCGAACCCCAAATCTACTACTGCATCGGCCGGCCCCGCGGCCCCGCTGCCAGCCATAAAACTAACGCCTGGGTTACCCAGCCATGCAGATAAAGGGGAAGGCCCACCCCGGCCCACACCAGATTCCCACAACTTCCACAACTCAGTCAAACCCTGCAAAATTACACCCATACCGGCACCAGCGCCCCCAGCAAGCACACCCCCACTCGCACTTGCTAGCACCGGTTGAACAGTTAATAATGGTCCAGCCTCACCAGACTGCCTGGGTGCTGTGATCCCAGCAGCCGTGAATCCCAGATCCGGAAGTCGAAGAATGTTGCCCTGCTCTGTGGTGTCCTGGGTACCCGTTGCGTCTGAGGATCCATACAGCCAGACTCCCTGGTCCTTTGCGACGCTGGCCAGAGTCATGGTCCCCTGCTGAGTAGGCTGCAAGGCTGTGGTGCTGGAGCTGGCTGAATGCTGCCCGTGGACCACGTAACTGCCATCAGTTTGCCCCCCAGGCTAACATCATTTTGGAACCCAGAGGCCAAGGTGGACCCCTGCCCATCCGTGCCCCCCTCCCCCCTGCCATTACTCCCAAATGGCCCTGCAAATTGCTCCCAAAGTAACTGACAGGAGCCACAGGGTGGGTGGAGCTTACCGGCCTATGCACACCAGCCACTCCGTGCCCTGCAGCCTGTTGCGCTGTATCGCTCCCAGTCTCCGCTAACAGCAGAGCGGTGGAACATTGCTGCGATCCCTCAGCTGCTCCTGAGGGCAGGTTTGAAAATGCTGCCGCTGGCGGGTGGGCGGAGCTACCGCGCCGGGTCCTCTGTGAAGGCACCTGGCTTTCAGGCCCCCGTGCCGCCTGACTCTGCTCCTGCTGCCGCCGAGCAGGGCCCTCTCCCAGCTGGACACCCGCCGCACCACTGCCCGGATCCCTACCTTCCACCGTTGTCACTGACGAGAGAGGAACCAACACTCCCCTCTGCTGCAGGTCCCGCCATGTTTGCGGATTCCTCCCGGCCCTGGAACAGCACGCCCTTGGCCCGCGACCCGCGTTCCTTGTCGGAGGGTCCCCGGGGGGCTCCTTGTTCTGCGCCAGACCCGTGTGGTCGCCTCAGGGCTCAGGTGCTCCAGAGGCCTAGACCTCCGAGGCCGGCGTCCCTCCTGTGCCGGCTCCTGTCCGGCTCCCCCATCTTGCAGCAGGCCTTGATTGGATGCCTGCAGCCAGCCAGCACCCCTCGCATCGGCCGCCTCACGCAGCCTCTGTAAAACGGCCTCAACGTCCATTGAAAGGTAAGCTGTTTTGTGGAGCTTTTGTGGTGAAGCAGGGGCACCTAAAATGGTTGCCCCTTGCATGATGACCCCCTTACTTATAATACCTCGCTCTGGCTCCACACATCCCCCCCTCCTACTACTCGACTCTGACCCCCGCCCTACAGTTCTTCCCATCTATTAACCCCTACCATGCCACCTTGTACCCATATAGTACCCTATAGGTCCCCTCCACCCTGTCATGCTGGCCTCCCTTTTAGAGGCCTGCGGCCCAGTCCGGCCTTTCTAGACTAATACAACATCTGAAGAATCACATATTTATACACAAAACAGCATAGAAATAACGCAATAGATAAGACAAGTGACATGAAGCAGAATTGTCATTATGGGAGAGGGATAAAAATAAATATTGGAGTGTGAAGGTAAGATAAGGATAAGGATAGATAAGGAGTGTGAAGGTTTTATTGCCCTCTTATGTCACCAGTATAAACTTCAAATACAGCTAGATTTGCGGCCTTTGATTTTCTCAGCTGGGTTGAAGCTGACATTTTCTTTTTGCAACAGACCAGGCTGCCAAACATGGCAGACGTGTTTAAAGCTAAGATGGAGTGGAGACTCAGGCCCTCCTATTGGTCTCTTGCGGCTGAGCCGTATAGCGGAGTGGGGTTCCTTTTTACTGCACCGGTGGAATGCCGACAGGTTATTGAGTCAGAAATGGGGAGGTGCCTGATCTTAGACGTCCTCATGAAGGGACAAGAGCTCAGGCTCATTAACAACTATGGTCCCCAATCTAAGTGGGACCGGAAGTGTCTCTTTATGAGGATCAAGCCCTACATTTTTACAAGTCAGCAGTTTGTCTTTGGAGGGGACTTCACGAGGTCCTGAGACAGAGGAGGTTCCAGAGACTTATGATAGCGTCGCCCTTAATTGTATAGCTAGTGAGGCTCGCCTGGTGGATGTCCACATTCAGCACACCCCAGGCCACGAGGGGTTCACCTATCATAGAGGTAACTGTAGGTCCAGAATAGATAGGTTTTATTTAAAGGAGGAAGCTGTTTTTTCAGCAGTGTCTGTTGTTGAGGTGGAGTTCTCCGACCACTGTTTAATTTTGTTTTCTCTGAATGTTACAGAGACCCTCTGGATGGGAAGAGGCTTTTGGAGGCTCAATTCATCTCTCTTGGAAGAAGCAGAGATAAGACAGTCCTTTGAGGATTTTCTGAGAGCCAGGTACCCTTACTGGATCTTTGTAGTAGTAAGTTAGAGTGGTGGGAGATGTTTAAGAAAAGGGTGATGACAATCTTCCGCCAGCTTTCGACCCTCAGGAGTCTGAGCAGGTATTGCCTGTATCAGGGTCTGAGGAGGATACTCGAGCATCTTGTCTCAACTGGAGGTAACTGCGAGATCTCCAGAGTGAAATCTTTGCTTATGAGGTGTCAGTACGATAGGCTCGCATCTCTGGTTTTTGGGAGGGATTACGGGAAGTACCACTTGCCCAACCCTTACAGAAACTGCAAAATGTCAGTGAATAGTAAAGTGGTTACAGGACTGGTCAACACTACGGGGTCCCTGAGGCAATCCAGATCAGGGATTCTGGAGGTTGTCAGATCCTTTTACTCGCACCTCTTGGGGAAGAGGGATCTTGATTGGGATGAGATGTCGGTTTTCCTGACTGAAGCCGTCCCCGAACCAGGGGTAGACCCCTCTCTTGACGTTTTGACAGAGATGATCAGGGAAGAGGAAGTTAAGTTGGCGATTGAAGGGCTTGCCCCCAAAAAATTGCCCGGTCCAGATGGCTTAACATCTGAATTCTATAAGACCTTTGGTTCCCCTCTTGACTGAGGTATTCAATGAGTGTCTTTTCTCTGGCAATCTGCCAAAGTCAATGAGAAGGTCTGCCCTGATCATTTTGTCAAAGGGTAAAGACCCATCAAGCATTGAGAATTGGCATCCCATAGGGCTTCTCAATGCAGACAGGAAGGTTCTGGCAAAGGCGCTGTTTAATAGTCTGGTGATATTTGCACCCCGAGTCCTTTCGGAGGCCCAGCATTGTTCTGTTCCAGGCCACAGTACATTTAGTGCTTTGCTCTGTGTCCAAGAGGCAGTGGAGCAGGGTATGGCTGGTCACTGGAAGGGGTACATGCTGTCACTGGACCAGGCAAAAGCATTTGATCGGGTTAATCATGAGTACCTCTGGTTTGTCCTTCTGAGATATGGCCTGCCGGGGGGGTTTGTTGATTGGCTTAAGACCTTGTATGGTGGGGCAGAGCGTTTCTCGCTTGTGACTGGTTGGATTGGCAGTTCTTTTGAGGTTGGATGTGGTGTTCACCAGGGTTGTCCCTTGAGCCCGCTGCTATACGTGTTTGCGATTGACCAAAATCTTAGGAGGGTGGAACGTGGACAGATGCCCAGGATCAGAATGGACTGAGCAGCATCGGAAGCCACTCTGAGGGTGGTGGCGTATGCCGATGATGTCACTGTTTTTGTTTCCTCTCATGAGGAGGCAGGGAGTCTGATGTCAGAGGTAGATTGCTACTCGGAGGCATCCGGGTCCAAGATCAACCGGGATAAGTGTGAGAGTCTCTAGCTGGGAGGAGGAGATCCTGGGTTTGATCTCCCGGACATCTTTCCAGGACTCAAAGTCTGTGCAAAAGTCCTTAGCATTGAATTTGCCCAGGGGGATTACCCCAAACAAAATTGGGACAGCAGGCAAGAGATCGCCACTCAGAAGGTGAACCAATGGAAGGGTTGGTCTTTGACCCTAAGGGAAAGGGTAAACCTGATCAAAACTTACCTGCTCCCTTTACTGATTTATCTGGGCAGCGTATGCATCTTTCCGGAGCCTCTCTGGACTCGGGTCTACAGTTTGTTCTTCCAACTGTTATGGGGGAATAGACTGAACCTGGTCAAGAGGGAGGTTACTTACGATACGAGGAGACTAGGTGGCTTGGGTATGGTGAACCCTGTGGTATTCCTTGTGGCTACCTTCATTAGGATCAATATTGCAAACCTCTGGAAAGAGAGGGCTCCTCCGTGGGTATTCTCCTGTAGGGGATGGTTTCAGCCTTTCTTCCAGGAATGGGAGACAGGAGGGCAAGTGAAGGATCTTCGCACACCACATGGACATCTTCCGGCTTACGCTACCTTGGTTCTGATGGTGATTCGCCGGTGGGTTCTGGGAATGTGGGAGATCAGGACTCTGCCAATGAACTCCTTGACAATAGGGTTCTGTTGACCCATTTTCAGAGGCCTCTGGTGCTCAGGGATTGCCCAAGTTGGGATCTTGGGGTGGGTTTTCATCTTCTGAATTCTATCAGGATCCCCTCGAATTTTTGGGACTTGGCTTGGTGCTGCTTCCATGGGAAACAGTGTTTGAGGGACAATCTGAAGTGTAGGAGATCTGAGGGCAGGAACTGTCCTCTAAAGCATTGTCGTACCGTGCTGGAAAGCATGGACCACTTCCTGCTTCATTGTCCCTTCAACACAGAGGTGTACAGCAGGATGGGTGCCTCCATTGTCTGGTCTTGGCTGACCGGTCTCTCCTATGCGGATTGGGCCTATGGAGCATTCGGATACCTTGCTGGCTGGGACTAACTTATTTCTAGTCAGTGCAGTGGTTAGGTATCACATGTGGAACGCACGGTGCTTAGTATAGACGCAACGGAAAATCCTCCCAGTGGACGATGTGTTTAGAAACATACTCTGTGACCTGGTGAAGGTGCGCTCTCTAGAGTATGAGAGACTGGGTACACGTAGGGACACTCGCCTCTGGAGGGGCTTTTCTTTTAGTGTGCCTTAGTCTGGTTAGCTCCTTTCCTGGTGGTGGGCTGCTGCTGACACTGTAGATTTTTGTTTTGTTTGATCATTATACAGTGATGTAGGGCTGCAGGCGCCGAACTTGGGCTTTGTGATTTGTAGGTATTGTCGCTTGTTTCTGTATATATTGTATATAGGGGTTTAGATTTGGGTGTAGGTGTTAGGTTGGGTGGTGGGAAAAGGGGGGAGGTGGGTTTATCTTGTGGGACTATGGGACACTGGGGTGTTTGGGGGGAAAACTGGCACTGCCTGATTTGGCCTATGGACGTTGGACATGGACTGAGGCATGAGATGCAGGACCAGCTCTCAGGTCAGTGCGGGGGTTGGGAATGATGGGCTTGAGTGTGGGGTGTTTAGTTTAGTCTTGTATATATTTGTATAGTTTGTGTTTGCATGTGTGTATATACTGTATATATATATATAAAAAAGATTATGTATATAATTTTAGTTTGCTATTATACTTGGTTGTTATTTTGTTTGGTGACCGGACCAGAAGGTGAAAATAGTTATTAATAGTTATTGTTTTGTTTATATAGTATGCGTGTGAGGAGAGAATGAGCAGCTGGACCAGTGTTCAGTATAATGATTATTTTCTGACTGATATTCTTGTTTTGCTTCTGTTATTATTATTATTATTGTTATGTTTTTCATTTTTATAATAAAAGATCTACAGGATGTAACTCAGGATCAGTAATATAATGTATGTACACAGTGACTCCACCAGTAGAGTTGAGCGACTTTTGGTTTTTTAGGGTCGCGTTTCGTTTCGTGAAACCCGACTTTTCCAAAAGTCGGGTCGAGCAAGATCGTCCGATTATAGGGAAAAGTCGGGGTCGTCCCGAAACACGAAACCCAATGTAAGTCAATGGGGAATAAAAGTCGGCAGTGAGAGGAGGACAGGAAACACACCTACAGTGCCCATTTGAATGCCAAAAGCATCAATTCTTCTTACTTAAGCTTATCAACCTTAATTAACTTCATAATACAAGTTACGCACTGAAAAATGGGGGTTATTTGGCTACAGTTGTGGGGGGGGAGGGCTGGCTCCAGGTTTTCATGTGCCCTGGGCGAAAGAGCGCCCCTTTAACACATACCACAACTCATCAAGCTCCGATGCGGCAGAGAAATAGCGGTATAGTACAATGAAAAATACTTCACTTTTTACATCTCATGACGAGGCCCATCTATTTCTCCATACAGAATCATTGGTCCCATATAATGTTTGAAACAGTATATGATGAGCTCCACATAATGCTACAGTATATGTTGGTCCCCATGGATGAAGCTCCACTGTCTTATGGGCCCAAATAATGCTCCAAACATAATGGGCCCCATTTCTAATGCTCTAGTGTATAATGGGCCCTGTAAATGCTGCTCCAGTGTCTGATGTCCACCTTTGGAATGTTCCAGTGTATGGTGGGCCCCATCTATCATTCTCCAGAGTATAGTGCTCCCCAAAAATTGCTGTCCCAACATTGAAAACAATCAAATAAGTCTCCTCGCTAGGGAATCCCTGTACTTGCCTGGACTCCTCGTCGTCCCCATCTTCCATCTCACTGCACAGTATTTCAACTTTGCAAGTGCTGTGATCCTGAGCAAGCAGGGGGGCCCACTCGTTGGCAACGGCACTGGCAAAGGGCCCCTGATAGTACGGTGGTGTGTCTGATGGCGGGTGGGCCGAACCTGCACTTTCATCTGCAGCTTCCTCTTTGTCACCGTGTAAGATGGAACTGTATATGGGAAGGGTAACCTGAGTTTCATCAGGGTCAGATTCAGGCCATGTAGCGTGCGAGGGGAATGTAGTGGTCTGGGTCAATGTACCAGCAGATTCATCGAGCAGTGGCTGGGCATCAGTGCACTTGTGTCGCCCCCAGGAGTACGGTCGCCACAGTGGCATTACCTTCCTCCTAGGGAGTGTGATGTCATGCTTGGGAGCAACGAAGGATCTCTCTAGCAGGTTAACTGATTGGGCGGCGTTATTCCCACGAGTCATGACCCTCCAAACAGCGTTCATGAAGGCAAAGTGTTTGTTTTACGTGGGCAGTATGGTTGCAAAGCTGAACCTTAAAGGAATGTCCAGAAGGGCACCACCAGGAGTGGAGCCTACGGTTAAATTCGACTCCACCTGGGAAACCTCAACCATGCCACCTACAGAACAGATGCACACATTGCAAGCTTAATTCCGTTAACGAACGAGACTCCGTCATGCCCCGCGGTCCGAGTCCGGCTTACTAGAGGGACACGTGAGGCTCTGGCACATGAGATTGGCCAATAACTGGTGTTTCATGCCCTTACATGTCCGTGGCTGCATGTGCGCTACACTGAAAAGGCCAGCGTTTGTCGCTTACAGGTGCAGATAACCCGCTGAACAACGTTAGTGATGGGGATCACTGATTACAATTATTACCCGCGAACAATGATTTCCCAGTAAGTGCAGGTCAACCGCAGTTCCGGAATTAGGCCTAACCGTCATTCCTGAAAAAATGAAAAACTTACGTGTGCAAACCACAGGTGCTGTAGCTTGCTTAACAGCTCGCCAGCCGTTCTCACGCCCAGTATGGATTACATGTGATTGCACAAAGGTGAGAAAGGGTACCGTATCCCCAGATAACATGTATGGATAGCGTACACATTCAAAATATATGTCTATACATCAGGAGGCAGGCTCAGACGGTGTTAGGCCCAGTATGGATTGCACGTGATTGCACAAAGGTTAAAAAGGGTACCGTATCCCCAGATAACATGTATGGATAGCGTACACATTCAAAATATATGTCTATACATCAGGAGGCAGGCTCAGACGGTGTTAGGCCCAGTATGGATTGCACGTGATTGCACAAAGGTTAGAAAGGGTACCGTATCCCCAGATAACATGTATGGATAGCGTACACATTCAAAATATATGTCTATACATCAGGAGGCAGGCTCAGACGGTGTTAGGCCCAGTATGGATTGCACGTGATTGCACAAAGGTTAGAAAGGGTACCGTATCCCCAGATAACATGCATGGATAGCGTACACATTCAAAATATATGTCTATACATCAGGAGGAAGGCTCAGACGGTGTTAGGTCCAGTATGGATTGCACGTGATTGCACAAAGGTGAGAAAGGGTACCGTATCCCCAGATAACATGTATGGATAGTGTACACATTCAAAATATATGTCTATACATCAGGAGGCAGGCTCAGACGGTGTTAGGCCCAGTATGGATTGCACGTGATTGCACAAAGGTGAGAAACGGTACCGTATCCCCAGATAACATGTATGGATAGCGTACACATTCAAAATATATGTCTATACATCAGGAGGCAGGCTCAAACGGTGTCAGGCACAGTATGGATTTGACGGCCCAGACTACACAGCGGAGGAGCAGGGAGAGGTAAAGATTGCAAATGCTGGGGCCCTGCCCAAGCAAGGGGGGCCCACTCATGGGCGTCGGTACTGGCACTGGGCCCCTCATAGTACGGCGGTGTGTCTGACGGCGGGTGTGCACCACCACCGTCAGAGACACTTGATTGCACTATGAGGGACCCTGTGCCAGTGCCCGCGCCCAAGAGTCGGCCTACCCACCTGTCCAGGGCAACGGCACTCGCACGGTGTCGTGCGCTAGGTGGTGACCCCGGCCATGGGGGGGAGGCAGCACAGTTAGGGAGTTTTAGAAAGCGGCATATGTTGATGTTGTACATTCAGCTGATGCAAAAGGTGAAATAGGTCAAGTCCCAGGAAGAGGTGGACCAAAGCAAGCCATTTTTCTGTCACCCTATGTGTCATCAGGGGAAGGTGGGACAAAATCCTTGGAAACCCATGCGTGGTTCATTTTAATGAAGGTTAGATCATCCACATTTTGGGTTGACAGACGGGTCCTTTTTTCTGTCAGGATTGATCCAGCTGCACTGAAGACTCTTTCCGATAGCACACTTGCAGCTGGGCAAGCGAGCTCCTGTAAGGCATATTGTGCCAATTCAGGCCAGGTGTCCAGTTTAGCGGCCCAATAGTCAAAGGGGAATGACCTGTGTGGGAGAACATCGATATGGGAGGAAAAGTAGTTTGTAACCATAGTTGACAACTGCTGTCTCCTGTCACTTTCCATCGATGCAGTATTACCAGTTGTGTGAGCGGTACTTGAAAAATCAGTCCACAACATTGTCATGAAACCCCTGTCTCCAACGCCACTTCTGCTGTGTGCACCACGAACACCTCTGCCAAGCTGACCCCGGCCCGTACAGCTCGTGTGAGAACCATCACCGCTGCTGTGTGCTGGGAATGCCTCAAGCAACCGATTTACCAGAGTTGCTTGTTTATTAGCCAATATTAGGTCAAGGTTCTCCTGTGGCATGATGTTTTGTAATTTGCCTTTATAGCGTGGATCCAGGATGCTGGCCAACCAGTAGTCGTCATCGTTCATCATTTTGGCAATGCGGGGGTCCCTTTTTAGGATCTGCAAGGCATAATCTGACATGTGGGCCAATGTTCCCGGTGTCAATGATGCACTGCGAGTGCTGGTTGGAGGAGCACTTTCTGGCAAATCCACATCCCTCCAGTCACGCACAAACCCTGTACCAGACCTTGCCACGCCAACATTTTCACTTGCCCCACGAGATGCATCCTCCTCCCCTAAGTAATCATCCCCATCATCCTCCTCCTCCTCCTCCTCTTCTTCCTCCACCTCGTCCAGGAGAGGTCCCTGAGCAGACAATGGCTGAATGTCATCAAGGATTCCCTCCTCCTCTTCCTCCTCATCAACATTGGCTGCAGAAGCCTGCTCCTTAAGGTGCGTCAAAGTTTGCATGAGCAGACGCATAAGTGGGATGCTCATGCTTAGGATGGCGTCGTCTGCGCTTACCAGCCGTGTGCATTCCTCAAAACACTGAAGGACTTTACAGAGGTCTTTCAGCTTCGACCACTGCACACCTGTCAACTCCATGTCTGCTCTCAAAGTGCCTGGCCGTGTATCCTCCCACAAATGCATTATGGCCTGCCTCTGCTCGCACAGCCGCTCCACCATGTGCAGGGTGGAGTTCCACCTTGTTGCAATGTCGATAATGAGGCGGTGGTTGGGAAGGTGGAGCAATCGCTGCAGCTTCTGCATACGAACGGAGTGTACAGGCGACCGGCGGATGTGCGCGCACAGTCTTCGCACCTTCTGGAGCAGGGCTGTTAACTCCGGATAATTTTTGAGGAAGCACTGCACCACCAGGTTCAAGGTGTGAGCCAAGCAAGGTATGTGTCTGAGTTTTGAAAGGGCTATGGCTGCCACAAAATTACGGCCGTTATCACTAACTACCTTGCCTGCCTCAAGATGTACACTGCCCAGCCATGACTCAGTTTGTCGCTTCAAGTACTCGGCCAGCACCTCGGCGGTGTGTCTGTTGCCCAAACACATCATCTGCAACACAGCCTGCTGACGCTTTCCACTAGCTGCTCGATAGGGGACACCTCGTGTGCAACAGTGGCAGCTGCAGATGGAGTGCTCGTACGACTGCGCTCTGTGGACGAGCTTTCGCTTCTGGAGGAGGAGGAGGAGGAGGGTCGAACGCCTACAACCAACTGTTTCCTATGCCGTGGGCTAGGCAGCACTGTCCCACCACCGCTGTCCCCTGTGGACCCTGCATCCACCACATTAACCCAGTGCGCAGTGATGGACACGTAACGGCCCTGGCCATGCCGACTGGACCATGCATCAGTTGTGAGGTGCACCTTTCCGCTCACTGACTGCTTGAGTGCATGGACAATGCGGTCTTTCACATGATGGTGGAGGGCTGGGATGGCTTTGCGAGAGAAGAAGTGGCGACTGGGTAGGTCACAGCGTGGTACTGCATAGGCCATGAGTTCGCGGAAAGCTGCGCTTTCCACCAACCGAAAGGGCATCATCTCAAACGAGATTAGTTTGGCAATGTGGGCGTTCAAACCCAGTGTACGCGGATGAGAGACTGAGTACTTTCTTGACCTACTCATAGTGTCTGGGAGGGTGAGCTGGACTTGAGAGCTGCATATGGTGGAAGTAGCGGTGGACAGGGCGGACTGAGAGAGGGTTGATGATGGTGATGAAGTTGGTGTTCTTTCTGATGGCCTAGAATCAGTCTTTCGTTGATATAACAGTGGGATTCCCTGACTGCTGTGGCCTTGCAACGACACCTCAACATTTGCTGCTGTGCTAACCGGTGGGCTTACAGTGGGGGAAACAATGTAGCGTTGCTGACTACCTTCGTTGTGATCAGTTGCACATGTGGCACTTGAGGTTTGGTGTTGTGTCCACGCTTGCAAGTGCATGTTGTTTAAATGTCTAAGCATGCAACTGGTATTCAAATTTTTCAGATTTTTCCCTCGGCTAAAGGTCTTTGCGCACTTCTTACAGATAACCTTGGCCTGATCATGAGGATTTTGTTCAAAAAAGTGCCACACTGCACTCTTCCTACTTTGGCAGACATTTTGCGGCCTAGCACGCTGTGATCTTTTGACCCTCTGGACAAGCTGTCCAGCAACTCTTTTGATTTTTGGAACCTGTCTTTGGAGTGCTCCGGGCCTGCCAGATAACAGCTGTTGCGATGTCGTTGTCTGCTGTGGATGCTCCTCATCTGAGCTATTGGAAGCAGCACCCTCTTCCCCCAATGGATGCCAATCTGGGTCAACAACTGGGTCATCCATCACCTCCTCCTCAATGTCATGTGCACCTTCCTCTGTGTCACCGTGTATGGTGGTATAGTGTGCGGGAAGGGGCACCTGAGTCTCATCAGGGTCAGAATCTGGCTCTCTACACTGCGAGGACAATGTAGTGCTCTGAGTGAATGTACCAGCAGAATCATCCATCAGCGGCTGTGCATCAGTGCACTCCATGTCAGATTCATCTTGGCCTGGGTAATTCACCATTTGACTTGATAATCCAGGCATGGTATGTGAAAACAGCTCCATGGAGTAATCAGTAGTATGGCCTGCGTCATCCTTCAATCTTGGTTGGGGTGAAGGACACAAGGAAAGGTGTGGTTCATGAACATGAGCCTCCAATGACGACTCAGTGCTTTTACTTTCTACAACTGAAGAAAAGGAGGCGATAGAGCTGGAGGCTGAGTCAGCAATGTAAGACAAAACTTTTTCCTGATGCTCTGGCTTTAAAAGCGGTTTGCCAACTCCTAGAAAACTAAGCCTTCGAAGCCTTATGGAGCCAGACGATGACGCAGGCTCAACACCTCCTGCATTCGGTCCTATTTTGCTCTTGCCACTACCATCAGATCCACCACCAACACCATCATTACCAGCTGCCAACCCCCGCCCAATTCCACGGCCTCTTCCACCAGCCTTCCTCATTTTTGGTAGAAATGTAGACAAAATCCAACAAACTATGTAGTAATGGTGTGGCACATCACAGACTTGGCCCTCTCCTGGATCTCATCATACCTAACAGACCGGACATTCAGCGTCTCCCACTCACACACCACCTCCTCACCTCGCCCCCTATTTGTCGGAGTCCCACAAGGTTCAGTCCTTGGGCCCCTGCTGTTCTCTATTTACACCTTTGGCCTGGGACAGCTCATAGAATCTCATGGCTTTCAGTATCATCTTTATGCTGATGACACACAGATCTACATCTCTGGACCAGATATCACCTCCCTACTAACCAGAATCCCTCAATGTCTGTCCACTATTTCATCCTTCTTCTCCACTAGATATCTGAAACTCAACATGGACAAAACAGAATTCATCATCTTTCCCCCATCTCACGTGACCCCCCCTACGAACCTATCAATTACAGTAAATGACTGCCCACTCTCCCCAGTCCCACAAGCTCGCTGCCTCGGAGTAATCCTTGATGCTGATCTCTCCTTCAAACCACATATCCAAACCCTTTCCACTTCCTGCCGACTTCAACTCAAAAATATTTCACGCATCCGTTCATTCCTCACCCAAGAATCTGCAAAAACCCTAGTCCATGCCCTCATCATCTCTCGCCTTGACTACTTCAACCTCATGCTCTGTGGCCTCCCCTCAAACACTCTCGCACCCCTCCAATCTATTCTAAACTCTGCTGCCCGACTAATCCACCTGTCCCCCCGCTATTCCCCAGCTTCTCCCCTCTGTCAATCCCTTCACTGGCTCCCAATTGCCCAGAGACTCCATTACAAAACCCTAACCATGACATACAAAGCCATCCACAACTTGTCTCCTCCATACATCTGTGACCTCGTCTCCCGGTACTTTCCTGCACGCAACCTCCGATCCTCACAAGATCTCCTTCTCTACTCCCCTCTTATCTCCTCTTCCCACAATCGCATACAAGATTTCTCTCGCGCATCACCCCTACTCTGGAACTCTCTACCACAACATATCAGACTCTCACCTACCATCGAAACCTTCAAAAAGAGCCTGAAGACCCACCTCTTCCGACAAGCCTATAACCTGCAGTAACCACCGATCGACCAAACCGCTGCACGACCAGCTCTACCCTCGCCTACTGTATTATCACCCATCCCTTGAAGATTGTGAGCCCTCGCGGGCAGGGTCCTCTCTCCTCCTGTACCAGTTATGACTTGTATTGTTTAAGATTATTGTACTTGTTTTTATGTATACCCCTCCTCACATGTAAAGCGCCATGGAATAAATGCCGCTATAACAATAAATAATAATAATAATAATAATAATGTAAAACAAGGTACAAGGTGTCTATAGGACAGGGGAGATTTTGAATTTCTGCTCACACTAGTGGACACTGGACACTTTTGGATTGTGTGAGGCCCACTGAATATCTGAGCGCTATGTCACAGGCTCGATGGCACAGCTGTGACCAAAGTGACTAGAGGATAAGTGAGATTTTGAATTTCTGCACACACTTGTGGACACTGGACACTTTTGGATTGTGTGAGGCCCACTGAATATCTGAGCGCTATGTCACAGGCTCGATGGCACAGCTGTGACCAAAGTGACTAGAGGATAAGTGAGATTTTGAATTTCTGCAGCCACTTGTGGACACTGGACACTTTTGGATTGTGTGAGGCCCACTGAATATCTGAGCGCTATGTCACAGGCTCCATGGCACAGCTGTGACCAAAGTGACTAGAGGATAAGTGAGATTTTGAATTTCTGCAGACACTTGTGGACACTGGACACTTTTGGATTGTGTGAGGCCCACTGAATATCTGAGCGCTATGTCACAGGCTCGATGGCACAGCTGTGACCAAAGTGACTAGAGGATAAGTGAGATTTTGAATTCCTGCAGACACTTGTGGACACTGGACACTTTTGGATTGTGTGAGGCCCACTGAATATCTGAGCGCTATGTCACAGGCTCGATGGCACAGCTGTGACCAAAGTGACTAGAGGATAAGTGAGATTTTGAATTTCTGCAGACACTTGTGGACACTGGACACTTTTGGATTGTGTGAGGCCCACTGAATATCTGAGCGCTATGTCACAGGCTCGATGGCACAGCTGTGACCAAAGTGACTAGAGGATAAGTGAGATTTTGAATTTCTGCACACACTTGTGGACACTGGACACTTTTGGATTGTGTGAGGCCCACTGAATATCTGAGCGCTATGTCACAGGCTCGATGGCACAGCTGTGACCAAAGTAACTAGAGGATAAGTGAGATTTTGAATTTCTGCAGACACTGGACACTTTTGGATTGTGTGAGGCCCACTGAATATCTGAGCACTATGTCACAGGCTCGATGGCACAGCTGTGACCACAGTGACTAGAGGATAAGTGAGATTTTGAATTTCTGCAGACACTTGTGGACACTGGACACTTTTGGATTGTGTGAGGCCCACTGAATATCTGAGCGCTATGTCACAGGCTCGATGGCACAGCTGTGACCAAAGTGACTAGAGGATAAGTGAGATTTTGAATTTCTGCAGACACTTGTGGACACTGGACACTTTTGGATTGTGTGAGGCCCACTGAATATCTGAGCGCTATGTCACAAGCTCGATGGCACAGCTGTGACCAAAGTGACTAGAGGATAAGTGAGATTTTGAATTTCTGCAGACACTTGTGGACACTGGACACTTTTGGATTGTGTGAGGCCCACTGAAAATCTGAGCGCTATGTCACAGGCTCGATGGCACAGCTGTGACCAAAGTGACTAGAGGATAAGTGAGATTTTGAATTTCTGCTCACACTAGTGGACACTGGTCACTTTTGGATTGTGTGAGGCCCACTGAATATCTGAGCGCTATGTCACAGGCTCGATGGCACAGCTGTGACCAAAGTGACTAGAGGATAAGTGAGATTTTGAATTTCTGCAGACACTGGACACTTTTGGATTGTGTGAGGCCCACTGAATATCTGAGCGCTATGTCACAGGCTCGATGGCACAGCTGTGACCAAAGTGACTAGAGGATAAGGGAGATTTTGAATTTCTGCAGACACTTGTGGACACTGGACACTTTTGGATTGTGTGAGGCCCACTGAATATCACAGCGCTATGTCACAGGCAGAAATTGGCTAGTGTATCACAAACTACAAGGTGTATGTAGAATTGGGCAGAGTAGGAATCTCCCTAGAGTGCAGGTCTGTAAGAACGGAACATGTCCTCGACTTATTCTCACAGAGTGACACAGATAGCTTCACTGTTGCTGTGATAACAGCCGTTACACGGTACTGTGTGAGGAGCGTACACCGCTGTATGGTGTGAAAAAATGCACGCTCAGTACCTCAGCAGGACAAAAAAAAAAAATTGGGATTGCTTTTAAAAAAGCAGTTTGCAGAGCAGTGGGTAAACAGCAATGCAGCTGTCAGGAAGCCTTAGAAGGCAGCCCAACAACCAACACCACTGATACACCACAATATAGCCTCCCCTTGCACTGCACACACAGTGACTGGTGTGTTGTACAGGCACAATCGCTAGCAGCAGAAGCAGTTTTTTTTTCTTCTTCCCTGCCTAACACTCTCCCTACAGAATCAGCAGCAACCTCTCCCTATGCTAAGATCGGCAGAAGTAAGATGGCGGTCGGCGTGCACGCCCTTTTATACCCCCTGTGACGCCCACCAAAGCAAGCCAATCACTTGCATGCCCTTCTCAAAGATGGTGGTGACCCGTGCCTATGTCATCACGTTGCCCACAGTGTCCGTGGATCCTGATTGGCTGAAAAAGAGCGCAAAACAAACTTTTGAAACGCGACTTTGGCACGTAAGTCGCCGACCTCGTGGCCGACCTCATCCTAGGGTCGGGTTTCGTTTCATGAAACCCGACTTTGCCAAAAGTCGGCGACTTTTGAAATTTTTCGACCCGTTTCGCTCAACTCTATCCACCAGCAGAATAGTGAGTGCAGCTCTGGGGTATAATACAGGATGTAACTCAGGATCAGTAATGTAATGTATGTACACAGTGACTGCACCAGCAGAATAGTGAGTGCAGCTCTGGAGGATAATAAAGGACGTAACTCAGGATCAGTAATGTAATGTATGTATGTGGTACTAACAGGTATAGTACGCAGGATGCAGTGACTAGTCGCGAGTCGGTTTGGTGCTTTTATAATAACGTTTATATGCCTAAAGGGGACTTTCCTCAGTCTCAGCCTGTTCAACCAAAGGGGGTAACAAGGATTGCCCTCGCAGGGGCTCAATACAGTTCACACAAACAGAGGAGAACACAACTACGTCCAGCGAGAGCCGGTCACTATAGGGCCGCGGTTTGGCCGACTACGGGTCCTTACCTATATAGTCAACTTAGCCGTCCTGTCGTCCCTCTGCGTTCTGGATGGTGGTTCTTCGGCGGAGCAGCCGCTGGGCCCAGCTGCTGAAGAGTTGGCGTAGTCTTCGAGCGTTCTGTCGCTCCTGTGGCGCTGGGGCACCTCCGGCCCTGAGGAGTCCTTGGACGAGTAGGCCACAGCCCCTGGACGGGGGCAAGCGGCAGCGATGCGGGGTGGCGGGTGACGGGGACTCCGTGGTGAGCAGAAGCTCGGCCCTTGCCGCGGACCGGAGCGAGACAGTGGTGGCCGCCGATGGCACTGGACTTGCCGCGGGCCGGAGCGGGAAGGCAACGGCCGCGGGCGACCGTGGGCGACCGTGGGTAGGCCGCAGCCGCGGGCTGTGGTGAGGCGGCAGCGGCCTCGGGCTGAGCTGGGGCGGCAGTGGCCGCGGACTGGAGCGGGGCAGCAAGTCTCATACGGTCGTCTCGGCGCCGTCCCTCTGAAGTCCTCAGTGAGCGTCTTCCCTGGCACTGGTAAGTCGCTCTAGCTCTGTCACTTCCACGGTCTCCTGCTGCCTCTGTCCCGGTCTGCTGACTCCTCGTGACTGGCGCTCCCCACCCCTTTTATACTGGCCCCTCCCCTAGCCCATCTGTCTCTCTCAACGGTCTGTCCCCGAACTCTGTCCCCCGGGAATAGTTTCCCCCGGAACCTAGATGACGGCTCCCTTGGTTCCGGCCCGGACACTCGACGGGGGCCGTTCCTCCCACACTCCCCTGCCCTGTATGCTCGCCAGTCCTCGGGCGAGGGTTTCCGTAGACTTGGGTTAGTCTTTTGAGACGACAGTCCTTGTTGCCATACGAACTGGTCCTGTTCGTAACGTTCAGGGGGTTTGCCAGCTGTTGGCCGCTCGGAGCATCGAAGCTCGGGTGTAGTGGAGTCTTCTGAGGTGGTGGAGGGTGGTTGACTAGTTGATTCTGGTGGGATGTCCGGGTCCACTGTAGTGCCACTACTTCGGAGCCCGCCAGGCACTCTGCGAATCGCTCTGTCATTGCCCATACTACCGCGAGGAGCTCGAGCTTAAAGGAGCTGTAATTGTCCGAGTTGCATTCTGAGTCGTGCAGCAACCGGCTACCATAGGCGATCACTTTCTCCTGGCCGTCCTGCGCCTGTGACAACACAGCTCCTAGTCCCTGGAGGCTCCCGTCGGTATGCAAGATGAACGGTTGCAAAAAATCCACATACGCCAATACCGGGGCGTCCAAGAGTGCAGTATTGAGGTCTTGAAATGCATCCTCTTGCGGTTGCTGCCATTGGATCTTCCATCCATTCACCCTGGCGGGAGCCCCCTTCAGCAGGTCTTGCAGGGCTCGGCGTGCAAAATTCTTCACAAACCGACGGTAGCAGCCGGCCAACCCCAAGAAGGCCCGCATGTCTTTCACCGTCTCGGGGGTAGGCCACCCCTGGATGGCAGCGACCTTTTCCAGGGATGGTCTGACACCTTCCGCAGTGAGGGTATGCCCCAGATATTCGATCTGGGTGCAGAACTAGTGGCATTTCTGGGGCTTTACCTTTAACCCGTACTTCTGCAGCCAGCGGAGCACCTGCCCCAACCGCCGCAGGTGGTCATCGAACGTGGCGGAATAGATGATAATATCGTCCAAGTATATCAACATGGCTTCAAAGTTGAGGTCTCCTAGACTCCACTCCATCAACCACTGGAAGGTTCCTGGTGCGTTGGCCAGCCCAAACGGCATCCGATTAAACTCGAACAGTCCCATGGGGAGGATAAATGCCGTCTTGGCTCTGTCTTCCTCCGACATCGCACCTGCCAGTACCCACTGGCCAGGTCTAGAGTTGAAAAGTACGTAACGTTCCCCAAGGCGGACAGAGACTCTTCTATATGGGCAGTGGATACGAATCCTTGATGGTGCAGGCGTTCCGATAATCCACGCAAAAACGCAGAGTGACATCTTTTTTACGAACCAGGACAATAGGGGCCGCCCAAGGGCTCTGGCTTTCTCGTATGTTCCCCTTCCGAAGCATTTGGGCTAATAGGGTTTTCACTTCCTGGTATAGCTGCGATGGTATTTGCCGTTATCGCTCCCGGATGGGGGCCGCTCCTGCTGTGGGAATCCCATGCGTGATGGCCGTGGTATATACTCGTGGCTGGCGAAGACACTGTAATATTGTCCAAGAAGTGTCTCTACCTGGAGAAGCTGGGCTGGCGCTAGGCCGGAAAGTTCGGCCCGCGTTCTCTCCAGGATGGCTCGACCTTTCTCTTGGGCCAAGGATGCGGCAGTCTGTTGGGTTCGTACCGTTACTGCCCAGGGATCTTCAGGCTGCACCTTCAACTGGACCGCGTGGTCTGGCAGCATCTCCTTCAATGGCCTTACTAGTTTGGCCATTTCGGCCCGGGGCTTCAGGGCGATATCTTGGTCTTCCAGGTTGACACAACACACCAGGATGGTCCCTTCCCACACCGTGGCCAGAGAGCGGGCCACCAGGATGCCCGTGTGCAGGCGCTCCGTATAACATGGTTCCACCTGCACCTCCATGCCCTCCAGTGGCATCGGGGTGCGGATCGGCAGAGCCACCACCATCTGCCCTGGAGGAAGCACGAGCGGGGGGCCGCTGGCGCGATGACCTTGCCCAGCGCCTCACCCTCCTGGCACTCCTGGAGCACTCGCGCCTCCCGCACCAACCGCTGGAAGACCTGCCCTTGGGCCGTGCGAGAACCCCACTGACTTAGGGTCTCCTGCGTGGTATCGTTGAGGAGTAGATTGCCGAACTCCCGCAGTATGTTCATGCCCAAGATGATTGGATGATGGTCGTTAGTCTCTCCTTGGGTTAGGACCACTCTCCGGCGGCCGAGTGATTTACCACACAATGTCATCTGGAGCCACACCACTCCGGCAACAGGTACCGGCAGTTGGTTTGTGGCCACTAGTCGCATCATGGGCCCCCGCTGGGGCCTCGCCGCTTCCGGGAAATGCTGCCGGAAGTAAGCTGTCGGCATGGTCATTACTTGCGGCCCCGTATCCACTAGGCACCGTACAGCACGACCCTCGACTTCGGCCCATACTATTGGGCACTTAGCGACCAGTTCTTCGGGACTTCCACCACCCCTTGTTGTGGCTTCCGGCTCCGAGCGGCGTCCCCCATGTCCGGAGCCCTCTAGTTTAATGTCTGCCGGGGTGGGTATCTCCCATGCTGCGGACACTCCCGTGCGAAGTGGCCCAGTTCTCCACACTCATAACACCGGGGCGGTGAGGCTCGGCCACCCCGGGTATTGCGAGGCCCCGGGATTGTAGCCAGGCCGGCCAGGCGCGGGCTCCGTTCTCTTCTTCACTTCAGCCAGCTCGCCCCGGATACTCTTCAGTTCTTGTCTCATTTCCTCAATCCATTGAGGCTCTTCGACAACGCTTATGGAAACCTCCATGCTCCGGGCCTTCCCCACGGGAGCCGCCATCCCCTGCTCTTGCTCTCGTACCCGGGCCTGACTCCCCACTTCGGAGAAGGCTATACGTGGGTTCACTCAGACTTGTTCCCGCAATGCCTGCTTGATTAGCGGGTACCGGCGTCCAGTCACTAGCAGGTCGCGCAGGGTAATGTCGATGGATCCTACCCCTATTCCGTCCTTCCTCTCTATGGCTGTGTATAGCTCCTGGAGGGCGTTCATATACTGGGTGATGGTCTCCCTCTCCCCCTGCATCCAACTGAACAACCGGGTTCTCAACTCCCCCACATCTGTTGGATCCCCGTGGGTCTCTTCCACGATCTGCAAGACCCTGGCGAAGGTGTTACGGCATCCCAGGGGTCTCAACATCACTGACTTCCAGGCTTCCCCATCTAGCGCCATAAGGGCCACCTCAGCCTCTAAATCGGGGGTCATGGGGTGCATGCGGAAAAGGCCCTGCATACGCTCTGTCCAGCTCCACAACAGCGTAATCGAGCCAGAGAACCGGGGCAAGTTACTTAGCATAGCCCCCAGGAAGATGCTGGAGCAGGGGCCCCCATTATCAGCAGCACCCACGGCCCCACTCTGATCGGACGCACCGCCATCTGCGCTCGGAGACTGCATCCTGCCGACTACGCCAAATGTGGTACTAGCAAGTACGCAGGATGCAGTGACGAGTCACAAGTCGGTTTGGTGCTTTTATAATAACGTTTATAGGCCTACAGTGGGGCAAAAAAGTATTTAGTCAGTCAGCAATAGTGCAAGTTCCACCACTTAAAAAGATGAGAGGCGTCTGTAATTTACATCATAGGTAGACCTCAACTATGGGAGACAAACTGAGAAAAAAAAATCCAGAAAATCACATTGTCTGTTTTTTTTTCATTTTATTTGCATATTATGGTGGAAAATAAGTATTTGGTCAGAAACAAAATTTCATCTCAATACTTTGTGATATATCCTTTGTTGGCAATGACAGAGGTCAAACGTTTTCTGTAAGTCTTCACAAGGTTGCCACACTGTTGTTGGTATGTTGGCCCATTCCTCCATGCAGATCTCCTCTAGAGCAGTGATGTTTTTGGCTTTTCGCTTGGCAACACGGACTTTCAACTCCCTCCAAAGGTTTTCTATAGGGTTGAGATCTGGAGACTGGCTAGGCCACTCCAGGACCTTGAAATGCTTCTTACGAAGCCACTCCTTCGTTGCCCTGGCGGTGTGCTTTGGATCATTGTCATGTTGAAAGACCCAGCCACGTTTCATCTTCAATGCCCTTGCTGATGGAAGGAGGTTTGCACTCAAAATCTCACGATACATGGCCCCATTCATTCTTTCATGTACCCGGATCAGTCGTCCTGGCCCCTTTGCAGAGAAACAGCCCCAAAGCATGATGTTTCCACCACCATGCTTTACAGTAGGTATGGTGTTTGATGGATGCAACTCAGTATTCTTTTTCCTCCAAACACGACAAGTTGTGTTTCTACCAAACAGTTCCAGTTTGGTTTCATCAGACCATAGGACATTCTCCCAAAACTCCTCTGGATCATCCAAATGCTCTCTAGCAAACTTCAGACGGGCCCGGACATGTACAGGCTTAAGCAGTGGGACACGTCTGGCACTGCAGGATCTGAGTCCATGGTGGCGTAGTGTGTTACTTATGGTAGGCCTTGTTACATTGGTCCCAGCTCTCTGCAGTTCATTCACTAGGTCCCCCCGCGTGGTTCTGGGATTTTTGCTCACCGTTCTTGTGATCATTCTGACCACACGGGGTGGGATTTTGCGTGGAGCACCAGATCGAGGGAGATTATCAGTGGTCTTGTATGTCTTCCATTTTCTAATTATTGCTCCCACAGTTGATTTCTTCACTCCAAGCTGGTTGGCTATTGCAGATTCAGTCTTCCCAGCCTGGTGCAGGGCTACAATTTTGTTTCTGGTGTCCTTTGACAGCTCTTTGGTCTTCACCATAGTGGAGTTTGGAGTCAGACTGTTTGAGGGTGTGCACAGGTGTCTTTTTATACTGATAACAAGTTTAAACAGGTGCCATTACTACAGGTAATGAGTGGAGGAAATAGGAGACTCTTAAAGAAGAAGTTACAGGTCTGTGAGAGCCAGAAATCTTGATTGCTTGTTTCTGACCAAATACTTATTTTCCACCATAATATGCAAATAAAATGAAACAAAAACAGACAATGTGATTTTCTGGATTTTTTTTTCTCAGTTTGTCTCCCATAGTTGAGGTCTACCTATGATGTAAATTACAGACGCCTCTCATCTTTTTAAGTGGTGGAACTTGCACTATTGCTGACTGACTAAATACTTTTTTTCCCCACTGTAAAGGGGACTTTCCTCAGTCTCAGCCTGTTCAACCAAAGGGGGTAACAATGGTTGCCCTCGCAGGGGCTCAATACAGTTCACACAAACAGAGGAGAACACGACTACGTCCAGCGAGAGCCGGTCACTATGGGGCCGCGGTATGGCCGACTATGGGTCCTTAACTATATAGTCAACTTAGCCGTCCTGACGTCCCTCGGCATTCTGGACGGTGGTTCTTTGGCGGAGCATCCGCTGGGCCCAGCTGCTGGAGAGTTGGCGTAGTCTTCGAGCGTTCCGCTGCTCCTGTGGTGCTGGGGCACCTCCGGCCCCGGAAGAGTCCTTGGACAAATATGCCGCAGCCCCTGGATGGGGGCAAGCGGCAGCAATGCAGGGTGGTGGGTGACAGGACACCTGTGTAGCTAGCCGCTGTGACGTGGACTCCGCGGTGAGCAGAGGCTCGGCCCTTGCCGTGGACCGGAGTGAGACAGTGATGGCACTGGACTTGCCGCGGCCACTGGTGAAAGCAGGGTGACTGCGGGCGGCGGGGAACAGGCCGCAGCCGCAGGACGGCAATGGCCGCGGGCGACCATGGGTAGGCCGCAGCCGCGGGCTGTGGTGAGGCGGCAGCGGCCGCGGGCTGAGCTGGAGCGGCAATAGCCGCGGGCTGGAGCGGGGCAGCAAGTCTCGGACGGTCGTCTTGGCGCCGTCCCTCTGAAGTCCTCAGTGAGAGTCTTCCCTGGCACTGGTAAGTCGCTCTAGCTCTCAGTCGCTTCCATGGTCTCCTGCTGCCTCTGTCCCGGTCTGCTGACTCCTCGTGACTGGCGCTCCCCGCCCCTTTTATACTGGCCCCTCCCCTAGCCCATCTGTCTATCTCAACGGTCCGTCCCTGAACTCTGTCCCCCGGGATTAGTTTCCCCCCGGAACCTAGATGACGGCTCCCTTGGTTCCGGCCCGGACACTCGACGGGGGCCGTTCCTTCTATATGTACACAGTGACTGCACCAGCAGAATAGTGAGTGCAGCTCAGGCGTATAATACAGGATGTAACTCAGGATCAGTAATGTAATGTATGTGCACAGTGACTGCACCAGCAGAATAGTGAGTGCAGCTGTGGAGTATAACACTTAAAAGCATTACATAAAACCAGTAAACTACACATTTTTTAAACAAAAATGTTAACATTTTTTACAAATAAAACTGTCCTTTTTAGCTCTTTTCTGCTTTTCTATGGTTTCCTCTGGTTACAAGCATACATTTTTCTTAATTTAGGAAATATTTTAATCCGCGTGTTATCCTGGGGAAGTGATGGACATGTGCTGTGGAGCACAACTGATGTGTTGCCCTTTCGCTACTTCCACTAGGTAGTCACAAATCCTATAATTAACCTGTCAGTCATCCATTTGCTCAGCACGTTTCAGATCCTCCAACATCTCCGAATCGTCTGTACAGTGATCCAGATCACAGCATTTTGCACTCAACGTATCCACCATTTGCAGCCGATTGTCTTCTTGCAGTTGTTTGCTGTCGTTAGTCTATGTCTTCTATGTATCTTCTCTTATAATGTTTTGCACATTGTGGTTTTCTCTGTAACTACCTAACAATATTCCTGTTATTTTAAATACTTTTTAGAGTCTTTAGTTTTTTTCCATTTTAGAATGGATACACATAGTGAAAAAAATCTGTTTGCTAATTTATGTTTCTGCATAAATTCTTAATCATTTTACATTTTACTGAATTTTGGAAAAAGGAAGTGTTAAAACCATTCTTGTGGGTTTTCATCTCTGATATATGCAAAGTTGCAAAAGATTATGGTATGCAGTGAATACAATTGGCTTAATCCAATACATTCTGTATTTTGGACATATTTTTCCACGTACAATGTCACATGGTGACAGTTACTATTCTGTTTATAGATAATAATTTACATAGGGCAGTGATAGAGAACAGGGCAGGTAGGTTCCTCCCATGAAGAGCATATGGCATGTGGGCTCCACCCATGAACAGTACAGAGCATATAGGCTTCACTCTTGAAAAATACAGAACAGGTATACTCCTCCTATGAAGAGCATGTAACAAGTAGGCTCCACCTATGCACAGTGCAGAGTATGTAGGCTCCCTCCATGCACAGTGCAGAGTAAGTAGGCTCCACCCATGCACAGTGCAGAGTATGTAGGCTCCACCTATGCACAGTGCAGAGTATGTAGGCTCCACCCATGCACAGTGCAGAGTATGTAGGCTCCACCCATGCACAGTGCAGAGTAAGTAGGCTCCACCCATGCACAGTGCAGAGTAAGTAGGCTCCACCCATGCACAGTGCAGAGTAAGTAGGCTCCACCCATGCACAGTGCAGTGTAAGTAGACTCCACCTATGCACAGTGCAGAGTATGCAGGCTCCACCCATGCACAGTGCAGAGTATGTAGGCTCCACCCATGCACAGTGCAGTGTAAGTAGGCTCCATCCATGAATATTACGTGGTAGGGTGGTGTCACGGGGTCCTTCTCTGGTATCACACAATCAACAGAGCAAGCGCAGAGTGAATAATTCCAAGACCTTTATTCAGGCAAAAATACGAAAAGGTCCATATTCAGTCCACCACACAAAGGATAAGATAGTCCAGAATAAGAATGCAGTCCAGTATCAGGATAAAATGTCCAAAACTCTAGCACCAGAGGATAAAATGGGTCCTTCTCTCTCTGAAGTGCTGTCTGAACACGATCCTGTAGACACCGGAACTGACTTGTCCAGCTGCTGTTCTTCCCCCCACCCCCTTCCTTGTCCAGGGGTAGTCAAACAAGTTGAGGCGGTTTCCAGGCCCCCCAGAGGCGAACAAAGGGCCTTAGGGATTAGTGCACTACAGGGGGTCATCAAGAGACAGATACAGTGAGGCTGTAGACTTACAATGTAATAAGAAAAACACTATGAAAATAACAGGAATTGTTAAAAATAGGAATATACAAAAAATGATATCCACATGACATATCACACCATCACAGTGGTTCCAACTTTGCAGGAGCAGAGTTGCTTCTATAAAAACAGAAGAAGCAATGGGAGATATATACGAGTTCTAGACGAGAATGGGGAACATGTACATGAACTAAGGGAACTGGTATCCATAGTCTTTAAGTTGGATTCTTCTTTTTTCCTATTTTTGTTTTTTGTCCTTCCGCACATATTAGATAAAAGTTACCCAAACCCTGTGATTTTTGTCCTTCCATACATATTAGATAAAAGTCATCTTAACCGTCTGATTTTTGTCCTTCCGTACACATTAGCTATAAGTCATCCAAACCGTCTGATTTCAGAGAGAAGGGTCGACCCTTTAGTGTGTATGAGGACCACCTGGCTTGGATTTCAACAGCTGATCCTTTTGTCCAGTATAGAGAAAAGCTTCTGCCGAAGAAGTATGGCAGTGGCTTTCTCATAGAGGACACGAGAATGCTGGCCGAGTGGAGCGCTTTTGTGTGTGTGTGGGGGGGGGGAGTCGGGAGAGATATCTGTTCATACGGCAGCTCTCTAATCTGTGGGAGAGCTTCACAATGACTGGCTGCCACCTTACTATTCCTTCCTTTTATAATGGGAGGATCTTCTGTTCTCTACTTTTGACCACAGCTATTGTGTTTATTGAATAGTGTTGTCACTAATACAGAAACTCAATGAGATCTCAGAAGGAGCAGTGATGTGTGTGAAAAGCAGTATTAGCTTAGTCACCTCTGTTCTTAAAATATAAGCAAGGCGTGAGAAAAATTTATATATCAAGTTTAGGATTCGACCACCTCCACTTCCTTTTGAATTTTCAAGTTTGTTATATTTTAATAGAGGGGCTAAAAAAATAAAGAGGTGAAGTCTTAAGAACAAAATGTCCTGATTTGCAAACAAAAAAATAATAATATAATAATAAAAGTGATTTCCCCATCTGAAGCTGACTATGAAGGGAATCATTACAGGGTTTGGGGTCTTTTTGAAGTCTGTGCATTTCTCAGAATACACATTTGTCGTTCATCAGTCTGTTGAATGTGTCTCAGACAGGAAACGAGCCGATCTTCCGGTCTGTATCTCTGGTGCATCCTCCGGGATAGGAAGAGGCTCCCACGATATTGACAGGTTTACACACACTTCACTCACCACATTTGATATTACTTTTTATTTTTTTGTTTAATTTTATGAGTTCTGATATTCTGTTTGTGTTTACTTATCTATGGCTCAGAGACTAGAACATTTGACCATCCTGATACGGTAAATACAGAGTTTAATTCTAAAAGAAAATCAAGAGAGAAACATCAATTACAAAAAAAATTCTATACATTTTAAAACCAATCATGACTTCATGCATTAACCCCATCTGCGTAAAATAAAAGCAATTTGTGCAAAGCACAAACAAATCTGCATGAAACAAAAAAAATGTAAAAGAAAAAAGTAAAGTCTATAAAAAAGGTCTATTTTACTATTTACCGTGAATGAAAAATTCTTATTGCCGCACCTTTAACATGCGTGAACTGTAAAGCTACAGCGTTATTTATCCCATAAAAAAAAAGAAAAGTTTTCCGTTTTTTTTCTTCACACCCACTTTAAAAAAATTTAAATGACCCAAAACTTTGCCACAAAAAGAAGCTCCAGTGAAAACGTCATGTTTTTCCCGAATATGGTGACATTGAAACAAACGCTTAGGAAAAGAAAAGGTTTTTGTTATTCAAAAAGAGCAAAACAAAACAATAAAAGATATAAATTTGCTATCACCTTTATCATAACAATCCCCAGAAAAATATAACTTATTATTTGCACCACATGGTATAAATGGTTTGTAGAATTTAATCAAAGATTTGTAAATTTCATAACTCAGAATATTTTTCTTGGATCCAACACGGGAGATGATTCTGATCGCTGGCCCTTATATACACTGGACTTACCCCTGCCTCCTTGTTGCTATTAATGTTGTATCATCGGCGTATTTAAGATTGCTGATGATTCGTCCAGCGATTTTGATTCCTTATTCTTTTTCGACAAGCCCAGGGTTCCTGGAAATAGCTTCTGAACATGAATAGAAGAGAAATGGTGACAGGATGCCGCCTGGTCTGACGCCTTACTCTACTTTGATCCATGCCCTGTCGCCGTACTCCGTTTGGACCATTGATTCTTGGTCGAAGTAAAGGTTCCTAATGAGACAGATTGGATGGTTCAGCGCACCCGTATCCTTCAAGGTACTCCAAAATTTCTGCTGATCAACACAGTCGAAGGCTTTGCTCTAGTTGATCAAGCAAAAATAGATTTCCTTGTTGTATTCTTTGGTCTTTTCCATTATCCATCTAATATTAGCAATTACATCTGTTGATCCTCTACTTTTTCTGAATCCTGCTTGTTCCTCTGAGTAAGTTCGTAGCCGTCTTTGTAGGATCTTCAGTAGTGTTTTGCTGGCATGAGGACTGAGTGCAAAAGTCAGATACTTTCCACAATCGGTAGCATCTCCCTTCTTCGGAATAGGAATAAACACCGATCTTGTCCAGTCCTTGGTTCATTTACCTTTTGTCCATATCTGTGATGACATCAACTGCGGCTTCAGAAGACTTTATTAGCTCTATTAGAACATTGTCCCATCTCGGGGCTTTGTTGTTTGACAGAAGCTTTATCTCAGCAACGACTTAATCTTTCAGGATGTTTGGTTCACCGTAATTTCCAGTCTCAGTTTCTCCCCATATCACTGAGTCATTCTTGTAGAGGGCCTCTGTGTATTCTTTCCATCTTTCCTTGATCTGTTCTGGCAAAGTTAGTTTGTTCCCGTTGACGTCTTTCAACATTTCCACTCTTGGTTGAAATGTTTGTCTCTTTGATCTTTTGGTGTGCCTTGCAGGTCTTGCCCTTCAGATTTTCTCTTTCCATCTCTGTACATATCTTTTGGTAGTAAAGTTCTTTGTCTGCTCAAATGGCTCTCTTTAGTCTTTTACTGATGCAGTCTGCGTGCTGCTTGTTACCTTTTGCCATTCATCTGTCTTCGATAATCTTTAGGGTCTCTTCTGTTAACCATGGCTGTGGGGGTCTCTTCTGCCTCTGCCTCTAGTTTACTACTTTTCTGGCTTCTTCAGTAATAATAGTCTTCATATGTGTCCAGAATTCCTCAGGTTTACTTTCATCTGTGTCCAGTGATGTAAATCGGTTGTGCGGAGTGTTCCAAGAAACTTCAGGTATGTTGGTAAAATCGAAGTTGGAAATGACCTGCTGTCTATTGTGTTTGTGCAGCGTGACTCTGATCTTTGCTGTCAAAAGTTCATGATCAGCTCCTGGCCTTGGTTTCACAGTAGTGATCGACAACCTCCATCTTTGGCGAACACTACTGTATGTAGTCAATCTGATTCTTATGGGCACCATTCAATTATGTCCATGTGTACAGTCTCTGTTTGTGATTTTGGAAGAAGGTGTTCATGACGGACAGTTGATTTGTCATGAAAAAGTCAACGATAGTCCAGTACACTGTCGAATTAAAGGGGTTGTCCACTAATGTTCAACCCCTTGTTAAAGGGTCTAGAGAGGTCAAGAAAATAATGGAAAAATGATACTCATCTCCTGGACTATTTAGGCTCCTCTGTATGCAGCGGTGTATCCACGTCTGGTCTGTTGGTCCTGTGGGGACATCTCATGAGCGCGGCAGTGTTTCTTCCATTTGGACAAAATGTGAATGTTGTAGCTGACTGACGCCCACTGATTGGTTGGATATTAATCCCAGCAGACAAGTAGGGAACATAATGAGCGGTGCAGATCCGGGAGCAGCATCTGAGGGGGTTAGGCAGCAGTGGTAGCTTTATCCTTTAGTACGGGCACAGCAGCTGGCACATTTATAGGGTCAGGGTGTTAGCATATTGTAATGACATTGGTATTTGGAACCTTTTTTTTACTTTTTTCAAGGGTCACAGCTGGTTAGAGACTCCACAAACCTTGATCTGGCCCTAGTAAAAAGATTTAAAGAGTTTCCAGAAATCTATTGTATCTGTCCATCCATCCTTCCTACGGCTAGGAGCCCGAGACAGAGGCCGCAATCTATGGCTGGTGCTGGCTCTCGCTACCTCCCTGCAATCTTCATAGGCTTCCTTTGTGAAGGTAAGTAACACCTGACAGATATGGAAAATGTCAAAGTCTCTTAAAAGTTTCAAAAAGAAGAATTTGGGAATTACGCTTCTTTCCCATTTCCTAGATCCCCTGATATAACATTTCTGAGTGTCAGCAAATCTGAGCCTCGTAAATCTGCTCTAAGTTCCTTTCTCGGAATGAAGGAAACGTTGTCAGATACAGGAGCGGCTGACAGGAGGAGTAACATGAGCCCCCGGGGTCCCAATGTAAAGCCCCACCTGCCATGTGCCTGATGTGGTAGAGGTGCCTTCTCAGACATAGCTCTGCATAATGTGGTGTCTGTAATATGGAGAACATTGCCTGAACCCCGCGCAGCATTTAGGGAGAGGCACCGAGCAGCCAACGGAATTACATAGAAACTGAAGTGCAATATCATATGGGAACTATGCATCAGCATTAGGTGGGCTCAATATGGTGAAATAAGAGGGCTGAGTATAGCAGTATTATCATTGCACTATAGGGCACGAGAGGCGTCACGTAGGTTGAAGCTAAGAGATACACAATCTAAAAAAGGCAAATGCCTTTTGAGAGCCACTGTTTTACTGAGATGGACATGGAGGTCAGTCTACATCCAGCGGCCTCCAAACCAGAAAAAGAGTTCGTGCCGCTAAATAGACTGCAATGAAACAACTCTGCTGCCCTCTTGTGGTGAATAAGTATGAATCACATGTTACATCCTTACAGCGGAAACATTTACATATATCTATTTATCTATCTATGCCATATCTATCCTCATATCTATCTATTATCTATCTATGTATTCTCTATTTATCTAAATATTTATGCCATATCTCTATGTCATATAGCAAAAAAAAAATCCAACATACAGGTGCTTCTCACAAAATTAGAATATTATCAAAAAGTGAATTTATTTCAGTTCTTCAATACAAAAAATGAAATTCATATATTAGAGTCATTACACACAGAGTGATCTATTTCACGTGTTTATTTCTGTTAATGTTGATGATTATGGCTTCTTGTATTGAAGAACTGAAATAATTGAACTTTTTGATGATGTTCTAATTTTGTGAGAAGCATCTGACCCATAGGACTGCTTCTTACAAAGTTGCTCTGTTTCATCTAAATAATGCAGATTAAAGATCCATCCAAGCGATATGACTGATTAGTGATTATGCATTTTGGTATTTGAGGAGGACTTGGAAAGTTTCTGCTCAATTTCTGCTTCAAAAACTCTTTGTAAACTCAACCTACCTTGCACTGAGTTTTTTCAGCACAAATTCAGCAGAAAGCTGCCAAATCCTCCTTATAATCTCAATACTTTAAGGTTTGAGGATTTTTCAGTTTTAATATCACTATGAAGCAAATTATGCATTGCTTCATGTGTACAAGATTAGAACCAACGTCAGTACATGAATGCAGCTTCAGAACCACCTTCAGTACAAGAATACTTCATCAGAACCACCTTCAGTACAAGAATACTTCATCAGAACCACAGTCAGTACCTGTATATAGCATCAAGCCTAGTACAGCGATCAATTTCATTGTCAGATTAGCCCCATATACGCTTGTATCACATGAACCTGCAAATCTCAGAACGTCTTTAACAATGCTAAAGACATACTGGGAGTTGTTGCTGCCAGTCATCATCAGACTGCAGACCATACAGGAACATTAACATCTAGGTACCTTATAGATGATGTTTTCTCTAATTGAAGTCTTCCCATCGCTTTTGTCTCTATGTAGTACAATCGGCATGATACGATTTCATGCCTAAAGCCCATCTTTGCAGACTTGCTTCTTCTCCAGTCTTCTGCAGCAATTCCTGGCAAGGTGCTGTTAAAAATTAAAGTATCTCCCATACTGTGCCCCTGAATAAATAATTGCTCCTCACTGTGCTTCCTTTACAAAATCCCCCCACACACTGCCCAACTCCATGATATCCCCCCACACTGCCCCTCTCACTAATATCACCCCACACTGCCCCTCTCTATAATATCCCCCACACACTGCCCTTTTCATAATTTCCCACAGTGCCTCTCTCCATATTATCCCCTCATACAACTCGTCTTCCTAATATTCCCCCCACACTGCCTGTCCCAATACTATCCCTCCACACTGTCCCTCTCCATCATATCCCCCACACACTGCCTCACTACATAATATCTTCCCACTCTGCCCTCTCCAGAGGTCTGGAGTAACCTAAAGAGCAGAACATGAAACATTCAATTTATGGAAAATAACTTCACTGCAAATCGAAGTTCTGTGAAATATCTGTGAGATTTGATTAAATCAAATTCTATCACATCTGCCCAACTTTAATACAAAGCCCTGGAGAAGCAAGTTTGATAAAAATTAAGGTAGGGACCAATCAGCGCTGTCGTGGCTCAACTCCTGGCTCAGTCCAGTGAACTCTGGCTGTGTGGTCGGTTTCTCTCTTTCTTGGACCACAGCCTGTGTTGTCTCTGTCCAACTGCTGATAATGCTTTTGTCTTTCTTTTACTTTGCTTTGCTTTGTTGCTTCTATGCAGGTGTTTTCATTTCCTCATCTGGTTTGTCCTACCACATCTTGGGAGTGACTATTTATACTCTTCTGACACATGCAGCTTTTGCTGGCTGTATTCCAAGTTATTTGGACGTTTGGAGTCCTAGCTCCCCAATTAAGGATAATCTTGCTGAGGTTTTTTTCTATTGCTTCTCCTGTGGTTTGTTTGTCTTGCTCAGATAAGGTGTTATCGGAGCACGCTCGGGTGCTAGCCAAGTATCTTCGACATGCTCAAAAAATATGTTTGAGACGTGCAAGTGCAAGGACTCGATCACATTAATCGAGCACGTCGAAGTCACATGGTTAGCACGCGAGCGTGCTCCGATAACACCTTATCAGAGCCCGTTTGCTCATCACTACTCCTTAGCCCTGTGCCTCACCCTCTGTCTGTATGTTCTGTTGTTGTTTTGGGTTTCACTCTGTGTATACTTGAGGTTGCAGTTAAGGACAACCTCAGCGGTCAAGCAGGGACAATTAGGGATTTGCCTAGTCTGTATAGGAACCTGTGTTGTGCAGGTTGAACATTTCCCCTGGTTTGTTCATCCCAATGTTAAGGCTCAGTCATAACAGTCGCCTTGTTGTAGCTGGTGGGCTCGTGGGCTCGTGCAATTTGGCCATTGTCAGAGAGTGGGCTCTCTTGTCGTCAAAGATAGTCACCACTTAGGCTTTTACATTCAAAACATATTATTTTTATCAAAATGTAAAATCAATAGTCCAGGAATTTAGGGGTAAACTTTTAGGTACATTTGGTTCAAGTAGCTCCCCAATTCATCTCACACACTGAACTGAAGCAGAAGAACACATCTTCATCACATGCCAGAATCACAGAAAGGCATATGAACTTGGATTTACATTTAATGAACATGAACATTATAAATAACCAATGCTATCTACTTTCAAAGTATAAATCTAGAAAACAACCAAATCGTACAAAAGAAACAAAAGTTGTACTTTGCTTAGCTGCAGCTCGGCCTCATATGGCATTTAGGTGGGTGGGGAATATGTGAGTAGAGATGAGCGACTTTGCCTTTTTTCGGGTCGAGTCGGGTTTCATGAAACCCGACTTTCGCAAAAGTCGAGTCGAACGAAATCGGCCGATTTTTGTGAAAAGTCGAAGGTCGACTGAAAAACGAAACCCAATGCAAGTCAATGGGGAAGCAAAGTCTTCAGGGAGTGGAGGACAGGAAACACACATACAGTGCCCATTTGATTGCCAAAAACATCATATCTTATTACTGAAGCTTTTCAACCTTAATTTACTTCATAATACTAGTTACGCACTGAAAAATGGGGGTTATTTGGCTAAAGTTGTGGGGGGGTAGGGCTGGCTCCAGGTTTTCATGTGCCCTGGGCCAAAGAGCGCTCCTTTAGCACATAGCACAGCTCATGATGCTCCGATACGGCAGAGAAATAGCGGTATAGTACAATGAAAAATACTTCACTTCTTACATCACATGACTGATATCCATTTTAAATTCTCCAATAGCTCCAGAAACGGACAGTATATTACTCCATACAGTATTATGGCCACCGCATAGTGCGCTATACAGAGTAATGAGGCCCATATATTTCTCCATACAGAATCATTGGTCACAAATAATGTTCCATACAGTATATGATGAGCTCCACATAATGTTACAGTATATGTTGGTCCCCATGGATGAAGCTGCACTGTCTTATGGGCCCAAATAATGCTCCATATATAATGGGCCCCATTTCTACTGCTCTAGTGTATAATGGGCCCTGTAAATGCTGCTCCAGTGTCTGATGTCCACCTCTGGAATGTTCCAGTGTATGGTGGGCCCCATATATCATTCTCTAGAGTATAGTGCTCCCCAAAAATTGCTGTCCCAACATTGAAAACAATTAAATAAGTCTCCTCAAATAAGTCTCCTCGCTAGGGAATCCCTGTACTAGTCTGGGCGTACAGACGTGATGTCATTGCGCTCTCTGATCAGAATATCACTGTCAGGAAACATGGAAGACGTCATGGCGGTGGAGCAGGGAGAGGTAAGTATTTCAACTTTGCAAGTGCTGTGATCCTGAGCAAGCAGGGGGGGCCCACTCATTGGCAATGGCACTGGCACAGGGCCCCTCATAGTACGGCGGTGTGTCTGACGGCGGGTGGGTCGAACCTGCACTTTCATGTGCACCTTCCTCTTTGTCACCGTGTAAGGTGGTACAGTATATGGGAAGGGTAACCTGAGTTTCATCAGGGTCAGATTCTGGCTGTGTAGAGTGCGAGGGGAATGTAGTGGTCTGGGTCAATGTACCAGCAGAATCATCTAGCCGTGGCTGGGCCTCAGTGCACTTGTGGCGCCCCCAGGAGTACGTTCGCCACAGTGGCATTACCTTCCTCCTAGGGAGTGTGATGTCATGCTTGGGAGCAACGAAGGATCTCTCTAGCAGTTAAACCAACACACAACACATTTCCCACTCCAGGCCAGCAGGGAGACCTCTGAATCTGACTGCTGAGGAGCTGCGCTCTGTGGTCGGGAGGAGATAAGTTAGGGCAGTCTGTGAAGGGAAGGGGAAGTGTGTGGATGTGAGAAGGGGAGCTGGAGGATGAGCAGAGATAAGGCTCACTCCTAGCTGGAGCGCATGGTCCGGATTCCGGTCTCCGAGTTTGTAGGGACACTGACGTTCCTGCAGCCGAAACCGGAGGAAGTAGCAGTTGCAAATGCTCTGTACCCAACTAAGGCTCGGAGGCCCCAGCAGCAACGTGTGGGAGCCAGAAGGAAAAGACTACGGCTGCCTGCCATACGAGAAAGTTCCAAAAGAGAGTCAACAGGGGGAACTTCATTGAACTCAGCACTGCGAGTACCTCAGATAAGCGCTAGAATGGAGGCCACACTACCTATCTGCAGAGAGAGAATTCCAAATTGGCTTCCAGGCTGACCAACTCCTTCTCCATCTGTACTCGGTCGTGGACGGCACTTACCAAGTACAGGTAAAGGAACTGCACGACTGTGTCTGTCATCTTTCTCCTGCGCCTGGCACACGGCTCTGCTACATCCTGCACTGCACACCATCTCCCAACTCTTTCATCTGCCCTGTGACTACGGCCCTACCTGTGCAGGGCTTCTACATCTTAGCTGCACCACAACATCTGTCCTAGAGAAGCGCCACTGCAGCACTGGTCAATCTGATCAGAAACCACAGGTGGCGTCACGTATCATTCACCTATAAACGTAATTCACCCCTTTGCATGGACGCCCAGGGCCACGGAACGGGTCACCACCACCGTGACACATCCCTGTGAGACACCGGCCCGGTACCGATTAACCCCACTTCCCTGGCTGCCACCCACACTCCATGTCAGATTCATCTTGGACTGGGGAATTCACAATTTGACTTGATAACCCAGGCATGGTATGATAGAAAGAGCTACATGGACTAATGTGAAGTGTGGCCTGCTGCATCATTCACTTTGGGTGGGGGTGCAGGACACAAGGAAAGGGGTTCTTCCTGACCAGGAGCCAGCACTTGACGACTCAGTGCTTGCATTTTTTGAAACTTCAGATGAGGAGGGCATATTTGCTGAAGTCTGTTTTGGCAATGTAAGCCAAAACCAGTTCTTTGTGCTCCAGCTTTAAAAGCGGTTAACCTACTCCCAGAAAAGGTAGCCTTCCAGGCGTTCTGTTGACAGACCATGACGCAGCTCAACACCTCCTGCCTTAGCTGCTATTGTGCTTTTGCCACTACCAGCAGATGCACCACCACCATCATCACCAGCTGGCCCCCCCACGCCCACGTCTGCGGCCTCTTCCACCAAACTTCCAAATTCAGCACAAAATAGACACAAAATAACATCACATATATGGCACTGTATCAGAAGCGTAAAGCTCTATTCAGTCAAAGGATGATTGTCAATCTCCCTATATATTCCATCAGTCACACAGAGACGCTCACAGGCTCAGTATGGATTAGACAAGAATATAAAAAGTAGACAAAGTGTACAGTATCATCAGATAGCAGATATATATAGTATAGTTTAAACATTAACAATGTATGTCTATATATCATGAGTAGTGTTGAGCCACCCCGCTAGTGTTTTGGTTCGTCGCACAGGAGGCAAGTTCGTCGAATGTTCGTCGAACCACATTGAAAACAATGGCAGGCAAACACAAACACATACAAACACAAAGAAAACAATTACAAAACAGCTTTAAAGGTGTCCCAAAGCCAACAAAATGCTCAGAAGACAAAAATTAACATATGGAAAAGGGCAACTACATTTAGAAAAGAGGTGAAGGAGTAAAAGGAGGAGGTGGAGGAGACACAGATATAGGCTTGTCATGCCCTTATGAAGTCAAGAAAGGCTGGAATAAAAATGTAAAATACAAACGAAAAAAAAAAATTCTGAAATCGAACACGATCATAAACCGTCGGACTTCCCACCAATAAATTATGCCAACTGGCGATCGGGCGGCGTTATTCCCACGAACCTCCAAACAGCGTCCATGAAGTGTTTGCTTTCCGGGGGCAGTATGATTGCAAAGTTGAACCTTAAAGGAATGTCCTAATGGGCACCACCAGGAGGGGAGCCTGCGGCTTAATTGGACTCCACCCGGGAAACCACAACCATGCCACCTCAAGAAAAGATGCACACATTGAAAGCTTTGTCGATTGTGTGTGTGTGTGGTGTGGTATGTCCGTTTGTAGTTGTGCTAGCGATTTGTCAGCTTTATTCCGTTAACGAACGAGACTCCGGCATGCCCCCACGGAACGCATCAAGTTTACTAGAGGGATACGCGAGGCTCTGGCACGCGAGATCGAGCAATAACAGGTCTATCATGGCCTTACATGTCTGGGGCTGCATGCGTGCTACACTGAAAGGTCCAGCGTGTGTCGCTTACAGGTGCAGATAACCCGCTAAACACCGTTAGTGATGAGGATCTGTGATTCCAATTATTCCCCGTGCACGATGATTTCCCAGTAAGTGCAGGTCAACCGCAATTCCTGAATTAGGCCTAACCAGCATTCCTGAAAAAATGCAAAAAAATTACGTGTCCAGACCACAGGTGCTGTAGCTTGCTTAACAGCTCGGCAGCCGTTCTCAGGCCCAGTATAGATTCGACAAGATTCTAGAAAGTTGATAAAGGGTACAGTTTCACCGGATAACACGTATATGTGTAGCATAGTTTACACATTAAAAACCTATGTCTATATATTAGGAGGCAGGCTCAGACGATCTCAAGCCCAGTATGGATTAGACGTGATTGGACAAAGGTGACAAAGGTTACCGTATCACTGGATAACCGGTATGTATAGCATAGTTTACACATTAAAAATATATGTCTATAGATCAGGAGGCAGACTCAGACGTTCTTAGGTCCAGTATGGATTTGACCAGATTGTACAAAGGTGAGAAAGGGTACATTATCACTGGATAGCAGGTATATATAGCATAGTTTAAACATTTAAAATCTCCGTGTTCTCAGTATGGATTAGACAACAATCTAAAAAGTCAAAAAAAGGAAATGTATTTGAAAGCGTACACCAGTATACACTTTTGGTGGTAATTTTTAATCTTCATATACATTTCTGTCTCAGTAAGACAGTCCAGACTCTCCGCAATAGGAAATGAGATGCATACAATTACTGACATAAAGTCTAGTGATTGCAGAAATCTAGGAATTACTATTCACGGGAAAAACTTCCGTCACAATTCTCAGAGGCGATGCTGACCCTCAATTAATTAGTGTGTGGAGACAGCAAAAACCTTTCTTTGTGAAGAAAGTGTTGCTGTATCGCAATACCGTTGATCCCATCGGCGTTACTCATATCCATCCAATTTTGATCACAGGGAGAGATGTAAACATGGTGCTCACTGCCTATCATGGTCTGTCACGTAACTTTGGAGTGCAAAACACAGAAGCCACAGGCCGTAGGCGATTCAATTGGATTGGCATGAGAGGGCACATTTAAAAATTTGCGCTGGAATGTCACACATCTGTGGGTAGGAAAACTGTGAAAGCTGATGAGAAACCACCACTGCATCTCATTGTGAGTCAACGTCCATAAGAAATGGAAGCCATTGATCATCTGAAGCTAGAGACCGGTCAGCGGGACAGGGCATAGCTACGTCTTAACCATCATCTTCTATCAGTTCACCAAATTTGTAGTGGCAGTCCCAGTGAAGGATTTAACAGCCCAGACTACACAGCAGAGGAGCAGGGAGAGGTAAACATTGCAAATGCTGGGGCCCTGCCCAAGCAAGGGGGGCCCACTCGTGGGCGTCGGTACTGGCACTCGGCCCCTCATAGTACGGCGGTGTGTCTGACGGTGGGTGTGCACCCCCACCGTCAGTGACACTTGATTGCACTATGAGGGACCCTGTGCCAGTGCCCGCGCCCAAGAGTCGGCCCACCCACCTGTCCAGGGTAACAGCACTCGCACGGTTGCATGCGCTAGGTGGTGACCCCGGCCATGGGGGGAGGAGGCAGCCCAGTTAGGGAGGTTTACAAAATGGCATATGTTGATGTGGGATATTCACCTGCTGCTAAAGGCGAAATTGGTCAAGTCCCAGGAAGAGGAGGACCAAAGAAAGCCATTTTTCGAGCAACCTATATGTCATCAGGGTAAGGTGTGACAAAATCCTTGGAAACCCATGCATGGTTCATTTTAATGAAGGTTAGATCATCCACATTTTGAGTCGACAGACGGGTCCTTTTTTCTGTCAGGATTGATCCAGCAGCACTGAAGACTCTTTCCGATAGCACACTTGCAGCTGGGCAAGCGAGCTCCTGTAAGGCATATTGTGCCAATTCAGGCCAGGTGTCCAGTTTAGCGGCCCAGTAGTCAAATGGGAATGACCTGCGAGGGAGAACATCGATATGGGACAAGAAGTAGTTTGTAACCATAGTTGACAAGTGCTGTCTCCTGTCACTTTCAATCGATGCAGTATTACCAGTCGTGTGAGAGGGACTTAAAAAAACAGTCCACAACATGGTCACGAAACCCCTGTCTCCAACGCCAATTCTAATGTGTGCACCACCAACACCTCTTCCAAGTTGCCCCCGGCCCCTACGGCTCGTGTGAGAACCATCACCGCTGCTGTGTGCTGGGAATGCCTCAACCAACCGGTTTACCAGAGTTGCTTGTTTGTTAGCCAATTTTAGGTCAAGGTTCTCCTGTGGCATGATGTTTTGGAATTTGCCTTTATAGCGTGGATCCAGGATGCTGGCCAACCAGTAGTCGTCATCGTTCATCATTTTGGCAAAGCTGGGGTCCCTTTTTAGGATCTACAAGGCATAATCACACATGTGGGCCAATGTTCCCGGTGTCAATGATGCACTGCGAGTGCTGGGTGGAGGAGCACTTTCTGGCAAATCCACATCCCTCCAGTTACGCACAAACCCTGTACCAGACCTTGCTACACCAACATTTTCTCTTGCCCCATGAGAAGCATCCTCCTCCCCTAAATAATCATCCCCATCATCATCCTCCTCCTCCTCTTCCTCTTCTTCCTCCACCTCATCCAGGAGATTTCCCGGAGCAGACAATGGCTGACTGTCATCAAGGCTTCCCTCCTCCTCTTCCTCATCATCCTCGGCTGCAGACGCCTGCTCCTTAATGTGCCTCAAAGTTTGCATGAGCAGACGCATAAGTGGGATGCTCATGCTTATGATGGTGTCGTCTGCGCTTACCAGCCGTGTGCATTCCTCAAAACACTGAAGGACTTTACAGAGGTCTTTCAGCTTCAACCACTGCACACCTGTCAACTCCATGTCTGCCCTCAAAGTGCCTGCCCGTTTATCCTCCCACAAATGCATTATGGCCTGCCTTTGTTCGCACAGCCGCTCAACCATGTGCGGGGTGGAATTCCACCTTGTTGCAACATCGATAATTAGGCGGTGCTTGGGAAGGTGGAGCAATCGCTGCAGCTTCTGCATACGACTGGCGTGTACCGGCGACCGGCGGATGTGCGAGCACAGTCTTCGGACCTTCTGGAGCAGGCCTGTTATCTCTGGATAATTATTGAGGAAGCACTGCACCACCAGGTTCAAGGTGTGAGCCAAGCAAGGTATGTGTCTGAGTTTTGAAAGGGCTATTGCTGCCACAAAATTCCGGCCGTTATCACTAACTACCTTGCCTGCCTCAAGATGTAGACTGCCCAGCCATGACTCAGTTTGTCGCTGAAGGTAGTCGGCCAGTACCTCCGCGGTGTGTCTGTCGCCCAAACACATCATCTTCAACACAGCCTGCTGATGCTTTCCACTAGCTGATCGATAGGGGGACACCTTGTGTGCAACACTGGCAGCTGCGGATGGAGTGCTCGTGCGACTGCGTTCTGTGGACGACCTTTCACTTCTGGAGGAGGAGGAGGAGGGTCGAACGCCTACAGCCAACTATTTCCTATAGTGTGGGCTAGGCAGCACTGTCCCACCACCGCTGTCCCCTGTGGACCCTACATCCACCACATTAACCCAGTGCGCAGTGATGGACACGTAACGGCCCTGGCCATGCCTACTGGACCATGCATCAGTTGTGAGGTGCACCTTTCCACTCACTGATTGCTTGAGTGCATGTACAATGCGGTCTTTCACATGAAGGTGGAGGGCTGGGATGGCTTTGCGAGAAAAGAAGTGGCGACTGGGTAGGTCATAGCATGGTACTGCGTAGGCCATGAGTTCGCGGAAAGCTGCGCTTTCAACCAACCAATAGGGCATCATCTCTAACGAGATTAGTTTGGCAATGTGGGCTTTCAAACCCAGTGTACGCGGATGAGAGGATGAGTACTTTCTTGTCCTTCTCATAGTCTCTGGTAGGGTGAGCTGGACTTGAGAGCTGCATATGGTCGAACTAGCGGTGGACATGGCTGACTGAGAGAGGGTTGATGATGGCGATGGAGTTGGTGTTCTTTCTGATGGCCTAGATTCAGTCTTTCGTTGCAATAACAGTGTGCTTCCCTGACTGATTTGCCCTTGCGACGACAACTCAACATTTGCTGCTGGTGGTGTGCTAACCGGTGGGCTTACAGTGGGGGAAACAATGTAGTGTTGTGGACTACCTTCTTTGGGAGCAGTTGCACATGTGGTACGTGAGTTTTGGTAGTCCGTCCACGCTTGCAAGTGCATGGTGATTAAATGTCTTAGCATGCAACTGGTATTCAAATTTCTCAGATTTTTCCCTCGTCTAAAGGTCTTTGCGCACTTCTTACAGATAACCTTTGCATGATCATTAGGATTTTGTTCAAAAAAGTGCCACACTGCACTCTTCCTACTATGGAAGATATTTTGAGGCCTTGCACGCTGTGCTATTTTGACCGTCTGGCCAAGCTGTCCTGCAACTCTTTTGGTTTTTGTAACCTGTTTTTGGACTGCTCCGGGCCTGCCAGATAACAGCTGTTGTGATGTCGATGCCCGCTGCGGATGCCCCTCCTCCTCTTCTGAGCTATTGGCAGCGGCACCCTCTTCCCCCAATGGATGCCAACCTAGGTCAACAACTGGGTTATCCATCACCTCCTCTTCAATGTCATGTGCACCTTCCTCTGTGTCACCGTGTATGGTGGTATTGTATGCGGGAAGGGGCACCTGAGTTTCATCAGGGTCAGATTCTGCCTCAGTACACTGCGAGGACAATGTAGTGCTCTGAGTTAATGTACCAGCAGAATCATCTATCAGTGGCTGTGCATCAGTGTCAGATTCATCTTGGCCTGGGTAATTCACAATTTGACTTGATAACCTAGGCATGGTATGTGAAAACAGCTCCATGGAGTAATCTGTAGTGTGGCCTGCCGCATCCTTCAATTTTGGTAGGGGTGAAGGACACAGGGAAAGATGTGGTTCATGACCATGAGCCTCCAATGACGACTCAGTGCTTTTATTTTTTACAAGTTCAGAAGAGGAGGCGATAGAGCTGGAGGCTTAGTCAGCAATGTAAGCCAAAACTTGTTCTTGAAGCTCCGGCTTTAAAAGCGGTTTACCTACTCCCAGAAAAGGGAGCCTTCGAGGCCTTGTGGAGCCAGACGATGACACAGGCTCAACACCTCCTGCATTAGGTGCTATTTTGCTTTTGCCACTACCAGCAGATCCACCACCAACACCAACACCATCATTACCAGCTGCCAACCCCCGCCCACTTCCACAGACTCTTCCACCACACTTCCTCATTTTTGGGGAAAATGTACCCAAAAAACCACCAACTATATGGTACTGTAAAACAAGGTACAAGGTGTATATAGTAGTGGGGAGAATTTTAATCTCTCTAGACTTCAGGACACAGTTGGATTCTGTCAGGCCCTGTTTATATTACACCGCAATGTGACAGGCAGATTCTGGATGGTGTAAGAATGGTGTATAGAGGACTGGGGAGAATTGGAATCTCTCTAGACTTCAGGACACAGTTGGATTCTGTCAGGCCCTGTTTATATTACACCACAATGTGACAGGCAGACTCTGGATGGTGTAAGAAAGGTGTATAGAGGACTGGGGAGAATTGGAATCTCTCTAGACTTCAGGACACAGTTGGATTCTGACAGGCCCTGTGTATATTACACCACAATGTGACAGGCAGATTCTTTATGGTGTAAGAAAGGTGTATAGAGGACTGGGGAGAATTGGAATCTCTGTTGGCTTCAGGACACAGTTGGATTCTGTCAGGCCCTGTGTATATTACACCGCAATATGACAGGCAGAAATTGCCTAGTGTATGACAAACTACAAGGTGTATGTATAATTGGGCAGAATTGTAATCTCCCTAGAGTGTAGATCTGTAAGAAAGGACAAACTCCTCGGCTTTTCCTTACAGAGTCACACACTTAGATAGCTTCAATTTGGCCGTGATAACAGCCGTTACACGGTACTGTGAGAGGAGCATACACGTACACCGCTGTACGGTGTATGTAAATTTGTCAAGCTCCGTGTTTTTGTATACGGACTGACACACGCTGTCTCTCTCTAGTTTTGAATGTAATCAAACAGCAGATATACTAAACTGTTTGAAAAATGGACAAAACTATAAGGTGTAGGTCTGTAAGAACGGACAAATTCCTCGGCTTTTCCTTACAGAGTCACACACGTAGATAGCTTCAATTTTCCCGTGATAACAGCCATTACACGGTACTGTGTGTGGAGCGTACACCGCTGTACGGTGTGTGAAAAAATGAATGCTCAGTACCTCACCAGGACAAAACAATAAAATTTGGATTGCTTTAAAAAAAGCAGTTTGAACGCCAGTGTGCACACAGCAATGCAGCTAGCCTTAAAAGGCAAGCTAATCACCACCAGCGCTGCTGCACAAAAGCAAAAATCTTCACCTTTCACTGCTCAGTAACTACAGTGAAAAGCGCTATCAGCAGAAGCAATTTTTTTTTCTTTTTGCCTTCCTAGCGTTCTCCCTACAGAATCATCAGCAGCAGCAGCTCTCCCTATTCTGAGATCAGCATGAGTAACATGGCGTTCGGCGTGCACGCTCTTTTATACCCCCTGTGACGCCCCACAAAGCAAGCCAATCACTTGCATGCCCTTCTCCAAGATGGTGGTGACCGCTGCCTATGTCATCACGTTGCTTCGCCCCCATGTGGCTGTGATCCCTCTGATTGGCTGTTAAAAGTGAAACAGCCAATCAGAGCGATAGTAATATTTCATCAATGAAAATTGATGAAATATTACAATCCAGCCATGTCCGACGCTGCTGTAGCATCGGACATGGCTAGTGACACCGATCCGACCCCCCCACGGTTAACGGGGGTGATCTGCCCCCGCCACTGAATGACAGCGGCGATGTGCCGCCGCTGTCATCATCTGCCCCCCGCCTTCTGATCGCCCCACCTCCCACCCCCCGGTACTCACCGAGTGCCTCTATGGCTCCCGGTGTCCCACGGTCCGGGACCATGGGCGCCACCATATTGGAAAATGGCGGGCGCATGCGCAGCTATTTACTTTCATTCATTTTGATCACTTGATAAACTCTCACAGTGATCAAAATAGAATGAAAAGTAAATAAACCCCCTGTTTATCACCCCCATAGGCAGGAACAACTAATAAAATAAAGAAATTATTTTTATTTTTCCATTAGGGTTAGGGTTGGAAAGAGGGTTAGGGTTAGAGTTGGAACGAGGGTTATGGTTGGAAAGAGGGTTAGGGTTAGGATTGGAAATAAGGTTAGGGTTAGGGTTGGAAATAGGGTTAGGGTTGGAATTAGGGTTAGGGTTGGAATTAGGGTTAGGGTTGGAATTAGGGTTAGGGTGGAATTAGGGTTAGGGTTGGAATTAGGGTTAGAATTAGGGTTAGGGTTGGAATTAGGGTTAGGCTTGTGGTTAGGGTTATGGTTAGGATTGGGATTAGGGTTAGGGTTATGGGTAGGGTTGGGATTAGGGTTAGGGATGTGTTGGGGTTAGGGTTGTGGTTAGGGGTGTGTTGGGGTTAGGGTTGGAGTTAGAATTGAGGGGTTTCCACTGTTTAGGCACATCAGCGGGTCTCCAAACGTGACATAGTGCAACCATTGATTCCAGACAATTTTGCATTCAAAAAGTCAAACGGTGCTCCCTCCCTTCCAAGCCCCGACGTGTGGCCAAATAGTGGTTTACCCCAACATATGGTGCATCAGCGTACTCAGGAAAAATTGCATAACAACTTTGGGGGTCTAATTTCTCCTGGTACCCTTGGGAAAATAAAAAATTGGGGGCTAAAAAATTATTTTTGTGGAAAAAATTTTTTTTTTATTTTCACGTCTCTGCGTTATAAACTTCTGTGAAGCACTTGGGGGTTCCAAGTGCTCACCAGGCATCTAGATAAGTTCCATGGGGGGTCTAGTATCCAAAATGGGGTCACTTGTGGGGGGTTTCTATTGTTTAGGCACATCAGGGGCTCTGCAAACGTAATGACGACTGCAGACCATTCCATCAAAGTCAGCATTTCATAATGTCACTACTTCCCTTCCGAGCCCCGATGTGTACCCAAACAGTGGTCCCCACCCACATATGGGGTACCAGCGTACTCAGGACAAACTGGACAACAACTTTTGGGGTCCAATTTATCCTGTTACCCTTGTGAAAAAAAAATTGCTGGCTAAAAATCATTTTTTTTAGGAAAAAAAATTATTTTTTATTTTCACGGCTCTGCGTTATAAACTTCTGTGAAGCGCTTGGGGGTTCAAGGTGCTCACCACACATCTAGATAAGTTCCTTGTGGGGTCTAGATTCCAAAATGGGGTCACTTGTGGGGGGTTTCACAGTTTAGGTACATCAGGGGCTCTGCAAATGTAACATGATGCCCGCAGACCATTCCATCAAAGTCAGCATTTCATAATGTCACTACTTCCCTTCTGAGCCCCGATGTGTACCCAAACAGTGGTCCCCACCCACATATGGGGTACCAGCGTACTCAGGACAAACTGGACAACAACTTTTGGGGTCCAATTTATCCTGGTATCCTTGTGAAAATAAAAAATTGTGCGCTAAAAAATAATTTTTTGAGGAAAAAAAAATATTTTTTATTTTCACTTCTCTGCGTTATAAACTTTTGTGAAGCACCTGGGGGTTCAAAGTGCTCACTATGGATCTAGATAAGTTCCATAAGGGGTCTAGTTTCCAAAATGGTGTCACTTGTGGGAGAGCTCCAATGTTTAGGCGCACAGGGGCTCTCCAAATGCGACATGGTGTCCGAAAACGATTGGAGCTAATTTTCCATTCAAAAAGTCAAATGGTGCTCCTTCCCTCCTGGACCCTGCCGTACGCCCAAACAGTGGTTTATGACCACATATGAGGTATTGGTGTACTCAGGAGAAATTGCTCAACAAATTTTAGGATCCATTTTATCCTGTTGCCCATGTGAAAATGAAAAAACTGAGGCTAAAAAATTTTTTTGTGAAAAAAAAAGTACTTTTTGTTTTTACAGATCAATTTGTGAAGCACCTGGGGGTTCAAAGTGATCATTATGCATCTAGATAAGTTCCTTGGGGGGGCTAGTTTCCAAAATGGGGTCACTTGTGGGGGAGCTCCAATGTTTAGGCACACAGGGGCTCTCCAAACGTGACATGGCAACCGCTAAATATTCCAGCATATTTTCCATTCAAAAAGTCAAATGGCGCTCCTTCCCTTCTGAGCCCTGCCGTGTGCCCAAACAGTGGTTTATGACCACATATGAGGTATCGATGTACTTAGGAGAAATTGCCCAACAAATTTTAGGATCCATTTTATCCTGTTGCCCATGAAAAAATGAAAAAATTGTTGCTAAAAGAAAATTTTTGTTGGAAAAATTAAAATGTCCATTTTTTCTTTCCACGTTGCTTTAGTTCCTGTGAAACACCTGAAGGGTTAATAATCTCCTAGAATGTAGTTTTGAGTAGCTTGAGGGGTGCAGTTTTTAGAATGGTGTCACTTTTGGGTATTTTCTGCCATATAGACCCCTCAAAGTGACTTCAAATGTGAGGTGGTCCCTAAAAAAATGGTTTTGTAAATTTTGTTGTAAAAATTAGAAATCGCTGGTCAACTTTTAACCCTTATAACTTCCTAACAAAAAAATATTTTGTTTTCAAAATTGTGCTGATGTAAAGTAGACATGTGGGAAATGTTATTTAGTAACTATTTTGTGTCACCTAACTCTCTGGTTTAACAGAATAAAAATTAAAAATTTGAAAATTGCGAAATTTTCTAAATTTTCGCTAAATTTCTGATTTTTTCACAAATAAACGCAAAAATTATTGACCTAAATTTACCACTAGCATGAAGCCCAATATGTCACGAAAAAACAATCTCAGAATCGCTAGGATCCGTTGAAGCGTTCCTGAGTTATTACCTCATTAAGGGACACTGGTCAGAATTGCAAAAAATGGCCTGGTCATTAAGGTCAAAATAGGCTTGGTCATGAAGGGGTTAATAAGGTATTATGCCATCTGACAAGATAAGGGTTACTGCACCTGTATTTATGTTAGAATCATTAAGTATAAAATTAAGCACAGTGGATGCCAAATCCTAACAGAGTGTAATATACTTACTGTCAGGATTTGGTTCTGCTTGCCGGTTTCATTAGTCATCACATGGCCACTCATATGCTTTTTTCAAACTTACGGTCACATGCCCACTAGCTTCTCATCCTGCATCTCTCAATCAAGTCAACACTTTAGTTTTTCTCTGAATAGCAAGAGAATCAGGAAGAGCAGCTCATTGACACATGACTGTAAGTGTGCAAATCGCACGAGTGGTCACGTGATGACTACACGAACACCTGAGGCCGGGGTCACACTAGAGAGGAATACGGACGAGTGAGAGGCGCTAAAAGCACGCATTACACACGGACCAATGATTCTCTATGGGGCAGCTCCCAACAGCCGTATATTTCTCATCCGTATTCTACGGTCCGTGCCAATCACAGCATGCTGCGATTGTCAGCGTACTACGCCTGTAATACGCCAATGCAAGTCTATGGGTGCGCAAAAAATATGGATTACACACGGACAACACATGTGACTTGTGAGAAATACGCAGGTCTTTTGGCTGGTGACAGGAAATGGGCCAATCCATCATCAGGAAGCCTAGACATGCAAATGAGCTCAAAAAGCGCTCCAGACATCCAGGAAGTACACCTCCACGGAGTACATCAGCGTCATAACGCCATATTTCCTAAATGTGGAGATGCCTATTGTCTTAGTGTAGGAGCGGCCAGAACTCTGGGACCAACGTGATGCCCATTATTCCAACCGGGCAAGAAAGGAGGCATCATGGAGGCGCATATGTCACCAGATGTTCCACGATTTTGGTGATCGGCCACGTGAGGAGCAGCAGCAACTGAGTAAGTACAACCCAAAAACTGTTTAAAATTACCTCACATCAAAAAACGCATATAGAATCAGCCCCCCCTTCCTGTCCTTGTACTTTTTTCCTCATGAGGCGGGTAGATTTTGATGTGACACATGGTTTTACACTGCCATCATTTGGCCCAGGCCACAAGCTCCTCATCCTCTTAGCCAACCAAGTTATTAAGTGTAGTTACTTGATACATGAACTATTCTGACCCTGTGTATCTGGCCTGGATGGCCCAATTAGATATGCCACCCTGGGTAGAAAGCACACCCCAGAAGGCCACATGCCTAGGCTACTGGTAGAAAATTTGACATGTCAAATATGTGAAATTGAGAATATTTCCTGTCACATTGCAGTGGAAGATGTGATGAGACTCTGGCGCAGCATCCGCGACCAATACAGGCGGGAACGTCAGCAGCGGTCCAGGAGTGGTGATGCGGGCCACATAAAGAGGAAATACATATATTATGATCGCATCTCCTTCCTCGCCCCAATTCTGGATCTGAGACCGTAAGTAGATACCTCACACCACATTACACAGATACTTTACAGGGCCAAAAATATTGATTTATTTTTTGCTCTGTTCTATTTCATAACAGAACTCAGTCCAACCTTACGGAGAGAGGAACTGGCTCAGATACAGAGCCCATCATTGACCCTGTAGGGGATGAGGTGGCTGGCCCATCTTCTCACCCTATAAGAAGCATGGGTGAAGAATCCTCTCAGGAAAACCCAGTGCCTGCGCCACAAACCCCACCACCAGGACCACATCCACAACCAGGACCGTCTGCTGCTGCACCATCAGCCATACTGGAGGAGCAGGGCAACATGAGCAGCAGCCCAACTGCCCAGATCCGGGGCTCCCCACAGCCTGCTGGACCATCCCGGCGAGGAAGAAGAAGGCGCCAGATCCCTGCCCAAGATACACATACAAATGTGGACACAGGGGTACTGAACTATCTGGCTAGAGTCAATAATGAGGATGGCGAGGAGGCATACTCACGCAGCCTGGCCCTTTATCTTCGTGCCCTTTCCCGTGAGGTGAGGCTCCGTATTCGAGGATGTTTTCAGATCCTGCTTGATGCTTGCACACACCCCAATACCCCATATGAATTATTTGAATATCTGGTGAGGTGGCAGCTTTCACCCAGAAATCTAATGCGCCTTAGACACCCCACACACATGCTTGCTCAAGCAGGCTCTGAGGATCCTCAAATACGTGGGCCTACACCTCACCCCCTTCCCCCCCTACCCAACCTTCCCAACAGCAGCCACATACAGTGGGGCAAAAAATTATTTAGTCAGTCAGCAATAGTGCAAGTTCCACCACTTAAAAAGATGAGAGGCGTCTGTAATTTACATCATAGGTAGACCTCAACTATGGGAGACAAACTGAGAAAAAAAAATCCAGAAAATCACATTGTCTGTTTTTTTTTCCTTTTATTTGCATATTAGGGTGGAAAATAAGTATTTGGTCAGAAACAAAATTTAATCTCAATACTTTGTGATATATCCTTTGTTGGCAATGACAGAGGTCAAACGTTTTCTGTAAGTCTTCACAAGGTTGCCACACACTGTTGTTGGTATGTTGGCCCATTCCTCCATGCAGATCTCCTCTAGAGCAGTGATGTTTTTGGCTTTTCGCTTGGCAACACGGACTTTCAACTCCCTCCAAAGGTTTTCTATAGGGTTGAGATCTGGAGACTGGCTAGGCCACTCCAGGACCTTGAAATGCTTCTTACGAAGCCACTCCTTCGTTGCCCTGGCGGTGTGCTTTGGATCATTGTCATGTTGAAAGACCCAGCCACGTTTCATCTTCAATGCCCTTGCTGATGGAAGGAGGTTTGCACTCAAAATCTCACGATACATGGCCCCATTCATTCTTTCATGTACCCGGATCAGTCGTCCTGGCCCCTTTGCACAGAAACAGCCCCAAAGCATGATGTTTCCACCACCATGCTTTACAGTAGGTATGGTGTTAGATGGATGCAACTCAGTATTCTTTTTCCTCCAAACACGACAAGTTGTGTTTCTACCAAACAGTTCCAGTTTGGTTTCATCAGACCATAGGACATTCTCCCAAAACTCCTCTGGATCATCCAAATGCTCTCTAGCAAACTTCAGATGGGCCCGGACATGTACAGGCTTAAGCAGTGGGACACGTCTGGCACTGCAGGATCTGAGTCCATGGTGGCATAGTGTGTTACTTATGGTAGGCCTTGTTACATTGGTCCCAGCTCTCTGCAGTTCATTCACTAGGTCCCCCCGCGTGGTTCTGGGATTTTTGCTCACCGTTCTTGTGATCATTCTGACCCCACGGGGTGGGATTTTGCGTGGAGCACCAGATCGAGGGAGATTATCAGTGGTCTTGTATGTCTTCCATTTTCTAATTATTGCTCCCACAGTTCATTTCTTCACTCCAAGCTGGTTGGCTATTGCAGATTCAGTCTTCCCAGCCTGGTGCAGGGCTACAATTTTGTTTCTGGTGTCCTTTGACAGCTCTTTGGTCTTCACCATAGTGGAGTTTGGAGTCAGACTGTTTGAGGGTGTGCACAGGTGTCTTTTTATACTGATAACAAGTTTAAACAGGTGCCATTACTACAGGTAATGAGTGGAGGAAAGAGGAGACTCTTAAAGAAGAAGTTACAGGTCTGTGAGAGCCAGAAATCTTGATTGCTTGTTTCTGACCAAATACTTATTTTCCACCATAATATGCAAATAAAATGAAAAAAAAACAGACAATGTGATTTTCTGGATTTTTTTTTCTCAGTTTGTCTCCCATAGTTGAGGTCTACCTATGATGTAAATTACAGACGCCTCTCATCTTTTTAAGTGGTGGAACTTGCACTATTGCTGACTGACTAAATACTTTTTTGCCCCACTGTATGTCTGGCTCTAGCCAACCTCACCAATATGGCCACTTGTTCCCACCCAGTGTTGGAAGCTGGTCCCAACCTGGTTGTGGACGACATGGATATATTGGTGGGTATGAGACACGGGCCTACCAGCCCCAACAAGATGCCCCTCTTCATTATCACTCTTGCCAGTACCCACAACAATCCCAGGAGGCAGTACACTACCCACATCATGGGCAACAGTATGCCCCACACAGGGCAATGTTGGGCAAAGTAGCCAGTAGCAACCACAGGCTGGTCTTCCGCCTTCTCCTTCCCCAACTTACCAAACTTTATAATGTAGCCATTTTGGCATTGCATAATGTTGTTTTGTTTTTTTTATATGTGTGAAAATGTCATTTGGAAAAAATGTTCACATCTGCAAAAAGGCCAATTTGGCCCATTGCCACAGTTCATATATGGAAATAATATGTTTTGCTTTAAAAAAACACACACAAAAAAAGGCAAAAGTAAACATTTGTCTACTACATTTTACGTCTCTGTCTCAATTCTAAAAAACCGTGTCAGCGTACTAACATACGCTTACCAATGCAATTAAACAGTCATAGAATCAGAAGAGGTAGAAATATATATATTTAGACACAACTAAACCAAAAAATTATAACATAGACACAGCATGCTCTTGCCAAGAAGTTTCACCCTCAGGTGACAAAGTATTTTGTGAAAATATCACGCACTTTGAGCCCAGAGAGCGGTCTACGTTGAGGGTTGATAGGTGGTCTCACCCTACGCACATTGTCCGACCCACGCACAACACCAGCAGAGGAGGAACAATCATGTATCCTGGTGAAGTTATGAAGAACCGCACAGGCTTTAACAACTTCATTAACATTTTGTTCACTCAGCTGAATGGCAGACTGGAGTACCCGCCATTTGGCACAAAGAATGCCAAAGGAACACTCCACCAGTCGCCGAGCACGTGATAGGCGCAAGTTAAAAATTCTGCGCCTGTAGTCAAGGTTACGTCGGGGATATGGCCTCATGACATTGTGCGTTAATTGAAACACCTCATCTGCCACAAGGACATAAGGGACTGATTCTTGAGTGGAGCCTGGTAGCTGGCGTGGTGGTGGTAGATCCAGCTGGTTGGTGCGTAGCAGCCGAGCCATAATGGAAGTATTGAAGACTCGAGAGTCTCCCGTCCTTCCATAGGCCCCAATGTCAACAATTATAAACTTGTATTTAGGGTCTGCCAGAGCCAACAATACAACAGAAAAGTATTGTTTATAATTGAAGAATTGGGAGCCAGAGTTTGGCGGCTTACGCACCCGGATATGTTTGCCATCAAGCGCCCCAATACAATTAGGAAACTGGCAGTCCTCCTCAAAGTCCCTTGATATCTTCAACCAGTCTTCCATCCTGGGCTCGGGCATGACCACTTGATGTAGTCTTGACCATATTTCACTACATGTCGACCTGACTATGCCTGAAATGGTAGATCTTCCAATCAGAAACTCATGGTGGAGGGCGGCATAAGACAGGCCAGTGGACAGGAAGCTGAAGAACAACAGAAAAGGAAGATTTTAGAATGCACAAATTAACCAAAAAACAGGTACATACATACCAAACTTGTTAGGATTTCAGATCTACTAACACACATATTTGGTTGCACAATGACTAAGTGATATTCAGTACATATTACACATAACATTCTGGTCTGTAAGTTTCAACATATCTGGAATAAGATGAGGGCATTAAAATTAGTCCATGAAGCAAAAAATACATACTTTGGGCAACACATCATGAACATAGAGAATGTGGTTGTGTAGTACATACCGTAATGTGAGTAGAAGTCGCTCCTCTGCAGATACTGTATAGCTTTGCGCATCCTTGTGTCCTGAAAGGTTATCCCAGGGCGCACTGTCTCCAAGAGTAGATCAAATGTTGCAAGGCTCATGCAACAGTATTGGTAGAATTTGACAGGATGCTCCCGCATAGAAGAATAGAGGCGGTGAAAATGACTTCTTGTGAGTCGTTGCCTCAAAAGTGGATGGACCCACATGCGTCTCCTCCTCCGCGGATCCACTATCACTGGGTATGGTTGGACAAAGCGGCGTGACAAAAGCCAGTTGAAGAGAACCTGCTCAGTTGTGTTGAAACTCAGACTGTTTGCCATGTTGCACATACAACACCAACACACCTAGTGAATGCAAGGTCACAAATGGCCAGAATGGAGGCAGCCACCTGTTCCTGAGCCAATAAATAGGGTGCAGGCTAATGATTTAAATAGTTAGCAGGCCTCAAAACCGTTAACTGTCCATTTTGCAAGGCTGCTAGAAAATCTCGCCATACGGATTCCATACGGATTACATACGGACGCTGATATGCGCAAAATACGCGACCACACCTTGCTTACGGATGACATATGGAGCACTATTTAGGGGTTATTCATACTTATTATGCCTGTAAACTACAGACCGTATTTTGCGTCGGTTAGTGTGACCCCGGCTTTACTCTGTGTATAAGATGGGGCGCCAAATGGAATTTTTTCCCACATCCCGTTCCTGGGTTTAATTATGCAGGTAAGATTGTTTTGCTGGGTGTTCGTGGAGAATGCCATATCAGTTTGTCTGTAGAATCAACAGTGGACAGAAGAGAACATTTTCTGGCCAGTAAATGAAGGAAAGCATGGAGGGACAGACACACATACAAACACCATTCAATACCCTAACAGTCACAGATGTCTGTTGTACAATTTTATTACCTTGACAAAGGCTCATTATTGGAGCTGAAACTTCGCTTTTTTGAGGGCATGGAATCAATCACTGTTTTCATTTAAGCTATATGGCAGTGCTGCCGCTTTCTGATTTTCATATCTGCATTTCTAGATCTGGAGGCTTGCACCCATTCTTTTTTTTTTTAATTCGTTTATTAACAACAAAATAGAATGTACATAGCTGTATATATTATTAATACACAAAATGGAATGTACACACTCATATATATTATTAAACATAAAATAAAATGTACACTCTCATATACATCCAAAATGACACGTGTGTGACCTACGGAACATTTGCAAAAGGACAATAAGTTGAGCACATTAGAGGGAATCTGTCACTTATTTTTTGGTATATAAGATGCGGCCACCGCCATCAGGGGCTTATCTACAGCTTTACAGAATGCTGTAGATAAGCCCCCGATGTAACCTGAAAGAGATGAAAAACGAGTTATATTATACTCACCCAGGGGCGGTCCGGTCCGGCGCCTCCCATCTTCTAGCAATGACGTACTCTTCTTTGCTTCCCGTCGCGGCTCCGGCGCAGGCGCACTGCTCTGCCCACTGCAGTACAGGACAGAGCGGTGCTCCGGAGCCGCGGTGGGAAGCAAAGAAGAGGACGTCATTGCTAGAAGATGGGAGGCACCAGACCGCGACACCCTCCGGACCCGAACGAGACCCGGCCCGCCCCCTCCGGTGAGTATAATCTAACTCATTTTTCTTCTCTTGCAGGTTAAATCGGGGGCTTATCTACAGCATTCTGTAATACTGTAGATAAGCCCCTGATGGCGGTTGCTGCATCTTATATACCAAAAAATTGGTGACAGATTCCCTTTAAATCATTTATACCATGTAGATTATGAAAGCTCTTATATTATTACATAAGTAGTGAACCTATTAACAAATAAACAAGGAACATCGAATATCATTCAATCTTGAACATGATTGGAAAAGTGCGCCTCATACGAAGTCCCTAAACTACAACAACTACTATCACACCGCCTAATATTTTACAGAGTGTTGTCCTCAATGTGATGTCCCAAAACAAGAAAATCTTAACTTTTTTCAATGATGTCGAGTCATTACGCATTAATAGAGTAAGGTGGGAAGAGTTCCACCTATCCCAAATTTTATCAAATTTTCCCGGACAGCCTCTATTTTGATATAGTGTGCGCTCTCATATGGAATAACTGAGTTCACCAATTCAATCCAGGCTCTGAGCTCCCCATCCAATGTAATGCCATAAAAAGCGTCTCCCGTAAGAAAATCCCAACATAATGTCCCCAGGTTTCCTCATCCCACGCCCCAAATAAACAGACCAGAGGTTCAAGAGGAACAGGAGTTTGTACCAGGGATGACAGCAATGATGTCACCTCTTTCCAATAGAGAAGGGTAACAGGGCATGCCCATATCACACAGTATGTATAAAATCTGCATCTGACGAGTGACATCGCAGACATTCCGATGATTGGAATCGACCCATCTTGAAAAGTCGCGTCAGAGTTAAGTATGATTGGTATATTATGTACAACTGGGTCATTCTATCATTGATAGATGGGGACACCCTGACTGGGGACTCCAGAATCTCTTCCCATTCCTCTTCTTGCACATCCAGGATGAGCCCCTCTTGCGCCCATTCTTTATTGGGTTTTTGCAGCATTATTTTTATCTATCTATACTACAGTGGGGCAAAAAAGTATTTAGTCAGTCAGCAATAGTGCAAGTTCCACCACTTAAAAAGATGAGAGGCGTCTGTAATTTACATCATAGGTAGACCTCAACTATGGGAGACAAACTGAGAAAAAAAAATCCAGAAAATCACATTGTCTGTTTTTTTTTCATTTTATTTGCATATTATGGTGGAAAATAAGTATTTGGTCAGAAACAAGCAATCAAGATTTCTGGCTCTCACAGACCTGTAACTTCTTCTTTAAGAGTCTCCTCTTTCCTCCACTCATTGCCTGTAGTAATGGCACCTGTTTAAACTTGTTATCAGTATAAAAAGACACCTGTGCACACCCTCAAACAGTCTGACTCCAAACTCCACTATGGTGAAGACCAAAGAGCTGTCAAAGGACACCAGAAACAAAATTGTAGCCCTGCAACAGGCTGGGAAGACTGAATCTGCAATAGCCAACCAGCTTGGAGTGAAGAAATCAACTGTGGGAGCAATAATTAGAAAATGGAAGACATACAAGACCACTGATAATCTCCCTCGATCTGGTGCTCCACGCAAAATCCCACCCCGTGGGGTCGGAATGATCACAAGAACGGTGAGCAAAAATCCCAGAACCACGCGGGGGGACCTAGTGAATGAACTGCAGAGAGCTGGGACCAATGTAACAAGGCCTACCATAAGTAACACACTACGCCACCATGGACTCAGATCCTGCAGTGCCAGACGTGTCCCACTGCTTAAGCCTGTACATGTCCGGGCCCATCTGAAGTTTGCTAGAGAGCATTTGGATGATCCAGAGGAGTTTTGGGAGAATGTCCTATGGTCTGATGAAACCAAACTGGAACTGTTTGGTAGAAACACAACTTGTCGTGTTTGGAGGAAAAAGAATACTGAGTTGCATCCATCAAACACCATACCTACTGTAAAGCATGGTGGTGGAAACATCATGCTTTGGGGCTGATTCTCTGCAAAGGGGCCAGGACGACTGATCCGGGTACATGAAAGAATGAATGGGGCCATGTATCGTGAGATTTTGAGTGCAAACCTCCTTCCATCAGCAAGGGCATTGAAGATGAAACGTGGCTGGGTCTTTCAACATGACAGTGATCCAAAGCACACCGCCAGGGCAACGAAGGAGTGGCTTCGTAAGAAGCATTTCAAGGTCCTGGAGTGGCCTAGCCAGTCTCCAGATCTCAACCCTATAGAAAACCTTTGGAGGGAGTTGAAAGTCCGTGTTGCCAAGCGAAAAGCCAAAAACATCACTGCTCTAGAGGAGATCTGCATGGAGGAATGGGCCAACATACCAACAACAGTGTGTGGCAACCTTCTGAAGACTTACAGAAAACGTTTGACCTCTGTCATTGCCAACAGAGGATATATCACAAAGTATTGAGATTAAATTTTGTTTCTGACCAAATACTTATTTTCCACCATAATATGCAAATAAAATGAAAAAAAAAACAGACAATGTGATTTTCTTCTTTTTTTTTCTCAGTTTGTCTCCCATAGTTGAGGTCTACCTATGATGTAAATTACAGACGCCTCTCATCTTTTTAAGTGGTGGAACTTGCACTATTGCTGACTGACTAAATACTTTTTCGCCCCACTGTATATAGAGAAAAGTATTGGGACACACGTTTTATTCATTATAGTTTGGTGTTTCCTTCTGTTACATTGCCCTCATTGTATTATATCAGACTCTATTGCCCAAAGTCCCTGGTGTCAAACATCCATCTCTTCACCCCTCTTCCTTTCCCTGTGGTGTATAACATTTGGAACCATTGCCCCCGTTCTTTAACCTCCAGTCCCCACCATGCCATCTGCCTTTACTAACATGTAATAGAACGGCCCGTGGTGCAGAGTCAGTCAAGTTCACACATGACATTTCTTCCTCCTAAATCTTCTACCATCACATGTGAGTGATATTATTGAGAAGTGGAAGGAACTGCCCCCGCCGGGAGTCTCATGCACAGCTGCATGCAGCCGTACATCACCTAGCACAATGCTGAGCGTCAGATGGAGTGGTGTAAAGCCGCCACCACTGGACTCTGGAGGAGACGTGTCCTGTGCAGTGATGGGTCGCACTTCTCTGATGGAGGATCTGGGTTTGGTGATTCCAAGAGGACGTTGCCCCCTGACTGCATTGGGCCCCCTGTACAGATGGTGGAGGAGGATAATGCTATGGGCTGTTATCAGGGGGGCGGCTTCGGACCCTCAGCTCCAGTGATGGGAAATCTTAATCATCAGCACGAGACATTGTAGACAATTGTAACTTCAGCTTTGTGGGAACAGTTTGGGGTTCACCCTTTTCTGTCCCCCATGACTGTGCCCAGAGCACAAGCTCCATACCGACATGGAGGGGAGAACATGAGCGGCCGCCCAGAGCCCGGACCTCAGCTCCACCTAGACCAGAGAGTGTGAGCCCGGACCCCCCAACATCAGGGTCTGACCCCACAAATGGAAAAGCTCCCGGCAGGGGATGTAGAGGGTGTACAATGCATATGCTTATAATCTACAGTGCTGTGAAATAATTTTTAGGCAGGTGTGAAAAAAATGCTGAAATGTAAGAATCTTTCAAAAGTAGAAGTGTTAATAGTGCGGATCCTTCTGTGTCCGTGTGATCCCAGACCGACTGGATGATGTGAGATCGGGGCTCTGTGGGGGCCGGGCCATCACCCCCTGGACTCCTCCTTCTTAATCACATTTGCTGTATGATCAGGGTCGTTGTCCGGCTGCAGAATAAATTTGGAGCCAACCAGACGCCTCCTGATGGGATTACAAGGTGGATCACTATCTGCCTATATTTCTCTACATTGAGGACACAATTAAACCTGACCAAATCCCTAAGGCTTTCCAGTATGGAGATTTACAAATATTTATTTACCGCAAATTGCTTTTGAAAATTTGGCAAAGGTTGAGAATCCAAAGAATCTGCATGTCTAGTGGTTTGATATGTATGGATACCACATAGGCAGTATATCATTATAGATTACTTAGGCTTAATGATACGCGAGCAGTGGATGCAAATATGATATAATAAAGAGGACCCTGATTCAGCAATCCTTCGAATACACCTTCATACGGCTATGTCGACAGAAAAAGAAAAAAAAAATATGATTTTTGAAAGAAGAGGGGAAAAAAATGGAAGTGCAAAAAAAAAATAAATTGCCCGGTCCACAAAGGGTTACACATTATGAATTTCAAGGGGGGGGGGAGGTTGTTTCGTTTTGGTTCTATGGGACTGACATCAATAATTCCATCAAACACAACATTTTACCAAAGAATATTTATTTAAAGAAATGTATTTTAGAAATCTAAAAAATATTGCAGAAAATGTACAACAATCCTATCTACTGTCTATCTGCATAAAATTAGAATGTCCATTGCATAATTCTACATACCCCCTTCAGACATTCTATTTTATCAATCTTTAAAAATTTCAGCCAATATTTAGCAGCAGATATTCCAAAAACCAAATTAGTGGTTACTAACACATATACCTTATTTTTCGGACTAAAAGGCACACTTTTTTCCCAAAAATTTGGGATGAAAATGGGGGTGCCTCTTATAATTTGACTGGAGCTTACCGGGGAGGGCAGAGGTGGTGGAAGTGGGTTCACAGGAGGCAGGGTCATAACTGCAAGAAGACGGCGGTGGAAGGAGTGGGGTGATGCTGGGTTGGGACGGTGCGAGGCAGGAGCCATTGATCTCCGAGTGGTGGGCTCCAGGAAACTGTCACCGGTAACCGCGCATGCTTGGCTTTAGATCTCGGCTCAATGACGAGTCGAGACCTCAATCTGCACTTGCGCCGCCTTCGGCAGCATTGTCCTGATGCCCACCTCTGAGAGATCAATGTACGCAGTGGGCTCTCCACTCCTGCCTCACACTGCCAGACTTTAATACGGACCCTCATTTTTACATTAAAAATTATTTTTTTTCCCATTTTCCTCCTTTAGATTTGGGATGCGTCTTATGGTCCGAAAAATACGGTACGTTCTTTCTGAAGGCTAAAACGGAGAGATAACGATTTTCATTCCAGTGGATAAATAATTTGATTTTGTTTACAAACAACCAATTGGTGCATCCATCAACCAAAAAAACCCCAAATTAACACACTTAGTACATTGATAGTTTGTAAATATTACCAAAGTAGTCATGTGGTTAGAGAAGAGAGAATTGCCTCAAATTTCACAAAAAAAGAACCCTGCCGATTCATCAGAATCTAATTTTATTTGTGATTACCACTTTCCTGGATTCAAATGGGCCCAGAAGAGATAAAAGAAAGAAAGAATATTTATCGGGTTGTCACCAGTGTTACTATCGTTGTATTGAGAAGACGACCCAAATTATACAATTTTTCATTTAGTAGTAAATAAATTGTAGAGCAGTAGTCAAAATTGGAAACATTTTCCCTTTTTTTACTTTATTGTTTTGACAACAGGAAGTGCAGCCATATTGATTGTCACTTTTACATTAGCTTCAGAATTGTTTCTCACCATGATTCCACATCCAAACTGGTTCAAAGATGACAAACGATAAGGTTACAATTACTGCTATTTTTGCATAAATTTTCACCCATAAAATATGCAAAAATGTTATAATTTTGTAAGTAAAGATTACCAAACTGTTGATGAAGCCTTATGTACCTGTATACTATGTGTTAGGCGTCGGGTTCCTGACTCTGCACAACAGGAATCCAGAGCCAGACATCCAGCGGTCTCCCATTTTCCTCCGACCACTCCGGGTGTTGCGCAGCAATCACGGCGAGCCAGGTCTGCTGCTCAGTCTCGTTCTGACAGCCTGGATGTTGCTGCCACCTCTGGCGCAGCAATGGTGGTGCAACCTGCTTTGCAGGGAACCACTCTAGAGGCTAAGTCGCTACTGGGCATGCCCGCAAGGTGACCTCTCACTGGAGAGCAGGGGTCACATGTTCAGGTCCTGTGTCGGATCTGATTGGTTCTTTCCAGGGCACTGGAAGGTCCCGGAAGTGCATGGCTATAAAAAGCCCGCATGGCGGCTCGGCCATGCGCTAGTGTAAGCATATTATGCTGTGTGTGTATGGTGATGGATGCATGGACTGGTGACTGACTTATTTGAAACCCCTTCCCTCGGTTAATACGAATGGTGACAGATTGTTGGGTAGTCAGCTCCAGATTGTGGCAAGCTACACGCCACTGTGCCTCCTGCACTGCACACTAGCGTCCGACGGTGCTCGGTCATTCCGGCGCCGTCGTTCAGCGGCCATAGTTATTGCCGCCCTCGGTAGCAGCCTCCTTGGCGTCTGCGGTTGCAACGCCACTCGCTGGGTATCCTGTGAAGTGAACAGGGCCAGCGTCCTCATACGTCTCTGTTGTTTAAGCGACTCTGTGTGGGAACAGAGCCGCTCTTAGTGTTCGGGTGACGTTAACCCGAGCGCAGTACTTCACCTTTTGGTGCATCCGCCATTACTCAGCAGCGGTCTTGTCACCTACCGTACGGTGGACCCCGGGCGGCGAACGCACCTCCTATTATTTATATCTGGTGCGTTCCGTCGACCCTATCACTATGGCTACAGATGGACCGACATCAGGGTTGGACTGGCCCACCAGAGAAGCTGAGAATCCTCCGGTGGGCCCTGGCTTCTTCTTCAGGAGTGTACATAGTGCAAATCTTGCAGCTGCTATGGGGCTCTTGAGTGGGAGAGAAAGGTGGACCTTCAGAATCAAATCCTCTGGTGGGTCCAATGTTCTTCAGTCTGACACTGACCAACATAGATGCAAAATTGTTCATGAGTCATGACTAATCAAATTTGTCAAAAGATATGCCAGAATCTGATTTTAATTCATCAGTTTTATACTGATCCAGGAAAAATGCTGCCATTTTGTTGGATTCTTTATTGGCTTTGGAAAATGTTTAAAATGATAAAAGTTTACACTCATCTGTCACTGGCCCACCCCTCACCTGCCCTCTTGACACAGCTCCTCGCCGTGTCCCTTGCTTGCTCCCTCCAGACCAAAGAATGGCTGAAGGGGGACCAAAGGGAATAAATGGAGGACCTAGAAGAGAGCTGCAGCAGGACAGGTAAAGGATGGACCTAGGAAGAAGGAGTTGGTATGTTCTCCCCGTGTTTGCGTGGGTTTCCTCCTGGTTCTCCGGTTTCCTCCCACACTGCAAAGACATACCGATAGGGAATGTATATTGTGAGCCCCATCGGGGACAGTGATTATGATGTCTGTAAAGCGCTGTGGAATTAATGGCGCTATATAAATGAGTACAGGATTTTACTATTTTTTTTTACCCCCATCCTGGAACTCTGTTTATTATTTTACCTTTTCTGGAGAGACCTCCGAGCTTTATTAAATGACTTTTCACAGCAATTTAGATTTGGATTAAACTTTTTAAACCAAAATCTAAATTTTCCATCTACCCAAAAGAAATTTCAAGAAATTCTCTTATCTCTATTCAACGGATATGGAATTGGGGAGGAAAAAAATAAGATCACGTCATAATCCATAGGATGCCACATTATGCCGATACTCTCCTGTAGAAGGACACACTATGGTGGCACACAAAGGTCCTACAGCTTTATAATGTGGAAACATAGGGACTCTTCCACCATCATAAAACACATTGGATAGAAATCCTCCTTAAAATACTCCAGTCTTTTATTTTCTCCCTCTAAGTTCCTCGGATACCTGGGGAAAGCCCTGAGCAGAGCGCAAACACCGAACCTTGAGGTCCGGTGTTTGCGCTCTGCTCAGGGCTTTCCTCAATGATCTGGCGTCCAGGAAGAGCGTCTCTCAGGCAGATGAAGACTTCCGGGTCATAGACGCCGGGAAAAATACCGGCGCATGCGCAGTAGCGATTAGATGCTTTGCCCACAGTTGCCAAAGCATACTGCGCAAGCACGAAGGGTGATTTCAATGTGCAGCCGCTGACACACTACGTATGTGGATGCAAGACTTCCTATAACGAAATACGCAGAGCAAGACAAGGGGGGGTGTTGTGAGTTCATTTTCCCCTTCACCGTTGATGTCTGATGAACTCCCTCTTCTGGTGAAGGAAGGTAGTGAGGCTGATTACCATACACCTGAGCTGGTAGAGGATGACTGGGTGACGGGAATTGCTGACTGGATATAAGGCAGCCGACGCCCTTCTGAGTCGCTGGTGATTTCTCTGCTGGATTCTTGGAGACCAGTCTGATTCCTGCTTCCCAAAGATAAGTTTTTGCTCTGCTTTTGAACTTATTAGTTTTGGTTTTGTTTACCTTGTTTTTAGGAGTTCAGCCATCCCCGGCCGGGGGTGTGCTGAATTCCATTTTTGTCTCTGATCAGTTGATCTCTTTGCTCTGTCTTCAGAATATACCTGAGTGCTGATATAGTCTTTTTGAAGTCTAGCGACTTCAGGGCCTTTTTTTCCTATCAGACGGTTGGGACATTTTTGGTAGGGTTTTTTACGGATTGCAGACAGCAGCTTTTCTGTCCTGTCCTTTTTAGTTAGCTTGGGCCCCATCGTTTGCTCAACCTATCTTTCTATCTGTGTTAGTGTTTTCATCTTGCTTCACCGTCATTATATGTTGGGGGCTGCCTATTGCTTTGGGGTCTGCTCTGGGGCAGTTTAGATTTCCCCTTTCTTTCTTTAGGCTTATTTAGTTCTCCGGCTGTGAACGAGGGGTCTAGTTGTGGTGGATAGGATCAGGGGTCTGCAATCCGATAGCTACCAACCTCTCCGGTTTTCTGGACTTAGCTTGTATTTTTGTTTTTTCCTCCTTCGGTGACTCATTCATAACAGGGGGGGAGAATAAGCCGCGCCCATCGGACAGGACCGCGGCGATTTCCATAAATCTGAAGAGTGATAACAAAGGTATTTATGCATCAAAGGTGCGGGGACAGGGGGGAAAAAATACAACTACAATACTTAGGTAACACAAAATTGAATGATATCATTATATGCTATCTCAAAAAAGGAGTGACAGATTCCCTTTAAGGGGGCAGAATAAGTAAAATAAAAGTAAAAACTGACCACTTTTGATGCGGTGACATGACACGTCCTCTTTAAATTATAGCATCGGCCTGTCTACCCTGAGATACCCAACCAATTATGTTCACAAAATCCAGAACATTCAAGTTGTGTAAAACAAATGGTAAAAAAAAATTAAAGACAATATCTATACGGTATATACAGTAGGTCTTCTTTGGATGTCAATCAATGAACTTTACGAAAGGTAACAGGAATACACACAGGACATGCTGGGAATTCGTCAAATGACTGAGAACTTTTGGGATGATTTACAAAAATATTTCTGGAATGTGTTAGAACCTTGTATACACCAATGAATAAGGCACATCAAGGAATATTAGATATTTTTATGTTAGTTACTGTTGGAGTAACTCTCCTTGAATACCTTATTGTAGATGTTTTTTCTTTAGTGATGGTATTTTTATAGATTTATGTTAGCATATTTCTACAGATCAAAAATATTCTCAAGACGACACCCAGAATGACTCCATTCTTTAAAAAAATGTAAAAACATCATAAAACTAAATATACAAACATTGTATATTTACGTGATATATTCGGTACTTCTATTTCTTTTTTTTTTTCAAAAATTCTTCTTAGAGATATAATCATATTTGTTTGCATATTTTTGCAATTCCCGTTTCCTCCATATTTTTGTAATATTATGACATTAGTTTATATAATTTTTGATTTCCCTGCGGTCAAATAAATAACAGAAAAGATAAGTTAACTAATATATTGCATATTTATAGTAAAAAATTATGTATATATTTTTTTTATTTTACCAACCCTTCTTGTTTTTTCATCTGAGCAATCTAAAATCGATTTGCAGACTAGATATCTATTTATAAATGCAATTTAATTGTCAAATTTTAATTTAAAAATGTAATAAACTTAACAAAATTGACTTTCTAAAATAAAAATAATTATTTATCATTGCCCAATATTGATTTTCTGGATTAAAATTGAAATGTTTTAGTCCATTCATATTTTATATTACTTTTTTGTATGCTCTCACCGTCCGACATTTATTGAGCAACAAATAGTTCTATCTCTGTTTGTCCTAGATTTTCTTTGTCTTCTTTATTAATATTATTATTTTTTAAACGGATTTCAAATTTTAGTTCAATATTTTGGCCAATTTTTTGCAGTTTTGTTGTTTTTGTGTAATTTAGTTTTTTTGGACAAAGCTAAAACTTCGGTGTTAGGAGGAGATATTTTACGGCAGAATTAATTTACAATTCATATTGAGCTATTGCTGTAATTTAGTCATTGGATAATATTAATGATTTTCTTCTCTGTGTTTTCGTTGAGGGGCGTTTTTGTAATTGGAATTTCCCAGCCACAATCGCTGAGTGTTGATATGCCTAGACAGAGGTGTTGTCCCAGCTAGCCGCATATACAATTTAACCTTATTTTAGCAAATTTATTGAACCAAAACAATTCCTACGTTCTAAATTCTGACCTTTTAATGTGACTGTTTAAGAGTCCGTATTGCTCAATTGAAATTTAGAATATAAATGACAGCTTCCATATTTGCTATACCAGTCTGTTATAATACCAGAGCTTCCTACAGAACAGCTATGTAACCCTTAGAACCAAAAAAACGTTCAATGACTTTCGTTGACCATCACTGATCCCGTTGATCTCCATACGAAGATCTTCTCGTCTTTCTCTCTGGGGCCGAGAATCCAATCACAATGACCAATAAGTAGTGAAGCCCTCACTTGTTGTAGGAATTGTACTGTAGGACTATCCACCAAATTTGTGATAGAGGAAAGATGACAGCTTCCAAAAAATCCACCAAGATTCACAGCGCCACGCTCCTTCTTTTTCTCCAAACTATTGCTTTAATTTCCTTGTCAATTATTTCCTGCCAGCCTTCCCTGTCAAAAAATAACGGTAAAATTGTATAGAAAAGTAATATACTATATAGCATACTATTACATACAATAGTATAAGATAATCGAGTACTACATTATTTAGTGCTGTATATGAGCAATTTGAATTATTCTCAAATTTTACGAAAAATCTGCTTGCGCCACAATGCGAATTGTATTTCGCTCATAGGGGGCCAGTCAAACAGCTAATAAGAAAGTAATAATGATAATACTTACCTGTTCCGCTGCCCTCCCGTAACCAACAATCCATTCTATGCATCCCATATTTCAACTTCCCCCGTTACGTGCATCATCATCGGCACCTTCACTCCAGTCCATGTCTTTCGATTCAACCGGGCCTCTGACGTCACTGTGCACCGTGATATCAGAGGTCTGGTTGAGATGGAAGCCATGGCCTGGAGTGGAAAGGATGCACAGGTCGGGGAAAAGAGAAAAGAAGAGGCGCAAGAACTGGATTGCGGGCTATCGGGGCGGTGGAACAGGTGAATGGTGATTTGATTATCTTTATTATATGGTGTAATATAATATTATATATGCTGTAGTATATACAGAATAACATTATTTATTATAGCATAGCATTATTATATATGTATTGTATTAGTATAACATTATGTAACATAGTCTGAAATTATTTAGTATAGTATAACTATGCAGGACATAATATAACAGAATAGAATTAAATATATTATTAATATTACCGTATATTGTTTTTAGGTATAACTTATGTAAAAAAAAAAATGGATACTATGATATAGAAACTATTCTTTTCAAAGTTCTTCACAGTCTAAATCCAATAAAATATGGGGAACCAAAGCTAAAAAGTTATTTTTGAGAGGGAAAAAAAATTGACAGCCTATAGTTAGGATATGGCAATAATGTATGAATTACCTAAATATGAGTATTATGAAGGGGTTTCTCAATGCATATCTGTGTACAGGAGTTTATACATGCAGTGACTGGGGCTGGGCGATAGTATTAGGCAGGGGCAGACATACCATTGGTGCAACCTGTGCAGCCACACAAGGGCCCAGGAGGTAAGGGGGTCCATTTCCGGCTCCAAAACAGATGGAATTTTGCACTATGATGAGCTATTAAACTGTAAAGGGCCCATATGGTGTTCTTGCACAGGGGCCCTTTTCGGTCTATGTTCGCAAGTGGAATTAGGCACCATCATATCATATCATATGTATGGACAGCAAGTCTTTTAAAAGTTGAATCATGCACTGAAAGAGGTCTGGAACAGACTAAAACGAGAGAACCTATTATTCTCCAGGGATCCTTGCATGCATATGTTAGGAGAGTCAAGAGAAACAAGTGTTGGGCACAGAGGTTTAGAAGATCTATGGCCAGCTTAAGGAATAATCCTATTCTTCACTAGGGATCACAGCAAGAAGGTTTGGTCTTAACGGGTTGGATTCCCGAGTCACAGGCGGAGAATGGAGGTCCAACAGCAGCCCTGGCCCTGCGTTAGAACCTGGAGGTTAGCAAGGAATGACAAGTCCTGAGGTTGTGACAGAAGTAACACCAGGAGTCCCGGGCAGAGGTCAAACCACAGGGGCACAAACAAGGTGACAAATCCAAGGGGCAAGTCCAGAAAAGCTGGAGAAAATACAAGCAGGTTATAGAAAAATGATGAAGGGTAAATGCAGGCTCCAAAACAGGAGCTGACACTCAATACAAGGGTCAGGAGAGCGTTGTCTGTCTTTAACATGCAGCTGTCATGGCACCTAATGAGAAAATTTGACTTGGGCACAGGTGGAAAAGACTAACCCAGAGTCTATAACTTTCCGTCCCTGGTGGGGCCATACGTAGGATTTTCTTCAGAAATATGTGGTGCACAACCTGCCTAGGAGACCAGACAAGATGAAAGAATGTGTCCTGCATAGAACCTGGTGGTGTGAAACCAATGATACAAATGACAAACCATTATTATGATAGAAAAGAAAGATCCCCACATGGGATTAAAAAAAAAGAAGAAAACTTATTGGTCAAAAAGTGGACTTGATTCTCTGGACAGGAAGTGGACATCTCAAAAAGGCACCTGCCCTATGGTTTTTGTCAGCTAAGTTGTGCATGAGAGTCAAGTTGTAGGATGTGTCCTCTACTTGGGTATCCTCTTTTTAAATGCCTGATTGCCCCTAGTAAAATAAAAAAACTTCAATGCACCTCTCACAACCCCTCTAAAATGAATAAAAAACAGCAATCTTCTCATGGATTTAGTCACTGTTAAACTTCAGGTTTTTATGATCTGTATAAATGGTGACAGAATGTTGTTCCTCGTTCAACAGAAGACACATTTCTCTAATGATGTTCTCAATGCAGCATGTTCCAATCTCCAATAATCCTGTTTTGCAGAATTTTTTGGAGTAGAAGAAAATATGGCAGAGCTTCCTATTAGATACCAAAGAAGGACCCAAAGAAGAGGCATCTACTTCGACAAAGTAGGATTAGAAGATGTGTGGGTCATCAAGAAAGGGCCAGAGGAGACACAAAGCATGCTGTGAGTTGTTCAAAGACATAAACTGACACCTCGGGCCAAAACCAAAAATTGAATCTTTTATGCATGAGGAAAAGTGGTGCCAGAAATCTTTGCAGTGCGTTAAAAACTGTATGACTAGGCCAAAGAAGGATGGTAGAAAGCACATATTGATTCATCTTCAAACCTTGAGTAAAGATGTTGCTCCTAGGATATGGAAATTCAGTTTTTTAAAAGCTGTATTTTCCATTGTTTTGTGGAAATTCTTTGTAAGACTTTGCAGATACACCAAGATGTCGTTATAAAGGCACGGAAACCTCATGGTCACAATATTTTGTAAAAATAGTCAAAGCATTACAAAACTCAAAAGGCATGACCAAGTATTTATAGCTTCCATCACGGGTGTTAGAGTCTGTCTCCGTGTCTCACCTTTCCTGGGCCTCAGGTCATAGGCAACAGTTTTGTGAAGATGGTAGCTCTCATTAACTGGAGATGAGAGGGAGAACATGACCATCCTTCACTGTGATCTTGCTTACCCTTTTATAGTCAATACAGAATATAAAGCACCCACATATCTTCTTCAGGATAAAAAAAAGCCTTCTCAAAGTAGGGATGAAATTGAAGTCAAAACATGAGTAAGACAAAAGAAGAAAGTTCAACACAATGGAGCAGACTGACTTGGATCTGAACAGATGAGGTGCATCAGACTTTGTTGAACATGAGGGCAATTCACATACATTAGGCAAGTGGTCAATCCAAAAGTAAGAATAAGATATTTAACTTTTAGTCCAAACCATAGCAAATGAAGTTCCCTGTATCTCCAATGGCAATAAGATATGAGGTAAGGAAGGTTCCTGAAGCCTTGAGGAACAATTATGAAGGAGTAAGTCAGGTATTCTTCCTTGTCAAGCTTAGACCAGAGAACTTACCAGTATCGGAGAATGGATGAGACAGTTCAGGTATTGTTAACCCATCTGCCTGCAATAAAACTAAAGCAATCGAGAGAAACTCTACTCCAGGACAAATGGTCACGAGGTGACATTTAGGGTTCAGGAGACTGAAAGATCTGATTAGTCAGTTCTCTTTGATATGGCCTCCCAGGTCCATTCATAAGACATTCACTAAAGCTGAATTTCATAGCCAATGAAAGAAAATTCCTCTTTCTATCATGGAAGTAATGGAGGATTGTATGTTCAAGTTCCTTAAAAATGTTACGTATAGTTGTCAAGAGAATTTGTACTGAGGTGTTGATGTACCATGGTCATTATCTTCCCAGAGAGGTGATGGCCAGGCTCGAGCTTCTTCAGAGAGAAGCAAAATGAAACAGGCAATGTTAGACTGATCTGAGGGACAAAAAGTTTAAAACAGGGAGCCCCACAAGTTTTACGATTGTATCTGTGAGGACATGTAACCCATGAGCAGATGAAAATACTGCTGGGGAATGATTACAAGCGATATGCACTACATTTAGGTGGGAGCAAGTCTTCTGAGGAACTTGAAGAGTCATTTACATACGTTTCTCTTCTTGCACGGCTTGGTCAGTATGGTCATAAATGTCAAGGCAAAGTAGCATCGGCCACTTCCTTCACCACCATAATCTGTTAGACTGGTGTACCTTGAAATAGTGGTCTAGCACAGACGAGAGTGAGGATCAGAGTATAAAGGTCCCCATACACATAAAGGTCAGCCAAACCCTCTGAATTCAGTAAGAGTAGCCAGCTATCTTATGTGTTATAGGGTGTGCTGACTCTCGCCTGATGATGTCAAGGGAAAAACAGTTCGGACATGTTTCATTTCAACATGCTCAATCCATTTTTCTTACAAAGCAGTTATCAGAAGCGTTTACCAGTATTTTATTCCCCTCAGCCGAACCGATCCTGGTCATTTATTGGGGAGTTGGTGGGTCTTTTGGACTTAAGTCGTTCAAAACCACCGATCTCAGTGAAAACAGTCAACAGTCTGATGTTTTTGGGGGCCTCTCAATCTTCCCCCGAGAGATAATGTCAGAGGGATTGAAGGGTCCAACAGGCTGAAATTCCAAAGTCTGATCCTTTTGTTCTCTGGGAAACTTTGGTGAACCATTTCAATCCTGGTGGCTGCTTCTTAGAATCCAACTGGGAAGGTCAATTCTTGACGTCATGATGTGGCATAATAGAGGAAGAATAGCCGAACATCTCAGATTTAGCGGAGCGATATGAGGTGGGGTTATAGCACACATTTTGTCAACACAGTTGGAAACTTTGTAAATAGATTTGCAACATGTTAACAACCAATCATATTCTAGCTGACATTTTACTCTGGATCCCAGTCCAAAAATTATCTCCTTCCCAGCCAAAATGTTGGAAATGACAATGGTTAGTTTTTTCTTGCTGGTTCCTGTCTGAGATACATAAAAATAATATATATCATGCACACAGAACGACCAGACAACACGAGAGTTTTGCTTCTACCTCATCTCTACTCCTGTTTAGAAAGCGACTTTTCCGCTTTTCTCCTTTTGAACTCTGCAATTTCGTCCGCTGTTAACCCGTGGGCATTACACCTGTGGTAGATATACATATGTCATTAGTTATCGATAGCTCAAGCGATAAAAGTTGATTTTTAAATGTTATGATCATTTTACCAAACATTATTTTCTCTAGTCGTGGTGCAGTCACTAAGTGAACTGTGTCCCAAGAAAAATCTGTAACAAGGACCCCACCAGGCATGTACCATTATTAAAATACTGGGATCTCATAACTGAGCACAAGGAGCTGTGGGTGGTCCTCCAACACCAGGACCTGGGCATGAATGCTACTTCTCCAACTCCTATTTACACTACCTGCATTGATTAAGGGCCCATAAACTTAGACTACAGGAGAAAAAAACACCCCACCCGGCAGTAATGTTGCACTTAAATTATTAGTTAAAGTGAATGTCTATCTCTTTTTTTTTCTAAAACTTGGCTCTGCATGGTTAAAAATTTAAAATTTAGGAAAAAAAAATCATACTCACCTATTGAACCCCTTGGTACGGATCTGCAGCACAGGACTAGGGAAAACTGACCCTGCACTGCGACTAGGCTGATACCCTATGATGGAGTGGGCGACCCATTCCTTGCGAATAGACCAACCGACGATCCTAGGCTAATCTCAAGCGAAGACCTATAGATAGGGGGAAGGGGGTCCCTGAAAGGTCTAAGCACTGGGTACAAAAACGGGTCACCTCCTAATAGAAAACAAAGAGAAGGCTGAAGAAACAAACTGAAAACAGAAACTAAGACTAGCAGAACCAGAGGTCCCAGAACTGCACCAAGCAGAACTCAAAGCAGATTAACACTGTTGCCAGAAAAGACTGGTAGACAGGTTAATAAAGGGTGATACAATCACCTGAGCCAAGACAAACCCAGCACCAGAGGAAAAAGACCAACAACCAGAAAATGGCGGATAGTCACAAACAAAACAGATTCTAACACCCCTAATACTTCTCGATAGTGCAGACTGGGTTTCCAGCTGGTGCCATTACTTTGTCTTCCAGCTTAGTTAGCATGTGTGTGACCACTGTGAAATGGAGATTGACGGCACCCCCTGAAGACTTTGCTGTTTTGGTTTCAGAAAACCCCTGTCCCCCGGATGCAGTTTGTTTAAAAAAACTGTACTGTTCTCACTCTTCATGGGTCTGACATTGTTTCTGGTATCTGCTATTTTCTGTAGTGCTGGTGCCATTTCAGCAAATTAGTAAGCTCAATGTTTATACCTGAATTCACGGCACAAGCTCAGAGGCGCTGAGCTCACTAATCGGCATCAGCAGAGACTCAGAGCTGGACCAGAAGAGGGTGAGTAAAGGACAAAGTTGTTTTTTTAAACAAACCACAGCCATTAGGGAATAGGGTTTTCCAAAACCATTGTAGCAGGCATAGCCCGATGGGACTTGTAGTCCCATCGGACGATGCCTGCACACACACACAACCCCCGACAGGCCCCCACAGACCCCCGGCAGCCCACACAGACCCCCGGCAGGCCCATACAGACCCCCGGCAGGCCCGCACAGACCCCCGGAAGGCCCGCACAGACCCCTGGCAGGCCCACACAGACCCCCGGCAGGCCCGCACAGACCCCCGAGAGGCCCGTACAGACCCCGCCCGCACACACAGACACGCACAGTGTCCGCCCACGCACCGCCCACACTCTTCCCCCCTCCTGAACTGGATGTGCAAGTAAAGAAAGGGTTTTTTTTAATTCTGATATTTCTGTCCCATTGACTTGAATGGGGTTTCCGGTATTGGAATCGGCAATACCCGATACTTTTTGGGTATCAGTCCGATCCAATCCGATCCGATATTTCTCAATATCGGAAAGTATCGCAACACTACTTGTAAGTGCGCTGTCAGTCAGAAAGTGAGTGAAATGTAAGACAGGCAAAGTGAGATTAGATGAGGAAGAAGGATCAGTGGTAGCAAGCATAGTGACCACAATTTGGATTCCAGACTCGGCCACATCTATGGTCCCCAAGAAATTGGAGCAGAGAGGAAAGAGACTGAGATACAGCCGGTACAGAGCAAGGAGGTACAACGGTTAGTATGTGAGACCCTGACACAGTAAGGGGGAAGAAGGGGGCTGAGGCAACGTGTAGGCCAGACTGGGAAGCATTAGTGAAAGAATGCTGGACTTGGCAAGACCGGGGCATGGGACCAGTGCTAAAGAGAGCAAGGATAACTTACGAGATGGAGTGACAAAGTCAGCCAGGCCATTTAAGTGTCAGACACCATGTAATAAATGTAGTGTCACGTGTAACCGTGTTGTGAGCTCATCTGTTCATTCATCTTTTGTGTCCGAGGATCTCCCTTTTCTGGTGAAGGAAGGTAGTGAGGATGATTTGGATGAAAGAAACCAAACACCTGATCAGGTGGATCGTGACTGGGTAACGGGATCAAAACTGGATATAAGGCAGCCGACGCCCTTCTGAGTCGCTGGTGATTTCTCTGCTGGATTCTTGGAGACCAGTCTGATTCCTGCTTCCCAAAGATAAGTTTTTGCTCTGCTATTGAACTTATTAGTTTTGGTTTTGTTTACCTTGTTTTTTGAGTTCAGCCATCCCCGGCCGGGGGTGTGCTGGGTTCTTTTTCCTTGATCAGTGTTCTCTTTTGCTCTGCTTCCAGAATATTCTGACTTCTGATATAGGGTTTGAAGTCTAGTGACTTCAGGGTCCTTTTTTGCTTATCAGTTGTGTTGGTAGTATTTTTTGGCAGGGTTTTCTCGGATTGCAGACAGCAGCTTTTCTGTCCTGTCCTTTTTAGTTAGCTTGGGCCCCATCGTTTGCTCAACCTATCTTTCTATCTGTGTTAGTGTTTTCATCTTGCTTCACCATCATTATATGTTGGGGGCTGCCTATTGCCTTGGGGTCTGCTCTGGGGCAGTCAGTTTTTCTCTTTTCTCTCTTTAGGCTTGTGTAGATCTCCGGCTGTGACGAGGTGTCTAGGATCACCGTAGGAACACTCCACGGCTACTGCTAGTTGTGTGATAGGATCAGGGGTCTGCAATCTGCTAGTTTCCAACCTCTCTGATTTTCTGGGCTGAGCTTGTGTTTTGTTTTTTTCCTCGTCGGTGACTCAATCATAACAAACCGACAACTATGTGTCTCTGTTCATCATGAAAAATGTATTAATCAGGTCTTGCACTCGCTACCTTATATGTTACAAGTTGGACCAACTCCTTCCTCTTCAGTACTGGGGTTCCGAGAATCCTGTGTCATCCAGCAAAGTGCTGCCCAAGAGGGAGCTATTACAGGCGGAGGTCACCAACCATCACACACGCGAAGGGACATGTATCACTGGTGTTTAGGGGTGCACTAAAACACCGACCCTTTGTGACCCTTACACTAAAAATCGTCATAGTCTGCAGACTGGAGGAGTCCTGCAAAGTATGGAGAAAAAAGTCACATGGCAGAAAAGGCGCCTGACAAAGTGAGGAAACAGATGGCAATAGACAAAAAAAAATGCTCCCATCATGGAAGGATACTGCACAAAGTAGTGTGAACGGGAGCACAGCCCACTCAAATGGCAGACAGTAACAGAGAGCACAGTATTGAAAAAATCCATCCCAACGTGGGAGGTGAGCACAGAAGAATGGTACAAACAGAAGGAAAAATGTCCTGCCCACGAGGAGGCAGAGGAAGAGACCAAGAGGTGCAGATATGGCCGGTGATACAATGCTGGTAAGTGAAGAATCAATCTAAAATCCAGGCCCCAAGAGAGGAGGAACCAGAGCTGCAGAGGTGCAATCAGAGGAAGAAGCAGCAACTGGATCACCAGCCCACACAAGACGGGACCCATGACTCTAAGGACTGGATTACAACTGCATGCAACTGGACCAAGACAGGATGTACCAGAAGCCGGCCTGTATGGGCATGTGGTCACCTGAAAGGTGGAAGCAAGGAGACTAGAGGGGAAAACTCGGAAGCACTATGTATAGCAGCGACGGACCAGTAGGTCAGTGTAGATCAGTGACTTACTGCTAATAGCGGCAGACCGCGTAGCTCGGTGCTGCCCCCTCCCACCAGGCTTTCAACTGTATCCACATCCTGGATGCAGATACAGCTGACAGCAATGATGGCAGAGCGACCGGTCAGCTGCTGCTCCCTCCTCCATTCTCGCTGGTGCGTTGACGTCATTACATCGCGACTGCTGTGCCGGGCAGTGCAGACCACACACTGCAGAGACCAGAGCAGCGGGGGCATGAGGAGAGGCGAGTATTTTATCTTTAATCAATGAGTACTTTATGGGGCAATCTTACTATGTGGAGGACTATTTGTGGGGCCATCATACCATGTGGAGGGCTATTTAAGGGGCCATCCTGCTATGTGGAGGGCTATTTATGGGGCCATCATGCTATGTGGAGGGCCATTTATGGGGCTGTCATGTTATGTAGGGGATTATTTATGGGGCCATCATGCTATGTGGAGGATTATTTATGGGGCCATCATGCTATGTGGAGGATTATTTATGGGGCCATCATGCTATGTGGAGGGCTATTTATGGGGTCATCATGCTATGTGGAGGGCCATTTATGGGGCTGTTATGTTATGTGGAGAATTATTTATGGGGCCATCATGCTATGTGGAGGATTATTTATGGGCCATCATGCTATGTGGAGGGCTATTTAAGGGGCCATCATGCTATGTGGAGGGCTATTTATGGGGTCATCATGCTATGTGGAGGGCCATTTTTGGGGCTGTCATGTTATGTGGAGGATTATTTGTGGGGCCATCCTGCTATGTGGAGGACTATTTATGGGGCCATCATGCTATGTGGAGGGCTATTTAAAGGGCCATCATGCTATGTGGAGGGCTATTTATGGGGTCATCATGCTATGTGGAGGGCCATTTATGGGGCCATCATGTTATGTGGAGGATTATTTATGGGGCCATCATGCTATGTGGAGGATTATTTATGGGGCCATCATGCTATGTGGAGGGCTATTTAAGGGGCCATCATGCTATGTGGAGGGCTATTTATGGGGTCATCATGCTATGTGGTGGGCCATTTATGGGGCTGTGATGCTTTGTGGAGGATTATTTGTGGGGACATCATGCTATGTGGAGGGCTATTTCTGGAGTCATCATGCTATGTGGAGGGCCATTTTTGGGGCTGTCATGCTATGTGGAGGATTATTTGTGGGGCCATCATGCTATGTGGAGGACTATTTATGGGGCCATCATGCTATGTGGAGGGTTATTTATGGGGCCATCATGCTATGTGGAGGACTATTTATGGGGCCATCATGCTATGTGGAGGACTATTTATGGGGCCATCATGCTATGTGGAGGGCTATTTATGGGGTCATCATGCTATGTGGAGGGCCATTTTTGGGGCTGTCATGCGATGTGGAGGATTATTTGTGGGGCCATCATGCTATGTGGAGGACTATTTATGGGGCCATCATGCTATGTGGAGGGCTATTTATGGGGTCATCATGCTATGTGGAGGGCCATTTATGGGGCTGTCATGTTATGTGGAGGGCTATTTATGGGGTCATCATGCTATGTGGAGGGCCATTTATGGGGCTGTCATGTTATGTAGAGGATTATTTGTGGTGCCATCATGCTATGTGGAGGGCTATTTATGGGGTCATCATGCTATGTGGAGGGCCATTTATGGGGCTGTCATGTTATGTGGAGGATTATTTATGGGGCCATCATGCTATGTGGAGGATTATTTATGGGGCCATCATGCTATGTGGAGGGCTATTTAAGGGGCCATCATGCTATGTGGAGGGCTATTTATGGGGCCATCATGCTATGTGGAGGGCCATTTATGGGGCTGTCATGCTCTGTGGAGGATTATTTGTGGAGACATCATGCTATGTGGAGAACTATTTATGGGACAATCATACTATGTGGAGGGCCATTTATGGGGCTGTCATGTTATGTGGAGGATTATTTGTGGGGCCATCCTGCTATGTGGAGGACTATTTATGGGGCCATCATTCTATGTGGAGGGCTATTTAAAGGGCCATCATGCTATGTGGAGGGCTATTTATGGGGTCATCATGCTATGTGGAGGGCCATTTATGGGGCTGTCATGTTATGTGGAGGATTATTTATGGGGCCATCATGCTATGTGGAGGATTATTTATGGGGCCATCATGCTATGTGGAGGGCTATTTAAGGGGCCATCATGCTATGTGGAGGGCTATTTAAGGGGCCATCATGCTATGTGGTGGGCCATTTATGGGGCTGTGATGCTTTGTGGAGGATTATTTGTGGGGACATCATGCTATGTGGAGGGCTATTTATGGGGTCATCATGCTATGTGGAGGGCCATTTTTGGGGCTGTCATGCTATGTGGAGGATTATTTGTGGGGCCATCATGCTATGTGAAGGACTATTTATGGGGCCATCATGCTATTTGGAGGGCTATTTATGTGGTCATCATGCTATGTGGAGGGCCCTTTATGGGGCTGTCATGCTATGTGGAGGATTATTTGTGGGGTCATCATGCTATGTGGAGGGCTATTTATGGGGCCATCATGCTATGTGGAGGGCTATTTAAGGGGCCATCATGCTATGTGGAGGGCTATTTATGGGGTCATCATGCTATGTGGAGGGCCATTTATGGGGCTGTTATGTTATGTGGAGAATTATTTATAGGGCCATCATGCTATGTGGAGGATTATTTATGGGCCATCATGCTATGTGGAGGGCTATTTAAGGGGCCATCATGCTATGTGGAGGGCTATTTATGGGGTCATCATGCTATGTGGAGGGCCATTTTTGGGGCTGTCATGCTTTGTGGAGGATTATTTGTGGAGACATCATGCTATGTGGAGGACTATTTATGGGGCCATCATTCTATGTGGAGGGCCATTTATAGGGCTGTCATGTTATGTGGAGGATTATTTGTGGGGCCATCCTGCTATGTGGAGGACTATTTATGGGGCCATCATGCTATGTGGAGGGCTATTTAAAGGGCCATCATGCTATGTGGAGGGCTATTTATGGGGTCATCATGCTATGTGGAGGGCCATTTATGGGGCCATCATGTTATGTGGAGGATTATTTATGGGGCCATCATGCTATGTGGAGGATTATTTATGGGGCCATCATGCTATGTGGAGGGCTATTTAAGGGGCCATCATGCTATGTGGAGGGCTATTTATGGGGTCATCATGCTATGTGGTGGGCCATTTATGGGGCTGTGATGCTTTGTGGAGGATTATTTGTGGGGACATCATGCTATGTGGAGGGCTATTTCTGGAGTCATCATGCTATGTGGAGGGCCATTTTTGGGGCTGTCATGCTATGTGGAGGATTATTTGTGGGGCCATCATGCTATGTGGAGGACTATTTATGGGGCCATCATGCTATGTGGAGGGTTATTTATGGGGCCATCATGCTATGTGGAGGACTATTTATGGGGCCATCATGCTATGTGGAGGACTATTTATGGGGCCATCATGCTATGTGGAGGGCTATTTATGGGGTCATCATGCTATGTGGAGGGCCATTTTTGGGGCTGTCATGCGATGTGGAGGATTATTTGTGGGGCCATCATGCTATGTGGAGGACTATTTATGGGGCCATCATGCTATGTGGAGGGCTATTTATGGGGTCATCATGCTATGTGGAGGGCCATTTATGGGGCTGTCATGTTATGTGGAGGGCTATTTATGGGGTCATCATGCTATGTGGAGGGCCATTTATGGGGCTGTCATGTTATGTAGAGGATTATTTGTGGTGCCATCATGCTATGTGGAGGGCTATTTATGGGGTCATCATGCTATGTGGAGGGCCATTTATGGGGCTGTCATGTTATGTGGAGGATTATTTATGGGGCCATCATGCTATGTGGAGGATTATTTATGGGGCCATCATGCTATGTGGAGGGCTATTTAAGGGGCCATCATGCTATGTGGAGGGCTATTTATGGGGTCATCATGCTATGTGGAGGGCCATTTATGGGGCTGTCATGCTCTGTGGAGGATTATTTGTGGAGACATCATGCTATGTGGAGAACTATTTATGGGACAATCATACTATGTGGAGGGCCATTTATGGGGCTGTCATGTTATGTGGAGGATTATTTGTGGGGCCATCCTGCTATGTGGAGGACTATTTATGGGACCATCATTCTATGTGGAGGGCTATTTAAAGGGCCATCATGCTATGTGGAGGGCTATTTATGGGGTCATCATGCTATGTGGAGGGCCATTTATGGGGCTGTCATGTTATGTGGAGGATTATTTATGGGGCCATCATGCTATGTGGAGGATTATTTATGGGGCCATCATGCTATGTGGAGGGCTATTTAAGGGGCCATCATGCTATGTGGAGGGCTATTTAAGGGGCCATCATGCTATGTGGTGGGCCATTTATGGGGCTGTGATGCTTTGTGGAGGATTATTTGTGGGGACATCATGCTATGTGGAGGGCTATTTATGGGGTCATCATGCTATGTGGAGGGCCATTTTTGGGGCTGTCATGCTATGTGGAGGATTATTTGTGGGGCCATCATGCTATGTGAAGGACTATTTATGGGGCCATCATGCTATGTGGAGGGCTATTTATGTGGTCATCATGCTACTGTATGTGGAGGGCCCTTTATGGGGCTGTCATGCTATGTGGAGGATTATTTGTGGGGCCATCATGCTATGTGGAGGGCTATTTATGGGGCCATCATGCTATGTGGAGGGCTATTTAAGGGGCCATCATGCTATGTGGAGGGCTATTTCGGCTACAGTAAGTGGGGGATTATTTTTGAGGCCATCATGCTATATATTTATTTATTTTACTCACTTATATTGCAACATTAATTCCATAGTGCTTTACATACATAGTAATCACTGGCCCCAATGAGGCTCCCAATGAAGTCAGTAAGTCTTTGAAGAGTGGGAGGAAACCGGACAACCTGGAGGAAACTGACACAAACATAGGGCGAACATAGAAACTTCTTGCAGATGTTGTTTTTGGTGGGATTTGAACTTAGAATCATAGAATCATAGAATCGTAGAGTTGGAAGGGACCTCCTGGGCCATCTGGTCCAACCCCCTGCTCAAAGCAGGATTCGCTAAATCATCCCAGTCAGATGTCTGTCCAGCCTCTGTTTGAAGACTTCCATTGAAGGAGAACTCACCACTTCTCGTGGCAGCCTGTTCCACTCATTGATCACTCTAACTGTCAAAAAGTTTTTTCTAATATCTAATCTGTGTCTCCTCCCATTCAGTTTCATCCCATTGCTTCTAGTCTTTCCTTGTGCAAATGAGAATAAAGTTGATCCTTCTACAATGTGACAGCCCTTTAGATATTTGTAGACAGCTATTAAGTCTCCTCTCAGTCTTCTCTTTTGCAAACTAAACATTCCCAAATCCTGCAACCTTTCCTCATAAGACAGGGTTTGCAGACCGGTCACCATTCTGGTCGCTCTTTTCTGAACTTGCTCCAGTTTGTTGATGTCTTTTTTAAAATGTGGTGCCCAAAACTGGACACAATATTCCAGATGAGGTCTGACCAAAGAGGAGTAGAGGGAAATAATGACTTCACGTGATCTAGACTGTATGCTTCTGTTAATACATCCTAGAATTGCATTTGCCTTTTTTGCTGCTGCATCACACTGTTGACTCATATTCAGTCTGTGATCTATTAGTATACCCAAGTCTTTTTCACATGTGCTGTCACTTAGCCCTATTCCTCCCATTCTGTATATGCTTTTTTCATTTTTATTGCCCAGATGTAGTACTTTGCATTTCTCCCTGTTAAAAACCATTCTGTTAGTTGCTGCCCACTTCTCCAGTTTATTTAAATCTTTTTGAATCCTCTCTCTCTCTTCTCTAGTATTAGCTATCCCTCCTAGCTTTGTGTCATCAGCAAATTTAATCAGTTTACCCTCAATTCCTTCATCTAAATCGTTGATAAAGATGTTGAACAATACAGGGCCCAGAACAGAGCCCTGTGGTACCCCACTTGAGACATTCTTCCAACTGGATGTGCAGCCATTTACGACCACTCTTTGGGTCGTAAATGCAAGACTATTTATGGGGCCATCATACTATGTGGAGGGCTATTTATGGGGTCATCATACTATGTGGAGGGCTATTTATGGGGTCATCATACTATGTGGAGGACTATTTATGTGGTCATCACACTATGTAGAAAGCTATTTGTGAGGTCATCATACTATATGGAAGACTATTTGTGAGTGCCATTATACTATGTGGAGGGCTATTTATAGGGTCATCATACTATGTGGAGGAATATTTGTGGATGTTATCATCATACTATGTGGGGGGCTATTTATGGAGTCATCATACTATGCGGAGAGTTATTTATGAGGACATTTTTCTATGTGAAAGGCTATTTATGGGGCCATCACACTATGTGGAAGGCTATTTATGGGACCTTAAAACTATGTGGAGGACTATTTATGGGACCACCATACTATGTGTAGGGTTATATATGGGGTAATTATACTATGTGGAGGGCTATTTATGGGGGCCACCATACTATGTGGAGAACTATTTATGGGGCCATCATACTATGTAGAGGGCTATTTATGGAGAAATCCTACTATGTGAAGGATTATTTATAGTCATCATACTATGCAGAGATCTATTTATGGATACCAGCATGCTCTGTGGAGAATTATTTGTGGGCCAATCATACTATGTGGAGGGCTATTTGTGAGGCCATGATACTATTTGGAGGCTATTTGTGTGGGCCATCATACTCATACTATGAGAAGGGCTATTTAGGGGGGCTGTCATACCATGAGAAGGGCTATTTGTGGGGGCTATCATACTATGTGGAGGGCTATTTGTGGGGGCTATCATACTATGTGGAGGACTATTTATGGGGGCCATCATACTATGTGGAGGACTATTTTGGGGGGCCATCATACTTTGTGGAAGACTATTTGTGAGGCCATTATACTATATAGAGGACTATTCGTGGGTGCCATCATCCTATGTGGAGGGTTATTTGGGGCCATCATACTATTTGGAGGGCTATTTGTGTTAGAATCTGCTCAGTTTGTGACTATCCGCCATTTTCCTGTAATGTTCTGGCTGCTGGTCTTTTTCCCCTGGTGCTGGGTTTGCCTTTGGTCAGGTGATTGTATCACCTTTTATTAGCCTGCACCTGTCTCCCATTCCTTGCTGGACAACAGTGTTAATCCACTTGAAGTCTGACTTGGAACTTTGCCTTCTGTGTGTTTAATTAGTGCAGTGCTGGGACCTCTGGTTCTGCCAGTCTTAGTTTCTGTTTTCAGTTTGTTTCTGCAGCCTTCTTTGTGTTTTCTGTTAGGAGGTGACCCGTTTTTGCACCCAATCCTTATATCGTTCAAGCACCCCCTTCCCCCTATCTATAGGTCTTCACTTGAGATTAGCCTAGGATCGTCGGTGGGTCTATTCACAAGGAATGGGTCGCCCACTCCATCATAGGGTATCAGCCTAGTCGTAGTGCAGGGTCAGTGTTCCCCCTCCTACCCTAGTCCTGTGCTGCAGAACCGTAACAATTTGGTGGACCATCATACTATGTGGAGGGTTATTTGGGGGGCCATCATACTACAGTATGTGGAGGGTTATTTGGGGGCCATCATACTATGTGGAGAGTTATTTGGGGGCCATCATACTATATAAAGGATAATTTGTGGGGCCATCATACTATGTGGAGAGTTATTTGTGGGGCCATCATACTATTTGGAGGCGATGTGCAGTAGCCTGTTGCGGCCACTATCAGAAAACGGAATAGCTCTGCAATTGAACAGTTATGGCATGCGACATCCCACGCTGCCAATAAGAACAGCTGATCGGCAGGAGTGCCAGATTTCGAACCTTGACCGATCAGACGTTGATGACCTATCCTAGGGATAATTCATCAATGATAAAGTAGTCGACAACCTCTTTACAGAGGCTGCAAATTTGGATCCTTAAGTAGAACCTTTACCCCTTGGTCTCTCCTTCCCTCCCCTTCCTGAAGACATCGCGTGAAGTCTCTTACTTTGCACTGATGAAGGGTAAGAACCCCAAATCAGTTGATTCTAAGTCATGTGACAAGGCTCTTTACCCCTTCCTGGACCTGGCAATTTTTCATTTTTGAGCTTTCCTTTTTTCCAAAGCTTCTCCCTAGAGCCATAACTTTTTTTCTTTCTTTCTTTTGCATAGTCATGTGACGGCTTGTTTTTTGCAGGATGACTTATAGTTTTGAATGATAACATTCATTTTACCATGTAATCTACAAAAAAAATCCAAGTGCGGTAAAACATGATGTTGACATTACCAACTTTACTAATCGTAACTATTGAAAATGTTAGTATAAATGGTATTATTATTCAGTCACTGTATTTCAGTATTACTATTCAGCCACTCTATTGTGGTGTTATTATTATTCAGTCACTGTCTTTATATTTTTATATTATTAGTCACTGTATTACAATATTATTATTCAGTCAGTGTATTGCAGTATTTTTATTTAGTCACTATATTGTTATATTATTAGTCACTGTATTACGGTATTATTATTCAGTCACTTTATTGCAGTATTTTTATTCTGTTAATTTATTGTGCTATTATCATTAAGTCATTATATTGTTATATTCTTAGTCACTGTATTGCGATATTATTATTCAGCCAGGGCACTGCGTTTTTTTTTTATTCAGACACTATATTGTTTATATTACTAGTTATATTATTAGTCATTGTAATACAGTATCATTATTCAGTCGCAATATTGCAGTATTTTTATTCTGTCAATTTATTGTTATATTATTATTCACTGTATTGCAGCAGTATTATTCAGTCACTATATTACTGTATTATTATTCAGTCACTCTGTTGCAGTATTTTTAATCAGTTACTGTATTGCGGTATTATTAGACACTGTATTGCAGTGTTATTATTCAGTCACTTTGACAGGTCCATTCAGTGGTTGTTTTGTGCTACCGTTGCAGTGGCAGTATCATTCACTCATGATATGTTGGTTCTCATCAGCTGCTATGTTACCATTCAGTCACTGCATCAAGATATTATTCATTCCCTGTCTGGCTCTCATATTTAAACATTGTATGGCAGTATTATTCAGCTACTGAATGACAGTCTCATTCACTCATAGCTTGTTGCTTCTATTCCGTCGCTATCTGGTGCTACCATTCAGCTACATTATGGCGGCATTATTCATTCACTATATGGTTATAATATTCAATTTTATAGCAGTATTATTCAATTACTGTATGGCAGCATAAGTCAGCCACGGTATGGTGATAATATTTAGTTACTGTATGATGGTGTAATTTCACCACTAAATGCTTGTAGTGTTTAGTGACTGAAATTAGAACTTAGTAAGTGTATGGCAGTATTATTCAGTCACTGGATGGTAGTATTTAGTATAATTGGTCAGTCATTGTGCTGCTCTTGTATTCAGTCACAGTATGTTGGCATCATTCAGTCACTTATATCCTGTCTCTATTCCATGGCCATATAGCGTTATCATTCAGTCACTGTTTGGAGCATTATTCCTCCATTGTATGGTGGTAGTATTCACTGACTATATGGAATTAGTATTCAGTCACTGTGTGGCACTAGTATTTAGTGTAGTTATTCTGATCTATGTTGGTATTGTTCAGTCACACTATTGAAGTATTAATCACAGTATGGTAGTGTTTTTCAGTCAATGTATAGTAGTATTCATCTGTCATATAGCAATATTATTCATATGTCTTTGTATAGCAATATTATTCAGTCACTGTATGATAGCAGTATTCAGTCACTGTATGGCGGCATTATTCAGTCAAAGAATGGTAGTATTTGTCACTATACGGTGATATTATTCAGCCTGTGGATAGTAATATTAGTCAGTATGGTGGCATTATTAAGCCACTAGATGGTAGTATTAGTCACTGCATGACAGCAATATTCAGTCACTGGATGGTACTATTAGGCCGGGATCACACTACCGTGTGTGATGCGAGAAACTCGCATGAGTCTCTCGCATCAGCACCCGGCGGCACTCGGACCGGAGCGTGCTGCTGCATGCATTTCCATGCATGTATTTCTATGCAGCCGCAGCTCCGGTCCTGAGTGCCGGCAGCAGCGCCAGGTGTTGATGTGAGAGGCTCGTGCGAGTTTCTCGCATCACACACAGTAATGTGATCCCGGCCTTAGTCACTATATGGCAGCATTATTCAGTCACTGGATGGAAGCAATAGTCACTATATGGCGGCATTATTCAGTCACTGAATGGATGGTAGTAATAGTCACAGTATTGCAGTATTATTCAGTCACAGTATTGTAGTATTGGTCACTGTATGGCAATATTAGACAGTATGGTAGTATTCAGTTGCTGTATGGTGGTATTATTCTGTCATTGTATGATAGTATTAATCACTATATGTTTTATTCAGTCACTTTATGGTGGTATTAGTATCTGTATGGAGGTATTAATCAGTCATGCTATGGTAGTATTATTCACTATATGGTAGTATTATTTATTCAGTACCTTTACGACAATATTAGTATCTATGGTGGTATTAATCAGTCACAGTATGGCAGAGTTATGGGGCCTTTACACATAGCGATATCGCTAAAGCATCACAGATTTTGTGAGCAGCAGCAGCAATATCGCTATGTGTGATATTTACCTCCGACCGGCTCCCCCGCTGTCTGTCGCTGATTGCGCGATATCGTGCAGCTCCATTTCTCGTCAGGCGCTTCCTGCTGGGCTTCCTGCTGGCGCCGACGAGCGACGCGTGGGCGCGGGTGGTGGACGTCAGGATCGCCGCGTCTGAAAGGTAAGTAACGACCGCTGTGTCGCTACATCGCTGGTGAGATCTGCCTGTGTGGCAGCTCACTAGCGACCATTTAGCGATGCACCAGTGATCCTGACCGGGTCACATTGTTGTTGGGATCACTGGTGCATCGCTAAATGTAAAGGGGCCTTAAGGCTATGTGCACACGCTGCGGATTTGGCCTCTGCGGATCCGCAGCAGTTCTGCAGACAATGTACAGTACAATGTAAGTCTATGGGATTTACATTCTGCTGTGCACATGCTGCGGTTTTGAATCCACTAAAAGAATTGACACGTCACTTCTTTCTGTGGATTCTGCTGCGGTTTGCCACCTATTCCATTGTCCAGGTGTCAAACCGCAGTGGAAAACCGCTGTCCAATCCACAGGTAAAACCGCAGGTCATTTTACCTGCGGATCCACAGATACAAATCCGCGGGTGAATCCGCAGCGTGTGCACATAGCCTTAGTCTCTATGTCTCTGTATGGCGGTATTATTCAGCGACTGTACAACAGTATTTTTCAGTCATTGTAGGATGGGCTCAACCAGTCTTTAGTCACAAAAAAAACTTTTAAAGTTTTTTTTTTTTCTGGATAGACAACCTGTCACCGATCTTTGGGATGATGATTAGGCTGTGTGCACACGCTGCGGATTCTGCTGCGGATTGATCCGCTCGGATTTTGCAAAATCCGCAGATAAATCCACAGGTCAAAAGACCTGCGGTTTATCTGCGGATTAGCCTGCGGTTTATCATCTCCACAATGGAATAGGTGGTAAACCGCTGCGGAATCCACAGAAAGAATTGACATGTCAATTCTTTCTGCGGTTTAGAAACCGCAGCAAATCCGCGCGGAAAATTCCGCACCGTCTGCACTGCGGTTACAGTAATGGTACTGTACACCGCAGCAGAATCCGCAGCGTGTGCACACAGCCTTAGAGTCTTAATAGTCTGTTCAGGTTTTATATAAAATCTTGAAAACATCTCATTTTTTTTTTTTTTTTTTTTTTTTTTAATGGAGGAGAAAAAAACTGCGTCTGGCGTTTATGGCCTGTCCAGGGGTTTCTGGAGGGTTTACGGCCTGCTGGTGACATGTAACATTGGGATTTCGACTTTGTCAGCTGGTGATTTGGATCCATCAAAACTTAAGAAAAGTCTTCCTGCAGCTTTCTCACGAGTAGTCAGCAGCGGCTCGTGTATTCCGGGCTCTGCGCACTCACAATGAAATGTTTGGCGGTATATTTACATATCAGGCGGCTCCCCGCGACTCGCGCTTTGTTGAACCGTTCCTCTTCTTATGCTGATCGCTGTATTTATTTGCCCTCGTTGTCATTTTTTTTTTCTCTTTTTTTTACTTGCAATTATCCAGTTAGAGCGAGGCAAGCAGTTTCCTTTGCTGGGAGATATTACGGCTATTAAAGAGAATTTATTGTGTTCCATAAAAAGCGATACCTTCGAGACGCGGCCGTGAATCTGAATGCGCTCCATGTTTTTTTATGACGGCCCATAAGCTGCTCAGACATTCTCCCGAGAAAAGTGTTTGGGCTGCAAAACAAAATGCTGAAATCCCGACGTCTGTAATAATGCCGCTGTATATAACGTAAGGCCCGTGATTATTACCAAGTAAAAACAGAAATTGTCAAATATTTTCTGATGCTACACATTAGTGGGCAGGACGAACAGTGAGATTTACTGGAAGGTCCTATAGGAGACCAGTCACTTGCTATGAATATACATTTGTCGTACCTGGTGTAAACGCCGCTGTTCTCCTGAATCCGGTGATGTATTCCTTTTGTTCCTGCGCCTCTCCGTTCCTGAGATATGGCCCTCTCTTCCCTGCATGAAAATCTAGTCTTGTTTATACAAGTGGGTGTTGCCCTCAGCTCTACTGTGGGTGTGTTTTAAAGGACCACGCCCACTTGGACATCAACAAGAGCCGATTTATATACATAGAAGGGGCCGTATCTCAGGAACGGAGAGGCGCAGGAGAAAAAGAAAAACATTGCCGGATTCAGGAGAACAGCAGCGTTTACACCTGGTAACATAATTGCACATGAAATGGGCTATAAAGCTTTTATGGTCAGTAGATGAGAGTCAGTAAAGGTGCCAGTTACTCTCCGGTTATATGGCAACTCACCGCCAGTAAGAGCGTCATCAAGTGACATCTGGTCAGATTGGGTTCTAGGTTCAGTATTCAATAAGGTGTGAGTTACAGTAATTCTGCAATTTTACCGTGAGTCATAGACGACCAAGTGGCGCCACGTAGTCCTCAGAGTTATGCTACTACTTTAGTCTCACATGGTAAAGGGCAACAACAAATGGTCCAGCACCCGAGGCTTTTGCCCACAATGAATCCTTTCCTTATATTAATTGTAGCGCAGCATTATTTATGCCATTATTATTATTATTATTATGTACAGTCTAGAGCTGGTATTTGGTTACTGTATGTCAGTATTATTATGAGCACCATATGGCAGTATTTATTTGGCTATCATTTTGCAGTGTAAGTTAATACTATTCTGTATAGCATTCCTATTCAGGTAATGAAATGTTATTTAGACAACATATGATGATTTTTTTTTATCATGGTGTGGCGGTAATAACTTTTTTTATTATTGTTTTGCATAATATGGGTGCTGGCATACCGTAACAAGTTATTTCTTCGGTAAATGCATTATGTGGAAAGCATATGGCAGCATTACTTTAGCACTCTGGTGGCGGTAATTTATAGTTCTTTTTGACACTGTACAATGTATCTTGGTGGCAGATTGAACATCCTTGTTATTTAGTTGACTTTGTTCTTGGATGATATATGCGGTATGTTGATATTACTTGAGCGCTATGTGGCGGTATTTACTTGGGATTATGTATCACTGAACAGTCGCAGTTATGTTGATGACCTACAATAACTGATTTTTACTTAGGCAACTGTGTGTTTTATTTTGAAGACATATGTCAGTATTATTTGAACCCCTAGTGTCAGTATTTACCAGGCATGGTTTGATAGTGCACATTACCTTGCGGTGTATTACAGTGGTGGACTGTATTACATTGTTATTTAGGTAAATGTTTGTTTTTTCGACAGCATTGGTTAGCATTATCTGAGAACTGTTTGGCGGTATTTACTTGTCACTGAGCAGCACTGTACAATTTTGTACTGCATGGTATTGTCATATCGTAACGAGTTCTTAGGTAACTACCGTATGTGGATTATATGTCTGTATTATCTGAGCACTGTGTGGCCGTATTTAATAGGCGTTGGGTAGATATGCAGTGTATGACAGTGGTGGAATATATAGTATCGGTATTTAGATAACTGTGTTATTTGCACAACATATGTCGGTATTACTCGCGTACAGTATGGCGGAATTTGCTAGGAGTTGTGGCACATTGCAGTATTTTGCATTGTTATTTAGCTTCCTGTGTGTTACTTGGCCAACATTTGACCGCATTACATGAGCACCGTGTGGCGGTATTCACTAGGCGTTTAGTGGCACTGTACCTTAATTTGCTGGGTATGGAGTACTGTATATCATTGCTTTATCGATCACTCTAATAGCAGTATCTTTTAAGCACTGAATGGCGGTACTTATTTGGCACTGTGCATTATTTAGCAGTGTCGCAATGTATAGCATTATTGCTTCGGTAAATTTCAGCAAACCTATGGAAGTGCGCTTTGGAGAACCATATTATATAGGGCTTATAATTATACCGTATGCAGTGGATACCATCCAATATAGGGAGGGCATCATCCGACATGAGGGTAACCCTAAATCTATCTCTGTAAGAGATCTTTCGGCATATTGAGAACAGTCTACCTAAGGTGACCCAAGTCCCTTTTGGGCATTGCTTAGTGCCGCCCTATCCTATATTCGGTACCCAGTGCGGCGCCGCATGTTCCCGACCATTTTACGTCTTTGGTTCTTAAAAAAAATGACTTTTATTATTACGCAGGTTAATTTGAGCAGGGGGTTGGACCAGATGGCCCAGGAGGTCCCTTCCAACTCTACCATTCTAGGATTCTATGATTTGGAAAGCTGCCCCCAAAATCAAGACCCCCAGAACCCAGTGCCAAAATGTCATAGGCACACTTGGTAAAGTATTTATACATACCCTGGATTTACAAATGGCGGTTTCGGTAATGGTTTAGTGAAACCATCTTTTCCTACTAACCAATACGTTTCTTCTATACCTTTGCCCTAAAGAAAAAGAACAAAAAAAAAAAAAAAGAATATTAGAAGCAAATCTACATTTTTCTGATCTCCTGGCTGAACAGTCAGTAGCGGTTATACGTTTCGGAAAGTGGCCATTACTGTAATAACACTGGGTATGGCGCCATCCGGTGGTCACAACTGTAAGGTGCCCAACGTATTCTAATGGCGAGAAGATTGGCGAATGTGGTCATGTAACAGGGTCATACAGAATGAACGGACATTTCTAATTGGCGGCATTACGCAGTGCTGTATACACTGGTCACATCCCAATCTTACCTTTAATTCTGTCTTCCCTCTAACATCTATTTTGTAGTTTTCATTTAGGGTCCGCAGCGTGGCCGCTGTGCTTTGGTTGACGTGGATTCTGTAAGCTGCAAAATGGGCAAATAATGTTACCAAATATTTCCTATAAAAATGGCCGGTGATGTCCGGGTGTGTCCCTTTAACCCCTTCCCGCCACTGGCAATTTTCGTTTTTTTTGTGCTTTCATTTTTCTCTCCCCCTCTTGCAAGAGCCATACTTTTTTTTTTTTTTAATTCTCTCAACATAACCATGTGAGGGCTTGTTTGTTTTTAGGGGACGAGTTGCAGTTTTTATGGACACCATTCGTTTTACACACAAAATGTGCTAAAAACAAGAAAACAAAAATAGAACTGCTGTGAAATGGTGCAATTTACAGTGGTGTGCGAAAGTGTTGGCACCCTTGAAATTGTTCCAGAAAATGAAGTATTTCTCCCAGAATATTACTGCAGTTACACATTTTGTTATACACAGGTTAACCGGTATTGGACATAATTTCACACACAACCCCAAAAATGGTCTGGACAAAATTGGTAACTTAATATTTGGTTGTACGCCCTTTGAAATAAATAACTGCGATCAGTCGCTTCCTATAACCATCCACAAGCTTCTTACTCCTCTCAGCTGGAATGTTGGGCCATTCTTCTTCTGTAAACTGCTCCCGGTCTCTCATATTTGAAGGCGTCTTCTCCCAACAGCAATTTTAAGATCTCTCCACGGTGATCAATGTGATTTAGATCCGGACTCATTGCCGCTTCTTCACAATTCTCCAGCGCTTTGTTTCCATCCATTTCTTGGGTCTTCTTAAAGTATGTTTGAGGTCATTGTCCTGCTGGAAGACCAATAACCGAGGACGCAAACCCAGCTTTCTGACACTGGGCACTGTATTGTCACCAAAAATCCTTTGATAATCTTCAGATTTCATGATGCCTTGCACACAGTCAAGGCACCCAGTGCCAGAGGCTATGAAACAACCCCAAAACATCTTTGAACTTCCACCATAGTTAACAGTAGGTACTGTGTTCTTTTCTTTGTAGGTTTCATTCCATTTTTTGGTAAACAGTAGAATAATGTGTTTTACCAAAAGGCTTTATCATGGTCTCATCTGTCCACAAGACACTTTCCCATAAGGATTTTGGCTTACACTTGTACATTTTGGCAAACTGCAGTCTAGATTTTTTATGTCTCTGTGTCAGAAGTGGTGTTCTACTGGGTCTCCTGCCATAGCATTTCATTACATTCAAATGTCGATGGATAGTTCACACTGACACTAATGGACCCTGAGCCTGCAGGACAGCTTAAATTTCTTTGGAACTTAATTGGGGCTGTGTATTCACCATCTGGACTATCCTGCATTACAACCTTTCATCAGTTTTTCTCTCTCAAGGGAGATAAGCTACAGTGCTTTGTAAACTTCTTGATTATGTTGCGCACTGTGGTCAAAGGAACATCCAGATCTCTGGAGATGGACTTGTAACCTTGAGATTATTGATATTTTTCAACAATTTTGGTTCTAAAGTCCTCAGACAGTTATCTTCTCATCTTTCTGTTCTCCATGCTTAGTGTAGCACGCACAGACACACAATGCAAAGGTTGAGTCAACTTGTCCCATTTTCATATGATTTTCATATTGCCCACACCTGTTACTTGCCACAGGTGAGTTTGAATGAGCATCACATGATTGAAACAAATAATAATAATTACGGTAGTTGTTTGCCACAATTTTGAAAAGGTGCTGACAATTTTAGTCCGAGCTCTGCTAGATCTGAAGCAGAGAAAACCGTGACTTTATCAAAGCTGCTGCACCCAGTAAACCAAGTGATATTTCGTTGGAATCGGGGTCTCAGCCCCTACATCATGCTGCTGTCAGATTACATAACAAAAACCTGCTGATAAATTCCCTTTAAGTCTCTTTTCTTTTTTCTTTGACTTGTGGAATTCGTTGCCAGTTTTTGCACCAAATACCACAAAAAAAGCGAGCATGGTTCGTGAATTTTGCCCAAAGTAAAAAATGGTCTTTTTTTTATAATATGCCTTTTTGCAGATTTTTGCAAGAAGTCATACATTTTAAAAATTTCTGGCACACATAAAATCACTTCGGGGAGAGGGGGCACAGAAATACATTTGCAGAAAAGTTTTGCGACTTTTTGAAAAGTCACAAATAATGGATCGAGCAAAAACATCAGGAAACCCTATAACTCTGCCCAAAGTGGCGAACTAAGAAAGAAACAGGTGAACGCTTAAAAAAAGACTGAAATTAAAGGAAAAATAAAGCGCAAATTAAAAACACCAAAAACTAGAGAGGAAAAAAGGCACAAATACTAAAACAAATTGTCCCCTCTATGTTTGGTTCTTCAAGGGGATTTTAAAAACAAAACATTCTTTTCCATTGATCCGTTGTGAGTTTTTCACGTTTCACTTCCACACCCAATGACTTACGCAGTCCTGTAGATTCCATCCGTGACGCCGTGTTCACAGTGTCTCCGAATAGACAGTAACGCGGCATGGTGAGGCCAACGACTCCGGCTACACAAGGCCCTGGGTGGGAGGACAAAGGCAGAACAATTATACTTGATTTCCCTCTGCTTGTCTGGATCCACTTTTCCGATTTCCAGTAGTCACTATGATGTGAGACTGAAGAGAACGTCCTACCTGAGTGTAAACCTATCCGGATCCTGACCGGAATGTCTGGCATGTGTCTCATCTGGAAGCTGCCCACAGAGCTGAGGATATCCAGAGACATGTTGGCTATTTCGGCGGCGTGCTTGTTTCCATTCCGCTTTGGAAGCCCCGAGGCCACCATGTAGGCATCACCGATGGTCTCCACCTGCAATGAGATGTAACTTACGTAAATAGGGGGACAAGATCAGTTTGATTGCTAGGTTGCCAATTACTAGGCTCTCACCATTCCCAAGAAACTTGAAGTCACCAAGCGTCAGTCTCTTAAAAAAAATGAGGGAAGTGGAGGCGTGCATTCTGGACCTATGCTACACTCAGATGGGACTCAGCAGAGCCCCATCCTTGGAATCATTGGTGGTTCCAGTTGTGAAACCCCTAGCGATCAAGAAATGATCCCTATAGAGGATAACATATACTTGTTATGACTCCTTTAATTAAACTACACTTGCCAACTTTTTTTAAATGACCCACAGGAGAAGATGGATTGAGTTACCCATAACCACACCTACTTCTCAGGCCATGCCCCTGCATGCATATTCTATGTTTCATTAATCCCCCCACCCCACCCAAATTTTGATTCCAACCCTGGTGTCCTGTCTAATGATGGAGCAACCCAAATTCACAGACCAGAAACCACAAATGCTGCTTTCTAAGGAGGCTTTGGTGGTGCCTTGGAGATTTTTCAACACTTTTGGGAACTATGAGGACTCCTTTTTTTCAGGAAACCCCTGAATGTCCTGAGACAATTGGTGAGTATTAGAGAAGAACAAACTGATACATACTTATACGGCTAATGTGAAATTAATTTCAGATTCTTGTGAATTAGAAATGTTTGGAATTCAATTTGCAGCAATCTGGTAAAATAGTGTCTGGCTGGGAAGGGGCTAAAATAATAAAATATATCATAGTCACTCCACCGCTGCCCTCACACTGGTCTTTGGTTCTTCTCTTTAGGTGTTGAGGCCACCAATTGGCCTCATAGGCCATGACGTCTCATGTGACCATTGACGCCGGTAACTGATCTCATTCGGTCATGTGAGAGGTGAACCCAACATTTTGAAAATTTGTTTTGGGCCCCTGGTTGATGAACAGAATTTAAAAAAAAAAAATTCTAGAAATTCGGGACAATGGAGATCCATGCTTCCGCTATGCCATGCAAGATTATAGAAAGCCCCTTACTTACCTTATATACATCGTGATTTCCCAGAACGGCGTCAAATAAAGAATAAAGGTCGTTCAAAAGGTCGACCACCTCGATGGGTTCACTAAGGGCCGAGATGGTGGTAAATCCGACGATGTCGCTGAAGTAGATCGTAACCTGATCAAAATATTCTGGCTCAACCGTGGCGCCGGTTTTAAGAGCTTCAGCAACAGACCTGAAAGACATAAATGGAAAGGTGAGCGGGAAGATACCAGGGGTGTTAGAGGGAAACTTGTAGTATTTCTAATTTTCACCCAGTAAATGCCCCTTTAAGGTCAATCAATGGCACTTACTATATGTGATGATAATTACATAAAGTTCTGAAACTTTCTAATATCTAAAGTTTCAGCTTATTGTCAGTGAATAACAATACTCTTTACTACCATGGCCCGTGTGAAATTTTCGCACATTGCTCGTCGGGGCGCAGGTAATTTCAGAAAAAGAAAGCTGGTCAAATGTAAATGTATTTCATGAGCTGATGAACACAGACAGGTATTTATATATGTAGACTGGTAATATAATAAATTGGTTTGATAGGTAGAGGCCAATAAATGTCTTCCGGTTCAGGCGCCACCTGCAGGTCACTGTGTCTTTCTGCAGGTTTATGAAAATGAAGGTTTAAACTGTATTTAGTGATAGAATCGTGGATGTGTGGTTTGTTTGGCTCTTTTCTTGCTGAAGGGGGCAAGTTTACATTTCGAATGGTGTATTGTGTGTGTGTGCAGTATGAACGGGGATACAAAGGAATCACCGAAAAACTGTGTTTAGAAATAATAGAATAGATTGCACCCAGAGACTCAAAACAAGTAAGGATCTGTCCCATACAGTCCTCATTCCCAGACAATCCTCTAATTTCAGAATCATGCAATGTAACAAGGATGTAGATTTGTGCTGAAGTCTGAAGATCATGGAGGATATTCCATAAAGGGGTGGGTCCTTTGCTCTGCCCCCCCCCGCAGGCAGATTTGTCATGAAAGGCATTGTGACTTCAGAGGCGTACTTTGTGTCGAAAGTTCTGGTACAGAATGAATATGGAGGAAGAAGACGATGCCTTGGAGAAGAGAAGTAGAGACCCGGAGGGACCTGCAGAGAGGACCAGAGGGGGTGGGGCTGCGGAGGCGGGAAAGGAGAGCAGGAGGCGGGAAAGGAGAGCAGGAGGTGGGAAAGGAGAGCAGGAGGCGGGAAAGGAGAGCAGGAGGCGGGAAAGGAGAGCAGGAGGTGGGAAAGGAGAGCAGGAGGCGGGAAAGGAGAGCAGGAGGCGGGAAAGGAGAGCAGGAGGTGGGAAAGGAGAGCAGGAGGCGGGAAAGGAGAGCAGGAGGTGGGAAAGGAGAGCAGGAGGCGGGAAAGGAGAGCAGGAGGTGGGAAAGGAGAGCAGTGACTTTATTTTTTTCATCCCAGGTCTCGAGAGATCCCAGAAAGCAATTAGACACCTTAGATTTGCACTGAATAAAGTTGATTGCAATCAAACTTCCTGCCTGAATTCGAGTGAATCTTGAATTTCATCAGATTTGCTCATCACTATAGACAATGTAACAAACCTCCAGCGCTGATAAGAATTCGAACAGGAGAGGTTTTCAGCCTCAAGATGTAAAAAAAAAAAAAAATTGTCCCATTCACAGAAAGCAAGAAGAGATCTAACATTTATCACCTATCCAGTCGCTCCTGTTACCCTACAGCAAAGGGGCCCCTTATTTCTAAGGGCCCTAGAGCTGCTTTATGGTCTGCCTCTATGATATCTATGCCTAAGGTCACGTACTTTGCCCCTCTTTATTAGCTCGCAGAGGGAGGGGGCAACTAATCGACATCCCTTCCAGGTGTAGCAATGGCGCGACGTCTACTCACGGAGGCAGCATTTGTGAGAGAAGTTTTTCCGTTTTCTGTTTTTCCACCTCCAGCTCTTCCGTTCTCTCTCGGATCAAATCTTCTAAGTTGCTGGAGTATTGCTCCAGCATCCTCAGCATGGAGTCTATGATGTTGGTTTTCTTCCCTTTGTTGATGGTCTTAAACTGAAATAAAATAAAAAATGTCAGACCTTCATTGCAGAATAAGGATTATCCCGCCACATAGTGCATCCTATAGTGCACACACTGCATCCAACTGGTACAACTCTGAAGCCCCGTCCACATTTTAGACTAATAAATGGCATTGATACATTTATAAATACGATGTTTCAATGTCACAATGATGCCAAAAATAATAAAACTCAGTAAATCTTCATAAGATGAGAAATAACGGAGAGAAAGGAGACTGTGTTTCCATTACAGAAAAGTTGGGGAAGGGTTCTGATGAAGCAAGCTGCCTCCCAGCCAGAGATTATAATAATTTTTGCACATTTTTTGTTATTAAACATACCCGTATTTTTGTGGACTGTTCTAAATAAGCTGACAGATGTATACATGAGACATAACACTATTTCTGGCAATTATATGATTTGTATCCTGCACTTTTCACCAGTTTTCCCTCTGCATGCTCTATCTCTAATTTTAAGTTGTCTCTGAGCTAGTGGGTGCAGACTAGCCGCTATGATGTTTTCCAAGCACAGCACACTCAGAAATGAGGGTTTCCTGCTCTTCTGTCTTTTTCTAGCACAGGTTCAGTAGCAGCAGCAGCAGCAGTAGCAGCATGAAGGGTATTCTACAGCAGTAGTGAACAGTGTAGCTGTGAATCCAGCACCTGAACAGTGTAGCTGTGAATCCAGCACCTGGGTGAGATAAATATATACTAGAAAGCAGGAGAAACAAATATAAATACATCTAATTAAAAAAATAAATATTATACAGCAGTACACAACAGCATAGATGAAAATTCAGCTCTGGGGTGATATAAATATATACTAAGGCTGTGTGCCCATGTTCAGGACTTTTTGCGTTTTTGCTGCGTTTTTCCACTGCAAAAACGCTTTAAAAACGCATACATTAAGCATCCCATTATTAGAATGCATTCAGCAATTTTTGTGCCCATGATGTGTCTTTTTCCGAAAAAAAAAAAAAACACATCGCGGAAAAAAACGCGGCATGTTCATTAAACTTGCAGAAAATCTGCACATTTGCCACTATATCATTGTATTAGGAGGCTCAGGAAAAAAACACGAAAAATCCGCACAAAAACACGCGAGAAACGTGGTAAAAACTTGAAAAAAATGTGGATTTCCTGCCTTAAAGGCCACAGCAACATGAAGCACAATATACTACTGTAGTGCTGAGCAGCATAGCTGTGAATCGAGCAATGGGGTAAGAAGAACACCTATCAGGCAGCAGCATCAGCATGAAGCACAATATACAGTAATACTGAGCAGACTAGCTGTGAAACCTTTTCTGGCATGAGATAAAGCACTTACTGGAAAGCAGCATTGAAGACAATATATAGCAGTACTGTGAACGTAGCTCTGGGGTGGAATAAAACACTTCCTAGAAAGCAATACTGAGGAAATTATACAGCAGTACTGAGCAGTGTAGTTGTGAATCCAGCTCTGGGGTTGGATGAAACACTTACTATAGAGCAGTATTGGGGACATTATAAAGCAGTATTGTGAATAGAGCGTTGGGATCATATAAAACACCAACTAAAAAGCAACAATGAGGACATCAAAGATCAGTATTGAGAAATGTAGATGTGAATTCAGCCTCCTCCCACATCCATAGATAGACAATAAATAACTGTAATCTGTTGTATCTCAAGTAAATCAATCTTGTGGATGGATTTTAGCAATTTTTGAATTGAAGTGAATTATAAGATCATCAGGCGGGAAGGAGAGAAGTGGCTCCAAAAGGGAAAAAGAAGCAGATGTCACTGATACGATATATTACAAAGTGTCTTATGTTCCCTTGTATTATTGATTTATGCAAAACAACACATCATTTATGTGTCTTGGTATCTATATCTTCTAATATTTTATTATCATGTAACTGTTGCAGAGACAAGATATACAGTTAAATAATGCAGACTGACGCCGGAACCGAATCTCTCCCCTGCGTAGTCCAATTTTCATACATTGCATTGCAGTACCACCTTAAGACCAACAGATGGCGATACAAATCTAATTTACCGCCATCCTGACAACTCAGATCTGATTTGCTTAGTGTTTAAATTTATGATAGATGAGGATCTAAATTAGTGGATTCAGTGATAACTGCCCCTCTCCTATTACAGAACTATACAAAATACAGAGCCGAATCACTTCTGCATTGTCTTGTACAGTAATGTACATGATGTAAAAGTTTGGGCACCCCTCGTCAAAATTACTGTTATTGTTTACAGTTAAGCAAGTTGAAGATGAAATGATCTCTAAAAGGCATAAAGTTACAGATGGCACATTTCCTTTATATTTTAGGCAAAAAAATATATATATTTTCATCTTTTACATTTTAAAAATTGCAAAACGTAAAATGGGCCGATGCAAAAGTTTGGGCACCCTGCATGGTTAGCATCTAGTAGCGCCCCCTCGTGAAAGTATCACAGCTTGTAAACACCTTTTGTAGCCAGACAGGAGTCTTTCAATTCTTGTTTGAGGGATTTTTCTCCATTCCTCCTTGGAGAATTCCTCCAGTTCTGTGAGATTCCTGGGTCGTCTTCCATCCTCTGCTATTCTGAGGTCTAGACACAGATTTTCAATGATGTTCAGATCGAGGGACTGTGTGAGGGTCATTGTAAAACTTTCAGCTTGAGCCTTTTGAGGTCTTCTATTGTGAATTGTGATGTGTGTTTAGGCTCATTACCTATTTGTAGAAGCCATCCTCGTCCTCTTTTCACCTTCAGCTTTTTACAGATGGTGTTATGCTTGTGTAAGGGGACGCCTGAACTGTAGTCGTGACCAGAGACACTGAAGCATCTGTGTCCTGACCTTCCCTCACAGAAAACTGTATTCCACTTCTCAGCGTACCAGTATCTCCAGGTTCAAGTCCCCCTGAGCACTTTTCAGGCAACGACGGCCCCTCTTCCATGCGACCCCCAGTAATGGAGACACAGTTCAGGATATCTTGAACATTCTTTTTTACTTAGCACTTCACACGTTACATCCACAGTTGGTACATCATGGAATTCACTTGTCTCTTCATCTATCCCTGCTCTGCTGACGCTTCTGTGCAGCACATGTCCGAACCGGACCATCTTAGACTGCTCCCCGGATCTTTCCTCGCCTAACCTCGCCATGATGACAATTCCTTCTGCCTGTTTCGCCCCAGACACAAAATCATCCGCCACCCAGTTTGGATGCCTCTGGAAAAGCATCTGGCCCGTCTGTATCGTTCCGTCGAAGTCCAACTTCCTTCAGTTCCTCACTCCAACCGTCTCCCACCCTAAAGAAGACCACCCAGGCTATAAGTCGCCACATCTTCCTACTCCTGTACTGGCCCACTGCATTGATGCCCAGTGGCCGTGGATAACGTGGGCTGCAGCTGCTAAACATTGTGTGGCTGCCGTGCTGTCCTGGGCCTATAGCCCATGTGGACACTTCAGGCACCCTGGCCCCGTCTGACTAACTTCCCTTCTCCTCTAGCCTTAACTCCCGGAAGCCCCTCCTATCCTCCTATTATATTAACCCTACACTAAACCTATCTCTGACTACAAATAGTGTGTGCTAGGATGCCCCCATCTAGTAGCCATTCTCAAGCATTACACTTGCCCTATACTTATATTGTGCAAAGCAATGAGCATATAACATTAATGGTAATACATTTAAGATGTAGCAGTACCAATTGCGTATACAATGGTAATACACCAGAAGTGTAGCAGTACCACAAAATAACATATTTACATACAACGAGCAACAACATTTCTCGGTCCCCTTACATTTGCATCAAGAATTTGTGGAAATTTCATTGAATCTATTCTTCCTTCTACCCATGAAATGTTCCCCGTACTATTGGCTGCAACACAAACCCAAAGCATGATTGATCTTCCACCATGCTTAAAGGGAACCTGTCACCAGTGTTGGCCGATATAAGTTACGGCCATCACCTTTCAGGGCTGATATACAGCATTCTGTAATGCTGTATATCTGCCACCAACCCGACCTTTAAGAGAAGAAAAATATCTTTTATTACACTCACCTGCAGGGCGGTCCGCTCCGAGGAGTGTCGCAGGTCTTGGTCCGGCGCCGCCCATCATCTTGCAATGCCGCTCTCCTGCTTGCTTATTGTGGATGACACATCCCTGCGTCATCCACACAGACTCCTCGACACTGCGCTCCTCCGCAGGTGTACTACTCTGTCAAAGAGGTCCAGCACCTGCCTACTACAGTTCTTTGCTCTGTACGCAACAGGGCAAAGAAGTACGCTTGCGCAGGAGCGCGGTGCCGAGGAGACTGTGTGGATGATGTAGGGACATGTCATCCACATGAAGCAAGCAGGAAGGCGGCATCACATGAAGATGGTAGGCATCGGACCAAGAAGAGTGAGACCCCTCGGACTGGGCCGGCTCGCAGTTATAAAAAAGTTATTTTTCTTCTCTTACAGGTTGGGTTTGGGGCAGATATACAGCATTATAGAAAGCTGTATATCAGCCCTGAAAGGTGTTGGCTGTAACTTATATCTGCCAAAACTGGTGGCAGATTCCCTTTAAAGGTTGGCGAGATGTTCTTTTTGTGAAATTCTGTGGGGGGGTTTTCTGCACACATACCATTGATCACTGTGGCCAAAGAGTTATATTTTAATCTCATCCACAGGATATGTTTTCAAACTGCATCAGGCTAGTTTAGATATTCTGTTGCATAGTTCTGATACTGAAATTTATAGTAATGACGCAGGGGAGGTTTTCTTCTGATGACTCTTCCATGAAGGCCATATTTGTACAGGTGTATCTGAACAGTAGAACAATATACCACAACACCAGAGTCTGATAAATCTTTCTGAAGGTCTTTTGCAGTTGAGTGGGGGTTATGATTTGCCTCTCTAGCAATCCTACAAGCAGCTCTTTCTGAAATTTTGCTTGGTCGTCTACATCATATCTTGACCTCTGTTGTTCTTGCTAACTGCCATATCTTAATCACATTCTAAATGTAACGTCCGTCTGTTGCGAGTCTGAGCTGCAAGTAGGACAACACCCCGAGAAACCCTGAGACCCTTTACCCCCCATACAGGGATCTGGAATTACAGCGGAGCCAAAGGGGTAGCTGCCTATGAGAGCAGCGGATTGGAGCAGGACGGTCGCCAGGAAGGGACTAATAAACAGGACCGAAAGCGTAGTCAGGAGTCAAAGTCAAAAACCGGACGAGCAGCGGAGGTACAAAATCAGCAGGCTGTAGAAGGGTCAAAACTCCAGGCTAAGGTCAGAGTCAAAATAGTAATTAAACACTAGATCACTGGGGAAACCAAGACTATATCTGGCGGCCTGCAGGACAGGCTCCAAAGTATTTGAAGGACACAGCTACCTCTCACAGGCTCACAGCCTGATGACCTAATCTGGACCGCCCCCAGAACCAGGCCAGATGGGGATACACGACCGGCACCAACCACTTCACCTTTGACAGACGAGCGAAGCCTGTGCCCACCAGACGCCTGCACAGGGACCCCTTCTCTGTCACCACCATCACCCACAGGAGAAACACGGCGATTCCCAATGACAGAGGCATGCGTCAAAGGAGCGGGACCATATGAGGATATAGCCCTCCTATCACCGGCACCACCAGTTGAAGGAGTCCGGCACCTCCCAGCGGCCGAGGCAGGAGCACCAGCCACTGATTCCAACGGCCTCCCAGCGGCCGAGGCAGGAGCACCAGCCACCAAGTCCAATGGCAACGTGACAGTCCGGCGCCTCCCAGCAGCCGAGGCAGGAGCACCAGCCACCGAGTCCAACGGACTCCCAGCGGCCGAGGCAGGAGCACCAGCCAGCGAGTCCGACGGCGACGTGACACTAAACTGAGGAAAGGACAACTTGAAAACGCTTTGCTATCTTCTTATAACCTTCTCCTGTTTTGTGGGTGTTATCATTTTCAGAGACCGAGGCAGCTGCTTAGGGTATGTGCACACGGTGCGGATTCTTCTGCAGTTCTGCAGCAGATTTGGCCCTGAAGAACTGCAGCAGAACTGCAAGTGATGTACAGTACCATTTAAGGCTATGTAAAACAAAAAACGCTGTGCACATGCTGTGGATTTTTCCACGCAGATTTGGTGCGGATTTAAAACTGCAGCATGTCACTTCTTTTGTGCAGTTCTGCAGCAGTTTTATACCTGCTCCATTATAGAAATCCGCAGGTGTAAAACTGCACGGTAAAACCGCACAAAAACAGCAGTAAATCTGCACTAAATCCGCAGGTAAAACGCAGGTCATTTTACCTGCGGATTTAGCAAAATCTGCTCGGAAAATTCCACAGCAGAATCTGAAACGTGTGCACACACCCTAAGAAGAACAGAACCCATGTCTGCTGTTTTTTGGCACAAGGTTATTGGAGGATAGGTGTCATAAAAAACATTAAGATCCATAACACAGCTCCAGTGATGCAGCATTCACCCCCCCCCCTCTCTCTCACACAGAATCGCAGTAGGAGAAAGAACTTACAATCTACAACCCTCCCTGAAGTAGAATTACACAGCTGACATATGGGAAGTGAAGACATTAGTGGTAGCTAAGAAGTGAAAAAACTAATTAAGACTCCCTAAAGAGTACAGGTAATTAAACAGGAAAGATCTTTTCTGAGGTAAATATAACAAAAGACGTGTGTACACATTGATGGAGAAGTTTAGAAATCTTCATTGTCTGCAGGAAACAAATCCTGAGTTGAAAGGAAACTGTACATCTGCAACTAGCCATTTGGGAACCGGTGGAAAGTTATCAATATTGGGGTTTTTATAGACCCGATATAAGTGGGACATATATTTTCAACTTCAGGACTTATCGAGAAAGAATATGCATATTTTTTAATAACTGTTACACATGCCTATAAGCCCCAAATTAATAGTGGCCAGATTGCTGACAGCAGTCATGCCGTGTTTTCTATCTATGAAAACGTAAAATTCCAATAAAAAATATGACGGCGATATCGAATTCCTGTGATCGTCAGGAGTAGAGTTGAGCGAAACGGGTCGAACAATTTCAAAAGTCGCCGACTTTTGGCAAAGTCGGGTTTCATGAAACGAAACCCGACCCTAGGATGAGGTCGGCCATGAGGTCGGCGACTTACGCGCCAAAGTCGCGTTTCAAAAGTTTGTTTAGCGCTCTTTTTCAGCCAATCAGGATCCACGGACACTGTGGGCAACGTGGTGACATAGGCAGGGGTCACCACCATCTTTCAGAAGGGCATGCAAGTGATTGGCTTGCTTTGGTGGGCGTCACAGGGGTTATAAAAGGGCGTGCACGCCGACCGCCATCTTACTTCTGCCGATCTTAGCATAGGGAGAGGTTGCTGATTCTGTAGGGAGAGCATTAGGCAGGGAAGAAGACAATAAAACTGCTTCTGCTGCTAGCGATTTTGCCTGTGCAACACACCACTCACTGTGTGTGCAGTGCAAGGGGAGGCTATATTGTGGTGGATCAGCGGTGTTGGTTGTTAGGCTGCCTTCTAAGGCTTCCTGACAGCTGCATTGCTGTTTACCCACTGCTCTGCAAACTGCTTTTTTAAAAGCAATCCCAATTTTTTTTTTTGTCCTGCTAAGGTACTGAGCGTGCATTTATTCACACCATACAGCGGTGTACGCTCCTCACACAGTACCGTGTAACGGCTGTTATCACAGCCACAGTGAAGCTATCTGTGTGTCACTGTGGAAGGATAAGTCGAGGACTTGTTCCGTTCTTACAGACCTACACTCTAGGGAGATTCCTATTCTGCCCAATTCTACAATTCACTTTTTTCACACCTGTGCCATCGAGCCTGTGACATAGCGCTGTGATATTCAGTGGGCCTCACACAATCCAAAAGTGTCCAGTGTCCACAAGTGTCTGCAGAAATTCAAAATCTCCCTTATCCTGTAGTCACTTTTTTCACACCTGTGCCCTCGAGCCTGTGACATAGCGCTCTGATATTCAGTGGGCCTCACACAATCCAAAAGTGTCCAGTGTTCAAAAGTGTCTGCAGAAATTCAAAATCTCCCTTATCCTGTAGTCACTTTTTTCACACCTGCTGCATCGAGCCTGTGACATAGCGCTCTGATATTCAGTGGGCCTCACACAATCCAAGTGTCCAGTGTCCACAAGTGTCTGCAGAAATTCAAAATCTCCCTTATCCTGTAGTCACTTTTTTCACACCTGCTGCATCGAGCCTGTGACATAGCGCTCTGATATTCATTGGGCCTCACACAATCCAAGTGTCCAGTGTCTGCAGAAATTCAAAATCTCCCTTATCCTGTAGTCACTTTTTTCACACCTGTGCCATCGAGCCTGTGACATAGCGCTCTGATATTCAGTGGGCCTCACACAATCCAAAAGTGTCCAGTGTCCACAAGTGTCTGCAGAAATTCAAAATCTCCCTTATCCTGTAGTCACTTTTTTCACACCTGTGCCATCGAGCCTGTGACATAGCGCTCTGATATTCAGTGGGCCTCACACAATCCAAGTGTCCAGTGTTCACAAGTGTCTGCAGAAATTCAAAATCTCCCTTATCCTGTCGTCACTTTTTTCACACCTGTGCCATCGAGCCTGTGACATAGCGCTGTGATATTCAGTGGGCCTCACACAATCCAAGTGTCCAGTGTCCACAAGTGTCTGCAGAAATTCAAAATCTCCCTTATCCTGTAGTCACTTTTTTCACACCTGCTGCATCGAGCCTGTGACATAGCGCATTGATATTCAGTGGGCCTCACACAATCCAAGTGTCCAGTGTCCACAAGTGTCTGCAGAAATTCAAAATCTCCCTTATCCTGTAGTCACTTTTTTCACACCTGTGCCATCGAGCCTGTGACATAGCGCTGTGATATTCAGTGGGCCTCACACAATCCAAGTGTCCAGTGTCCACAAGTGTCTGCAGAAAATCTAAATCTCCCCTGTCCTATAGACACCTTGTACCTTGTTTTACATTACTATATAGTTTGTAGGATTTTGTCTACATTTCTACCAAAAATGAGGAAGGCTGGTGGAAGAGGCCGTGGAATTGGGCGGGGGTTGGCAGCTGGTAATGATGGTGTTGGTGGTGGATCTGATGGTAGTGGCAAAAGCAAAATAGGACCGAATGCAGGAGGTGTTGAGCCTGCGTCATCATCTGGCTCCATAAGGCTTCGAAGGCTTAGTTTCTAGGAGTTGGCAAACCGCTTTTAACACCAGAGCATCAGGAAAAAGTTTTGTCTTACATTGCTGACTCAGCCTCCAGCTCTATCGCCTCCTCTTCTTCAGTTGTAAAAAGTAAAAGCAATGAGTCGTCATTGGAGGCTCATGTTCATGAACCACACCTTTCCTTGTGTCCTTCACCCCAACCAAGATTGAAGGATGACGCAGGCCATACTACTGATTACTCCATGGAGCTGTTTTCACATACCATGCCTGGATTATCAAGTGAAATGGTGAATTACCCAGGCCAAGATGAATCTGACATGGAGTGCACTGATGCACAGCCACTGATAGATGATTCTGCTGGTACATTCACTCAGAGCACTACATTGTCCTCGCAGTGTACAGAGCCAGATTCTGACCCTGATGAGACTCAGGTGCCCCTTCCCGCACACTATACCACCATACACGGTGACACAGAGGAAGGTGCACATGACATTGAAGAGGAGGTGATGGATGACCAAGTTGTTGACCCAGATAGGCATCCATTGGGGGAAGAGGGTGCTGCTTCCAATAGCTCAGATGAGGAGCATCCACAGCAGACATCAACATCGCAAGAGCTGTTATCTGGCAGGCCCGGAGCACTCCAAAGACAGGTTCCAAAAATCAAAAGAGTTGCTGGACAGCTTGTCCAGAGGGTCAAAACATCTCAGCGTGCTAGGCCGCAAAATGTCTGCCAAAGTAGGAAGAGTGCAGTGTGGCACTTTTTTGAACAAAATCCTCATGATCAGGCCAAGGTTATCTGTAAGAAGTGCGCAAAGACCTTTAGCCGAGGGAAAAATCTGAAAAATTTGAATACCAGTTGCATGCTTAGACATTTAACCAGCATGCACTTGCAAGCGTGGACACAACACCAAACCTCAAGTGCCACATGTGAAACTGATCACAAAGAAGGTAGTCAGCAACACTACATTGTTTCCCCCACTGTAAGCCCACCGGTTAGCACAGCAGCAAATGATGAGGTGTCGTTGCAAGGCCACAGCAGTCAGGGAATCCCACTGTTATATCAACGAAATACTGAATCTAGGCCATCAGAAAGAACACCAACTCCATCACCATCTTCAACCCTCTCTCAGTCCGCCCTGTCCACCGCTACTTCCACCATATGCAGCTCTCAAGTCCAGCTCACCCTCCCAGACACTATGAGTAGGTCAAGAAAGTACTCAGTCTCTCATCCGCGTACACTGGGTTTGAACGCCCACATTGCCAAACTAATCTCGTTTGAGATGATGCCCTTTCGGTTGGTGGAAAGCGCAGCTTTCCGCGAACTCATGGCCTATGCAGTACCACGCTATGACCTACCCAGTCGCCACTTCTTCTCTCGCAAAGCCATCCCAGCCCTCCACCATCATGTGAAAGACCGCATTGTCCATGCACTCAAGCAGTCAGTGAGTGGAAAGGTGCACCTCACAATTGATGCATGGTCCAGTCAGCATGGCCAGGGCCGTTACGTGTCCATCACTGCGCACTGGGTTAATGTGGTGGATGCAGGGTCCACAGGGGACAGTGGTGGTGGGACAGTGCTGCCTAGCCCACGGTATAGGAAACAGTTGGCTGTAGGCGTTCGACCCTCCTCCTCCTCCTCCTCCTCCAGAAGCGAAAGCTCGTCCACAGAGCGCAGTCGTACGAGCACTCCATCTGCAGCTGCCACTGTTGCACACGAGGTGTCCCCCTATCGAGCAGCTAGTGGAAAGCGTCAGCAGGCTGTGTTGCAGATGATGTGTTTGGGCGACAGACACACCGCCGAGGTGCTGGCCGAGTACTTGAAGCGACAAACTGAGTCATGGCTGGGCAGTGTACATCTTGAGGCAGGCAAGGTAGTTAGTGATAACGGCCGTAATTTTGTGGCAGCCATAGCCCTTTCAAAACTCAGCCATATACCTTGCTTGGCTCACACCTTGAACCTGGTGGTGCAGTGCTTCCTCAAAAATTATCCGGAGTTAACAGCCCTGCTCCATAAGGTGCGAAGACTGTGCGCGCACATCCGCCGGTCACCTGTACACTCCGTTCGTATGCAGAAGCTGCAGCGATTGCTCCACCTTCCCAACCACCGCCTCATTATCGACATTGCAACAAGGTGGAACTCCACCCTGCACATGGTGGAGCGGCTGTGCGAGCAGAGGCAGGCCATAATGCATTTGTGGGAGGATACACGGCCAGGCACTTTGAGAGCAGACATGGAGTTGACAGGTGTGCAGTGGTCGAAGCTGAAAGACCTCTGTAAAGTCCTTCAGTGTTTTGAGGAATGCACACGGCTGGTAAGCGCAGACGACGCCATCCTAAGCATGAGCATCCCACTTATGCGTCTGCTCATTCAAACTTTGACGCACCTTAAGGAGCAGGCGTCTGCAGCCAATGTTGATGAGGAGGAAGAGGAGGAGGGAATCCTTGATGACATTCAGCCATTGTCTGCTCAGGGACCTCTCCTGGACGAGTTGGAGGAAGAAGAGGAGGAGGAGGATGATGATGGGGATGATTACTTAGGGGAGGAGGATGCATCTCGTGGGGCAAGTGAAAATGTTGGCGTGGCAAGGTCTGGTACAGGGTTTGTGCGTGACTGGAGGGATGTGGATTTGCCAGAAAGTGCTCCTCCAACCAGCACTCGCAGTGCATCATTGACACCGGGAACATTGGCCCACATGTCAGATTATGCCTTGCGGATCCTAAAAAGGGACCCCCGCATTGCCAAAATGATGAACGATGACGACTACTGGTTGGCCAGCATCCTGGATCCATGCTATAAAGGCAAATTACAAAACATCATGCCACAGGAGAACCTTGACCTAATATTGGCTAATAAACAAGCAACTCTGGTAAATCGGTTGCTTGAGCCATTCCCAGCACACAGCAGCGGTGATGGTTCTCACACGAGCCGTACGGGCCGGGGGCAGCTTGGCAGAGGTGTTCATGGTGCATACAGCAGAAGTGGCGTTGGAGACAGGGGTTTCATGACAATGTTGTGGACTGATTTTTCAAGTACCGCTCGCACAACTAGTAATACAGCATCGATGGAAAGTGACAGGAGACAGCAGTTGTCAACTATGGTTACAAACTTCTTTTCCTCCCATATCGATGTTCTTCCACACAGGTCATTCCCCTTTGACTATTGGGCCGCTAAACTGGACACCTGGCCTGAATTGGCCCAATATGCCTTACAGGAGCTCGCTTGCCCAGCTGCAAGTGTGCTATCGGAAAGAGTCTTCAGTGCAGCTGGATCAATCCTGACAGAAAAAAGGACCCGTCTGTCAACCCAAAATGTGGATGATCTAACCTTCATTAAAATGAACCACGCATGGGTTTCCAAGGATTTTGTCCCACCTTCCCCTGATGACACATAGAGTGACAGAAAAATGGCTTGCTTTGGTCCACCTCTTCCTGGGACTTGACCTATTTCGCCTTTTGTATCAGCTGAATGACCAACATCAACATATGCCACTTTCTAAAACTCCCTAACTGTGCTGCCTCCCCCCCCATGGCCGGGGTCACCACCTAGCGCACGACACCATGTGAGTGCCGTTGCCCTGGACAGGTGGGTAGGCCGACTCTTGGGCACGGGCACTGGCACAGGGTCCCTCATAGTGCAATCAAGTGTCTCTGACGGTGGTGGTGCACACCCGCCGTCAGACACACCGCCGTACTATGAGGGGCCCAGTGCCAGTACCGACGCCCATGAGTGGGCCCCCCTTGCTTGGGCAGGGCCCCAGCATTTGCAATCTTTACCTCTCCCTGCTCCTCCGCTGTGTAGTCTGGGCCGTCAAATCCATACTGAGCCTGCCTCCTGATGTATAGACATATCTTTTGAATGTGTACGCTATCCATACATGTTATCCGGGGATACGGTACCCTTTCTCACCTTTGTGCAATCACGTGCAAGCCATACTGGGCCTAACACCGTCTGAGCCTGCCTCCTGATGTATAGACATATCTTTTGAATGTGTACGCTATCCATACATGTTATCCGGGGATACGGTACCCTTTCTCACCTTTGTGCAATCACGTGTAATCCATACTGGGCGTGAGAACGGCTGGCGAGCTGATAAGCAAGCTACAGCACCTGTGGTTTGCACACGTAAGTTTTTCATTTTTTTAGGAATGAGGGTTAGGCCTAATTCCGGAACTGCGGTTGACCTGCACTTACTGGGAAATCATCGTTCGCGAGTAATAATTGTAATCAGTGATCCCCATCACTAACGTTGTTCAGCGGGTTATCTGCACCTGTAAGCGACAAACGCTGGCCTTTTCAGTGTAGCGCACATGCAGCCATGGACATGTAAGGGCATGACACACCAGTTATTGGCCAATCTCATGTGCCAGAGCCTCACGTGTCCCTCTAGTAAGCCGGACTCGGACCGCGGGGCATGACGGAGTCTCGTTCGTTAACGGAATTAAGCTTGCAATGTGTGCATCTGTTCTGTAGCTGGCATGGTTGAGGTTGCCCGTGTTGAGTCAAATTACGCCGTAGGCTCCACTCCTGGTGGTGCCCTTCTGGACATTCCTTTAAGGTTCAGCTTTGCAACCATACTGCCCACGTAAAACAAACACTTTGCCTTCATGAACGCTGTTTGGAGGGTCATGACTCGTGTAAATAACGCCGCCCAATCAGTTAACCTGCTAGAGAGATCGTTCGTTGCTCCAAAGCATGACATCACACTCCCTAGGAGGAAGGTAATGCCACTGTGGCGACCGTACTCCTGGGGGCGACACAAGTGCACTGATGCCCAGCCACTGCTCGATGAATCTGCTGGTACATTGACCCAGACCACTACACTCCCCTCGCACGCTACCCGGCCTGAATCTGACCCTGATGAAACTCAGGTTACCCTTCCCATATACAGTTCCATCTTACACGGTGACAAAGAGGAAGCTGCAGATGAAAGTGCAGGTTCGGCCCACCCGCCATCAGACACACCACCGTACTATCAGGGGCCCTGTGCCAGTGCCGTCGCCAACGAGTGGGCCCCCCCCCTGCCTTGCTCAGGATCACAGCACTTGCAAGGTTGAAATACTGTGCAGTGAGATGGAAGATGGGGACGACGAGGAGTCCAGATTAGTACAGGGATTCCCTAGCGAGGAGACTTATTTGATTGTTTTCAATGTTGGGACAGCAATTTTTGGGGAGCACTATACTCTGGAGAATGATAGATGGGGCCCACCATACACTGGAACATTCCAAAGGTGGACATCAGACACTGGAGCAGCATTTACAGGGCCCATTATACACTAGAGCATTAGAAATGGGGCCCATTATGTTTGGAGCATTATTTGGGCCCATAAGACAGTGGAGCTTCATCCATGGGGACCAACATATACTGTAGCATTATGTGGAGCTCATCATATACTGTTTCAAACATTATATGGGACCAATGATTCTGTATGGAGAAATAGATGGGCCTCGTCATGAGATGTAAAAAGTGAAGTATTTTTCATTGTACTATACCGCTATTTCTCTGCCGTATCGGAGCATCATGAGTTGTGGTATGTGTTTTTAAAGAGGCGCTCTTTCGCCCAGGGCACATGAAAACCTGGAGCCAGCCCTACCCCCCCACAACTTTAGCCAAATAACCCCCATTTTTCAGTGCGTAACTTGTATTATGAAGTTAATTAAGGTTGACCAGCTTAAGTAAGAAGAATTGATGCTTTTGACATTCAAAGAGCACTGTAGGTGTGTTTCCTGTCCTCCTCTCACTGCCGACTTTTATTCCCCATTGACTTACATTGGGTTTCGTGTTTCGGGATGACCCCGACTTTTCCCTATAATTGGCCAATCTTGCTCGACCCGACTTTTGGAAAAGTCGGGTTTCACGAAACGAAACTCGACCATAAAAAACCAAAAGCCGCTCAACTCTAGTCAGGAGTGAAGATATTGTCAATGATGGAAATATCATAATCTTCTGAAACTGAAGCCACATCGCATGACCAGCCCTGTTATGAGTCATCGAGGGGAGGTGTGTGGGTGTAACTTAGGTGCTGATAAAAGGAGAAGGCGAATATTGATCTGTGCTCAATGCAAAAGAAGATACATATCAGTGTAGGCTTGATCCATGTTAACCAGACATTTTCAATAGGATTGCTTCCATTCGGTAAGCTGAGCCATCTCTGTGACCAGTAGAAAGTTTCTCTGTTAATCCACTTTATTTTATGTAATTGTATATGCTGTATTGTTTTGTCCCCTTTGTAAAATCTTTTGTATATTTTTTATAAACACTGCCTATCGTTCTGGATTAAATATAAAATTGAATAGTCCTGTTCCTTTTGTTCTATAAACCACACTCCTGAAAGCCATATGCTGTCACAAACCCGGCATCCAATCAGCCTGTACAAAAACGATTGGTGGTGGTAGTGAGTAGTTCTTGGGTTATCGTAGAGTAAGTAGTGACCGTACTTGGTTATATTTATATTCCATGCGCTAGAATCAGAGGTGTGTATACCATACGCTCACTGTTAGTTAGTGGTAACAGCCGCAGCCTCATCCGTTAATCACCGGTCAATCATGTAATTGTCCTGACAATAGGGGATGGCGATGGATTCAGCGGGAACCCCCTGGCTGTGATCTTTGACACTATGTTTTTATAAAGCTGGGAAATTAACATAACCTAGTCTTTCCTAACGATAATATTGAACAATCCATAACCCTAACAGGCTAATTAAGATCTAAAACCTTAGTCAAAGCTATCTGAGCATAAATCTTAAAGGGTGCCCAAACTTTTGCACTGGTCCAATTTCCTTTTTGCAATTTTATGAAATGCAAAAGATAACAATATATATATTTTTGCCTAAAAATACAAAGTAAATGTGTCATCGTTAAAGGGAATCTGCCCCCTCATTTTTGCTGTCTATGTCCCAGAAGTATTGCTGTGTTCCGGGACACAGTTCACCGGCGCATGAGCACTAATGCTTTTCGGCTTTGCCCGAAGTTGGGCAGAGACTACTGCACGTGCGCAAGTCAAGATTGCAATGTGCACGCGCGTAATATGGAGGAAACGACGGAAATTCCCAGAAATATTGCGGACAGCGACCAAAGAGGGGTGGAGGAAAGGACCCAAATCACCGCCAATCGGACCGGACCAAAATCATTTACATAGACCGCCAAAATGAAGTGAAAGATTCCCTTTAACTTTAGGCCTTTTAGGGATCATTTCATCTTCACCTTGCTTAACTGTTAATAATAACAGTAATTTTGACCAGGGGTGCCAAAACGTTTACACGCCACTGTATTTCAAGATATGTCAGAAGGCGACTCACCAGCAAAGCACATTTTACGTTTTCCTCACCTCTAATGATTCTGCCATAACTTTGTAACAAGATATGGAAACCACCAACAAGTTGCTGTTGATCGATCTCTTATTAATGTCTCTTATATCTGTTATTAATATTTGTGCTATTTTATCAATGATCAGTCAGTCTGCTTGATTCATTAAAATGTTATTTCTTATTTTCATTAATGGGTATTGTTGAATAGAGCTTGTAAAAACAAACAGGTTTGCAATGACTGATTATTACAATTTTCAGCTGTTCCTGAGTTATTAACATTTTTATTTGCGCAGTGCTTACAAGCTCTTTTCTTCTGAGCTTGTAAGCACTATTTTGAAGTTGGCCAGGATCACTGGAGCATGCTGTTACCTCCTAATCCCAGTCAGCGTCAGTGCAGCACTTACAAGGTAGACAGCAGGTGGTCGGTTTCCTAGCCAATGAATTGTAAACAATAGAAAACAGCTAAGATGTCAGGAACTGCCACAAATTTTAAAAAGCAATTAATTGCAAAAGGGCTTATTTTTTACAATCAATATCTGACATTTTCCATCTAGGGAAATCGGAGTAACCCTTTATCTCATTAATAACATCTGCAACCTCTTCTCCTGTTTGGGCTACTGAAGAAGTCAGAATAGGTCAACACTTCCTGTTTTCGGCAGCTCGTTTGTTAGCTTTGCTGTATAGAATGTGACAGATAAGCAGAGTAATTTCAATATCATTAGAGCCCAGGGTAATTATGACAGCTCCACTGAGCTACATAAGGCAAGACAGCAACACTTGGAGTGGCCATACAAATCAGATGTATAATGGTTTTACTTGTAAATTTTGGGTGGACACTGCTGAGCATCTATTGTATTTAGGGACTTCCCTACTTTTTCAGCAGGAAGATAACAAGTGAAATATAGATCGGCAATAAGTCAATGCCAGAAAAGTCTGGCAGAAGCTTACTCCCCTTTACCTACTGAGAATGCGTACATGCTGGGCTGAGCATAGTGGTGGAATCATATTGTGCTGGGGCACTGTTGAGGCATAATACTGTGGGGGTCACTGTGAGGGCATCATACTGAGTTTGGTGGTCACTGTGAGGGTATTATACTGTGGGGGAGCACTGTGGAGGCATAATACTGTGGGGGAGCACTGTGAGGGTATTATACTGTGGGGGAGCACTGTGCAGGCAGCATACTGTCTGTGGTAGTCACTGTAGAGGCAGCATACATTGGGGTGTCACTTTGGGGGTATCATACAGTGGGAGAAGATCACTGTGGAGGGTCACCATAGAGTTATTAATCTATGCGTGGGAATATGTGGTGCTATCATATTTTAGCGGTGTTACTATGGAGGCATCACACTGTGGGGGGGATTGTGAGGGTACCTGTTGTGAGTTCATTCTCCCCTTCACCTTTGATGTCTGATGAACTCCCTCTGCTGGTGAAGACAGGTAGTGAAATTGATTGGGATGGGAAGAACTTGTCATCTGAACAGGCGGAGTGTGATTGGACATCTGGAATTTCTGAGTGGATATAAGGCAGCCGACGCCCTGCAGGGCTGCTGGTGATCCTTTCTGCTCTGAGCTCTTGCATCCAGTTTAGTTCCTGTCTACTAAAAGCTAAGCTTTTGCCCTGCTATTATTCCATGAGATTTTGTCTGGTTTCCTTAGTGTTTGTATTCAGCCAGTCCTGGTTGGGACTGGCTGAATTCCATTTTTGTCTCTGATCAGTTGATCTCTTTGCTCTGTTTTCAGAATATACCTGAGTGCTGATATAGTGATTTTGAAGTCTAGCTACTTCAGGGCCTTTTTCCCTATCAGACGGTTGGGACATTTTTGGTAGGGTTTTTTGCGGATTGCAGCCAGCATCTTTTCTGTCCTGTTCTATCTAGTTAGTTGGGCCCCATCGTTTGCTCAGCCTGTCTTTCTGTCTGTGTTTGTGTTTTCATCTGTTTTTCACCGATAATACATGTTGGGGGCTGTCTTTTGCTTTGGGGTCTGCTCTGGGGCAGTTTAGATTTCCCCTTTCCTTCTTTAGGCTTATGTAGTTCTCCGGCTGTGAACGAGGGGTCTAGGGCACCGTAGGAACCCCCCACGGCTACTGTTAGTTGTGGTGTATAGGATCAGGGGTCTGCAATCCAATAGCTACCAACCTCTCCGGTTTTCTGGTCTTAGCTTGTATTTTTGTTTTCTCCTCCTCCGGTGACTCATTCATAACAGGTACCATACTGTGCAGTGTGGGAACATCACTATGGAAATATTATATTGCGCGTCTCTCTCCTCGTCTTTAAAAGTTGTATGGCCTTTGGTAACTGCAATTACAGTTGTGCTCAAAAGTTTACATAACCCGGCAAAATTTTTGCTTTTTTGGCCTTTTTTCAGAGAATATATGAATGATAACACCAAACCTTTTTCTCCACTCATGGTTAGTGGTTGGGTGAAGTCATTTATTGTCAGACTACTGTGTTTTCTCTTTTTAAATCCTAATGACAACCCAAAACATTTAAATGACCCTGATCAAAAGTTTACATACCCTGGTGATTTTGGCCTGATAAGATGCACAGAAGTTGACACAAATGGGTTTGAATGGTTACTAAAGGTAACATCCTCACCTGTGACCTGTCACAAATGCCAGGAAAATAGTTCTAGATGCAAAGAAGAACCCACAAATAACATCAGCTGAAATACTGGACTCTCTGAAAACTAGCGGTGTGGCTGTTTCAAGATGCACAATAAGAGGAGGCACTTGATGAAAAATGGGCTGCATGGTCGAGTACCAGAAGAAAGCCATTACTGCGCAAATGCCATAATGTTTCTCATCTACAATACACAAAACAGCACAGAGACAAGGCTCAAAACTTCTGCAATAAGGTAATTTGGAGTGATGAGACCAAAATTGAACTTTTTAGCCACAACCATAACCATTACATTTGGAGAGAGGAAAGCAAGGCCTATTGTAAAAGGAACACCATTCCTACTATAAAGCACAGAGGTGGATCACTGATGTTTTCGGGATGTGTGAGCTACAAAGGCACAGGAAACTTGGTCAAAGTTGACGGAAAGATGAATTCAGCACGTTATCAGCAAATACTGGAGCCAAATTTGCAATCATCAGCCCGTAAGCTGCGCATGGGACGTACTTGGACTTTCCAACATGACAATTATCCAAAACACAAGGTCAAGTCAACCTGTCATTGGCTACAGCAGAACAAAGTGAAGGTTCTGGAGTGACCATCTCAGTCTCCAGACCCCAATATCGTTGAGCCACTCTCGGGAGATCTCAAGTGTGCAGTTCATGCTAGACAGCCCAGGAATTTACAGGAACTGGAGGCTTTTTGCCAAGAAGAGTGGGCAGCTTTACCATCTGAGAAAATAAAGAACCTCATCCACAACTACCACAAAAGACTTCAAGCTGTCATTGATGTTAGAGAAGACAATACACGGTATTACAAAATGGGGTATGTAAACTTTTGATCCGGGTCATTTGGATGTTTTGGGTTGTCATTATGATTTGAAAAGAGAAAACACAGTAGTCTGACAATAAATGGCTTCACCCAACCACTAACCATGTGAGGAGAAAAAGGTTTGGTGTTATCATTCATATTCTTTGAAAAAAGGCCAAGAAAGCAAAAATTCTGCCAGGGTATGTAAACTTTTGAGCAGAACTGTATGTGCCAAGACCAACCTACACCTCTTAATATTTAATTTTTGGGGTGGACTGACTCATAGCAGACTTTTTTCTATGATGGATCATGTTTGCCTAATTTACTCTTGCTTATCACCATACTTGATATTATCCTAGGTCAATTCAAACTGAAGGAAAAATATAACAATTATCTCTAGTCTCTAGATGTGCCCCCAACAACTGCAACTGGCTGTAGCAGGAGCCTCCCCCCACTGCTCTGTCTGTAATTGTGGAAAAGCAACAGTAAGCCTCACCCTACAGTTCAGCGCCACCTCTCATTGGTCTGTCAATCTAAAGTAGAAGGGAAGAGGTGGATATAAACTAAAACTTCTTGTATCCCCAACCTGATCGAAGATCTCATCGAACGTCGGCCTCCTTTCTGCTAATTCACTCCAACATTGTTTCATGAGTTGAATACATTCCAGAGGGGCTTGGTCAGGGGCCACAGTTGGACGACACAGTGGGGGAGGCTTCTTTACCTTCTTGATGATTTCTGAAAAATGTAAAATAGAGTCACTATATACAGTATTTTTCTTCTAGTTTTCTAAACATCTCTAATAACCACACCCATCTCATGGTTTATAAAATCTCTGTGATGCTAGTCACTACTCATGGGCAAGTTGTGAGGCTGGGTAGTCAAGATGTCCGTTGTCAGATGCCACGAGAGTTCATCATAAACAAAAGGGTAAGACAAAAGGTATAGTCGGGTCACAGTCCGAGGTCAGGATTCCTGGAAGGTAGCAGATCAAAACATAGGGGCTAGGCAAACGGATGGTCAGGGACAAGGTCAAAGGTTGGGTGACAAAAGTTCTGAGACTGAGAACGGGAACACAAAGCACGTAGACAACACAGAGCATAAACTACAACTGGCAGTAATTGGAGGCAGAGAGACAGCTATATAGCCAGGTAATCACTTCAACATAGAGGAAAAGCTTTGGTTCTGATTGGTCGGTTGGACTTTCACTCAACACACTGACAGCTCAGCATGCCCCAACCTCTGATTGCACGGCTGAGCTGTCCATCACCATACTGATAGCTCAGCACGCCCCTACCATAGATAGGAGGAATAGTGACAATCTCTGCTTTAAAAAGGTTTACGTTATTATTTTTTGACACCTGTAACTATTTTACTGGTTCCTGCACTTTTAATACTTTGGAGTCTGTTGTATGGCAGTACCCACATGTGCTCGAACGGTGACCACCTTTGCAAAGAATCTTAAACATACACACAGTGCATTATACAGGATGAGCTACAAGAAGAGGTGTAATACTGCTCCACTATGTAAGGATCTATTGTATCAGAGCATTACCCTCAGCTGAGAGTCCCGACATGCAGTATGGCGGACCCCATACAACCACTTCTTGCAGTATGATAGCAAAGCTGAATACATCCCCTTTGAAGGTCCCTCTCCTGGCCTGGTTTTGATCTCGAAGCAGCTCTGGAGCCGTCCAAAACAATTCTGCATGAGAGAATGTCATCACATAGATTAGCTCCTCCCATGAGGAGTTGATGTCACAGTCTTTTCATTAGAATGAGGTGTAATTTAGTGATGTTATTTGGTGCAGATGTCATGGTAAGGTCCTAGTGTCAACAGGAAGAGGAATGCATAGAGGCTAGGATTATAACTCAAGATCGATAGAATGGAGGGCAGAAACTCTAACAGTAAGCCCCAAGTTGGGAGATTTTTTTTGCTTTCCCTTTGAAAAAATGAAAGCGCGACCCCTTTTAAAAAAAATAGATCATATCATTGTATAACACAACCCCTCATATACTCTTAGACTGGTATCCTCAGAGAGGAAAAGTCTCGCAGCTCACTCCACTCAAACGGTTGGATTACGGGAAAAGATCGGCTTCTTTATGTTCCTATAGCAGATGATAGTGTATTCACCCCAAGTGCCTCGCTCGTGACCAAACCCTTGGTTCACTCTACTTTGAATATAAGATGAGCATAAGACAGGTGCCTATAAATGAACCCACCCTACGAATGCCATAAAAAATAATGTAAAATACCCACAAGGAAACGAAAGGAAAATATTAAAAAGATTAAAAAAAAAGAGAGTAGAAATCAGGTGGCGGATGAAAGAAATGTTACATTATCTTCTCCATCCTCACCTCCAGGGGGTGCAGGGCATCGGGGAGCCTTTTGGTTCTCTACAATTTCATTATAACCATAGTCGGTGATCTTCAGGACAAATCTTCCATCCACAACACAATTTCGTGACTTCAGTCGCCCGTGTGGGAAATCTCTGTGGTGTAAATATCTCATTCCCTATGATAAACAAAAAAATATTCAATTGATATAAAACAATAAAAACAGAAAAAAATGAAATAGCAAATCATTTCTCCCGAAGACTCCAATGCTGAGCATTCGACACCTCTACATCCACCACCAAGCGCTAGACTTGTTGGGTTTTTATACCTCCTAAATATGTGTCTGTATATAGTATTGCTATTTTGGTGACTTGACTAGTGCTACTGTAAAGGGGTGAAGCACAGGAAGTCGGAGGGGGGGTTGCCTCCGTGTCCAGAACCATTGAGCTGTACAGCAGGTTCCCCGGGGGGGGAGACTTTCTGTGCGGGACAGGAAACAGTACAGGCTGAGGGCGAAAAAGACGGGCGCGCAGGGCTCAGATCAGCGTGTGCAGGGGAGAGAGCAGGATGCAGCTGCACACCGCAGAGGATAGAGCGCTCACTGCCAGTGATCTAAGACAAGTGGACGGGACATAGATATTGCCGCCCGTGAGTACCTGGAAGCGGGATCTTCAGTGAGTAGCGAAGTGCATCCTACAGACCGTGCAGAGACAGTTACCCGCCTGCGCAGCCCCAGTACCTGCGGTGCTGGCACAGAGCCCCTGATTCCTGCTGAGAGACTTATAGAGACACAGAGCCCTTGATTCCTGAGGAGAGACTGTTTAGTTTTGGACGATAGACTCAGAGCAGGGGACACCTGGAATGCCTTGTGTTCCCCTGCCTGTCCTTATTAACCCCCAAGACCCCTGTTGTGGGTCCATAGAGTCTGCAGAGCCTACAGCGACTAGAGACACGACAAGTGCCGCTGCTGACGTCGCCGACGCGGGAGAAGACGACCCTACAAGCAAATTCTCATCAGACTGATAAGTTCCAAGAACACTCGTTCATGACTGTTATTATTTTTGGCTGTTTGATATACTGCTTTAAAACCAGTTTAGGCCTCTTTCACACATCAGGTTTTCGCCGTCAGGCGTGATCCGGCGCTTTTGACAGAAACCGGATCCGGCGAAATGCAATGCCGGATCCGGTTTCCCCCCCATTGACTTGCATTTGCGCCGGATCGCGCCGGATGGCCATGCGTTTCATCCGGTTTTCGCCGGATCCGGCAATGTGTCGCGATCCGGCGTCTGGAAAAAACGGCTACTGTAACGTTTTTTGTCTCCGGCGAAAAAGCCGGACCCGCCGGATCCGGCGCGTCCGGCTTTTTCACACAATGAAAGCCTATGAGCGCCGCAATGCGCCTGATCCGGCGAAAGCCGGATCCGGTGGCCGGATCCGTTTTTTTTGGTCTGAGCATGCTCAGTAGCTCTGCCCACAAGACATATATAAAAGCAAGACAGTGGGACCCACAGCCACACCCAACATGCCACCCAAGACAGCAACCAAGCGCAGCAGGAGAAGGCAGGAGACCACTGCAGCACCATCAGCACCACCACCACCCCAAATGGAGCAGCAAATGGAACATGCTGAGGAGGGGAGGCCAGCAGCAGATGAGAGACGGTAATTATCAAATCCCCCATTCCTCCAAACTAGGGCCATGGAATATCAAGATATTCATTGGCCCTTTGTTTCTCTTTATTCAACAGCCGCCCAAGAGATGCAGCAGCAGCAGCAGCAGCAGCAGAAATGGCATCACTGGCAGCAGCAACAGCAGCAGCAATACCCACAGCCATGGAGTCTGGCCATCAACAGGACAGCACATCTTCTTCTGGGAGCCCTCCCTCGCATCGTCAGCGGTTGACGGTAAGTTTTTATTTCCAAAATCCATCTTCTCTGTAATATTTGTCTATTCATTGCCTTTTATTTCAAAACAGGAATCACAAGATGAAGAGGAGCTCCCAGAAGAAGAAGGAAGGGTTGGACAGACACCTGGAGTGGGCTCACAATTGGTAAGTTTTTTGCATCAAACGCAGAAACACAACATCACACTACACACAACACATAGAAAACAATGTTCTGCAGACCACACACAGCAAACAAATGCCTACATCCAAAGACATAACATTTTTTGTTTTCTTCTCTAGTCTTCCCAATCTGGTGCTCGGCCAAGAGGTCCTCGCAGTGCCTCCCAGGGTCGTCGGCGACAGCAACGCGGCGGTCACCAGCATGTAAGTATAAATATTTTTGCTTTGTTTTTTTGCACTTTTTATTTCATTTCTTTTGTGGAGGCTAATTATGTTATTTTTGTCTTTTTCTTTAACAGCCTTCACAGCGTGCTCCCGACTCTGACGGTGAGGATGGAGGACTCGATGTGGACCACCTCATCGATCTCGTCAGAGAAAGGGAGCCGCTCTGGAATATGGCTGACCGCCGCCACGCTGACCTTATCGTTACCCGACGACTCTGGGAGGAAATCTGTTCGCTCCTTGTGGGCCGCTGGGAGGACCTCGATGTTTGGGCCCAGATTAAAGAGCGTAAGTATATACAGTACCGGTTGCTTGATGTAAACCAGTGTTTCCCGAACTCCAGTCCTCGTGGTCCCCACGGATCATGTGTTCAGGATTTCTATTTACTATGGAAATCCTGAAAACATGACCCCTGGGGACCATGAGGACTGGAGTTTGTGAAACACTGATGTTGTATACTAACCACTCCTTTCTCGTTTCAGGGAACAGAATTGTGAATCGGTGGCGGTCTGTGAGGGATCGTTTCAAGAAGGAGTTCAATAAAGAGATGTGGGCCCCGAGTGGATCTGGAGGACGCAGGAGCAAGTACAAGTACGCACAAGCCCTGTCGTTCCTCCGGGAAACAATGCTCACCAGAAGGTAAATATTACCCACCACATGTGAAAAAAAATGTTAGATGTAACTTTTTTTTTTCAGCCAGGGCCATACCATGTCACTATTTTAATTGTTTTTTTTTCTCTTTATTCCACAGCACGGTGAGCAGCACTCGGGAGCCTGCACGATTGGACCCTTCTGAGGCGATCCCTGAGGAGACCGGCACCGAGGGACACTTCGACCGCCCCGGTACATCTGCACCTTCCCAGCCTTCCCACACATTCGACCCATCTGTCCCATCCACCAGCACAGGAGCATCGTGGCCGCCTACATTACATGAAGCTGCTGGTGAGGAGATCGCTTTCCCTTTACCCCACCCTTCTGCCCCTGCCACCTCTAGTACACCTGCGGGTACTGGGCGGCAGCGGCAGAGGGGTCAGGAAAAGACTTATGCGCAAGAGTTCTTGCATCTGAATGCATCTTTCCAGAACTGTCTAAAAGTCTTGTCAGAGCAAATCTCCGCAGGCTTTCAGCAGATCAACTCCAGCATTCGGGAGGTGAAGACACTTCTGCAAACCATGCATTCAGAAGCAAGATCTTCGCCAAACCACACCTTTTTCAGGTCTGTTGTGGAGCGCATGGCAACACTATCTCCTACCCAGCAGATGCATGTAATGCATTCGTGCCACGGTGCTCTACAGCAGGTTACCTCCCAACCTCCACCTCCCACCACTGTAGTTCCTCCACCTGCACCCCTTCCAGCCACTTTCCATCCTCCCCCTCCTATTACATCTGCACCCCCTCCAGCCACTTTCCATCCTCCCCCTCCTATTACATCTGCACCCCCTCCAGCCACTTTCCATCCTCCCCCTCCTATTACATACCAGCAACCTCACCAGTACCAGCAACCTCCCCAGTACCAGACATCTCCCCACTTCCAGCAACCTGCCCCGTACCAAACTCCTTCCCCGTACCAAACTCCTTCCCCATACAACTTTCCATCAACATCATCTGCTCCTACAGTCCCTGCCCAACCCTCCACTCCACCGCCCACCACCTCTTCTGCCTCCCACATGTCCACCCATTCTGTAGCTTTTTCCACACCTTCACCTCTAACTGTTCCTTCCCCACCACGATCCCAGTCCTCTCTCCACACACCCAGTGTCGAAGTGTCCCGCAGCCCCTCCAGCAGTATTTCCACCCCACACTACACAGATTTGTAATGTGTGTTTTTTAATAAAAATGCCCATTGGGTTTAAAACCTTTATTAAAAAAGTTTTTTGCACTTTAAAAACATTTTACAAAAAAAAAAAAATTTAAATAAAAGTTAAATTATCGTTTCACAATGGTTGTCTGTCATTTCTTTCTGCGGCGAACTATGTTTAAAAAAAAGGTTAAATACAGGGTATTTCAAAGGTAAAAAGGTATTCAAAACCAGGTATATAACTGTGGGTAAATTTTAGCTTTTTGCCACAGTTGTGTTCCTGGTTGTGTTTGAAGCAAAGTATTTCACCTGAAAAGTTGTGTTTATTGTTGGTGATTTCCTACCAATGTACACAACTTTTGTTAAAAGGTGAAATACTTTGCATAAAACACAACCAGGTACACACCTGTGGCCTAAAGCTAAAAATAGTAAGACCATGACAAGATAGCCAACTTTGGTTGGCAAAGGTATATACTGTTGGTCCAGAAGGTACACAAGTTTAGGGCACAAATCTCTCACACTCTGTCATCCCAGTGTACTCTGCCTTGAGGTGACATAAAGTATAGTGCAAAATTGTCCCTGAAACCGTCACAGAACTTCTAGTGGTAATATTTCCAATCACAACATCCATCTTCGCCAGTAACTTGCTCTTCTCTCCAACCTGCACTTTCTTCTCTACAACCTGTCAAAGAAGGGCTGTAGGAACACGCTATATCTAGTCTTCCAGTAGCCAATCCGTTCGGAAGGCCACAAGGGTCAATTTTAAAAACCGGATCCGGCGTAATCCGTCGAAAAACGGATAGAAAAACGGATGAACCGGATGAGACGGATCCGGTTATGTCTGTCAAGAACAAGACGGATCCGGCAGAAAACCGGATCCGGCACATCAGGTTTTACAAAACATTTGCCGGATCCGGCGTTCCGGCACGATGCCGGGTCGCGCCTGACGCCGAAAACCTGATGTGTGAAAGTAGCCTTAACCCCCACTGCTTTCTCCCTGCGAGGAGTATCATATCCCTGTAAATAAAACCCTTTAACTTTTGATCTGTCTTGGTTCCGTAGTGGCATACCAGTACCTGCACGTTTATTACACTACACCTTTTTTTTTTTTTTTTTTTTTAATAGTAATTGTTGAACCCTTTTCTCATTTTAACATCTCAGTCAGACTTGTCTACGTCGTACAAACCTTGATCAAATCTAAAACAAGCGATGATTTGAACATCCAGTCCAGCTTGACGTCTTCGTTCTTCAGTAGATCCTCCAGGCTTCCTCTGGAACAATGCTCAGTCACGATGGCAAAAATGCCACAGTCGGAAAAAAAGCCCAGGAAAGGATTCACATTTTCGTTCCTCAAATCTTTCATCTGCAAAACATAAAGAGGAACAGTCAACTATACATAGGACCTGATTTACATTGATGCCAGTATATCTAAGCCGCCCACTTATTATCGGTCATCTTGTGCACAAATAAGTATACAGTACCATGCGTGATAATTATTGGTACAATACAGAACAGTGCATGAGTAAAAGTCAAAACCTAAGATAAAAACAAAATGAGCAAGTAAATAGTAATAGTTGTAAATAACATAGAGGACTTAGCCGACACTATTTCTATCAAAAAGCATAAAAACCATCCTACCGCGACAGGGTGTACCCAAGCAGGTTGCTAGTGTCAAACCTCACCACGTGTAAGCAGGTCTCAATGTATGAGGGGACAGATCAGGATCCAGACATGACTGTTCAGACACCTGCCCGTGAAAAGCTATGTAGACAAAATGCCCAGCTCAAAAAGGTCTAGGTCCTACTCTGCCCCATCTATATTTAGGTCTGTTCATAAAGGGCGAGATCCCGATGGTATACCTTGTTGTAATGGGATGGATTTTATGCTTTCTTTTTTTTATCAGTGTCCTTTATGTTATTTTTATGTACTATTACTATTTACTTACATACCAGTACATGTTGCCTGTAAAGAAGAAAACTACTGAGGTTTTCAGAAAGAAAAAATTCCCGTATACACATAAGGCCCGATTCATTATTGCATTTTTGGCTTTCTTTGTCGCATTTTAAGTCTTTTCAGCCTTTTTTGTTTGTACCATATTTATCTTTGTATTTGAGCCTTTTTTTAAGTCACTTTTTATGTGTTTGTCTAGTTCTTTTTAAGTGAACTTAAAAAATGTAGCTAATACTAGAGAAGAGAGAAAGAGGATTCAAAAAGATCTAAACAAATAGGAACTGTGAGCAGCAACTAACAGAATGGTTTTTAACAGGGAAAAATGCAAAGTACTACATCTGGGCAAGAATAATGAAAAAAAGCATATAAAGAATGGGAAGAATAGGGCTAAGCAACAGCATGTGAGAAAAAGACTTGGGTATAATAATAGATAACAGACTGAACATAAGTCAACAGTGTGATGCAGCAGCAAAAAAAAGGCAAACACAGTTCTTGGATGTATTAAGAGAAGCATAGAGTCTAGATCACGTGAAGTAATTATCCCCCTCTACTCCTCCTTTGGTCAGACCTCATCTGGAATTCCGTGTCCAGTTCTGGGAACCACATTTTAAAGAAGACATTGAAAAACTGGAGCAAATTTACAGAAGAGCTACTAGGATGGTGAGTGGACTGCAAACTATGTCCTATGATGAACAGTTACAGGATCTGGGAATGTTTAGCCTCTTAAAAAGAAGACTGAGAGGAGACTTAATAGTTGTCTACAAATATCTGAAGGGCTGTCACAGTGTAGAGGGATCATAATTATTCTCATTTGCACATGGAAACATGAGAAGCAATGGGATGAAACGGAATGGGAGGAGACAGATTATATATTAGAAAAAAACTTTTTGACAATGAGGGTGATCAATGAGTGGAACAGGCTGCCACAAGAGGCGGTGAGTTCTCCTTCAATGGAAGTCTTCAAACAGAGGCTGGACAGACATCTGTCTGAGATGATTTAGTGACTCTGGCATTGAAGGTCCCTACTCCCTTCCAACTTTACCATTCTATGATCCTATAATTCTAAGTTCTCTAACCATCACGTGATTTCATGTATGCCTAAAATTTTGAAAAGTTTTAGCGTGATATGTGACTTTTTGCATTAAAAAGTCACAAAATACAGTGGGTACGGAATGCATTCAGACCCCTTTACATTTTTAACTCTTTGCTTCATTGCAGCCATTTGGAAAATTCAAAAAAGTTCATTTTTTTTCTCATTAATGTACACTCTGCACCCCATCTTGCCTGAAAAAAAACAGAAATGTATACATTTTTGCAAATTTATTGAAAAAAAAACCTGACATTTCACATGGTCATAAGTATTCACACCCTTTGCTCACACGCTCATATTGAAGTCACATGCTGTCCATTTCCTTGTGATCCTCCCTGAGATGGTTCTACTCCTTCATTGGAGTCCAGCTGTGTTTAATTATACTGATAGGACTTGATTTGTAAAGGCGCACACCTATCTATATAAGACCTCACAGCGCATGTCACACCAAATGAGAATCATGAGGTCAAAGGAACTGGCCAAGAAGCTCAGAGACAGAATTATGGCCAAGGTTACAAAAGAATTTCTGCAGTACTCAAGGTTCCTAAGAGCACAGTGGCCTGCATAATCATTTAATGGAAGAAGTTTGGGACCACCTGAAGTTTTCCTAGACTTGGCCATCCAGCCAAACTGAGCAATCGTGGGAGAAGAGCCTTGGTGAGAGAGGTAAAGAAAACCGCAAGATCACTGGGGCTGAGCTCCACAGATGCAGTAGGGAGATGGGAGAGAGTTCCACAAAGTCAACTATCACTGCAGCCCTCCACCAGTCGGGCCTTTATGGCAGATGGAAGCCTCTCCTCAGTGCAAAACATATGAAAGCCCGCATAGAGTTTGCTAAAAAAAAACACATGAAGGACTCCCAGACTATGAGAAATAAGATTCTCGGTCTGATGAGACAAAGATAGAACTTTTTGGTGACAAATCTAAGTGGTGTGCGTGGAGAGAACCAGGCACCGCTCATCACGTGCCCAATACAATCCCAACAGTGAAGCATGGTGGTGGCAGCATCATGCTATGGGGTGTTTTTCAGCTACAGTGACAGAATGACTGGTTGCAGTTGAAAGAAGCATGAATGTGGCCAGGTACAGAGATATTCTGGATGAAAACCTCTTCCAGAGTGCTCTGGACCTCAGACCTGGCCGAAAATTCACCTTCCAACAAGACAATGACCCTAAGCACACAGCTAAAATAACAAAAGAGTGGCTTCAGAACAACTGTGTGACCATTCCTGACTGGCCCAGCCAGAGCCATGACCTAAACCCAATTGAGTGTGGCGCCCCTGAGGGTTCAGTTGCCACAGAGATACTGCACCTCCTCCTGAGGTGTGGTGCCCCACCATCCAGGTAAGGTGGGAACTCCTGACCACACTCCAACACTCGCATCCCACACAGCACAGTAGTTCAGCAAAGTCACATTGCGGCTCCCTGCTTGGAGTGTAGCAGAGCACCTTTGGTGGCTCCCTGCTTGGAACACTAAACGTGCTGGGAGGTGGGTGGAGTTTAGAATACATAAAAGAGTGGGAAGGTTTTGAATTTCAGGGAGTTCGAGGTCAGTCAGCCGGAGAGTCACTCAGAGAGGAGTGAGGAAAGGAGATCCACGGAAGAGGGATGGAGGATGGAGTGCTGCAGCTGCCTCAGTGATCTGAGCCAGCTGGCACGGGAAAGGAAAGAAGGAGAAAGACATTGAACCTGATCTTCCATAAGAAGGAAAGAATAGTATGGAACGTAGGAGTAAAAGGGAACAGAGGATGTGGGTTAGAGGAAGAACCCTGCCTAGAAGTTCTAAGCGCAAGGCCGGGGCCCGGTCCCTGAGGTTGTATGAACACTAATGGTTCTGCAGCAGACACCGGTAAAGTAGTGGGCTGTAAATGCACTACTCCCATCTAAGACTTGGGGGCACAACAGCAACATTGATAGTGACCCGGGACTCAGGAGTAGAGTGTCCCCGAAGCAGGCTACAGCTGTCTGCCGTACAAGTAGAGTTCTTGGGAACATCTGTCAGGAGGAACTCCAGTGTAACTCAGTACTAGTAGATCTTCACACTTAATGGCGCTATAGAGGAGACGTTCAGAAAGGCACATGTTGGCGGAGTGGTGGAAGGGAGCGTCCTATCTTGCCTGAAGGTCGACTGAGCCCCTGACCCGGGGGACACAGCACGGAGGCAGACACCTGTGTGTACTACAGACTGTGAGTAAAGCTTTGGAACTACAAGCCTTGGTGTCCTCCATTCATTCCTGCACCCACACCCCTGGTACCGCTACATCTGGGTACCCGCTTCTACACTGCCTGCGCCTCTCAGCTACCCCTACATCTACACTGCCCTGGGACTACAGCTCCACCTGTGGGGAGCTTCACCATCTTGGCTGCAACACACCACCAGTCCCAGAGGATCTGCATGCAGCGTCGGCCTAACATCTCACTTGCCGAACACCACAGGTGGCGTCATGAACTATTCATAAACTCTATTCACCCCTTTTTGCCATGGAGCCCCAGGGCCACGGACCGGGTAACAGCTTCCGTGACAACTTCCATTGAGATCAACGGGCCCGGTAGCGAGTACCCCGCTAGCCCTGGCCGGGGCGCTCCATGAGCATCTCTGGAGAGACCTGAAAATGGCTGTCCACCAACGTTCACCATCCACCCTGACGGAACTGGAGAGGATCTGCAAGGAAGAATGGCAGAGGATCCCCAAATCCAGGTGTGAAAAACTTGTTGCATCATTCCCAAGAAGACTCATGGCTGTACTAGCTCAAAAGGTGCGTTTACTCAATACTGAGCAAAGGGGCTGAATACTTATGACCATGTGAGATTTCAGTTTTTCTTTTTTAATAAATTTGCAAAAATTTCTAGATATCTGATTTTTTTCAGTCAAGATGGGGTGCAGAGTGTACATTAATAAGTAAAAAATGAACTTTTTGAATTTACCAAATGGCTGCAATGAAACAAAGAGTGAAAAATTTAAAGGGGTCTGAATATTTTCCATACCCACTGGAGGTTAAAGACAAAAATAAAGAGAATTTTGTATTTATGACTGTACAGTACAGTAAAGTGAAACAATGAAGTCTGCTACATAGTGACCAAATAAAAGCTCCACACATAAAGTATTCTAATAATATGATCATGTGATACACACTGCTCAAAAAATAAAGGGAACACTTAAACAACAGAATATAACTCCGAGTAAATCAAACTTCTGTGAAATCAAACTGTCCACTTAGGAAGCAACACTGACTGACAATCAATTTCACATGCTGTTATGCAAATGGAATAGACAACAGATGCAAATTATTGGCAATTATCAAGACACCCTCAATAAAGCAGTGGTTCTGCAGTTGGGGACCACAGACCACATCTCAGTACCAATGCTTTCTGGCTGATGCTTTGGTCACTTTTGAATGTTGGTTGTGCTTTCACACTCGTGGTAGCATGAGATGGACTCTACAACCCACACAAGTGGCTCAGGTAGCGCAGCTCATCCAGGATGGCACATCAAAGCGAGCTGTGGCAAGAAGGCTTGCTGTGTCTGTTAGTGTAGTGTCCAGAGGCTGGAGGCGCTACCAGGAGACCGGCCAGTACACCAGGAGATTTGGAGGGGGCCGTAGGAGGGCAACAACCCAGCAGCAGGACTGCTACCTCAGCCTTTGTGCAAGGAGGAACAGGAGGAGCACTGCCAGAGCCCTGCAAAATGACCTCCAGCAGGCCACAAATGTGCATGTGTCTGCACAAATGGTTAGAAACCAACTCCATGAGAATGGTCTGAGGGTCCGACGTCCACAGATGGGGGTTGTGCTCACAGCCCAACACTGTGCAGGACGATTGGTATTTGCCAGAGAACACAGTGTTTGGCAGATTTGACATTGACGCCCTGTGACATTAATGCCCTGTGCTCTTCACAGATGAAAGCAGGTTCAGACTGAGGACTTGTGATAAACATGACAGAGTCTGGAGACACCGCATAGAATGTTCTGCTGCCTGCATCATCCTCCATAATGACTGGTTTGGCAGTGGGTCAGTAATGGTGTGGGGAGGCATTTCTTTAAAGGGCACCACAGCCCTCCATGTGCTAGCCAGAGGTACTCTGGCTGCATTAGGTACCAGGATGAGATCCTCAGACCCATTTTGAAACCACATGCAGGTGCACTGGGTCCTGGGTTCCTTCTGATGCATGACAATGCTAAACCTCATGAGGCTGAAGTGTGTCAGCAGTTACTGCATGATGAAGGCATTGAAGCTATGGACTGCCCTTTCCCCAGACCTGACTCCAATCGAGCACATATGGGACATCATGACTCGTTCCATCCACCAACGCCAGTGTGCACCACAGATTGTCCAGGAGTTGTCTGTTGCTTTAATCCAGGTCTGGGAGGAGATGCCTCAAGAGAACATCCGCTGCCTCATAAGGACCATGTCCAAACATTGAAATGAGGTCGTACAGGCATGTGGAGGCCACACACACTACTGAGCATCATTTCCTTGTCTTGAGGCATTTCCACTGAAGTTGGATCAGCCTGTAATTTGATTCTCCACTTTGATTTTGAGTATCGTTCCAAATCCAGACCTCCATGGAATATTAATTTTGATTTACATTGATCATTTTTATTTTTATCATTCTCAATGCATTTTACTATGTAATGATTAAAGATTTATAACTGGAATATTTCATTCACTGACTTCTAGGATGTGGTATTTTAGTGTTCCCTTTATTTTTTTAAGCAGTGTATAAATAATACTGCTATACAAATGAAAGCTGATTTTTAACAGTCACAAGCTCCAGGTGGTAGACTCTCCGTGATGCCAACTGCAGCAATGGTGATTGATGCACGGGTTGAAAGCCCGTTAGGCCATTCCTGACTTTGATACTGGAACCATAGGGTGCTATTAAAGCACACTGGTGCCAATTTGACTCAAATATCTGTACTCTGCAATAAATCTCCCCCATCACATCACGGAGGAAAGAAGAAAGAGTCACCAGCTTTAAAGTAACTAGTTGGCAGGTATCCATTATTTATTGGAGAATATTAACCAAAGTAATCATCTTACCTTGCGTAATGTGCTGGTTGTGCTCTGCCGCAGCTCGTGGTACGCACCTGGCTCAAATTTCTTTAGCCAAACCCAATCTCCCTACAAAGTAATAGCACATCATAAATCAGAAACACTAAAGTAATAAAGTAATTTATGCATTACAATTGAGACAAGAGTTGAAACTCAGGATCAGTAATGTAATGTATGTACACAGTGACTGCACCAGCAGAATAGTGAGTGCAGTTCTGGGGTATAATACAGGATGTAACTCAGGATCAGTAATGTAATGTATGTACACAGTGAATGCACCAGCAGAATAGTGAGTGCAGCTCTGGAGTATAATACAGGATATAACTCAGGATCAGTAATGTAATGTATGTACACAGTGACTGCACCAGCAGAATAGTGAGTGCAGCTCTGGGGTATAATACAGGATGTAACTCAGGATCAGTAATGTAATGTATGTACACAGTGACTGCACCAGCAGAATAGTGAGTGCAGCTCTGGAGTATAATACAGGATGTAACTCAGGATCAGTAATGTAATGTATGTACACAGTGAATGCACCAGCAGAATAGTGAGTGCAGCTCTGGAGTATAATACAGGATGTAACTCAGGATCAGTAATGTAATGTAATGTACACAGTGACTGCCCCAGCAGAATAGTGAGTGCAGCTCTGGAGTATAATACAGGATGTAACTCAGGATCAGTAATGTAATGTATGTACACAGTGACTGCACCAGCAGAATAGTGAGTGCAGCTCTGGGGTATAATACAGGATGTAACTCAGGATCAGTAATGTAATGTATGTACACAGTGACTGCACCAGCAGAATAGTGAGTGCAGCTCTGGAGTATAATACAGGATGTAACTCAGGATCAGTAATGTAATGTATGTACACAGTGAATGCACCAGCAGAATAGTGAGTGCAGCTCTGGAGTATAATACAGGATGTAACTCAGGATCAGTAATGTAATGTAATGTACACAGTGACTGCCCCAGCAGAATAGTGAGTGCAGCTCTGGAGTATAATACAGGATGTAACTCAGGATCAGTAATGTAATGTATGTACACAGTGACTGCACCAGCAGAATAGTGAGTGCAGCTCTGGGGTATAATACAGGATGTAACTCAGGATCAGTAATGTAATGTATGTACACAGTGACTGCAAGAGCAAAATACTGAGTGCAGCTCTGGGGTATAATACAGGATGTAACTCAGGATCAGTAATGTAATGTATGTACACAGTGACTGCACCAGCAGAATAGTGAGTGCAGCTCTGGAGTATAATACAGGAGGTAACTCTGGATCAGTACAGGATCAGTAATGTAATGCATGTACACGGTGACTGCACCAGCAGAATAATAAGTGCAGCTCTGGGGTATAATACAGGATGTAACTTAGGATCAGTAATGTAATGTATGTACACAGTGACTGCACCGGCAGAATAATGAGTGCAGCTCTGGAGTATAATACAGGATGTAACCCAAGATTAGAGATAGACAAACCTGAACAGTAAAGTTTGACGTCCGTACCTAACATCTACTTCTTCCACAGGAAGTCCGTGTTATTTTTCGGGTTCGACCCCTCCAAATACCGGATGTTTGTCTCACTGTCATGTGCATGAGAGCGCGGCAAACACCGCTTCTGACCGGCGGTAAAATCATCACCGCCGGTCAAACAGCTACAGTCCCCATGCAGTCAAAAGACAGCATGAGCCCGCAGCTGTGAATGGAGGTATAAAGTTTACCTCCGGTCAATGGTATCAGCTGAAGGGACTATTGCTATTTTTGATAACCAGCCAGGTAAAACTCACAGATGGGGGCTGCAACTCTCAGCTGTCAGCTTCAGCAAGGCTGGTTATCCAGAACAGAGGGTTCCCCACACCATATTTTTTAATTATTTAAATAAATAATCTAAAAAAAACAGAGTGGGGTCTCCCCTACATTTTTGACAACCAGCTAAAGCAGACAGCTGGGGGCTGGAATTCTCAGGCTGATAAGAGGCCATGGATATTTACCACCTAGCTTAAAAATAGCAGCCCACAGGTTCCCAGAAAAAGCGCATCTATTAGATGCTCCAATTCTGGCAATTAGCCTCGCTCTTCCCACTTGCCCTGTAGTGGTAGCAAGTGGGGTTCATATCTGTGGCCTTGAGACACCTATCCGTTACTAATCCTATAATTACAGTATATGGTAAATAAAGACACAGTCAGAATAAAGTCTTTTATTTGAAATAAAACAAAGCACATTTTTACTTTTTTATTGAAAAATAACAAACACAGTTATACTCACCTAATGCCTAACTCCACTGGATCCCTTGTGTCCTTTAATAAAACAAAAATAAATAGTAACAATATCCCTCACATGTCTGTCATTCTGTCCCACACCGTAATCCATGTCTAAACAGTTTTCAACCTGGACGGTGCCAATATGCGACTGTCCAGGCTGAGAACCACTAGGGAATGAGCTGATGTGAGCGCAGCCTCAGTGACTAGCAGTGATGTCTTCGAGGTTACTGCCAGTCACTGAGGCTGCATTCCAAGCCAGGCCCCTGAACTGCGGTGACCTCGGTTAGATCCCCGCTAAAAGAAAGAAAGTCTCACAGGGCAGAGGCGAGTTCACTGCAATTCACTAGGATTTCACTGTCGTGAATTTGAATTGCCCTGAAAACTGAGAGTTGAAACCCCCAGCTATGAGCTTTGCCTGGCTAGTTATCAAAAATACAGGGAACTCATGCTGTTTTTTTTTCTTAATTATTTATTTAGAGCATAGGGGAATCCCAAACAAACAGGCAAGCCTCACATTTGTTGAGGCTGTCTAACAGCAGCAAATCATGCAGCTGCAGGGACTCGAACATAATATACGAGCATGCCCAGATGTTCGGACAACACCCGACCATGCTCGGAAAAGACGTTATCCAAGCACGTTCGCTCATCACAAATATCCACACTATTTATTGTTGAATTTTATTTCTAAAGAGATTATCCATCCATTCATCGACTTTTTCCAAGCAGCCAATTTAAGACTGGTGGTGTTCGAATCAAAATCCTACTGTCTGTAAAACCATCTTCTAATCAATGGTTGGTTCTTGCAATGTAGAAAAAAGGTTTTGCTTCAATGGAAATCCCTAATATTTAATGACATTTCAATATTCGGACCAGCAAAATGTCTTTTTAATAACACATCTGTATCTAAGAATTAACGTTTCCAAATCTTGAGGGCACAAGTTAGAAAATGGCACTTTGCGCCCCAAGGCACCCGGCATCAATTCTGGAATTCCCGAATACAAGTTTGTCTCTATAATTGGAATGTAAGCCCTCTTGCATCTTGAAGAACTCACATTGAGCAGATAGAAACAAAGAGAAGATTTGGTTGATACCTTTGTGATTTAATTAAAGAAACTACAAAGAATTTGCCCGCATCCTCCACCATTTACAGACCAACACTACTTTCCTAAATAATCCAGGAGTGCTGATTCTACTTCTCCTATCTCAAGTTGTGAGGAGACCAACCTGGAAGTGGTGTAAGAAAACCTGGTATCCCTGGTAGTCACCCTTTAGTGCCCATCTCAACTTTGCAGCAAGATATTTCCAAAACACCCTGAGTGTGGCCGCAGTTAGGAGCAACTGATAAAATCCATGAAATGTGCGTAGATTAGGACAGGTAAAGATCACTCAATGCTAAAGATTAGCAGCAGGTCAGGGCAGGCGGCAAACAAAACTCAACATCGAGGTACAAACCAGTTTGACACTGAAGAACAGCTTTGCAGAATCTTGATCAATAAAACCTTTAAGTGGATGTCCCCCTTTCAGAAAATCGTAATACTTGGGTGTAGTTTGTTACAACCAAATAAACCGAGCTTAATCACTGTCCCGGGTTCACCGTTGAGTCTCCGCCAATGCAGACTGCAATGTTGGCGTCACGTCGACAGCGCTGCAGCCAGTTGTTGAGCTGCCTGTATGGCTGGAACTCCCTGCTCACAGATGCCGAGCTCACCGACTGGCTGCAGCTCTGTCAATGTGACTTCAGTACTGCACACGATAACTGACAGCGGGAGCAGAGGTAGAGACTAGACTTGAGAACAGTGAGTAAAGATCAGTTTGCGAACCTAAGGACTGTAATTTTCTGAAAGGGGACCACAACTTAATGTTCGGCCCAAGAGGTTTTGTAGGAAGGTTTCCCTAAGTATCTCGGGTCAGCTGAGTATTAGTTGAGGATCAATGCACTAGGCTGAACGCCGACCTTGTAAGAGACGTAGAGAAAGCAACAGTGCATACTCTTATAGGTGCCGGAAAAGGATCAAGACAGTAGAAGACGGGGCAGGAGGACACTGCTGGTAGACTAGGGACTGACGGTAAGGCACCATGAGACATAAAGGTCCCCAATATATTGCCAATGACATATTTCGGAAATAATTATTACCAAATTTTGTACCCAAGCGACAAATTTTGGACATTACCTACAATAAAGAGGTACTGTATTTGGGGTGCAGACAATATGCAAAGAGGCCGATGTGAATTGATTGATTGAGAAGGGGGTTGGACACGATGACCCCGTAGGTCACTTCCAACTCTAACATTCTACGATTCTATGAGTTTTCCTACAATTTCCAGGTGTTGACTTTGCCCCTAGAATGAAATACGCTACTTCCATACTATGTAAGGATAAAAAAAAATCTTGATTTTTAGTGCCGCCTTACCTCATACACGGCCACGTTGGAGTTCTCATGGGTGACCCCCGTGCTTCTAGTGGACAGTGAGCGCGCCATAGATTTCAGGCTTTTGCAGTCGGAACCACTTTTGGTGTCACTCAGATTGTCAATATTCAGCTTCTATAATAAAGCGAAATATTATATCAGGACATTTTCAATTAAGGCAGTTCTCTAATATTCTAAAAAACAATGGAAACTTTCTTACATGATGAGCAGCAGAGTAAGATCTCTGGATTGGGGTGGTCTGACTAGATTATAAAAAATTCCACTTTTTAAAATCAAAATTAGATTGATTTGTACATATTTGATCCTTTGCCATTAATCTAAAACACTTTATTATTATTATGATTTACCTCTCCATTAGGATCCATTAGGATTTAGTCCACATCCCGGGGGTTTATTATACCTCTCTACTTATGATACAAATACAAACGTAATTCCCATGTAATGCGGAAGGACATATGACAATTTTATAATCCGCCTCCAATCCCTCCATGTAAATATCTCACAGCCCTGCATCCGATTTCCAAAAAGCCAAACCACGTTTTCTTGCAACACCTCTCCACACTTCTTATAAGCCCCCTCATAGTGCACTTTCACACATGGGCTCCATAGACTGATAAAGCATCGTGGCGTCATGCCAAAGAAAATTTCCAATAGAGCTTTGTGACTACATGCATAGGCTCCAATCAGGCATTTCTACAGGGGTTATTTTTATGAGAAAGAAGATGATGACGGTGAAGGAGAAGGAAGGGGAAAATAATGGAAAAAGTAAGAAGAAGGATGAAGAAGATGATAGACTAAATAATAAGAAGATGATGGGAAAAAAGAAAGAAGAATCTGATGTAGTAGAAGGAAGAAGAAGATGAGAGTTGGAGGAAAAAGATGATGGAGTAGACGAAAGAAGACGATGGAGTAGATGAAAGAAGATAGATGAAGAAGATGTTGGAGTAGGAGGAAGAAGAATGAGAAGACGGAGTAGAAGGAAAAGAAGAATCTGATGTAGTAGAAGGAAGAAGAAGATGAGAGTTGAAGGAAAAAGATGATGGAGTAGACGAAAGAAGACGATGGAGTAGATGAAAGAAGATGGATGAAGAAGATGTTGGAGAAGGAGAAAAAAATGAGAAGATGGAGTAGAAGGAAAAGAAGATGTTGGAGTAGGAGGAAGAAGAATGAGAAGATGGAGTAGAAGGAAAAGAAGAAGATGATGGAGTAGAAAGAAGAAGAAGGAATAAGAAGAATATTATGGAGCAAAAGGAAGAAGAAGGAGATGATGGAGTAGAAGGAAGAAGAAAATGGAGTTAAAGGAAGAAGATGGAGTTGAAGGGAAAAAATTATGACGTAGAAGGAAGAAGAGTATGACGGAGTAGAAGAAAGAAGAAGATGTTGATGGATGACAAAGAAGATGACGATAATGATTTAAAGAAGTTTCCACTACATTTTACAGTAACTTAGACTTGTTTTGCCCAGTGGTGGCTTATTAAACTAACAAAAAAAGTTGTATTCACCTTCCTGATATGTGCCGCTCCACCACTTTCTGAGCTGTGTTCCTTACCCCACTGATAGCATCAACATCTGATAGGAAAGGGAGAAGAGAGTGGGCATTATGTGTTGGCAGCACCCAGTCATCGCCCGCTGATGCTCCATGATGGATGCTGATACTGACAGTCCAGTAATGGACACTGCTATGAGAATGAAGGAGCAGCGCCCTACAGAACGGTACTAAGTACACTATTTTTTTTATTTTTTTTATTTTCTTACACCACTTTTCCCCAGTGCTGAATGATTACTAGTTAAAATGTGGTGGAAATTATCTTTAAAGATAAGGAGGACGACGAATCTGATGATGGATACGAACTTGAATCTGATGATGGATATGAACTTGAAGCAGAATAAAGAAGTTATGATGTTGGATAATAAAGCAGATAAAAAAAAAACAGGAAAAGATGGAGGAAAAGGGGAAGGAGAAGGGATGAAATATAAAAAGGAAATAAGCACTAGTTGTCTACACTTATCCATTTACCTTCACACTCAGCTTTGGGTTGATAAATGTCAGGTCATCCAAAGACAAGAGTATTTTGTTGGGTCCCTTCACCAGTTGGATCTGAAGGATTCTGTGTCTGGAATAGAACAGAAATGGTCACTTTTGTAGGATGTCTCATAGATCTCCTAATTGCATGGACCTCTCTTGCTCATAGCGAGGGGAGAGCTGAGCAACAGATGTCCCCATACCATAGCAGAGACTATAGGCGAGGGTTGACCTTAGGGGACATCTTATTACTTTGGCAGGACAATGTGTCTATGGGTATTTGTAGTTCAGCAACTAAATCATCAGCCTGCTAGTACTAAGCGGGGTCATGCTCTCCTGCACCATAAGAGGTCAGTCTGCTGCCAAAATCCTATGTATCCATATCATTATAAGACTTTCCTATTAAACTAATGCTGCTAGTGCCCAACTCATACTCAGTAGCCGGGGTGCCCAACCCATACCCAGTAACCAGGGCTCCTGACCCATACCCAGCAACCGGGGCGCCCGACCCATACTCAGCAACCGGGGCGCCCGACCCATACCCAGCAACCGGGGTGCGCAACCATTACCCAGCAGCTGGATGCCCAACCCATACTCAGCAGGTGAGGTGCCCAGCCCACACCCAGCAGCCGGGGCACCCAACCCATACCCAGCAGCTGGGGGGCCCAAACCATAGTCAGCAGGTGGGGCACCCAGCCCACACCCAGCAACCTGGGCACACAACCCACACACAGGATGCACAACCCACACCCAGCAGCCAGGGCGCACGACCCTCCATCCCCTAAATACACCCACTAATAATGTACATTTATACTTCCCATGTCCACCTGGCTTAAAACATGACACACATAGGATTATAGGAGAGTAATCCCTGAGCTGAGAACATTACACTCTCTAAATAACATAAACTACTACTTTCCAAATCATTTATATTTTCATGTTTTGAGAATTTTGAACAAGTTTAACAATAGTCACAAATTAAATCCTGGAGATTATTGCAGTGTGACATCAGTCAGAGATGAGCAACTAGCCCCGCAGGACTGATAAGGAGCATCACGAGAGAGACACCGTGTATTACAGCAGGCCTACACAACATATGACCTGAGGGCTGTATGTGGCCCCCCAAAGTGTGTTGTGCAGCCCATGGAGCTGCCCGGGAGACCCTGCTCCCTCCTTCCTAAATTCTAATGTGTTTGCATCTTTCAGACACGACTACATTTGAAAACTGCAGGGACAACGGTGGATCCTACCGGGACACTGTGGGGACATTATGAGGAAATTAGGGGGTTGTGAATGGGGTCTTTATGCTCAGAGGTAGTGTGGGGGAGATATGTAGAGGTGCAATTTGGGGGGATATTTTGAAGACGGTAGTATGAGGGACATTATAGAGAGGAGCAGTGTGCGGGGGATATTTTGTACCGGAAGCACAATGAGGGGCAATTATTTATTCTGGAGCGCAGAATGGGGGATATTTATATTTATGGGACCGTATAATGATACTTTTATTTCTAAGGGCAACATGTCGGGAAGTGCTGCTGAAGACAAAGAAGAGGAAAGTCTGTAGAGATGTGCTCTCGGTGTAAAATGTCATCATGGCATCTGTACTACACGGTGACAAAAGGGATGGGAACAAATTGAATCAGAGAAGATGTCACTTATGAGGTACCATCCTTACCATTTGTAAGGACATACTGGGAATAGTAGGTTCAAGCGATACAATTATATATGGGGCTGACCTGACATTATAGTTGATCACTGTATTAAGCTTGGTGCTGTATACATGTACTGATGGTGGGTTCTGGAGCTGCATTCATGTACTGATGGTGGTTCTGGTGCTGCATTCATGTACTGATGGTGGTTCTGGTGCTGCATTCATGTACTGATGGTGGTTCTGGTGCTGTATTCATATATTAATGGTGGTTCTGGAGCTGCATACATGTGGTGACATAGCTTCATGGCTATGTTAAAATTTAAAAAGCCTCAAAAGTTGGAGATTTGAGATCATGAAGACGATTTGGCGAGCTTCTCCTGCAAAAACTCAGTTTAAGTTGGTATGCATTCATACTGATTTGTTTTTGGAGCAGGAACTCTCCAAATCCTCCTCAAATACTGAAAACCTGGTTTTGGTGCTGTATTAATGGTGGTTCTAGTCATGTATTCTTGCAAGTTCCCCATTTTTTGTGATCCTTCGGATTAGTTCAGTATGGCAACGTGGCCCTTGGACCAAAAAAATATTATAAGAGAAATGTGTTGAGGGTGTGCGTGTGCGACATTGTTGCTGGATCTGATACCTCCTTCTTCGTTTTCAGTGCACTCCTGCTCCATTTTCCCATTTCAATCAATGAGCCAGACCAGTCCTTATAAACAATGTCCATTTTTTACACAGCCGCACTGGTAAACAGGGAATAACAGGTTATATATTTTCCTTCTTCATCTTCCACACAATACACCCACTCCTTTCTCAGAGTTACAGTTGGCGTTTTGCTCCTGGCAACAGGTACCGCAGGGGGCACTGAGCGAAGTTGAAATTACCTACGTTTTCTAAGGGGTAGAGTCATATTGGTCCATGTGTGTCACTATGATCCTGGATCGCCGGCTAGGGCAGTGGGGTACTCGGTACCAGGCCGGTCCTTAACGGGATGTATCATGGCAGCAGTGACCCGGTACGTGGCCCTGGGCGTCCAATTAAAGGGATATTTACAGGGAAATAAAGTTTATAAAAAAAGTGGTATTCGGTCAGGGGACCGACGCTACTATGCAGAGATGGTTTAGCGCTCCACAGGTAGAGCTGTATCCCAGGGCAGCTTGGATGTAGATGTTAAAGGTGAGGATGGTGAATGTGGTGCAGGGTAGGTGATGCAGAAATGATTCAGAAGACACAGCTGGGTGCAGTTTCTAAAGCTTTACTCACAGTTCTTGTGTACACAGGTGCCCGCTTGGTGCCGTGTCCTCCAGGTGAAGGGTCCAGCAAACTCCCAGGTAGATCAGGATACACCTTCCCAGGACTCCTTTCTGTATATGCCTCTCCTGGCTGTCTCACTGTGCTGGCTTTCAGCCCTTCCTGCCCAACACCTCAGTCAGTGTCACGAGCCAGCAGCCGTAGACCCTGTCAGGTAACGTCCTCTCTGCGTCCCCTTGCTCCTATGTGGCAGCCTTTTCAGTGAAGATAACTGTGGCTGTGGCTGGAGCACCTAGAGGTGCCCCTGCCTCCAGCTTACTAGCTGAGTCTGGTGATTTCTCCACTAGTATCAGGGGCCGGTACCCCACTGCGACCTGGTCCCTTCACCTAATGGTAGTCAGCATGGATACGGGTCCCACGGGTGGACTTCTCACTACCCGTGTCCCAAGGACCCTTGCTCTCTTCTGGGAGCTTCCTTCTGTCTCTCCCTTTCAGCTTTCTCTCTGCAGCTCTTTCTGACAGGGAGCTGGCTCACAGCACGTCTGCTTACTTTCACTTTCTCCTGATGTCTGACTCACTCTTTCTGCACTGTTCTTTCCTGCTCTGTTAGCTCCCCCTCTCTCTTCCTACCTTCTCCACCCACTTCCCCCACACCCTTTACTATCCAGCCAGGGATGAGACCATCCTCTCTTAGGGTACGTCCAGGGTGCCCTGCTGCAATAGTCTGTGTTGGGTGCAGGTGTTAGAGTCCTGGGTGGTGCTCCCTCCTTACCTGAGAGTGGGATACCACACCTCTGGGTAAGGTGCAGTGCCTCTGTGGCGACTGAACCCTCAGGGGCGCCACAATCCCAATACCCTGATACTTTGCCTATATCAGTCCCAGGGGTCATTCGTTGAGCAAATACTCCCTGTTTCAGTACTCACAGCAGAGTGCTACCTTTTCCCAATGTCCCCCTTTTCCGCTGGACCATACGCTTCCCGGACTTATAAGCTTTCATTTTTGCAGGGGTCCCCAATTGCCTGTGATGTCCTGCTGCCTCTTTGGCTTCTTTCTATGCCGTCCTCCCTACTCCCTGGGGACAGTCATGCAGTTAACGCTGCAGGAACCTGACACACGCAGCGGCCATAGGGATAAAATATTTTTATATGATTATAAACACAAATATAACCACACACAAAAGTATCCTTCAGCACACTTGCCTTGAAATCTTCTTGAGGGGGACAGGACTACTTGTCCACCCTCTTACACTAGGTTCCAGCAGCTACTTCTGCCTCACGTGATCACTAGGTTTTAGGGAGGGAGTGCTGAAAGTGCTTCCTAACACAAGTGCTGATGATTGAGAAGGCAGAGAGGGTAATAAACCATATTTGCTTTGTCTGTGAGGAGTCTGGCTGTGTCTGACAGTCAGCTCTCCAACCCCCAGTGTGGCATGATCTCCTGCAAGCTGCTAACTCTGCACTGACATTTTAGAATGTGAGTGGAGAGTAAAGTATAAACCTCCTGGACATTTATAGTCTATGGGTCCTCCAGAATTAGTTAAAAATATTTTACAATTTGTATAATCATCTCCTATTTGTAACAGACTACAAACAATCCTTGAGTAGTCTGATCTTACCATTATGTGTTGCCCTCTTCCCTCTGATTTCTCACCTACTGTCATTAAAGGGGATCTGTCATCCATTTTAGCATTATCAGCTGTGGCCACCGCCATCAGGGGCTTATCTACAGCATTCTGTAATGCTGTAGATAAGCCCCCGATGTAACATGAAAGATAAGAAAAAGGAGTTAGATTATACTCACACTGGCATTCGGTCCGGTTCGATAGGTGTCGCCGTCCTGTCCGGCACCTCCCATCTTCATACGATGATGTCCTCCTCCTTGCTTCTCCCTCGTATCCGGCGCAGGCGTACTTTATAGACCCTGTTGAGGACAGAGCAGAGTACTGCAGTGCGCAGGCGCTGGACCTCTCTGACCTTTCCCGTAGCCTGCGCACTGCAGTACTTTACTCTGCCCTCAACAGGGCACATAAAGTACACCTGCACCAGAGCCGAGGGAAAAGCAAGGAGGAGGACATCATCGTATGAAGATGGGAGGCGCCGGACCGGACCGCGACACCCACCGCACCCGCCCTCTGGTGAGTATAATCTAACTTATTTGTCTTATCTTTCAGCTTTCATCGGTGGCTTATCTACAGCATTACAGAATGCTGTAGATAAGCCCCTGATGGCAGTGGCCGCAGCTGATAGGCCAAAAAAGGGGGTGACAGATTCCTTTTAATGGAAGAAGAGAGGAGTAATACCCAGTGTAGGGTCAGACTAAGTGGAGAAGCAAAGGTCTACATGAGAGCTGTAGACAACAAATGGTAGTAGACTTTTTATCGCGATAATTTGAAAAGTTGCTCCATTTTTTATTTTGTACCAGAGCAGTAACAAATAGTTAAAGAAGTTATTGGATGGATGAAACAAAAAAGAAAAAAAGGATTTACCTTATGAGATAAGAGACGCCAACGCCACATAAAGCCAAAGCAAACACCAGACCGAACACCAGGATGACAATAGATGGTTCAATACCTGAAATAGACATTGTAGCATCACAACAGGTCAGAAGATATCAAAGTGACACATGGATCACTGTAGAGTGAAAAGAGCCAATGTAGATTTCTAAAACATGATCATCCATGTGGATAATTTCGATCTGTATCATGGATCTGTATTCTTCCCATAGAAGGTAATGAAGAAAATATGTGAATGTCCTAATACAAATCAGTGCTTCCCCATACACACACATGGACAAAATTGTTTGTACCTTATGGTAAAATAACAAAAAAAAGCACAATGTTTACTGAGATAACCTGAAACTGAAAAGTAGTTTTCTACTTAAATTTAATAAATATGAAGATGCCGTCTCGTATCTGCAGGTCTCTGGTCTTTCCACATGTGTTCTGTAAGATTTAGATCAGGGCTCATAGAAGCCTCTTCAGAATAGTCCTATGCTTTGCTCTTTGCTGTCCTTGGATGTTTTTAGCTGTGTGTTTTGGGTCATTATCCTGTTGGAGGACCTGTGATCTGCGGCTCAGACAGATCTTTCTGACACTGGGCAGTACATTTAGCTCCGGAATGCCTTGATAGTCTTGAGATTTAATTGTACCCTGTACAAATTCAAGACCCCCTGTGCTAGATGAAGAAGAGCAGCCCCAAAACATAACCGAGCTTCCTCCATGTGTCACAGGAGGTACAATGTTATTTTCTTTGCTTCATCATTGCATCTGTGAACATAGAGCTAATGTGACATTAATTGCTTCAGTTTTGTCTCCTCTATCCAAAAGACGTTCTCACAGAAGCTATTTGTTTTGTCAATATACATTTTGGAAAATTACAGTTTCTCTTATTTATGATTTGTTTTCATCAGTGGTTTCCTCCTTGGTCGTCTTCCATGAAGTCCATTTTGGCCAAGACAGCGATGGATGTTGCGAACTGACTCTGATGGACCTTGACCTTGGAGTTCACCTTCAATCTCTTTGGAAATTGTTCTGGGGCTCCTTGGTTTCCATTCATATTATCTGTCTCTTCAATTTTTATATAAATTTTCCTCTTGAGGCCATGTCAAGGGAGGTCGGCTACAGTCCCATGGACCTTAAACATCTGAAACATATGTGCAGCTGTTGTATCAGGAACATCAAGCTGTTTGGAGACACCTTACAGTCTTTACCTTTAACATGTCTGTCTATAATATTATTTCTAATCTCCTGAGACAACTCTCTCCTCAACTTTCTTTGCCCCATGTTCAAAGTGGTACAAACCACAAACCATGATAACAAACAGCACAGTGACTACTTTTCATCCTTCAAATAGGCAACTGACTGATCACACAATTGTAGACATCTGTGATGCCAATTATGGGACACACCATGTCCCTATGGTCAATTTATGTTTATAGGAAAACCATCGTTTTTGTCCAGGACATTTTCATTATTATTTTTTCCTTCTGTTGAACCAAAATTCAAAAGCAAAGTCTGATTCCCATTAGTTGTTATTCATTACATCTAAATAGAAAATTACTTTTGTCAATTTCAAGTTATTTCAGTGAGCGTTGTGGGTTTTTCTAACTTTACTAGATAAGTACCAACAATTGTATCCCTGTGTATATATCAATTAAAGGGGTATTCTTTCCTAAATCAGTTATAATCTATTCTCTGAATGAATTCCAGATTGTTTTGGGGGATGGGGAGGGAGGTGGAGCTCTGACATCATGAACTACACCCACGACTAAAATAAGAAATGCTAGTCAACAACACCCTCCAGCCCAATGACAACAGCAAGAAGGTGCTTGAATGACCCATTCAATCCAGTTTGGATGTTTATTTTTATAGAACCTAGCTCTCTTCTTTCTGTTTAAGGAAAATATCTATATTTTGCACATAGTCAGTAGGATCAGCCCTCCTAAGCCATCCAGATGGGAATATATGACCCTGTTTATTATGATCCAGGGTCTGGAGAGACCTCAGAGCATAATAATCATATTTTACCAGCAATTCAATTTGCGCTAAATAAATTGGACGCAAATCGAAATTCCCTGCCAAATTTGAGCGAATCTGGAAAATTTAATTTTTTTTCAGATTTGCTTATCTCAAATCTTTACATAAGTCTTTTTAAAGTTTTTTTTTTTTTTTTTTTTAAATATTGATGGCGTTTCCTAAAGATGGGCCATCAGTGTGCTTTCTGTTCCAAGGTTGCCAACTGTCCAGAAATTCCCAGACATTCCGTAAAAATAGGAGGCTTTTTGCCCTGTACATAAATAAAAATTGAGACGTCCGGGATCTTTTTGAGGCTGAAGAAACTTCTATGGATTTTTTTTTAATGTAATTATCATCATTTTACAGTTTACAGTGAATGCAGTCGATGCCTCATATCAGAATTCTGGGCTGTAGGCATGGATCACCTATAATCATAACGATTTATTAAGGTTTTCCAATCTGTCCGTAAAAAATGTTGTCTGTCCATGATTTTTTGAAAAAAATTAAAAGCCAAGTTGGTAACCCTGATCTGTAGGGTCTGGCGTTTGAGAACCCCCATACATATACATTGATTTTGCACAGTACTACAGTCATGGCCAAAAGTTTTGAGAATGACACAAATATTATATTTTCACATGATCTGCTGCCCTCTGGTTTTTATGTGCGTTTGTCAGATGTTTTTATCACATACAGAAATATAATTGCAATCATATTATGAGTAACAAAAGGTTATATTGACAGTTAGAATGAGTTAATGCAGCAAGTCAATATTTGCAGTATTGACCCTTCTTCTTCAGGACCTCAGCAATTCTCCCTGGCATGCTCTCAATCAACTTCTGGATCAAATCCTGACTGATAGCAGTCCATTCTTGCAAAATCAATGCTTTTATTTTGTCTGAATTTGAAGGTTTTTGTTTGTCCACCCGTCTCTTGATGATTGACCACAAGTTCTCAATGGGATTAAGATCTGGGGAGTTTCCAGGCCATGGTCCCAAAATCTCTATGTTTTGTTCCCTGAGCCATTTAGTTATCACCTTTGCTTTATGGCAAGGTGCTCCATCATGTTGAAAAAGGCATTGTTGATCGCCAAACTGCTCTTGGACGGTTGGGAGAAGTTGCTCTTGGAGGACATTCTGGTACCATTCTTTATTCATGGCTGTGTTTTTAGGCAAGACTGAGAGAGAGCCCATTCCCTTGGCTGAGAAGCCACCCCACACATGAATGGTTTCAGGATGCTTGACAGTTGGCATGAGACAAGACTGGTGGGAGCGCTCACCTGGTCTTCTCCGAATAAGCCGCTTTCCAGATGTCCCAAACAATCGAAAAGGGGATTCATCAGAGAAAATGACTTTACCCCAGTCCTCAGCAGTCCTCTCCCTGTACCTCTTGCAGAATATCAGTCTGTCCATGATGTTTTTTCTGGAGAGAAGTGGCTTCTTTGCTGCCCTCCTTGAGACCAGGCCTTGCTCCAAGAGTCTCCGCCTCACAGTGCGTGCAGATGCACTCACACCTGCCTGCTGCCATTCCTGAGCAAGCTCTGCACTGCTGGTAGCCCGATCCGCAGCTGAAACACTTTTAAGAGACGGTCCTGGCGCTTGCTGGTCTTTCTTGGGCGCCCTGGAGCCTTTTTGGCAACAAGGAAACCTCTCTCCTTGAAGTTCTTGATGATGCGATAGATTGTTGACTGAGGTGCAATCTTTCTAGCTGCGATACTCTTCCCTGTTAGGCCATTTTTTGTGCAGTGCAATGATGACTGCACGTGTTTCTTTAGAGATAACCATGGTTAACAGAAGAGAAACAATGATGCCAAGCACCAGCCTCCTTTTAAAGTGTCCAGTGGTGTCATTCTTACTTAATCATGACAGATTGATCTCCAGCCCTGTCCTCATCAACACCCACACCTGTGTTAATGGAGCAATCACTGAAACGATGTTAGCTGGTCCTTTTAAGGCAGGGGTGCAATGATGTTGAAATGTGTTTTGGGGGATAAAGTTCATTTTCTAGGCAAATATTGACTTTGCAAGTAATTGCTGTTAAGCTCATCACTAGAGTTGAGCGATACCGTCCGATACTTCAAAGTATCGTATCGGATGGTATCGGCCGATCTTTAAAAAAAGTATCGGTATCGCCGATTCCGATACCGGAAGTCCCATTCAAGTCTATGGGACTTCCGGTATCGGAATAAGAAAAACCCTTTCCTGCCCTTGTACAGCCTCTCTGGGGTCTGTACGGGCCTTTCGGGGGGCTGTGCCGGCCTGCCAGGGGGTCTGTGCAGGCTCCGGTGGTCTGTGCCGGCCTGCCGGTGGTCTGTGCAGGCTCCGGGGGGCTGTGCCGGCCTGCCGGGGGGCTGTGCCGGCCTGCCGGGGGGCTGTGCCGGCCTGCCGGGGGGCTGTGCAGGCTCCGGGGGGCTGTGCCGGCCTGCCGGGGGGCTGTGCCGGCCTGCCGGTGGTCTGTGCAGGCTCCGGGGGTCTGTGCAGGCATCGTCCGATGGGACTACAAGTCCCATCGGGCGATGCCTGCTACCATGACAGTGAATGACACATTAGCCAATGATGGGACAGTAGTAGTCCCATCATCCGGCTAATGTGTTAAATGTAAAAAAAAAAAAAAAAAAAAAAATTACATGCTACATACATACAACATGCATACTACATACATGCTACATTCATACTACATACTACATACATGCTACATTCATACTACATAAATACTACATGCAACATACATACTACATATATACTACATGCATGCTACATACATACTGCATGCTACATACATACCACATATATACTACATACATACTACATGCATGCTACATGCATGCTACATGCTACATACATACCACATATATACTACATGCATGCTACATACATACTACATGCTACATACTACATATATACTACATGCATGCTACATACATACTACATGCTACATACATACTACATATATACTACATGCATGCTACATACTACATGCTACATACATACTACATATATACTACATTCATACTACATACTACATATATACTACATACATACTACATGCATGCTACATACATACTACATGCATGCTACATACATACTACATGCATGCTACATACATACTACATACATACTACATACATACCACATATATACTACATACAATACATACATACAATACATACATAGACATACAGTACATATAACATAGAGTAACATACTTACCAATACTTGTCACATTGTTCCCCGAAGCCATTGTCTTTTCCGGGATAAATATTAACATAACAAACCACAAAAATACTCACCCACGATCCGAAGCAGTCCACGAGTGTGTCCCACGACGATCTTGGGTAGAGAACTGCAGCATCAGATGATGCTGCCGTTCTCTACGGGCTGCAGGAATCCAATGACGGAAGGTAGGTATCCTTCCGCACTGTATTCCTCCGCCACTTAAAAAAAAAAAAGTCCCTAGTCTCACTTTATGCCATTGCTGTGTGGGAAATTCCCACACAGCAATGGCATAAAGTGAGACTAGGGACTTTTTTTTTTTTAAGTGGCGGAGGAATACAGTGCGGAAGGATACCTACCTTCCGTCATTGGATTCCTGCAGCCCGTAGAGAACGGCAGCATCATCTGATGCTGCAGTTCTCTACCCAAGATCGTCGTGGGACACACTCGTGGACTGCTTCGGATCGTGGGTGAGTATTTTTGTGGTTTGTTATGTTAATATTTATCCCGGAAAAGACAATGGCTTCGGGGAACAATGTGACAAGTATTGGTAAGTATGTTACTCTATGTTATATGTACTGTATGTCTATGTATGTATTGTATGAATGTATTGTATGTATGTAGTATATATGTGGTATGTATGTAGCATGTAGTATGTATGTGGTATGTATGTAGCATGCATGTAGTATGTATGTAGCATGCATGTAGTATGTATGTAGTATGTATGTAGTATGTATGTAGCATGCAGTATGTATGTAGCATGTATGTAGTATGTATGTAGTATATATGTAGTATGTATGTAGCATGTAGTATGTATGTAGCATGCATGTAGTATATATGTAGTATGTATGTAGCATGCATGTAGTATGTATGTAGTATGTATGTAGCATGCAGTATGTATGTAGCATGTATGTAGTATGTATGTAGTATATATGTAGTATGTATGTAGCATGCATGTAGTATGTATGTAGTATGTATGTAGCATGCAGTATGTATGTAGCATGTATGTAGTATGTATGTAGTATATATGTAGTATGTATGTAGCATGCATGTAGTATGTATGTAGCATGCATGTAGTATGTATGTAGTATTTTTTTTTTTTTTTTTTTTTAACATTTAACACATTAGCCGGATGATGGGACTACTACTGTCCCATCATTGGCTAATGTGTCAATCACTGTCATGGTAGCAGGCATCGCCCGATGGGACTTGTAGTCCCATCGGACGATGCTTGCACAGACCCCCGGACATCAGCACAGCCCCCCGGCAGGCCGGCACAGCCCCCCGGCAGGCCGGTACAGACCCCCACAGGGTGCACAGACCACCGGCAGGCCGGCACAGCCCCCCGGCAGGCCGGTACAGACCCCGGGCAGTCCACACAGCCCCCCGGCAGGCCGGCACAGCCCCCCGGCAGGCCGGCAGAGACCCCCGGAAGGCCCGAAATGACGGCGCATCATGATGCGCACACACCGCGCATCATGATGACGTCAGGCCGTCAATCAACTGAACTTCCGATTCCGATGCCGAATTCCGATATTGAAAAAATATCGGAAGTCGGTATCGGAATTCCGATACAGCAAGTATCGGCCGATACCCGATACTTGCGGTATCGGAATGCTCAACACTACTCATCACTCTTTATAACATTCTGGAGTATATGCAAATTGCCATTAGACAAAATGAAGCAGTAGACTTTGTAAAAATTAATATTTGTGTCATTCTCTAAACTTTTGGCCATGACTGTACATTGATAAAGAATGAAAAGAAGAACAGAAGTGTCTTACAGAGATTATTATTATTATTATTATTATTATTATTCTTTTTATACTTTTATTCTTTTTTAAGACTGGTAATTTAATGCCATTCAGTTCAGGATACCAGAAGCCAAGAAGAGCAACAAGCAATAAAAAAGAAAATTGCCACAAAAATGATGAAAGAATGCTGCTAAAAACATGTGTATAAAGGAAATATATTTTTTTTTTCCATTTTTTAATCAGATTTTTGTGTTAATCTTTTTTTATTAAATGTTGGAATTATTTTTTGTTTCACAATATGTATAAAAACAATAAATAGTACAAAGCGGAGAAAAAAGTAGCAAACAATGAAATACCAAAATTAACAATTGATTTTATTCAATGTCAGGATGCGGCGAATATGCTCCACGGATGACAAATTTGAGACACAAGCCCTTGATTTGAAAAACCTCTGCACAGTGGGACCTGCCGGCCCCGCCGACAGCGCCACTGCTATTGGTTGATCCCGGTCATGTGACCGGGGTCATTGGGTTATTAGAAGGTCCTTTGGAGACTCATCCATCACTTCCTCTTGACAAAGCGGCTTTGTGTGCTGCAAAACGCGCGTCGGGGGTTCACTGCCAGGCTCCCCTCCTCCCTCTGTACCCTCTGGTAAGCTCCCAATTCTTTGGACATCCGTATGGGATAATTATCAGCTCCTTTTATAGGCTGAACAGCCATTAGGATGTATTGTGGATGCCCTTTTGACTTTGCTCCGGGACTTTGTTATTTATCTATGTGGCCACTAGGCATTATGCATCTATAAGGGTATATTTATTCCAGATATGTAGTTATATATAGGGCTTGCCAATTTTGGGGTATTTACCATTTCGGTGGGAGGGGTGTGTTGCTGTGGGTGTGTTTCATCTGCATTTTGATTGGCACCATATTACCATGACTTTGTGCACTTTATATAATATTGAATAAAATCAATTGTTAATTTTGGTATTTCATCATTTGCTCCTATTTTCTCCAGTTTCTACAGTTTGTTGGAGTTGATGTAGCTTTTACCAGGGGTGGGTGAAAAAATTTGTCCCCATCTCCTGGTACTTTTAGTAGCTTATATGTGATTTCTATTGTTAATAAAAGCAATAAAGCAGCAATCTTGCAATTACTGGGGCTCTTTAACACTCTTCTTGTTTGTTTAGAAAGAGTTTGCAGCAGTTTCAGTATCATCAGAGGCAGCATTAGAATGACAGATTACGGTACACCTTTCTACACATCTGAGAATGCAGGATCCACCAATTACAATAGTTTATGTTCCTGTTCTCCTCCCTCACAATGACCTTTGCACACATCAGGGAAGAGCTACCAGGATGGTGAGCGGACTGCAAACTATGTCCTACGAGGAATGGTCAAAGCATCTGGGGATTTTTAGTGGGCAAAAAAGAAGGACAAGAGGAGACTTAGTAGCTGTCTACAAATATCTGAAGGGATATCACAGTGTAGAGGGATCATCATTATTCTCATTTACACATCCATTGATTTTGCAGGTTGGCCACATCTTTCCCCCAAAAAGCCAGGCGTTTGCCAAAAAAAAAAAACTTTAACCTATAAACTTATGTGCGCGTGAATTCACTGACTTACCTCCAATGCACACCGTGTCTGGATCAAACCAACAGCTGGAGTCTGCGGGAGGAGGCGTCCCACCTGGAAAGCGTATGGTCTTTCCCAAAAATCGCACCAAATTGGACGATGTCTCCACTGAGTAGGTCGGGAAGAGCTGATTCACTTTACCATCAGTGTCCAAGACCACAAAGCTGCCGAGTCCATTCCCATTCCCATCTGTGTGCAGCATGTGAGTAAATCCAGGATAATCTAAATTTTTGGTATATTCCCCGAGGTTCGATCCCGAGATCCAGGTGCCTTGTTTCCGTGCGCTGCTCATTGCTTTGGCCAGAAAGTACATGGAGTTGTAGATTGTCCCAAACAGAGGAGAAACCTGCAGAAATGCAAAGAAGTATTAATCCCGGAGACATGAGACAGCGCCACTCTGCTCCATAGGATGTGTCTGGTATTACAGCCCTGCCCTATTTGTATTCTAGGCAAGGAAGCGGCACGGTAGATGTAACAGGTGTGTTGTAGATTTGGATATTTTTGCATCTTTTCATCTGTTCTCCCTTCCTCTGCTCTTTAAAGGAGTTTTCCACTTTCAAGTGATCCTCAATTGAGTATATACTTGGAAAACCAAACACAGACAGTGCTCACACTCCCTGAGTCCAGCACCAGTTCATCTTGGTATTTTGGCTGCAGTGGTAACATTACAACTATATTTCCCATCACCGCTGCAGCCAATCACTGTGCTCAGCGGCTTGTACCTTCTAAAGTAACAGAGCCACTGAGCTCAGTGATTGGCTGCAGTGGTGATTTGTGCCTTAGTTGTGATGCCAACGCTACGGCAACAACACAGAGTGATCCTGCACTAAGCCCGGGAAGGTGAGCACCTTCTCTATTTTTTTTTCCAAGTATCCAATTCTCTAGAGAACACCTTATTGAACGTGGAAAAAAAAACCCTCATTCTCTCTTCATGTCTGCCGAGTGGGCTGTGCCTTTTATTCTCATGTATTCCATACTCTGAGCCAATCAGATGTCTCCACACTGCTGCACCCCTTCCTTCAAGTTCTGCCCCATGCTGAATACGAAGCTGCAGCTGCATCCCCCTCCTCTCCCCTCCTACCTGTCTTAGGCTCTCTGCAACCTCTGTAATTACAAACAAAGGTTTCTGTCCCAAATGTTAAGTCCTGGTTTTCTCTTGTATCAAATACTTATTTCATGCAATAAAATGCAAATTAATTATGTAACAATCCTACAATGTGATTTTCTTTTTTTTATTATTAGATTCTGTCTGTCACAGGTGAAGTGTACCTACGATAAAAATTACCGACCTCTCCATTCTTTGTAGGTGGGAAAACTTGCAAAATCGGCAGAGTATCATATACTTATTTTCCCCACTGTATGTGTGGTATTGTGTATGCATGTGTTATAGCGGTACTATGTGTGTATATGGTAATAGCTATACCATGTATATGTGTGGCATAGCAATATTGTTTATATGCAGTATATGCTATAGTGGTACCATGTAGAGTATGTGTATAGTATAGCAGTGCTATATCTGTGCTATAGCGGTATTGTGTATATATGTATGATAGCAGTACTAAGTATGTACAGTATGTATGTGGTATAGCCGTACTATTTGTATGTGTGCTATCACTGTACTATATATATATATGTGGTTTAGCAGTATTCTGTAGACATGTGCTATAGCAGTACTATGTATGCATGCGGTATAGCAGTACTATGTATGCATGTGGTATAGCAGTACTATGTATGCATGTTGTATAGCAGTACTATGTACACTCACTGGCCACTTTATTAGGTACACCTGTCCAACTGTGTGTTAAGACTTAATTTCTAATCAGCCAATCACATGGCGGCAACTCAGTGCATTTAGGCATGTAGACATGGTCAAGACAATCTCCTGCAGTTCAAACCGAGCATCAGTATGGGGAAGAAAGGTGATTTGAGTGCCTTTGAACGTGGCATGATTGTTGGTGCCAGAAGGGCTGGTCTGAGTATTTCAGAAACTGCTGATCTACTGGGATTTTCACGCACAACCATCTCTAGGGTTTACAGAGAATGGTCCGAAAAAGAAAAAAAATCCAGTGAGCGGCAGTTCTGTGGCCGGAAATGCCATGTTGATGCCAGAGGTCAGAGGAGAATGGGCAGACTGGTTCGAGCTGATAGAAAGGCAACAGTGAGTCAAATTGCCACCCGTTACAACCAAGGTAGGCAGAAGAGCATCTCTGAACGCACAGTGCGTCGAACTTTGAGGCAGATGGGCTACAGCAGCAGAAGACCACACCGGGTACCACTCCTCTCAGCTAAGAACAGGAAACTGAGGCTACAATTTGCACAAGCTCATCGAAATTGGACAGTAGAAGATTGGAAAAACGTTGCCTGGTCTGATGAGTCTCGATTTCTGCTGCGACATTCGGATGGTAGGGTCAGAATTTGGCGTAAACAACATGAAAGCATGGATCCATCCTGCCTTGTATCAACGGTTCAGGCTGGTGGTGGTGGTGTCATGGTGTGGGGAATTTTTTCTTGGCACTCTTTGGGCCCCTTGGTACCAATTGAGCATCGTTGCAACGCCACAGCCTACCTGAGTATTGTTGCTGACCATGTCCATCCCTTTATGACCACAATGTACCCAACATCTGATGGCTACTTTCAGCAGGATAATGCGCCATGTCATAAAGCTCGAATCATCTCAGATTGGTTTCTTGAACATGACAATGAGTTCACTGTACTCAAATGGCCTCCTCAGTCACCAGATCTCAATCCAATAGAGCATCTTTGGGATGTGGTGGAACGGGAGATTCGCATCAGGGATGTGCAGCCGACAAATCTGCGCCAACTGTGTGATGCCATCATGTCAATATGGTCCAAAATCTCTGAGGAATGCTTCCAGCACCTTGTTGAATCTCTGCCACGAAGAATTGAGGCAGTTCTGAAGGCAAAAGGGGGTCCAACCCCTTACTAGCATGGTGTACCTAATAAAGTGGCCAGTGAGTGTATATGCATGGTATAACAGTATTGTGTATTCATGTGTTATAGTAATGCTATGTATATGGTATAGCTGTACTATGTATATGTGTGGTATAGCGGTATTGTGCATATGTGTGTTATAGCAATACTATGTATGCATGTGGTATAGCGGTAATGTGCATATACTGTATGTGCTTTAGCAGAACTGTTTACATGTGGTATAGTTGTACTAGGTATGAGTGTTGTAAAGTGGTACTATGTTAAGTTATATTTCATGGGGAAGCACAGTTGGGACGCTCTCTTCTCCAGTTCTAAGCTTTAGCTTCCTGGTGATGCATCCACTAGGTGGCAGTGCAGCCTAAGGGTACGTGCACACGCTGCGGTTTTACCTGCGGATTGCTCTGCGGTTTTGCCCTGTGGTTTTTCATCTCCACAATGGAGGAAATGGCAAACCGCAGCGGAATCTGCAGAAAGAATTGACATGTCCATTCTTTCTTCGGTTTCAAAACCGCAGAAAAACCGCGCAGAAAATTCTGCACCGTCTGCACTGCGGTTTTTTATTCCCATAGGGAATAATGGTACTGTACACCGCAGCAAAAACTGCAGCAGAATCCGCAGCATGTGCACACAGCCTTATTGTCACTTACTTGCTGGGGCTGCAGAGCCGTGTCTATTTCTCCCTTCTCCTTGGACTCGGCAAAGGCATCGTAGAAAGACTTTTCCTCGTAATCCATCGTGATCGTCAGCACGGCATCGTAAGCCTCCTGCAGTTTTCTATTGGAATCGAAGATGGCGTACGAGATGTTTTTATAGGGAAGGCTGTAAAGTAAAGTGTCGTAGGGCACAAAGACGCATCTTCCGTCTGTAAGTCCCAGCTCGTGAGCTTTTATTAGGAAGGTGGCTTGATCTTCCCCTCCGACCATTACTGAGTGCATACACATGATGACGACTAGAGTAAAAAGAAGAGGAAACAGTTAACCAAAAACTGATAAAAGCAATATGCACCAAAATAAATACAACTCCACAACTCAGCTCATTGCACATTGTATTCGGCCTCCTGGAATCTGATATTCCTAAATAAAAGCCTGAGTGACCAATCACCCCCAGAAGTCACATAATTCGTACATTGCGTCCCCCTGTGGGTCATTTCAGTAAAACTACCGCTGTTCGGTGAAGGCCTCAGAGGTTTGTCTGAGAACATCAGGGATTTTGCACTGAGGGCATTTTGAGAGTATGGAATAGGATGTGGTATGTTCAGCCGACTGGACAACTTTTAGATTATAAGTTTTCGTTATTCCTCTCCTTTTTCCAAGTGTTATAACTTTTTTATCTTTCATTTACCATCGCCATATGAGGACTTGTTGTTTTTGCAGGACAAGTTGCAGTTTTGATCAACACCATTCATCTTACCATGTAATGTACTAAAAAAAACTCCAAGTGCAGTGAAATTATAATAAAAAATATAACTTAACCATAGCTTTTCAGATTTTATTCTTATGGCTTTGAAGATGCGTGTCCGTAAAAAGTTTAGGCTGTCCGTGATTTTTTTCGTTCCATTGTCTCCCCAAATCTCAGCTTCCAGGATCCATTAAAGTGCTAGAATCATAGAATCATAGAATCATAAATCATGGTGGGATTTCCTGTTCCCTCTGGTCTGGACGATTCTATGTCATTAGCCATTCAGGTTGATCGGCGTTTACGTGAACGCAGGATTGCACGAGAGGTATTGCCACCGGTTGAACAGACGTCTGAACCTATGCAATGTGATAGAGTTTTGTCTAGGGCGCAATGTCAGGAGTTCAGAAGGTGTAATAAGCTGTGTTTTTTCTGTGGAGATGCCTTGCATATTATTTCTGTTTGTCCTAAACGAGAGAAACGCTTTGCACACACGTTTTCTGTTGGTGGTGTTCAACCTAAGTTTCTTCTGGCAATTACTCTGATCTGCTCCCTGTCCACATTTTCCGCCAAGGCTTTTGTGGATTCGGGAGCAGCGCTAAACCTAATGGACTTGGATTTTGCTAAATGTTGTGGATTTCCGATGACACCTCTGCAGACGCCTATCCCTTTGAGGGGGATTGATGCTACTCCTTTGGCAAAAAAAAAACATTAAAGTGCTACAATCTTTACTATCAATTCAAAGAATGTAGAATTACATCTAATAGATCTCTTTGACTTTCTGACGGCCTCTTCTGGAGTTTTTCTCCCTGATATATTTCAGTATTCTTTTTCCTGATGTACAGAACATTTACACATATTTTTGTCTATTTCTATTTTTTTTTATCTATTTTCTTCATCCCATGAGAAACGCTTCTGTCAGATGGAAGAGACGCGACATTTACGCTTTGGTGGAAGAAAACAGAAGCATTTTCCAGCCAAAGGTTACATTTCATCGCTCCAGTGTCCGGGGTTTTCATGGTTCTGGATATCAAAAGTTCAAGGTGTCAGTTTGATGCATTCTAAAAAAAAAAATCCCAACTCTATTAGAGCCATTGTGAAAGGATGGTGGAATTATGTCAGAAGAATATGGTCCTGACTGTTAGAGAATGGTCCCCTACTTGCCTTCTCTTATTGCCATCTCTTTGGTGCCACTCAAAATAAAAGGGATGATCCAGTATTGTAATGTTGGTATCCTCTGTGGAAGATATATCGGTGTTGTATAGGGGTCCTGAAGGTGACCTCTGTCACTCCATGAGCTGATTTACTCTTGACACGGACCGTCACACCGTTCATAACAAGGTATGGCTGACTCGAATCAAAATTACTCCCTTTTAACCCCCATTCCCAGATTAACACTAACCCCATCCTCTGAATTAAGACCCTGAAACTTTAATTTTTTTTTTGATAATTGTGGCCACAGCGGCCGTTTATTTAACATTACAACATTAAATTTACAACAATACTATGAAATCTAAAGACGTGGGATTCTTGGAGCTGAGAGATTTGGCACCACCTAATAAAATTACTAACCGACCATATCACCCTCTGTCGTAAAACTCCAGCTCAAGGGCACCATAGTACCATAGTAGCTTACCACACCACCAGATCCCAGGGTCAAACCCGGTCCAGAGCCCGAACAAATGCCAGATCAACCCTTCCTCCACTTTATACTGAAAGGGAATTATCCACCCCACTGCCACCACGGACAGCCTTGACACCTCAGACTCGTGAGTGTCCCAACACCGCCAAAGCTCTTTCAATACCTTCTTGAAGAGTGAGTGCCCACAGATCAATTCCTATAGCATTCCAATGCATGCCATCATTGAGCCAAAAACGTCCATCTCACGATTCCTATTTGTGGTGCCTCACATTAGTACCCCCATTACTTGCAACAGAAGCTGAGATTGCCCTATTCAGCTTCACACTCACTCTATTAATCCCTTTTAGGGATCGTGCCAACCTCCATTTTTTTCTCTGGAACGATATCCGACCACATTGTTGAAATACCTGGAAAAGATGTCCACAACCGCAGCAAGTCAAAACGAATATCACTCATTAATTCTCTCACTGGTCTTGCTCCAACCAAAATATCTGGCATCCCGTCCCAGCGAGCTGCCTTTTGCAATTTCGGCAATACCCTGCTCCATACCATCTGTCTAAATCCAAACTACTGAATTATCACCCGTACTCTCCCAAAACCTAGTTGCCTACCGTCTGGCCCGACATTAGTGTGAATGTTCAAAAATCCAGGCTAAGAAGGGAACGCCGTCTGTAAAATAATCGTAAAAGAACCATAAAAGAAACTAAGCAATTTACCAACCAAACCATTCCTTTAAGGCAGCCCTACTCAACATCTAATATAAAACAAATAAGATTCAAGTTCCATCTACTGATGCGCCTGACAACCTCCAGGCCCAAACCTCTGTTCGCCGGTGAGAATCATAGACAGACAGATCAAAACCAAGTTCCTGTATACCACGTGTCAGTACTGCCGTAACTTGAAAAGAACAACCATCAGCGTGACAGAGCAGCGGGCCAACTCTGCCCTACCAAACCAGCCAGTAACTCATAAAACAACTCTTAGGACACATTAATTCTCCGTCCACTCTTCCTAAAATGACACATCTCCCTTTTCCCAACTGATCTGTTTTCGATCTTCGAACCCAGAAATCAACCACCCCCCAACCAACAGCTAATATTCTCGGCACACAAACCCCCAACCCTACTCTTACTAGGTGCCACTAACTTGCCTATTCTGAAAGCCCAAAAAAAGCCATTGAGAAAGCCAATCTAAAAAGCAACAATGTAAAGTAAAAACTACAAATATGCTCTAATGCTACTCACAACTTTTCCAAAACCTCAAAAGGTATCTACCTACACTTATCCTTTACCACCCAGCCCCTTCTAAAACCTTTCAAAGCCTGCCGAATCATGGGCGTACCCAGAATCAAAACTGGGGGGTGGGGTGGCAAGCCATGGTCGCTCTGGCTGTAAAATTTTAGAATGAAAAAGGGGAATGAAACGAAAATTTCCCATAGACTAACATTGGTGGTGCACTACACTGCGGATTTGATGCAAATCTGTATGGCCAAAAACGCTGCGGATCCGCATCTAAATCCGCAACGTGTGCACATACCCTTATAGTGCTGTTGTCTGGACTTTGCAGCCTACTGCCCCGACGCGCGAAACACCCCCCGAGGAAGCTGGGCGTAATGCGCACGTCGGGGCAGGAGATTGCAAACTCCAGACAATGGAATTATAAAACACTACAGCAGCATTCAGGTATTTAATTACACTCCATGCAGACATCACATATTGGATCTTTCTTTGCATGAGAGAATAGATTAATTCATTATCACATGAGCACTGCACTGCTGCAGACTAAGATGGCCACTAACAGCACTCTGCAGCAGTATGTATGTATAAAAAAAAAAAATGCAGTTCTATACAATTAGGTAAGAAAACAATACTTTATTAATCAATAATTACAAATACAATTAATATAGACAAAAAAGGACAATTGACCCTGGTAAAAACGCATGGGTCTCCAGGCATAACAATTAAGTCAGAACATCACTATAGTAACAATCCATTATATCCTTATTTGATAAAGCTAAACCTGAAACGCGCGTCGGGATTGGGCCTGGCTCCGTGGCATAGCAATACATCATGGGTGAGTATTGAGCATATTTGACAGATTCATTATTTTCTACCTGTAATGTATTGTACATACTGATGTTTGGGGAACTTCCTTAAGTTGAAGGTAGATGTTTGATGTTTGATCCCTGATGCTGTGTGCAATTTGGCAATTGGCAGCTTGGCTATATTAGACTTGCACTTGCATGTATTGTTCTTTTATCTAATTGTATAGAACTCCATTTTTTTGTTCATTGATGTGGACAACACTTACCGCAGGGTGCAGGCACTGGAGAGTGGGAGTCTCAGTGTTGGAATCAGACTGGCCTGTGGGCTGTGGGCCTGTGGGTTGTGGGCTGTGGGCCTGTGGCACACTGTAATGGCAGCCGCTGCCTGTCTTCTCAGCCTCTGCCTCAGATCCGGAGGGTTCAGACAGGGTTCAGAGGCGTGTTTACGTAGGACGCTGTACATGACATGCCTATGAACCCTGTCTGAACCCCGGCCGGATCCAATCCCAGTGTGCCGCCGGGTGCCATAGCAATGCAACTCGGTCCCAGCCTGCTTTGCAGTGAGTCCTGCCCGCCCCGTTGCCAGCTGTGTGTGGCTGCCTGGCTGACTGCTCTCCACTACCGCGGTGGCGGCCAGGAGGTGTTCTTTCATTGTGCATCCCTGCTTCTAGGGGGGGGCAGCTGCCCCCCCTGCCCCTCGGTGGGTACGCTCATGTGCTGAATTAAGAAAAACTTTGTTACATCTCTAGAACCCTGCAGCTTAAACCGAAAGCAAGGTCTGCAACGAACAAAACTGCTAACAACCTATCTTTTTTTAGATACTACATTACTCCATTACTTCACCCAGCCGTTCTATACTCACCACACCGCCTCGGTCTGAGATGAAATTGAGTTCTGAATCAGTCGTCCCACTCTGAAAGAACCAGCTTCCATAAATGCAAAGGACATTCCACTCCCTTCCACCCCCTGCCGCATCTGTTAAAAATCTCGCAATCAAAATGATCAACAACCTCATTCTGAATTGGAGACCTCTCATTAATAGTATCCAAGAACTTTATCCAAATCAACAAATCACCACGCTGCTCCTTCTTCAAATGAATGTATTGATGCGGAGCCCTAACCCCTGTCGTCATTCCAGCCAATCTAGCACAAAAAATTCTACCCATAGGCAAGATAATACAGGCAAAATTTAACCTCCCCGACAGGGATTGCAACTCCTTCAATGTTACCTTCCGCAATCTGTGTGCTCTGTCAATTTCTTGCTTTAGGCTGGAGTCAAACACAAGCTATAAAAAATCGGTCCGTTTTTAAAGGACCAGAATCGCACAAATGTTTCCTGAACAGTGATCCGTATGTCATCCGATTGGAATGCGAAGATGCAATTTTCTCACATCTAAGCATCCATGTGACATCCGTATGGCATCCGCATGACGAGATTTTCTCGCCGGCTTGCAAAATGGACATATAATGGAGCCCAATGACAGGTTAAAACACAAACGAAAGAATAGATATATACATGTAATAATACGGTCGGGGGGTGGACTCATCAGCACACTCTGTACTCACTGTGCTGTCTGCTGCTTCTTGTCTGGTGCGTCCCACATTCTTCCTGGAGTTCAAAGGACTGGAGGCAGAGCCCAGGATAACTTCAAACAGAACGTTTTATTCTCTTCAGGACACACCACATCCAATACACCTTTATGACACTTGACACGGTACCAGCAATACATTTTCTTCAGCTGTCCCTAGCTTCTTCAGCTTCACCAGAATGGACCACAAAGTAACAGCGGGACGAGGAGCACGGTGAAAACGGCACTTCAACCTATCTCCCTGGAACCGACTTCAGTCCAAACACGGAAATAATCATCTACTAGGTCGTCCACCTCCTTTTGGTTATCCTGCCCGTGCACTCGCTGGTGGCCCACTCGACTACTTCATCAGCACTCAGACTTTTGATGACGCTTCCTCAGTGACTTCTTCACTGACCTCTTTGCTCTGCCAATTCTCCCCCATCTACTCTGGATGGCTAAGGATTCCACTTCACACTTTGTGTTGCAGCTACACAGCTACATTGCTCAGGACATCTGAGCAGCACCAGGGGTCTACCCCCCACTGACTATAACCAGGAAATCTCTCTAGCTAGTTCCTAGCTACCACTTCCACAATTAACCTCCAAAGTGTTCCACAACTGTGCTCTATTCTGAGGTGTACTCAGTGTCCCCATCTAGTGTCCTTTTCATTAACTGCACTGTCCCTAAACCTATAAATCACAATATGGCAATAAACACGTATATACAGTTTACACATAATGCACAGATACGTAAATATGAGACATTCAAATATGGCAATCATGTTCAAGCAAACAATGGTACCAAACATTTACAGGGCTAGGCCCTGACCCTCTTACATACACACAGAATATATATATATATATATATGTCATTGAGACACATGTATATATGTATATTTATATTTCATAAAGCTCTACATAGCATAATAGCCGCTAAATCAATCAATCATGTAAACTATGTGTCATTTCATGTTGGGTTTTTTATTGATTTTACAGAAGCCGACAATTGATTTAGCGGCTATTATGCTATGTAGAACTCTATCAACTATAACTATATATATATTGTAAGGTAGCGCTTGTCATTCAGGTAGGGGATACTCGCTAGGCAGCCGATAAATCAGGTCCGGCACGGGTTTCTCATATAACATTAACATTCCATGCGGTTTATTAGGCATGATAAACCATGAACAGCAACAGAAAGTTCATATCAAAACAGCATAGCGTCCTTGACAGAGCTCTGCTCTGTTAATCCTGTGGTCACACAGGCTTTGCTATGTCCGGTACACAGGTTCTCTAGCCTCACAGTTATATCCCCTGTCCGGGTTACCTCATAGCTGCTTCTCAGTGCAGACATTCATTCCCTCTCCTGGGAACTCTGGATTCACCACGAACACTTCCCTCACTACAGTTGTCCCGACCGGGTGACTGTCTTCTTCAGCTCTTCTCTCCAACTCTTCATGAGATTTAGCCTTTTCACGACCCTTTGCCAAGATGGGTACTGGCAGTTCCTTCTTGTTAGCACTCGGGCCCGGCCTCTGTAAGTCTTCGTCCAAGCTCTTCTCCTGCAGAAGACCTTTTACTGCTCCTCTGAGTTCTTCCATCTCTTCCCGAAGGGTCTTGTTCATGCTTTGCCACGTTGATAGGTGACCTCTGAGCTCCAAGACTTCTTTCTCGAGCCCCTCCACCCTGTGCTCGGCCATTTGTCTCAGGACCCTTTCTCGTTCGAGATGTTCTTCCACTGTCTCTTTTATCAGCTGTATCTCATGATCTTTTTCCCTTTAGGCCAGCACGTGTTGCACCACTACTTCTTTAATTATATTTTTAACGGGTACCACTGGGTCAGCCCTGTCAGCCGAGTGAACCCTCCAGTTACCGTCTAACCGTGTTTCTAGTCCAGTTGTTTCATCAGTCAGGTCAACGTCAGTCCTGTCAGAAGACATCAGGTCCGTCAGTTGGGCAGACGGACCCCTTCTTCTGGTCACTTCTACATCTGACCTGTCAACTTTAGGAGGTGTCACCGTCTCAGTGTCTGCTAGCCCCACAGTAGAAACGTCTCCATCCTCCTGCCACACATCATCAAACAAAACAAAATCCCGGCCTCTCTCAAAGGCATACACTAAGTCTGGTAGTAAGCCACCACCTTGGCCCTCAACGCTTTTGGACCCCTCAAACATTACTCTGTCCACCGGATAGTCCACAGTGACCCCATGTTTGCAGCGAACCCTGACACTTTTCTCGGTCAGAGAGAAAACGAGAGGAGTTTCTGTCAGAGTCACCTGACTCTTTGAGTCCAGCCGACCAGAGACTCCTTCCTGGTTTAGCATCACGGTACACACCTGTGGCCCATCGTTATCCGGCAAGCATGTCCTGCTCTCCGAAAAAGTCATACACAGACACCGCTGTTCCCCTTTAGACAACCTGGCCCCTTTCTGTACCACCCCGATTTGGGTCACCGCCCCCCTCTGGGACTCCACCCCTTTTTGGGTTACCACCCTGATTTGAGCCACCGCCCCCTTTCGGGATTTCCCCATGTCCTTTCTGTAGGTCTCCTTAGACGACAGTTCACAACAAAACAGTTTGTCTTTTATGATGCCACACCAGCTCCTGCTGGCACTGCCACAGCTCCTGCTGTCACTCATCTCCGACACCTCCGGCTGCCGCTCACACACAGCAGCTGGTGTCACCTTGGTAACCCCGCCGAGTTACAGCAAGCCGCTTGTCACCTTGGTAACCCCGCTGAGTTACAGCAAGCCGCTTGTCACCTTCGTAACCCCGCTGAGTTACAGCAAGTCGCTTGTCACCTTCTTGACCCCACTGAGCCACCGCAAGCTGACTTGAGAGAGAAAAGAAGAAAAAAAAACACAAAACACACATGTGGCCTGACTGTGTGCTCTTCAGGACGTCCGTCTCCTCCTGAGACCGTCCAACACACAGGCCTCACTGGGTGCCCTTCAGGGATCCGACCCTCCTCCCAGGGTTTCCCAACACACCGGCCTCAGCAGGTCCACAGTCTTTCTCACTAACCCTGGTCAGTACAACACGGACACCTGTCCGTTACCTGCTGGCGTCGACTACACAGTTTCTCGGGTACCTCATATCCACAGAGGCACCCTATAGCGACTTCTCAAAAAGTTTCTCTGACCCCGGTCAGTAGTCCACACGGTTTTCACGACCGTCACCTGCCAGCCAGGCAGGTTCTCGGACCCCTCTACCGCAGAGGTGTCATACAAATCTCCTTCACTGACCCCGGTCAGCATACCACACGGTTTTCAAGACCATCCACTCTCCAGTGCTGCAACATGTGCTTCTGGAACCGTTGCCCCTAGAAACCGAGTTTTGCAGTCCTCATCCGTTGCCCCTAGCAACAAGGCTACAACATTGCCCTTCGCATTCTCCCCAATTGTAAGGTAGCGCTTGTCATTCAGGTAGGGGATACTCACTAGGCAGCCGATAAATCAGGTCCGGCACGGGTTTCTCATATAGCATTAACATTCCATGTGGTTTATTAGGCATCATAAACCATGAACAGCAACAGAAAGTTCTTATAAAAACAGCATAGCGTCCATGACAGAGCTCCGCTCTGTTAATCCTGTGGTCACACAGGCTTTGCTATGTCCGGTACGCAGGCTCTCTAGCCTCACAGTTATATCCCCTGTCCGAGTTACCTCATAGCTGCTTCTCAGTGCAGACGTTCATTTCCTCTCCTGGGAACTCTCAGACATGTGCAGCCATGATACACAGCATCCCCATGTGCACTCAGGAAGGCAGACAAATCTTCCAGTAGTTGGCCTCACGAGACCTTTCATACGGACCAACCGGGTCCAAGCATTCCCTCATGTGTCCTTCCCTGGTCACCTTATATGGTCCATAGCCACTCCCACCGGATCACATGGCAATGACCTCATCGCAGGTCCTACAACCATTCACACACATACACTTTTCTATGGCGTTCTAGACACATGCCCCTGGGTGGGTTTGTAGGTGATTGATCCCACCCGTCTCACCAATCACCTGACGGCTTCTCCCTAACAAATTGAAACAGAACATCAGCAGTAGCTCTGCTGATCAGCACATCATCAAGCCTTCATCCCAAGGCCACCCACCTTGGGAAACATAACGGTCATTTAGGACCCTGCTCCTGTGACCACACTGGATCTGCCTGTACACCCATCCTGGGACACGCACACAGTGCCCCCTAGTGGACACAGTGGTCACTACACCACAATATATATATATATGTGTGTCTCAATGACATGTATATATATATATATGTATTCTATGTGTCTATATCTATTCTTTCTATTCTTTATTAAACATGTCAGTGTGATTTTACTATATCGCAAAATGAATTGCCGGCTTTTGTTAAGGACACCGGTGCGTATTTCTTGCAAGTCACACTTGTGGTCTGTGTGTAACCCAATTTTTTCTCGCACCCATAGACTTGCATTGGCGAGTCAGGGCCGAGAATCGGTGGCAATTGCAGCATGCTGCGATTTTCTCAGCCCGATTAAAACAGGAGAGAAAAAATCAGATGATGGGAGCTGCCCCATAGATTAACATTGGGACGAGTGCAATGCGATTTTTTATTTTTTCGACGGGCCCCTGAAATTCAAAAAGATTCACATTTACGTGCAAATGTGGCTCTGTCAGAACTTCGGGTTTTATGACCTTTGTGCACTCCGGCAATTCTGAGAACAGGTCCCTGTTCTTCTGGAGCAACTCCCGACACTGTTGTTTTTGGGCCTTCAACAGCATCTCCGCTATGGTGACACCTCCAACCACGCCTTCTGGCTGGCCCAGCAAGCATAAAGTTTCAGCCGTCTCTCTGTCTTGCCATGGCTTGATGAGATTGACATGGTAGACCTGATATGGTTTCCGTCTTCCCGATTGATGAATCTTATACTTTATATCACCAAGCTTCTCGACCACCTCATATAGCCCTTGCCATTTGGCCAAGAACTTGCTCTCCACAGTAGGAATTAGCACAAGGACTCAGTCTCCCAGATTGAACGGTCTTACTTTGGCTGACCTGTTGTAGACCCTGGTTTGAGCTTCCTGTGTATGGAGGAGATGTCCTTTCACAATGGGCATCACCTTCGCAATCTTCTGCTGCATCAGTGCCACGTGCTCAATGACGCTTCTATGGGGTGTGACTTCGGCTTCCCATGTTTCCTTGGCTATATCCAGGAGACCTTGCGGATGTCGGTCATACAGAAGTTCGAATGGTGAGAACCCCATAGAGGCCTGTAGAACCTCACAGATGGAGAAGAACAGATACTGCCACACTGCAGCTCTGCAGGTAAATGCAAACTCCACAAGATGGCAGCAGAGTGGAGGGAAGACTGAAATACTGCACAGAGCAAACCTGCAGCAGGTGGCAGCAGAATAGTAAAACAAGCCGGGTCGATAGCAGAAAGTAGTGCAGTACCAAGGAAAAGACCAACCACAGTGTCAGAGGAACGCCAGAAAGGTCAGTACCGGTCAGAAGCAGAAATACCAGAAGCAAGAGACAGGAGCAGGTCAGAGGCAAAGCAGAGTCTGGTACCAGGGAATCCAAACACACAAGGACACACAGAGACGGGACAGGCAGGGATGGAGCACAGAGGCAAAAGCAAAGTCAGCTTAGTGCAGCAGGACAAACCAGGGGTTCTCCAGAGTCAGCTACACAAGCCATAGGCAGGAAATATAACTGACACCGCCTGCAGGAAGCAGCGCAGAGAAATAGCCAACCTGACACCAGAACGAGGCAGAGAAAAGTTAACCCCTGAATGACCAGACCGGGAAAAGGAGAGACAGAAAAAACCCGGTATGACAGATATGGTAAGAGACAGTACCATCCTTTTCTATGGCTTCCCTCAGCATGCTCTTCAGCATTTTATTAATCCTTTTGACAAGGCCATCTATCTGAAGATGGTACACTGAAGTCCTCATCTGGGAGATTTGCAAGACCATGCATAACTCCCGAATCACCTTACTCATCAAAGGTATTCCCTGGTCGGTCAGGATCTCCTTTGGTAAACCTGTCTGGAAAAAACATGAACCAATTTGCGGGCTATACTCTTTGCGGAGGAGTTTCTTAGGGGAATTTCTTCAGGATAGCATGTGGCATAGTCCAGGATAACCAATATGTATTGATGCCCAGGAGCAGATTTAACCAGGGGACTGTTCAAGTCCATAGCAATTCTCTCGAACGACAATTCAATAATGGGCAATAGCACAAGGGGACTCCGAAAGTGAGAGGTGGGGGATGGTTAACTAACAGATAGGGCAGAACCTGCAATAGTTTAATATTTCCCGGTGACACCAGGGCAAATAGAACCTCTGCACCATCCGATCCTGCATTTTTTCCACTCCCAGATGTCCCCTTAAGTTGTGTGAATGGGACATGTCCAACAATTTCTGTCTATAGGGGCCTGAAACTATTAACTGTTCCACCAGCTCATTCCTCACTTTCGTGACCCGACACAACAACTCCCCACTCATCATAAAAGAGGGAAACCTTGTGTAAGCCCCCGGCTCCTGTGCAACCCCATTTATGATGGTGACATTATTAAAGGCTTCCTGCAGAGTTAGGTCACTATGTTGGGCTGACCCAAAATTCTAACTCCAGAATGTCAGACTCAGAGGACACTTCCACCTCATCCCATACAAGGACACAAAAGGGAAGTCCGTCTGACTCTTGATGAGGTGATACCTTATTAGGTTTCACTGGTTTCCTATTAGCCCAAGCGAACTCAGAACCCTTCCCCCACAGATTCCAAAATAAACAAAAGTCCTGGCCTATAATAATAGGGTGCAACAAGTCCGGAACGACGCCGACCTCATGGGACTCAGTATCGTGGGCTGTTTCAATGTCCACTCTGGCCATAATGTAGTACTTAGCATTATCATGTATGCACCGAATATCGACTTTTTTTTCCCGGGATCAGGTAGAGAGAAATTGTGGTCCTCACAAGGGTCACTAAACTCCCAGAGCGTAGCAGTGCCGTTACTTCCCGCCCGCTCACCTTAACGGGACACACTTGAAGCCCCTCGCTGGGGGGACAGTTCACATTGCAGGTCGGATACGCATAATATGAACAATGACTTCCTATGCTGCAGTCCATCTGCTAAAGGGTCAGGGGACAACGGGCGGCTATATGGCCTGGGCCGTGGCACCTCCAGCAAACATCACCCGTAGGGACCTTGAGCACCATCTCCCCGGCCCCTTTGGACTTTGAATACCCTCACCCTCTTTTTGGCCTCCGCCCTCTGTTAGGACTCCCAGTATGGAGTGGGATGCCTTCCCAAGGAATCTTCAACCCCCTGGTATCTCTCAACCAGTCCGACCAGTTCATCGGTATTCCGAGGATCACCCTGGGCAACCCAAGTCTGTATGGGTCTTGACAGGGAATGCACAAACCAGTCCATCACCACCCGTTCTATCATCTGCACAAGCGTAGAGGACTCTGGCTGCAGCAACTTGTGGACCTGATGCAACAGGTCAAACATTTGGGATCAAGGTGGTTTGTCCCAGTGATATGCCCAGCAGTGAACTTGCTGTGCCTTTAGGTCATTGTCACCCCCAAGCGCGTGAGAATCTCAGTTTTTAGCTTGCCATACTCTTTGGCGTCCTGCAAAGCTAAATCATAGTACGCTTTCTGGGGTTCTCCCGTCAAGTCTGGCACCAATACCTCTGCCCACTACTATGGCGGGAGTTTCTCCCCTTTGGCGACCCTTTCAAACAACGTCAGGAAGGCCTTATTGTCATCCCCGGGCATCATTTTCTGCAAAGCATGTCTTACTGCCTTCCGGACGTGGGTGTCATTAGCTGGACTTGGGATTGGGGCATTTATTTTGCCCTGGATAACGGTTGTCAGAAGATGCAGCTGCTGCCATTGTTCTTACTGGCTCTGCCTGATTTGCTGTAACAGCAGTATGTTGGTCTCTTGCTGGTGCTACTGCGACTGGACCAGATGTTTCAGCAGGTACTCCATTTTTTCTGGTGATGCTTGCTGATTTATGACTGACTTAACCAAGTACATGCAGTCATAGACTTGCTTTCACGACACTGTTGTAAGATATCCCAGGGCTAGGGACTCCTTCCCTATCCCTAAAGCTAGGGGCGCTATAGCTATCTCTACTCCCCAGATTACTTCTGATGTTGAAGATGCCAGAGCCACGTGCCTTTCTGAGGTCCTAAATTAGCCCTTATCATTTCCCTGCCCCACCCTGGGAAGTGAGGAGTTGTACAGACTAGCAAGGGAAGACATACAGGGATACTTGAAAATATGAATCATACAAATATGCACTCACAATCTACAAAGTGGAACACCAGGAAATAAAGGAAAGAAATAACAATTAGGAGAGGATAAGAAAATGCACACAGACAAATCACCAAGCAACAGTCTTCAGAACAACACCCCAAACGCCTCCTCAAACAACCAACACCTCCAACTCCAGAACCAGGCAGTATGAAACTAACACTGGCAATCCCTGATTGCCAGAGGTGAGTATATGTAGTAGAGGGAAGTGGCCAACAATGAACAGCTGAGACCATCAAAGCAGGAAAGCTCCAGGAGTTCTCAACTGAACAGATTAACCCCTGCACTGTTAGCAGAAACCTGCACTGTTTAATATGATTGTGAAGTGCTTCTAATCAGTGCAGGAGTACATGAAATCAGACACTGAAATTTTCTAACCCATCTCTGCTGCAGTAAACCCGTGATACTAGCATTGCCAAATTTGATCCGACGCTTGGATCAATATCGGACACACGTGTCGTGAGCGAGTGATGCTTGTGATAGTGATTATAAGGAACATATGAATTTTGACGAATAAGTTCTTTTTAAGGACATTGTGGATTTGGTGAATATATGCCTTTGATTTAATGGTGAAGTTTCACATCTGTTGCATTCTTTATAACCTGAAGTAAATAATACAAGATAAGTGTTTATATGTGCATTTGTTGTACTATCAACATTAATTTAGTGTCATTCCGGTGACTTTCACAGTTGGTAGGCATCGTTCTAATCACTGCGTGCAATGCTCTGCTCCTCCCAGTATCAGACCATCTCGCTGAGCTGCCTCATGCAACACTTCCTGCAATGCTATATTGTCCTGTTGCTGGAGAGTCTCCACCCGGCTATAAGGAGGCGTGGCCAGAATCTGTAGCAATTTAAAACTACTGTGTTTTGTAGAGTTTTGCTTCTCTGGCCTATTCCTTGCCAGCAGTGGTTATATTAGGCAGTTCCTCTCTCCACATCTAGCCTGAGCTTAGGTCCTAGTTGCAGTTTGTTTCTAGTTCCCTGTCAAGATGCATTATTGTTTTGACTCTCCTGTTAATGACCTGTTTTTTTTTCTAGTTTTGTCTGATCTCTCCGCTCCTGTCTCGGGCTTCATATTTTGAACTTGTGCTGCCCATCCCAACTTTGGACTGTCTGACCATGTCTCTGTCTTGCTCTATGTGCTTCATATTTTTGTCTTGATCCATTGGACAGCTGCTGCAGATCACTGGACTGCCCTGGTGTGGAACCTGATGACTACACAAACAGCCCAAACCTATCTTTACCATCTGAGACTCTAGTGAAGACCAAGCAGTCACTTAGTTACACTCCTCCAGGGTAAGCCCGGCCATGGTAAGTCTTCACATTCAGGTCATTAGAACCACAGAAGGTCTGGGTCAGGTGTCATATTAAGGGCAATAAAAATATGGCCTTAATAATGCCATATGAGACCCAGCCATAGATAATATTCTAGCTTCCATCTGATATTTTTACCTCGAAGATCATGAGATTCCTTTATAGCTTGCAATGTATCTTCAATGCCTTTTTCCCCGTTGCCTATATTCGTCACGATACCTATGGGAAGTCCATGATTTCTTAGTGCACTGGCTAATTTTCGAGCAGTTTCGACCCAAATATCCTCATTTGAAGACACCACCCCAACATGAGCCCATCTAAAATACTTCATAAAATGAAACAAAACTTTGGTTGGTGCTGGCATAGTTCTGACAAATGTCGGAAAACTAATTTTATTATCCAAGTCATGGTTGATGCAAGCCCAGGAGAATATGGCTTTGTTCCAATTTTTGCCAAAAAGTGAGGCAGAATCACAATATCCTGGGTTCTGTGGACCTAGAAACGCCAATGAAAGTTTGTCAAAACCTGCAAAGTCTACTAAAGCTTTCGAAGTTTCACAATTTTCATCTAATATTCTGTAATCCAGTTTATGGCTCAATTTGAGCATTGAATCATTGTTGATTTTTATTACTGCCAAATGGGCAGCCAATTCCGGCAAAGCCTTAGAAAAGAGAGGGTCACATTTCCAAGGACCTACGACACCCACTGTAAAGTTCACACTCTGTACACTCAGAGGCTTCATGAGTAATCCTAATAGAAAGCACCAAGGAACCACATGAAATGGCAATGATCTTAAAAGTCTTTGTGTTCGGGGCTGGTTGGAACCTCGGAGACTTGATTTCTTCAACAAGAAATTGCCAAGACTTGAAGAAAGATAAAACATTGTCTTATAGCTTGTTACGGTGAAGCTATGGTCCTCCACTGGCCATGAATCTCCAACTAAGTTAGATCCTAAAGAGGAAAAAGAAAAAGAAATAGAATTAAAAAATACACCAAGCATCTTCAGTTAAACTGAATTCTAGAAGTGCTCGAACCCAACTAAAGTTAACTGTCTTGAAAGTTTCTACAGTCCCCCTATTTAATCCATTTGTCATCTGTTTATGACACATATATTGATGGCATAAGGGTCCTCTATGCTTCTGAATGGATCATTAGGGCCTCCTAAGCTTCTGCACTTTATTTTTAGAGGTCCATTCCCACAAGCCTTGATGACATGTCGAAAGATACTTGTATTTTATAGGACACATAATCATAGGACAGGTTTAATTGACACGGGTCTGGCTTTCGCAACTCTTGGCAATCAACTATACAAGTAAAGGGGCGCAACTATCGTAGTTGCGGAGGGCCAAGATGGGGGACATTTTTATAGGAAAAGACCAAGATGGGGGATATTATACAAGGAAGGGGCTCAGGATGGGGGACATTAAACCAGGAAGGGACTCAGGATGGAAAACATTATTACTGAAAGTGTCCTGTTATAAGTTTATTTTCCCCTTCACCATTGAGGTCTGATGAACTCCCTCTTCTGGTGAAGGAAGGTAGTGAGGCTGATTACCAAACACCTGAGCTGGTAGAGGATGACTGGGTGATGGGAATTGCTGACTGGATATAAGGTAGCCGACGCCCTTCTGCCTCGCTGGTGATTTCTCTGAGGGATTCTAGGAGACCAGTCTGATTCCTGCTCCTCAAAAGCTAAGTTTTCTGCCTTGCTTTTTGCATTTGTGTTTTGGTTTTATTTTGCCTTGCTTTTCTGGATTCTGCCATTCCCTGCTGGGGTGAGCTGAATTCCTTTGTGTCTTTTTGCTCTGTCTTCAGAAAATACCTGAGTACTGACATAGTCTTTTTGAAGCCTAGCGTCTTCAGGGCCTTTTTCCCTGTCAGTCTGTTGGCTCTTGTTTTGATAGGGTTTTTGGCGGATTGCAGACAGCAGCTTTTCTATCCTGTCCTATCTAGTTAGCTTGGGCCCCATCATTTGCTCAGTCTATCTTTCTATCTGTGTTAGTGTTTTTTCTTCTTGCTTCACCGTCATTATATGTTGGGGGCTGCCTATTGCTTTGGGGTCTGCTCTGCGGCAGTTTAGATTTCCCTTTCTGTCTTTAGGCTATGTAGTTCTCCGGCTGTGATCGAGGGGTCTAGGGCACCGTAGGAACCCCCCACGGCTACTGATAGTTGTTGTTGATAGGTTCAGGGGTCTGCAATCCGATAGCTGCCAACTTCTCTGGTTTTCTGGACTTAGCTAGCATTTCTGTTTTTGCCTCCTATGGTGACTCGTTCATAACAGTGTCCAGTAAGGAGGACATTATTATAGGAAGGGGCCAGGGTGGGGGACATTATACAAAGTAGAGACCCAGGATTGGGGACATTATTTTAGAAAGGAGCCAGGATGAGGGACATTATACCAGGAAGAGACACGGATTGGGGATCATTAATAAAGGAAGGTGCTAGGATGAGAAACATTATAACAGGAAGGCATCAGGATGGGGGACATTATTACATAGAGGAGAACACATGTTTTTATAGGATCTAGACGGGCCCATACATCTGATTAACATGCATGTGGGGGCCCAGGTTCAAATTTTGCATCTGGGCCTGTCGGACTCTAGTTACACCACTGTACACATGTATTATGAAGTGATACTCAATCATGTAATAAATGGTTGTGCCAAGTCCACCAGAGAAGGTGTTTTAGAGAAGGAGTAGTGCTTTTTTATGCTTGGGGCGGAGGCCTTTCCCATCCCTGGTTGATCCCATCTATTGCTATGTTGTGGTAAAATATAGGGTGGGCCATTTATATGGATACAGAAAAGGCAGGTGCGAGCAAGGTGACCTACAAACCTGGATCAGTTACTCGAATTTTGTCAGGATTAATAGTCTGAAACTCCGACCAACTTTTGTGAGAAGCTTGTGGAAGGAGATCCCAAACGTTTGACCCAAGTCATTCAGTTTAAGGGTAATGGTACCAAATACTAATGAAATGGATGGAAACTTCTGACTGCAGTAAGTAACATAAATGCCTTAAACCATTCTCTCTCTCTCTCTCTCTCTCTCTCTCTCAATATTCTGGCGTTTGGCAAATATTAATAATTATGGTAATCCTAACTGACCTAAAACGGGAAAGGTTCATTCTGATTTCTGAGAAAAACCTGCAGATGTGTCATTATACATTGTGGATGGAAACTTCTGGTTTTAACTCAATAGGTGTTAACCGCATCTGTCAGTTCTCCAAACACATCAGTTTGTATTCCCCCAAAAATAAAAAGTGTGAAGAACTTTTTATCTGGGAACTATGTGTTGTGTTATTTCTCAAAATTTAGGAATACATGTTACAGTGGCAGAAACACACCACCAACTGGTAACAGCTAGATGTCAATGTACTCACAAGTTTCCAGGAGGAATAACAAAAGGAATAATACAACACAGAAGAAAAAAGGCAGCGTTTTCACAAGTCAGAGCTTGGACTAAAGGCAGGTTAACACATAGCTTTTTGATTTGTTTTTGTCTCCATAAAAAATGCAAACAATGGTCAGAAAACTGCAGTATAAATTGAAGCACTTTTGGACACAGTTTTGGTGCATTTTAAAGCACTGAAAAAAAGACATAAAAAAGATAAATTGTAAATGAGCTCTTACACATTTAGCATGAAAAATAAGCTTTTTTGAAGGCAGGTTTACAAGAGGAATATTGATGATCAAACTGTTTGAAATTAGAAATTGCCATGAATCACAAAACTGCAAAGCCTCTAATTTCTCCGAAAATAGGTGTAAAACATTCAAAGGTCTCTCCTGGGAAAGTACTGAACTTATTTTGAGCTCTTTAGTGTCCAAATTGTCTCTTCAGAGGGGAAGAAGACTAGAACTCTAGTGCCACCAATTGGAAGTAACAATACTAAAAGTCAACGAGACTTGCCACATGACGTAGGATTAAAGTTAAACCAAAATTTCTATTTACAGACATTGTGTTTCAGGGTACTGCCCCTCATCAGTGCAAAGAGTGAGATCTGGTTTGGTTGAGTGAGAAGTGTCTGACTGGGATCCAAGGGGTAATGTTTCTCCTTGTGGAGACTGACATGCCAAGCCTGGCATGTCAAGGTGAGGAGACTTTTAAGCCTTGCAATGCTCATCTGGGAAATTAAATATGCAAATTGTTTCTTCAGAGAGGAAGAAAACTAGAACTCTAGTGCCACCGTTTCTTTAGTGCAAATACAGTCTTATAATTGTCTATGTGACCGCAACCTGTCTAGCTAGATGAAAACAGATGGTAACTGATGCTTTGGTTGTTTCCTTCTTTTTTAGTTATTCCCCATGGCCAAAAATGTAACCCATACAGAAAGTAATTTAGGGCAACAACTAGCAGTATTGTTCTGGCACGATCGGTGGGTAAATTAGCCAACTAAAACCTTAACCGTTTTTGGTTTCTTTTTTTTAATCAATTTTATATATTACTATTTTTTAACTTATTCCTTCCCCATTAAACAAAAATGCCACATAACTAAAAATTCAACATTGCAAAGTAGAAACACGTGTCTTCACATCTGTCATCAAAAATGAGACAATGGCTTGCAGTATAGTCGTGGGATGTACGACTGATAAATTGGACTATTAAAAAGAGGATTCAAAAAATGTAAATGGTTCCGTTATAAAAATAATTTTTAAAAATTGTACCCTTAACATTTTTCAAAAAAACCCAAACGGGACAAAAAAAGCTTGTTAGTTTCTCATGCCAAAAAAACAAGTACCTTCAATTGGCTGCTATATTCATGTGATATGTACCAGTCTAATATTGGACTACTTACAACAAAGGAGTGTGCAAAAAAAATTATTAATTTTTTTTAACAACATGCATACTTTGTGAGGTACACAGGTGATTTTAAATGTCTAGATTCTGGAGATTTGTGATTTGTATTAAAAAAAATAAAATAAAATGATGACTTCTAACACACAAGCCTAGGTTTTATGTTTCTTCTTTAATAGCAAAAAGGGTATTAAACTACCCTCCGGGTTTGCAAGTGTAGAGTATAAAGATTAAAATAAAAATGCTGTTATTAAATTACAGTTATTCATGTACATCACAGATCAATGAATTCACAGTTACACTGACTCTGCAGCTACAGCACCTCCCTATTTCACTTGAATCTTTGGTTTATTATTCACAGATTGGCAACCATGAGAATTTCCAATGCACTTCACTACTGCAGTAATGCAACACAATCCAACTTTGGCTTTTTTCTGTCTCTATGTGGAAAGAGCTGTGTGCTCTGACCTTCTATAAGTTGGCAGTAAAAACCTAAAATGCTGCCCATAGACCGGAGCTTATATTTTATACTGGCTGTGATAGTCTCCACTGATTTACTGCTCAAGCCCATGTTATGTGATAGCTGCCTAGCATTTTGTGGAAGCAGGCATGGTTGCACCTGAAGTTATAAGCCCACTCTGTGATTCTTCAATAATGTGTGAAATGGTTCTGGGAAATTATTTTAATCATAGAATGTTAGAGTTTGAAGGGACCGCAATGGTCATCATGTCCAACCCCCCTGCTCAATGCAGTATTCACTAAACCATCTCAGACAGATAGATGTCTGTCCAGCCTCTGTTTGAACTCTTCCATTGAAGGAGAACTCACCACCTCTCATAGCAGCCTGCTCTACTCATTGATCACGCTCACTGTCAAAAAGTTTTTTCTAATAACTAATCTGTATCTTCTCCCTTTCAGTTTCATTCCATTGCTTCGTGTGTTTCCACAAGAGTAATGGTGATCCCTCCACACTGTGACAACCCTTCAGATATTTGTAGACAGCTATTAAGTCTCCTCTTAGCCTTCTTTTTTGCAAGCTAAACATTCCCAGCTCCTTTAACCATTCCTCATAGGACATACTTTGCAGTCCACTCACCATTCTGGTAGCTCTTGTCTGAGCTTGATCCAGTTTGTTGATGTCTTTTTTAAAATGTTGCGCCCAGAACTGGACACAGTATTCCAGATGAGGCCTGACCAAGGAGGAGTAGTAGGGGATAATTCCTTCACGTTATCTAGACTCTGTGCTTCTCTTAATACATCCTAGAGCTGTGTTTGCCTTTTTTGCTGCTGCGTCACACTGAATGATGACCCGTGCAGTCTGTGATCTATTAGTATACCAAAAGTCTTTTTCACACGTGTTGTTGCTTAGTTCTATTCCTCCCATTCTGTAGATGTAACTTTTCGTTTTTCTTGCCCAGATGGAGAATCCTGCATTTCTTCCTGTTAAATACCATTCTTTTAGTTGCTGTTGTCAAGATCTCGACAATCTTGTTCCTGTCTGAATTGTTACTTTGTGTAGGGGCTGTCAGTCTGTTTTGGTTGTGCTGGGTCTGTGCTGCAATCATCTGTGTTCACTTTCCTTGATTAGTCTTCTATTTAAGCATGCTAGTTCTTTCGTTCAGTGTCAATTGTACACTTGCTGCTGCCTGTGTAAGACTGATCCCTCTGTGCTCTGTGCCTGACCCAGCTTGGCTTGATTCTTTTCCCGGACTTGACTCTTTGCTTTTTACCTGACTTCTCTTGTGCCTTCTCCCTGTATACTATCTTGTCTCTCTGGCTTCCTGACCTCAGCTCGTGAGTTGGATTTCGTCTCTGACTTCCTCTTGTTCTACTGCACCATTTCTTGGACCTGACCTCGGATTGTTTGACTTCCCTTTACTTATTCAGTAAGTAATATACATTTTTTACTATCTGTTATTGTAATCTTTTTCTCCACTTCTGGGTCTAATATTTACTATAGTGACTCGCATCACAGCCGTCCATTGTTCAAGCTTATAGAGATCCTTGTGAATTCTCCTGTCTTCTCTAGTGTTTTCTATCGCTCCGATCTTTGCATCGTCTACAAATCTGATCAGTTTATGTTCATTTCCCTTATCTAGATCATTTATAAAAATGTTGAACAACACTGGGGCCAGGACAGAGCTTTTTAGTCCCCACTTGAAGCACTCTTCCAATTGGATGTGCAGCCATTTATTACTACTCTTTGAGCTTGATCACTGAGCCAGTTATGAATCTACCTAACCGTAGACGTGTCAATCTCATACTTGCTCATGTTTCAAATAAGGATTGTATGAGATACCTTATCAAATGCTTTGCTGAAGTCAAGATAGACTATATCTACCACATTACCACCCTGTCATTGATTCCATCATAGAAGGAAACTAGATTAGTCTGGCATGACTTGTTTGCAACAAACCTATGCTGGTTCTGGTTAATTACTGCATTCTTATCAAAGTACTTATATACATGCTGTTTAATAATTTGTTCAAATATCTTTCCTGGTATAGAATTAAGGCTCACTGGCCTGTAATTTCCTGGCTCCATCTTTCCTTTTTTGAAGATGGGGACAACATTTGCTCTTCTCCAATCTTCTGGGACTTCTCCTGTGCTCAAGAAAGTTTCAGATTCTGGCTAGTGGTTCTGCAATTTCCTCTGCTATCTCTTTCAGTACCCTAGGATGTAATTCATCTGGATCAGATGATTTACATTTATGTAAATTATCTATATGTTCCCTCACCATCTCTCTGATTATGGATAGTGTGGATTCTATTATTCCTTCAATTACACCATGAAGATCAGTTGATGATTAGTGTTGAGCGATACCGTTCGATACCCCAAAATATCGTATTGGATGGTATCGCCCGATACGAAAAAAATATCGGGTATCGCCGATTCCGATACCGGAAGTCCCATTCAAGTCAATGGGACGTCCGGTATCGGAATTTAAAAAAGGCCTTTATTTCCTTGTTGGCTAATTCTACATAATTGAAAACAAATAAGAATCATGTAGAATGTATTGTGGGAGGTGGAGGAGACATTAAAGGCATAGTGGTTTATTCAAATCACATGGCATAGCATTAATTCCAATTTTTTTTTTCAAGACGTTAGGAGTTAAAAAGATATTGACTATGTTAACCTTTTTTATATTTTGTCAGATATGTGTGTTTCACAACTTCCATGCTCTTCACCTTCTTTTGTACTTCTCCTACACTTTCTCCTTCATGATCCGCAGCAGTAGCATTTTTTTCATCAACTTTTTCTTCACCTTTTTCATCTTCTTCTTCTTCATCTTCTTCCCATTAATTTTTTTTTCCATTCTTCATATTCTTCTTATTCAGCTATTATTAATTTTCATATGCTATTTCTTCATCTTCTTCCTATTCTTCTTTTTCTTCATTTTCTTATGGTGACAGGCATTCCTGTAGTAATTATCTATAAAAGTTATAAGATTACACCTTACGTTCTGCCTGTCACTAAAGATTTACAACAGGATTTGTCCGCGTTCATTTTGGCCTGCAGCAGCAGGCATTTTCCATGGGGAACCACGAGGAGGAACGGACTCACCCCCATTTACTGCTTAGTCTTCTTCTGCTTATAATTTTGATTTCTTCTATGATGATTTTTAGTCTTATGCTTAATGTTCTTCTGCTTTCTGTTCTTCTGCTTTTGCTTCTTCTGCTTCTTGTTCTTCTGTCTTTTGCTCTGTATCTTGGTGGTTGTCTTCATGTTCTTTGTCCTCTTGGTCATATTATTTAGGGTCATATTTCTGGTCTTCTTTGGTGTGGTTTTCAGGGTCGTTGTCATCAGGGTCGTCGTCATGGAGATCAATAAGGATTACCAAAGACAATTTCAAAAAGCTTGATCTTGGAAATGTAGCAGAAGGTACAAGAAGGCTGAGAAACTGGCGAGAACCAGCTGACAGTACTGGAACCCCTATTGGCAGCAGAAGGAACAATAGCCAATGGCACTACTGAGGAACAGCTGACTGTGCTGGACCCTGGTTACTATGCAGGAGGTACATGTGCTAGAAACCACTACCAAGGACCAGCTGACCTTGCTGGACCTCGGATACCGAGATGGAGGCACCTAGGCCAAAGGCTCTGGCGAGAACCAGCTGACAGTGCTGGCACCCGGATGGGTAGCAGAAGGAACAAGAGCCAATGGCACTACCGAGGACCAACTGATGGTGCTGGACCACGGTTACTAAGCAGAAGGTACATGTGCTAAAAAGCACTACCAAGGACCAGCTGACGGTGCTGGACCTCAGATACCGAGATGGAGGCACCTAGGCCAAAGGCTCTGGCGAGAACTAGCTGACAGTGCTGGAACCTGGGTGGGTAGCAGAAGGTACCCATCCAAAGCAAAGTAGCCAGGCCGCAAGCCGGCCGCAGTTACCGAAACCCACAGTCCTACAGGGGGTCCATGTCCCATTGGCACTACGGATCCAGCCTTCAGTGCCAGTTCCCGCAGCCCACATAGGAGTCACCTAAACTGCAGGCACCGTAGAGTCGGCTAACCCGGCCGCAAGACGACAGGAAAATGGATTGTTGGTATAGTGACCTTGACACTACCTGGAAACAGCTGGCGTGCTGGAACCAGGCTGGGCAACAGGGAGTACCCGTGCCAAAGACACTGCCGAGAACCAGCTGACGGTGCTGGAACCCAGATGGGTAGCAAAAGCTACAAGAGCCAATGGCACTACCGAGGAACAGCTGACGGTGCTGGACCACGTTACTAGGCAGGAGGTACCTGTGCTAAAAAGCACTACCAAGGACCAGCTGACGGTGCTGGACTTCGGATACCGAGATGGAGGCACCTAGGCCAAAGGCTCTGGCGCGAACCAGCTGACAGTGCTGGCACCCGGATGGGTAGCAGAAGGAACAAGAGCCAATGGCACTACCGAGGACCAACTGACGGTGCTGGACCACGGTTACTAAGCAGAAGGTACATGTGCTAAAAAGCACTACCAAGGACCAGCTGACGGTGCTGGACCTCGGATACCGAGATGGAGGCACCTAGGCCAAAGGCTCTGGCGAGAACCAGCTGACAGTGCTGGAACCCGGGTGGGTAGCAGAAGGTACCCATCCAAAGCAAAGTAGCCAGGCCGCAAGCCGGCCGCAGTTACCGAAACCCACAGTTCTACAGGGGGTCAATGTCCCATTGGCACTATGGATCCAAACTTCAGTGCCAGTTCCCGCAGCCCACATAGGAGTCACCTAAACTTCAGACACCGTAGAGTCGGCTAACCCGGCCGCAAGGCGACAGGACAACGGATTTTTGGCATAGTGACCTTGACACTACCCGGAAACAGCTGGCGTGCTGGAACCAGGCTGGACAAGGGGGAGTACCCATGCCAAAGACACTGCCGAGCACCAACTGGCGTTGTTGGAACCCAGGGACAATCATGGTGAAGGCCGAGGCCTACTTGGTGGTAGTTTTAGATTGTTTGTAGGCTACAACAGACTGTCAACGTGCTCCAATTAGGCATCTGTCTCCACTCTGTTTCCAGGATTTCACGTGACCACAAACACCGCCAGTTTATGCGTACAGTAGCCATCTGCCCAATCCACACGTGTTCCTGTGTTACTGGGGTTCCGTGATGTCAGCAGATCCCCTGATGTGTGTCTGCCACTGTCTCCTGCTCTGTCCACATTCCCACCACTTGCAGTGGGAAGGTGGACAGCGCAGGAGACAGTGCCAGACACACATTGGGGGATCTGCTCACGTAACAGAACACCAGGAACACAGGAACAAGTGTGGAATGCGTGGATGGCAACTGTGAGCAGGAACTGGCGGTGTTGGAGGTCAGGGGAAATACTAGAGACAGAGTGGAGACAGAGGCCAAATCAGAGAATGTTTTAATCTGAAGTAGTTACAATTTGGAGGCAGCAGCAGTTTGCCCTCCACACAGCAGGGGATCAGCTGACGTTACTGACCCCCACTTTCACATGAACGAGTGTTTTTTTCTGTGTAGACAGCACTTCCGAGCACCAACTGGCATTGTTGGAGCCCAGGGACAATCATGGTGTAGGCCGAGGCCTACTAGGAGCCAGGTGTAAATCGGAGGTATTTTGACTTTGGAGGGAGCAGGACACTTTGCCCTCCACACAGCAGGGGATCAGCTGACGTTACCGAACCCCACTTTCACATGAACAAGTGTTTTTTTCTGTGTGGACAGCACTTCCGAGCACCAACTGGCGTTGTTGGAACCCAGGGACAATCATGCTGTAGGCCGAGGCCTACTTGGTGGCAGTTTTAGATTGTTTGTAGGCTACAACAGACTGTCAACGTGCTCCAATTAGGCATCTGTCTCCACTCTGTTTCCAGGATTTCACGTGACCACCAACATCGCCAGTTTATGCGTACAGCAGCCGTCTGCCCAATCCACACGTGTTCCTGTGTTACTGGGGTTCTGTAATGTCAGCAGATCCCCTGATGTGTGTCTGCCACTGTCTCCTGCTCTGTCCACATTCCCACCACTTGCAGTGGGAAGGTGGACAGCGCAGGAGACAGTGCCGGACACACATTGGGGGATCTGCTCACGTAACAGAACACCAGGAACACAGGAACAAGTGTGGAATGCGTGGACGGCAACTGTGTGCAGGAACTGGCGGTGTTGGAGGTCAGGGGAAATACTAGAGACAGAGTGGAGACAGAGGCCAAATCAGAGAATGTTTAAATCTGAAGTAGTTACAATTTGGAGGCAGCAGCAGTTTGCCCTCCACACAGCAGGGGATCAGCTGATGTTACTGACCCCCACTTTCACATGAACGAGTGTTTTTTTCTGTGTGGACAGCACTTCCGAGCACCAACTGGCGTTGTTGGAGCCCAGGAACAATCATGGTGTAGGCTGAGGCCTACTAGGAGCCAGGTGTAAATCGGAGGTATTTTGACTTTTGAGGGAGCAGGACACTTTGCCCACCACACAGCAGGGGATCAGCTGATGTTACCAAACCCCACTTTCACATGAACAAGTGTTTTTTTCTGTGTGGACAGCACTTCCGAGCACCAACTGGCGTTGTTGGAACCCAGGGACAATCATGCTGTAGGCCGAGGCCTACTTGGTGGCAGTTTTAGATTGTTTGTAGGCTACAACAGACTGTCAACGTGCTCCAATTAGGCATCTGTCTCCACTCTGTTTCCAGGATTTCATGTGACCACCAACACCGCCAGTTTATGCGTACAGCAGCCGTCTGCCCAATCCTCACGTGTTCCTGTGTTACTGGGGTTCTGTAATGTCAGCAGATCCCCTGATGTGTGTCTGCCACTGTCTCCTGCTCTGTCCACGTTCCCACCACTTGCAGTGGGAAGGTGGACAGCGCAGGAGACAGTGCCGGACACACATTGGGGGATCTGCTCACTTAACAGAACACCAGGAACAAGTGTGGAATGCGTGGACGGCAACTGTGAGCAGGAACTGGCGGTGTTGGAGGTCAGGGGAAATACTAGAGACAGAGTGGAGACAGAGGCCAAATCAGAGAATGTTTAAATCTGAAGTAGTTACAATATGGAGGCAGCAGCAGTTTGCCCTCCACACAGCTGGGGATCAGCTGACGCTACCGAACCCCACTTACACATGAACGAGTGTTTGTTTCTGTGTGGACAGCACTTCCGAGCAACAACTGACGATGTTGGAGCGCAGGGATAGTCATTTTGTAGGCTGAGGCCTACTTGGAGGCAGTTTAAGATAAGACGTTGTTTGAATTTGGAGGCAGCAGGAGAGTTTGCCGTACACACAGCAGGGGATCAGCTGACGTTACCGAACCCCACTTACACATGAGCGAGTGTTTTGTCTATGCGGACAGCACTTCTGAGCACCAACTGGCGTTGTCGGAGCCCAGGGAAAATCAGGTAGTAGGCCGAGGCCTACTTGGAGCCAGGTGTAAATCTGAGGTTGTTTGACTGTGGAGGGAGCAGGACACTTTGCCATACACACAGCAGGGGATCAGCTGACGTTACCAAACCCCACTTACACATGAGCGAGTGTTTTGTCTGTGTGGACAGCACTTCTGAGCACCAACTGGCATTGTCGGAGCCCAGGGAAAATCAGGTAGTAGGCTGAGGCCTACTTGGTGGCAGTTTTAGATTATTTCTACACTACTACTAACTGTCAACGTACTCCAATTAGGCCTCTGTCTTCACTCTGTTTCGAGTATTTCCTCTGGCTTCCTACCACGCCAGTTGCTGCTCTGAAATGCCGTCTGCACAACCCACACTTTTTCCTGTGTTACTGGGGTTCTGTAACAGCAGCTTCTCCCTAGAGGTGAGTCAGGCAATGTCTCCTGCTCTGTCCACTTTTCCACTACAAGTAGTGGGAATGTAGACAAAGCAGGAGACATTGCCGGACTCACCTCTGGAGATGAGCAGATGTTACAGGACCCAGGTAACACAGGAACAAGTGTTGATTGTACAGACGGCACTTGAAAGCAGAAACAGGCGGTGTTGTAGGGCGGAGGAAATGCTAAAAACAGAGTGGAGACAGAGGGCAAATCAGAGAACATAATAAATCAGAGGTAGTCAGAAGTTGTAGGCAACAGGAGAGTTTGCCGTACACACAGCAGGGGATCAGCTGACGTTACCGAACCTCACTTACACATGAGCGAGTGTTTTGTCTGTGCGTACAGCACTTCTGAGCACCAACTGGCGTTGTCGGAGCCCAGGGAAAATCAGGTAGTAGGCCGAGGCCTACTTGGAGCCAGGTGTAAATCTGAGGTACTTTGACTTTGGAGGGAGCAGGACACTTTGCCATACACACAGCAGGGGATCAGCTGACGTTACCGAACCCCACTTACACATGAGCGAATGCTTTGTCTGTGCGGACAGCACTTCTGAGCACCAACTGGCGTTGTCGGAGCCCAGGGAAAATCATGTAGTAGGCCGAGGCCTACTTGGAGCCAGGTGTAAATCTGAGGTTATTTGACTGTGGAGGGAGCAGGACACTTTGCCATACACACAGCAGGGGATCAGCTGACGTTACCAAACCCCACTTACACATGAGCGAGTGTTTTGTCTGTGCGGACAGCACTTCTGAGCACCAACTGGCGTTGTCGGAGCCCAGGGAAAATCAGGTAGTAGGCCGAGGCCTACTTGGAGCCAGGTGTAAATCTGAGGTACTTTGACTTTGGAGGGAGCAGGTCACTTTGCCATACACACAGCAGGGGATCAGCTGACGTTACCGAACCCCACTTACACATGAGCGAGTGTTTTGTCTGTGCGTACAGCACTTCTGAGCACCAACTGGCGTTGTCGGAGCCCAGGGAAAATCAGGTAGTAGGCCGAGGCCTACTTGGAGCCAGGTGTAAATCTGAGGTTGTTTGACTGTGGAGGGAGCAGGACACTTTGCCATACACACAGCAGGGGATCAGCTGACGTTACCAAACCCCACTTACACATGAGTAAGTGTTTTGTCTGTGCGGACAGCACTTCTGAGCACTAACTGGCGTTGTCGGAGCCCAGGGAAATCAGGTAGTAGGCTGAGGCCTACTTGGTGGCAGTTTTAGATTGTTTCTAGACTACTACTAACTGTCAACGTACTCCAATTAGGCCTCTGTCTTCAATCTGTTTCGAGTATTTCCCCTGGCTTCCAACCACGCCAGTTGCTGCTCTGAAATGCCGTCTGCACAACCCACACTTGTTCCTGTGTTACTGGGGTTCTGTAACAGCAGCTTCTCCCTAGAGGTGAGTCAGGCAATGTCTCCTGCACTGTCCACTTTTCTTCTACAAGTAGTGGGAATGTAGACTAAGCAGGAGACATTGCCGGACTCACCTCTGGAGATGAGCAGATGTTACAGGACCCAGGTAACACAGGAACAAGTGTTGATTGTGCAGACGGCACTTGAGAGCAGAAACAGGCGGTGTTGTAGGCCGGAGGAAATACTCAAAACAGAGTGGAGACAGAGGGCAAATCAGAGAACATATTAAATCAGAGGTAGTCAGAAGATGTAGGCAGCAGGAGAGTTTGCCGTACACACAGCAGGGGATCAGCTGACGTTACCGAACCCCACTTACACATGAGCGAGTGTTTTGTCTGTGTGGACAGCACTTCTGAGCAACAACGGGCGTTGCTGTAGTCCAAGAAATAAAGTTCAGGTCATAGAAACATGAACACAACAGGAGACCTGGATCCTGTTGCCAGCCAATTATTTATTCTGGAAGAGGACTGGCAAATTCAGGTGATATCCAGGCCTTGTTCATTTTCAGAAAAGTAAGCCGGTGAACATTATCGGCGGATAGTCGCGTGCGACGGTCTGTTACCACACCACCTGCAGCACTAAAGACACGTTCCGATAATACACTGGCAGCAGGGCAAGCCAGCACCTCCAATGCATACTGGCTAAGCTCCGGCCATGTATCCAGCTTAGAGACCCAATACTTGAACGGGGAAGAGCCGTCTGGGAGTACACTAACAGGGCAAGACAAGTAGTCTGTCACCATCTGACGGAAACGTTGCCTCCTGCTGACTGGAGCCGTCTGTGATGGTGTAGCCGTTTGTGGCGGTCCCACAAAACTTTTCCACATTTGGGCCATACTGGCCTTGCCTTGTCCTGCGGCGCTGCCTCTGCTACCTCTTTGTGCAGAGCTTCCTCCATTGCCTCTACCCACATGGCTGCTTTGAAAAGCACTACCAGCAACACTTGCGGGGGGAATAGAGAACATGATGGCCTGCACAAGTGTTTCTTGGTACTCCCGCATTTTACGCTCCCTGTTCAACTGTGGTATGAGGCTTTGTAAGTTGTCCCGGTAGCGAGGATCTAGGAGGGTGTACACCCGATAATCAGCCGTGTGGAGAATGTTGGCGATGCGGCGGTCATTTAACAAGCACTGCAGCATGAAATCAACCATGTGCTGCAGACTGCCAACTGGACCGGAAACGCTGTCCCTAGCTTGAGGCAGCATCTCAGCCTGCTCAGCATCACCCCACCCTCACTGTACACACTGACTACTAGAGCCTTGTGTACCTCCCTCCTCTGGAGAGATGTGTACCTCCTCCTCCATTGACTCCTTGTCATCCTCCTCACTAAGTGTCCCCTGCCTGGGCCTTTGTGTGGAAGCACGTTGCGCAGACTAGCCAGAAGCAGATGGCATTTCTGACTCCTCATCCTCGACCTCTTCAAAAACCTCCTCACTTAGTGCTTGTAAGGTTTTTTGAAGCAGACAGATAAGGGGGACAGTCATGCTGACTAGTGCATCATCTGCACTGGCCAGCCGCGTGGAGTCATCGAAGGCACGCAAAACTTGGCAGATGTCCCTCATAGTGGCCCACTCAGTGGTGGTGAAGTGTGTCCAGCGCACAGTGCGACTTGTTTGCGCCTGATGCAGCTGGTACTCCATTACTGCTGCCTGCTGCTCACACAACCGCTCCAACATATGTAACGTTGAATTCCACCTGGTGGGGAGGTCACATATGATGCAATGTTCTGGCAGGCGGAATCGGTGTTGCAGAGATGCAATGCGCAATCTTGCCATGCTGGAACGCCGCAAGTCAGCACACTCTAGGTGAACCTTGTGCAGCAGTGCATCAAGATCCGGATAGTCCCTCAGAAAGCTCTGCACGACCAAATTGAACACGTGTGCCAGACATGGTATGTGAGTGAGGTTGCCTAGGCCCAGAGCTGCCACTAGATTTCGGCCATTGTCACTCACTACCAAACCTGGCTGGAGATTCGCTGGCACAAACCACACATCGCTCTCCTGCTTGATGGCATTCCAGAGCTCCTGTGCTGTGTGGCTCCGATTCCCCAAAGAAATTAATTTAAGGACGGCCTGTTGACGTTTGGCCACACTTGTGCTCATATCTGGCCTAACAGGCTCATGCAGTGCTGATTCCGAGGAACTAGAGTAGGAGGAGGACTCAATATGTACAGACTGCATTCCTGCAATCCTTGGAGTTGGCAGAATACGTACAGAGCCACTCTCCAGATCTGTACCCGGCTCCACAACATTCACCCAATGGGCAGTGAGGGAAAGGTATCGTCCCTGTCCATGGCTACTGGTCCACGCATCGGTGGTCAGGTGGACCTTGCTACTGACGGCGTTTAGTAGCGCATTTTTAATTTTTCCCTCCACATGCTTTTGCAGGGCAGGGACGGCTTGCCTGCTGAAATAAAAGCGGCTGCGTACATTGTATTGTGGAACTGCCAATGACATAAAGTTCCGGAAGGTGTCAGTCTCCACCAGCCTGAATGACAGCATCTCAAGGGCCAGTAGTTTGGCAATGCCGGCATTCAGAGCCAGTGCTCGGGGATGGTTTGCCGAGTATGGCCGCTTTTTCTCCCATGCCTGTGCTACTGATTGCTGGTGAGTGACCTGAGAGTGTGCTGATGACTGAGAACGTGGTTCAGTGGGTGGAATTTCACTGGGTCTCTGGACAACAGTGGCAGTGGTTCTTCCATGGCGTTCCAGTGAGGAAGCCAAACCAGCTGTGTTTGAGCTGGAGGAAGAGGCCCCAACACGAGCTGAAGATGTGGTAGGTGCTGCTGAAGGTTGGTCTACATCTTCAATGTGTCTGTGTAACTCCACCTCGTGCTTGGTACGCACATGTTTTCACATATTTGTGGTATTGAGGTTGCTCACATTTTTCCCTCGTTTAACTTTCTGATGACACAGCTTGCATTTGACAAAGCAAATGTCATCTGCAACTGTGTCAAAAAAAGACCACGCACTGCAAGTCATGGGAGCGCCCGTTTTGTGTTTTGGAAGAGGATTGCTCCTCACGGGTGCCAAAGTGAAGGCTACAGGCAACCAAGTCTGCCCCCCGCCCTCTCCCTCCTCTTTTGGCCGTTCGGGGAATCTCTTCCTCAGAGCTGCTCCCACCACCTTCCTGTGGCTGACGCCATGATAGGTCAAGGACCTCATCATCTCCACTCCCCTCTTCAAGCACCGGCTGGTCCTGGGTTGTCTCGCCAGCACCGTACGCACCAGAAATTGGCAACTGAGTCTCATCATCATCAGATGAGCACTGAGGTGTGCTGACAATAGGCACTGGCCCACCCGCCTCTTCAGATTCAGAGGGACAAAGCAGTTGCGCATCACTGCATACTCCCTCTTCTTCACGCTCTAGAATGCTGCTTGGCTGGCCACCTCTTTCCAAGCCAACAGATTCTGAGAACAGAAGTAAAGATTGAGATGGCTCCTGTCCAGGGCTCTCAGACTGCCTGGGCAATTTGGCAGGTGGTGAAGAGACAGATGGTTGCTCTTCAGTGCTCTGGCCCTGGGAGGATGCGGAAGTCATTGAAGTGGATGCGTTAGCTGCCATCCATCCGACAACGGCTTCAATTTGTTCGTCACGCAGCAGTGGGGTACGGCGAGGTCCTACAAAGCTGCGCATGAAAGACTGTTGTCTGGTAAAAGTGGGGGATGCTGGGTCACTGGTGGCCGCAGAAGACACCGAATCCCCACGTCCTCTGCCTGCTGAATCACCCCGTCCTCTCCCTGCTGAAACTCCACGGCCACGACCACGTGCCTTACTCCCTGCCTTCTTCATCTTGGTAGACTGATAAAGATAGGCAGAAAAGTAAAAAAGGGGTGGCTTAGTGTTCTTATTCCTGAACACCTGCTAACCAGTATAAGAAACACTAATTTGGCTAAGAGTGTGTGTACTACACTTTAATATGATCTAATGTGGCCTACACAACTCTAAAGGGGAGTGTTTGGTGAACTTTATTTCCTTTTTTTTTGGGGGGGGAAGGAAAGGATGTGACCAAAGTTTGAAAGCTATAGTATCACAAACTTTTTGGAGCGATTACAATGCAGGAAGCTAACCTACAATGCAATTGATGAGGCTCCAAAAAATAGGGTGATTCTAGTCTGGCTGGCCCTGAAGGGCACAAGCCAGCAAAAAGGCTCCTCTATCTAATCCTATATAGTGTTTGCAACCAACCAATGACAATGGATGCGGATGGAAGCACACTAATATAGGAGCAAAAATCTGGACAAATTAGCTGCAAAAAAAGGACTATGTATGAGGCAGTGACGCACGCTGAGCGGACTACAACCAGCGGTGGCTGTAGAACACACTGCAACGTGAGCTGCACTCACACACAGAGAGACCTATCAGACAGCCAAAAACAGTGCAGAGAAATGGGCTATAGCACTGAAAGGCTGCTGAAAGGCTCCGCTGTCCACTCCTTTAGTGTTTGCAACCAATGTATATGGATACGTATGGAAGCACACTATACAGGAGAAAAAATAAGCAGCAATAAAAGAAAAATGTGTATGAGGCAGAGACACACGGCCTACAAGCAGACGTGCCTGCAGGACACACTACACAGCGTGGGTCTGCACTCACACAGCCCTTGCAGACAGCTAATTAAACAGCGCTGCTGGGCTAAAAAAATGCTACAGTGGTGGATTATGTAGCCTGGGTAGAGCAATAGATATGTTTGATGATCGCTATTTCTAACTGTCCCTCACAGTCTTCAACAGCAGCCTGTCCCTAACTGAATTCACAGCTGAGTGAACCCGAAATAGTGGCTGCTGCGGTTTTTATAGTGCATCATGACATCATTTCAGCAGCCAATCACAGCCATGCCAGTAGTTAACATGCCTACATGCCTAACAGGATGTGCCCACACTTCTGAGGATCCCCATTGGCTGAATCAAATCGAGCAGGCTCCTAGCATTATGGGAACTTCCGATTCCGGTATTCGATATGAAAAAAGTATCGGAACTAAGTATCGGAATTCCAATACAGCGAATATCGGCCGATACCCGATACTTGCAGTATCGGAATGCTCAACACTATTGATGATACAATTGCTTTCTTAGAAAGCACAGATGCAAAATAGGCATTTAAAAGTTTGGCCTTTTCAGCATCATTTTTGACCACTTCAGTGACTTCACCCTTTTCATCCTGTAAAAATCCCATTGCATCTTTGACTTTTCTTTTGCATTTGAAATACCACCAAAATCCTCTTTTACTGCTTTTGGTCTCCCTTGCAAGCTTCACTTCATTATTGGCTTTAGCTCTTCTAATTCATGCCCTGCATTCCCTGCAGACTGCATTATATTCTTCTTTAAGATATGCCCCCCTCTTTGCATATAATTTTTTTTCCTTTTTAACAAGTCTATTGGTCTCTTTAAATGATTGGAATTCTTCCTTCTTTTTGAAATTGTTACTGATTGTGCAGTGAGAATTTCAGCTAGCAAAATCTCCCCTCCTTCTTGGACATTTCTGTCCTTTAGAACATCCAGCCACTGGACTTTTCCTATCCTCTTTCTGAGTTCATTAAAATCTGCCTTTCTGAAGTCCAACCTTAAAATCTGAGTCCTCGCAGGTCTTCCTCCTCTTGTAATCCAAAATTTGAGGATAGCATGAATGCTGCCTCCTAAATTCACAATCAAGAAGTTCAGAAAATTTGATTCAAAGTTGATTCTCTATGGATTAAATTGGCCATCTAAAAAGGAAAGGTATCAGCAGAGACTAAGAGAGCGAAAGAGCCTGATCGTTGTGCTGCTGTGCCACAAAGTTGGAAGGAGGGTGGCAGAGGTGAGACCTTAAAAATGCAGAGTTTGGTGACATTAACCAAAAAGCGTGTAGAGAATATGCCGATTTTCCAGCTGCTGATGAGTAAGGTGAGGGGCTTAAAATATAAAGGGAAAAATGGAGGGCTTAAATTGTGTAGATAATAGAGATGAACGACTTTGCCTTTTTTAGGGTCGAGTCGGGTTTCATGAAACCCGACTTTCTCAAAAGTCGGGTTGAACGAAATCGGCTGACTATAGGGAAAAGTCGGGCATTTAGAATGCTCCAGTATATGATGGGCCTCATGGATGATGCTCCAGTATCAGATGTCCCCCATTTGGAATGCTCCAGTATATGATGGGCCCCATAGATGCTGCTCCATTGTCTGATCTGCCCCATTTAGAATGCTCCAGTATATGATGGGCCTCATGGATGATGCTCCAGTGTCAGATGTCCCCCATTTTGAATGCTCCAATATATGATGGGCCCCATTTTTAATAAACCCAGGCATGGTATGTGAATAGAGCTCCATGGAGTAATCTGAAGTGTGTGCTGCCGCATCCTTCACTTTTGGTGTGGGTGAAGGACACAAGGAAAGTGGTTGCTCCTGACCAAAAGCCTGCACTTATGACTCAGTGCTTGCATTTTTTTAAACTTAAGAAGAGGAGGCGATAGAGCTGGAGGCTGTTTCAGCAATGTTAACCAAAAACAGTTCCTGATGCTCCGGCTTTAAAAGCAGTCTACCTACTATCATAAAACGGAGCCTTACAGGCCTTCCAGAGCTACACCATGACACAGGCTCAACACCTCCTGCCTTAGCTGCTATTGTGTTTTTGGCACTACCAGCAGATGCACCACCACCATCATCAGAACCAGGTGGCCCCCCATGCCCACGTCCGCGTCCTCTTTCACCATACTTCCTCATGTTTTACAAAATTGACCCAAAATACCAGCAGATATATGGTACTGTATCAGAAGCGTTCAGCTCTATACAGTCTAGGGATAACAGTAAATCTCTGTATATATTTCATGAGTCATACACAGACGCTCACAGGCTCAGTATGGATTACCCAATAAAATAAAAAGGTGAAAAAGGGTACAGTATCACCAGATATAAGGTATATATATTATATTGTAACCATTCTGAATCTCCGTATACATTTCAGGAGGCAGACACAAACGCTCTCGGGCCCAGTATGGAGTACACAAGAATATGAAAAGCTGTAAATGGGTAATGTAACACAAGCGTACACCTGTATACAGTGTTGGGCAAATTTGAAATCTCGGTATATATTTCCGGAGTCACCCTCAGATGCTCACTCAGTCTGGGTTTGACCATAATAAAAAATGTTGTAAAAAAGGTACTGGATAACAAGGTAGCAAGTATATATATTATAGGGTACAATTGAAATCTCCATAAACATAGTCCCGTAGTCAGTCTCAGACGCTTACTCAGTATGGATTTGACCATAATACCAAATGTCGAACAAAGGTACTGTATAACAAGATACAAGCTGTATCGAGTATAGGGTTAAAATTCGTATCTCCGATTCACCGTATATATAGAAGGCATAAACCACACATGCTCACACATGCTCACTCACTATGGAAGATACCGTAATACAAAATTTGGAACAAAGGTACTGTATCAGCACATACCAGGTGTGTCCAGTCTAGGGGTAATTGTAAATTTTCGTCTATACTTCCAGAGTCAGACACAGACACTCACAGGCTCAGTATGTATTACACCAGAATTTAACAAGTAGAAAAAGGGAAAGGTAGTTGAAGCGTACAACAGTATACAGTGTTGTGGTACTTTTAAATCTTCGTATATATTTCAGTCTCAGTAAGCCAGTCCAGACTCTCTGCTACTGGAAACTACATGGATACAAGTACAGACGGAAAGTCGAGTGTTAGCAGAAATTTGGGAATTACTCATCGCGAGATAGAATCATAGAATCATAGAATCATAGAATCGTAGAGTTGGAAGGGACCTCCTGGGCCATCTGGTCCAACCCCCTGCTCAAAGCAGGATTCGCTAAATCATCCCAGTCAGATGTCTGTCCAGCCTCTGTTTGAAGACTTCCATTGAAGGAGAACTCACCACTTCTCGTGGCAGCTTGTTCCACTCATTGATCACTCTAACTGTCAAAAAGTTTTTTCTAATATCTAATCTGTGTCTCCTCCCATTCAGTTTCATCCCATTGCTTCTAGTCTTTCCTTGTGCAAATGAGAATAAAGTTGATCCTTCTACAATGTGACAGACCTTTAGATATTTGTAGACAGCTATTAAGTCTCCTCTCAGTCTTCTCTTTTTCAAACTAAACATTCCCAAATCCTGCAACCTTTCCTCATAAGACAGGGTTTGCAGACCGGTCACCATTCTGGTCGCTCTTTTCTGAACTTGCTCCCAGTAGATGTTGCAGAGGCGATGCAGACCCTCAATTACTGTGTCTGTGGAGACAGCGAAAATGGTTCTTTGTGAAGAAAGGATTGCTTTATCGCAGTAGCGTGGATCACATCACCGTTACTCGTCTCCATCAAACTGTGATCACAGGGAGAGATATACATATCCTCCTCACTGCCTATCAGGATGTGTCTGGTCATTTTGGAATGCCAAAGACAGAATCCACAGGCCGTAGGCGATTCTATTGGATTGGCATGAGAGGAGACATTGAAAAATGGTGGCAGGAATGTCACATGTCTGTGACTATCACAACTGTGAAAGGTGATCATAAACCACCACTGCATCCGCTTGTAAGTTGACATCCATTACAAATGGTAGCCAGTGATCATCTGAATGTAGAGGCCAGCAGGACAGGGCATAGCTACATCTTAACCATCATCGTTCAGTACACCAAATTTCTAGTGGCCGTCCCTGTGAAGAATTTAACTGCCCAGATTACACAGCGGTGGAACAGGGAGAGGTAAGTATTGCAACTTGCAAGTGCTGTGGCCATGACCAAGCAGGGGGGCACACTCGTGGTCGATGGTACTGGCACAGGGCCCCTCATAGTACGCTGGTGTATCTGACGGTGAGTAGGCCCCCACCGTCAGAGACACTGTATTGTACTATGAGGAGCCCTGTGCCAGTGCCGTCGGCCATCTGTGGGCCCATCCACCTGTTCAGAACAACAGCACTTGCCCGAGTGCGCCAGGTGTTGACCCCAGCCCTTGGGGGGGGGGCAGCCCAGTTAGGGAGGTTTAAAAAATGGCATATGTTGATGTGTTGGCTGGACATTCAGCTGCTGCAGGTGGAATTGGGCAAGTCCGAGGAAGAGGAGGACAAAAGCGAGGCAGTTTTCTGGGAACCTATGTGTCATCAGCGGAAGGTGGGACAAAATCCTTTGCAACCCATGCCTGGTTCATTTTAATGAAGGTTAGATCATCAACATTTTGGGTTGACAGACGGGTCCTTTATTCTGTCAGGATTGATCCAGCTGCACTGAAGACTCTTTCAGATAACACACTAGCAGCAGGGCAAGCGAGCTCCTGTAAGGCATATTGTGCCAATTCAGGCCAGGCGTCCAGTTTAGAGGCCCAATAGTCAAAGGGGAATAACTTATGAGGGAGAACATCGATATGGGAGGAGAAGTAGTTTGTAACCATAGTTGACAACTGTTGTCTCCTGTCATTTTTACTCGATGCAGTATTACCAGTTGTGTGAGCGGTACTTGAGAAATCATTCCACAACATGGTCATTAAACCCCTGTCTCCAACGCCACTTCGGCTGTGTGCACCACGAACACCTCTTCCATTGTGCCCACTATGGCTCGTGGGTGAAACAGCACCACTGCTGTGTGCTGGGAAAGCCTCAAACAAACGGTTTACCAGAGTTGCTTGTTTGTTTGCCAATATTATATCTAGTTTCTCCTGTGGCATGATGTTGTGTAATTTGCCTTTGTAGCATGGATTGAGGATGCTGGCCAGCCAGTAGTCGTCATCTCTCATCATTTTGGAAATGCTGGGGTCCCTTTTTAGGATCCGCAAGGCATAATCGCACATGTGGGCCAATGTTCCAGGTGTCAATGATGCACTGCCAGTGGTGGGTGGAGGAGCACTTTCTGGCAAATCCACATCCCTACAGTCAAGCACAAACACTGTACCTGACCTTGGAATGCCAACATTTTCTCTTGCCCCCTGAGAAGCATCCTCCTGCCCAAAATAATCATCCCCCCATCCTCCTCCTCCTCTTCCTCTTCTTCCTCCACCTCGTCCAGGACAGTTCCCTGAACAGACAATGGCTGACTGTCATCAAAGCTTCCTTCCTCCTCCTCTGCAGACGTCAGATCCTTAATGTGCGTCAAACTTTGCATGAGCAGACGCATAAGTGGGATGCTCATGCTTATGATGGCGCCGTCTGTGCTTACCAACCGTGTGCATTCCTCAAAACACTGAAGGACTTTACGGAGGTCTTTCAGCTTTGACCACTGCACACCCAACAAGTCCATGTCTTCCCTCAAACTGCCTGCCCGTGTATCCTCCCACAAATGCATTACAGCCTGCCTCTGTTCGAACAACCTCTCAACCATGTGCAGGGTGGAGTTCCACCTTGGTGCAACGTCGATAATTGGGCGGTGCTTGGGAATGTGTAGCAATCGCTGCAGCTTCTGCATACGACTGGAGTGTACGACCGAGCGACGGATGTGCGAGCACAGTCTTCGCACCTTATGGAGCAGGAATGTTAACTCCGGATAATTATTAAGGAAGCACTGCACCACCAGGTTCAAAGTGTGAGCCAGGCAAGGTATGTGTGTGAGTTTTTCACGGGCTATGGCTGCCACAAAATTACGGCCATTATCACTGACTACCTTGCTTGCCTCAACATGTAGACTGCCCAGCCATGACTCTGTTTGTCGCTGCAAGTAGTCGGCCAGTACCTCCACGGTGTGTCTGTTGTCGCCCAAAGACATCATCTTTAACACAGCCTGCTGACGCTTACCACTAGCTGTTCGATAGTGGGACACCTCGTGTGCAACCCTGCCAGCTGTGGATGGAGTGCTCGTGCGACTGCGCTCTGTGGATGAGCTTTCGCTGATGGAGGAGAATGAGCGAACAGCCAACTGTTTCCTATACCGTGGGCTAGGCAGCACTGTTCCACCGCTGCTGTCCCCAGTGGAGCCTGCATCCACCACATTAACCCAGTGCACAGTGATGGACACGTAACGGCCCTGGCCATGCCTACTGGTCCATGCATCTGTTGTGAGGTGCACCTTTCCACTCACTGACTGTTTTAGTGCATGGACAATGCGGTCTTTCACATGCCGGTAGAGGGCAGGGATGGCTTTTCGAGAAAAGAAGTGCCGACTGGATAGGTCATAGCATGGGACAGGTAGGCCATGAGGTCGCGGTAAGCTTCGCTTTCAACCAAATGGTGGGGCATCATCTCTAATGAGATTAGTTTGGCAATGTAGGTGTTCAAACAAAGTGTACGCGGATGAAGTACTTTCTTGTCCTACTCAGAGTGTCTGGTAGGGTGAGCTGGACTGGAGAGCTGCATTTGGGGAAGTAGCGGTGGATCGGACTGAGTGAGAGGGGGTCGGTGATGGTATTGGTGGTGATGGCCTAGATTCAGTGTTGTGTTGCAAAACCATGTGATTCCCTGAGTGCTTTGGTCTTGCGACGACACCTCCACATTTAGTGCTGGTGGTGTGCTTAACGGTGGCGGTGGTCTTACAGTGGGGGAAGCGCTGGAGCATTGCTGGCTACCTTGAGTCGGAGCAGGTGCACACGTGCTACCTGAGGTTTTGTAGTCTGTCCATGCTTGCAAGTGCATGTTGGTTAAATGTCTAAGCATGCAACTGGTAATCAAATTACTGAGTTGTTTACCTCGGCTAAAGGTCCTTCCGCACTTCTTACAGGTAACCTTTGCCTCATCAGTAGGATTTTGGACAAAGAAGTGCCACACTGTACTCTTCCTACTATGACAACCAAAAAAAGAAGAAAAAACGATCATCAAGTCCATAATAATACAAATATACAAATATTTTATTAGTTACAAAAAATACAGCAGATACAGGGTGATATACACCAAAGTGCTATGTGCAGTTTAAAATTAAAACCAAAACAGACGGGACACAGATGTACTGCCATACATAACAAAAATCGTCAATCTCTATGTACAGGTGACGAATTATCATTTAAATATATATTCCCTCGATATTATATCATATATATCACCATAAAGATAGGTATATATCCCCCAAGCAGCGTTATATACCGAGTATAGTATCCATACATATCCAGAGAAATAGATGTAATAACTCCCCAGTCCTTTATTTCTTGTCCGTTATATGGGGTATTACATTTTGATTATATATGTTATACTATTTGATGAGTTATGTTACCCCCTTGTTTGCTGAGTTATTTTCTCACTCTTCCTACTATGGTATACATTTTCTGGCCTTGCACGCTGTGTAAGTTGACCGTCTGGCCAAGCTGTCCTGCAACTCTTTTAGTTTTTGTTCCACGTTTTTGGACAGCTACGGGCCTGCCAGATAACCGCTGCTGCGATGTCAATGCCTGCTGCGGATCCTTCTCCTTATCTGAACTATTGCCAGCGCCACACTCCTCCCCAATGGATGCCAATCCGGGTCAACAACTGGGTCATCCATCACCTCCTCTTCAAAGTCATCTGCACATTCCTCTTTACCTTCCTCTGTGTCACCGTGTAAGGTGGTATAGAATGCGGGAAGGGGCACCAGAGTTTCATCAGGGTCAGAATCTGGCTCAGTAGACTGCGAGGGCAAGATAGTGCTCTGGGTCAACGTACCAGCAGAATCATCTAGCAGTGGCTGTGCATTAGTGCACTCCATGTCAGATTCATCTTGGACTGGGGAATTCTGGATTTGACTGGATAACCCAGGCATGGTATGTGAAAAGAGCTCCATAGAGTAATCTGAAGTGTGGGCACCTGCATCCTTAACTTTTGGTGGGGGTGAAGGACACAGGGAAAGGTGTTTTTCCTGACCAGAACCCTGCACTGACGACTCCGTGCTTGCAGGTTTCGAACGTTCAGAAGTGGAGGCAATAGAGCTGGTGTCTGTTTCGGCAATGTACGCCAAAACCTGTTCCTGATGCTCCGGCTTCAAAAGTGGTTTTCTACTCCAAGAAAAGGCAACCTTACAGGCCTTCTTGGGCCAGACGATGACGCAGGCTCAACACTTCCTGCCTTAGCTGCTATTGTGCTTTTGTCAGAATCAGCCGATGCACCACCACCATCAGTACCAGCTGCGCAGCCCCTGCCCACGTCTGCGGACTCTTCCACCATACTTCCTCATGTTTGGGAAAATGTACCAAAATTACCAGCAGAGAGATGGTACTGTATGAGGAGCGTCCAGCTCTGTAAGGTGCATGAAAAAAATTAAATCTACGTATATATTTTGCTAGTCACAGACTCTTTCACAGTATGTATTGGACCGTTATCCAACAAGCAGATATTATTATTATTATTATGCATTTATATAGCGCCATTTATTCCATGGCACTTTACATGTGAAAAGGGGAAATATAGACAAGTGTAATATAAACAAGAGTAATATACAAGTGTAAGACAAGGGACAAGGGACACACAAGTACATAAGGAGAGGGGACCCTGCCCGCGAGGGCTCACAGTCAACAGGGATGGGTGAGGATACAGTAGGAGAGGGTAGAGCAGGTCGTGCGGTGGTTCAATAGACCAAGGATCAATGCAGGCTGTAGGCTTGTCGGAACAGGTGGGTCTTCAGGTTCTTCTTGAAGGTTTCTGCTGATGGTGAGAGTCTGATGTGTTGTGGTAGGGAGTTCCAGAGTATGGGGGAAGCACGGGAGAAGTCTTGTATGCGGTTGTGGGAAGAAGAGATAAGGGGGGAGTAGAGAAGGAGATCTTGGGACGATCGAAGGTTGCGTGCGGGTTGGTACCTAGAGACCATGTCACAGATGTATGGAGGAGACAGGTTGTGGATGGCTTTGTATGTCATGGTTAGAGTTTTGAATTGGATCCTCTGGGCAATAGGAAGCCAGATATACGGAACTGTATTAGAAGTGTACAGCTGTATACGTTTTTTGTGTAACTGATAATCTCCGTATATGTATTTACGGAGTGTCACACACACACGCTGACTCTGTATAGATGTTACTGTAATGCGAACAGCAGATATACAATACTGTTTGAGAATCAGACAGCTCTATATGGTGTCTGTATGGAAAATTGTCAATCTCCGTCTATTTCTATAGGGACTGACACACGCTGTCTCTGTCTAGTTTTCACCGTAGTCAAACAGCAGATATACAAAACTGTTTGAAAAGCGAACAGCACTCTAAGGTGTAGGTCTGGAAAAATGGAAAAAGTCCTCGGCTTTTTTTTCCAGAGTCACGCACAGATAGCTTCTATTTGCCCGTGATACCAGCCGGTACATGGTAGTGTGTGAGGATCATACACCGCTATACGGTGTCTGTATGGAAAATTGTCAATCTCCATCTATTTTTGTAGGGACTGACACATGCTGTTTCTGTCTAGTTTTCACCGTAGTCAAGCAGCAGATATACGAAACTCTTTGAAAAGCGGACAGCACTCTAAGGTGTAGGTCTGGAAAAACTCCTCGACTTTTTTTTTCAGAGTCACACACAGATAGCTTCTATTTGTCCGTGATACCAGCCGGTACATGGTAGTGTGTGAGGATCATACACCGCTATACGGTGTCTGTATGGAAAATTGTCAATCTCCGTCTATTTTTATACGGACTGACATACGCTGTCTCTGTCTAGTTTTCACCGTAGTCAAACAGCAGATATACGAAACTGTTTGAAAAGCGGTCAGCACTCTAAGGTGTAGGTCTGGAAAAGCGGACAAACTCCTTGGCTTTTTCTTCCAGAGTCACACCCAGATAGCTTCTATTTGTCCGTGATACCAGCCGGTACACGGTAGTGTGAATCATAGAATCATAGAATCGTAGAGTTGGAAGGGACCTCCTGGGCCATCTGGTCCAACCCCCTGCTCAAAGCAGGATTCGCTAAATCATCCCAGTCAGATGTCTGTCCAGCCTCTGTTTGAAGACTTCCATTGAAGGAGAACTCACCACTTCTCGTGGCAGCTTGTTCCACTCATTGATCACTCTAACTGTCAAAAAGTTTTTTTCTAATATCTAATCTGTGTCTCCTCCCATTCAGTTTCATCCCATTGCTTCTAGTCTTTCCTTGTGCAAATGAGAATAAAGTTGATCCTTCTACAATGTGACAGACCTTTAGATATTTGCAGACAGCTATTAAGTCTCCTCTCAGTCTTCTCTTTTGCAAACTAAACAATCCCAAATCCTGCAACCTTTCCTCATAAGACAGGGTTTGCAGACCGGTCACCATTCTGGTTGCTCTTTTCTGAACTTGCTCCAGTTTGTTGATGTCTTTTTTAAAATCTGGTGCCCAAAACTGGACACAATATTCCAGATGAGGTCTGACCAAAGAGGAGTAGAGGGAAATAATGACTTCACGTGATCTAGACTGTATGCTTCTGTTAATACATCCTAGAATTGCATTTGCCTTTTTGCTGCTGCATCACACTGTTGACTCATATTCAGTCTGTGATCTATTAGTATACCTAAGTCTTTTTCACATGTGCTGTTGCTTAGCCCTATTCCTCCCATTCTGTATATGCTTTTTTCATTTTTGTTGCCCAGATGTAGTACTTTGCATTTTTCCCTGTTAAAAACCATTCTGTTGCTGCCCACTTCTCCAGTTTATTTATATCTTTTTGAATCCTCTCTCTCTCTTCTCTAGTATTAGCTATCCCTCCTAGCTTTGTGTCATCAGCAAATTTAATCAGTTTACCCTCAATTCCTTCATCTAAATCGTTGATAAAGATGTTGAACAATACAGGGCCCAGGACAGAGCCCTGTGGTATCCCACTTGAGACATTCTTCCAACTGGATGTGCAGCCATTTACGAGGAGCGTGCACCGCTATACGGTCTGTGAAAAAATAAACGCTCAGTAACTCACCAGGACAAAATAATAAACTTTGGAGTGCTTTGAAAAAAGCAGTTTGAATACCAGTGTGCACACAGCAATGCAGCTAGCAGGTAGCCTTACAATGCAGCCTAATCACCACCAGCACTGCTGCACAAAAGCAAAAATCCTCCCCTTTCACTGCACACTAACTGTACAGTGAAAAGCGCTATCAGCAGAAGCAGGTTTTTTTTTCTTCCCTGCCTAATGCTCTCCCTGTTCAGAATCAACAGCAGCACCTCTCCCTATGCTAAGATCGGCAGAAGTAAGATGGCGGTCGGCGGTCACAGCCTTTTATACACACTGTGACGCCACACAAAGCCAGCCAATCACTTCAATTCCCTTCTCTAAGATGGTGGTGGCCGCTGCCTATGTTATCGCGTTGCCCACAGTATGCGTCCTCCATCATTGGCTGAAAAAAGGCACTGGAAGCATCATTTGAAACGCCACTTTGGCGCTCGGGTCGCCGACTTCATGGCCGACCTCACGCTATGGTCGAGTTTCGCTTCATGAAACCTAACTTTGGCGAAAGTCCGCGATTTTTGAAATTGACCGACCCGTTTCGCTCAACTCTAGTAGATAAGTATTGCAAATTTAACTATCTTGATATTGCCGATGCAAAATGGAGCCATCATTGTTGACCACTTTGTGATCAGGGCCCACATTCTGGTGATGCAAAGTGTTAGGAAGACAGGAAGGAAAGAAAAACATTGAGAGGTAGAGGGATAGCAGTTGCAAGGAACCAACATAGCAAAGTTGTTGGTCCAACCCTTCAAACAAAGGGTAGGGCAAAGCTTTCTAAAGACTTACAGTGGCCCAGTCATATAGGGTGTATATAGGGTGTATCCTGATTGTAAGGGTTCGTGCACACGCTGCGGATTGTAGTGCGGATTTGGCAGCGCGGTTTTTGTAAAATCTGCAGGTAAATCTGTGGTTTTACCTGCAGATTGCTCTGCGTTTTTTCATCTCCTCAACGGTTTCAAAAACGCAGAAAAACCACGCGGAAAAATCCGCACCGTCTGCACTGCGTTTTTTTTTATTCCCATAGGGAATAATGGTACTGTACACCGCAGCAAAAACTGATGCGGACCCGCAGCAGCCAAAACCGCTGCGGAACTGCAGCAGAATCCGCAGCGTGTGCACACACCCTTAGAATCTGTTCAGTTTGTGACTATCCACCATTCTCTTGTAGTGTTCTGACTGCTGGTCGTTTTCCCCTGGTGCTGGGTTTGTCTTTGGTCAGGTGATTGTATCACCCTTTATTATCCTGCACCTGTCTCCCATTCCTTGCTGGACAACAGTGTTAATCCACTTGAAGTCTGGCTTGGAGCCTTGCTTTGCCTTCTGTATGTATAATTAGTGCAGTTCTGGGACCAATGGTTCTGCTAGTCTTAGCTTGTGTTTTCAGATTCTTTCTTCAGCCTTCTCTTTGTTTTATATTAGGAGGTGACCCGTTTTTTTACCCAGTCCTTAGATCTTTCAGGGACCCCCTTCCCCCTATCTATAGGCCTTCGCTTGAGATTATCCTAGGATCGTCAGTGGGTCTATTCACAAGGAATGGGTCGCCCACTCCATCTTAGGATATCAGCCTAGTCACAGTGCAGGGTCAGTGTTCCCCCTCCTACCCTAGTCCTGTGCTGCAGAACCGTAACACTGGCCTTCTCAGGCTTTTTAGTCCCTTTGTCAACAGTAAGAGACTGTGCAAGAAATATAAGAAACCAACAAATTTAAGCATTAACTATCAAGTATACAGTGCCATTGTCACACTCCTGGGTTAGAACTCGAGTCTGTGTTTGGTTGTTGGTTTTGCAGACCACTGAGCCGTAGCAGACACACCTTTCCCCCGAAATGTGTTTTGTTTCTGTTATTTTTCTCCAGTCTCTTTAGGGTAACAGATGTTTTCATTCACTTATTAGCCTACCCTATCATCTTTCGGATGCGGCTTTACATTTTCCCCCCATCTGACATTTCCTGCTGGCAATAGTTTTCATATGGGTGTTCTGTTGTTGCTAAAGGCAGTCAGGGAAATTCCAGCTAAAGGTTTTCTCTTTGCTGTTTCGGTAATTTTCTCTGCACCTATCTTCTTTTGCTTTCTAGGAAGTAGGTGTCATATTATCTAGCAATACTTACTTTATACTTTATTTTCTACTTCGCATTTTTTCTACTCACTTTGGAATCTTTTTTTTTTCAGCACACTTTCCCTTTTGTAGGTAATTCACACTCTGCTCTGCGGTTCTTTAGGAGGAACGTGAAGCAACTCGACATCCTTTTAGGCAGTTTAAGTCTGATTTGATATCTTGTAGTCTATGGTTAGGATTATCTCTGCTCATGCTGGAACCCCTAGGGACTGCGAAGTCAGGATTTCTAGTCTGTACAGGAACTGGAGGGGTCAGTCGCAGTTTTTAATATATTACCTATTGTTTCAAGTGAGTTTCTATACAAGCAAAACAGCCATTTACAGGAACTGTAACCAACACGAAAGGGAAATTCTGAATCATTCCAGCGGGGTGTAACCCCCTTACACATCTTAATCTACATTTTAGAACTCTATGAGATATTCATATTGGCCATTCCTAGTTTTTTCCTGATGAGTCTGAGTCGGGAGAGTCACAGGCTGACAGAGAACGTGTTACAGCTTAATTAGATGAATGGATTATAATTGTCTTAATGCTCATTGCCTTGTCAGCACAAGAACGGAGGATTTGCTGCCGGCTGCAATGACAATGCCAAATCCCTGTTGCATACAACCTCAAGGCTTATTAACAAATAGGACAAGGAGCAGGGCGGTCGCTCAAAATGCTGCCAATGTCATTTCCATGGACTATGAATAGGATGAAAAAATATAGAAATAAATTCATACATATGCTATAGGGAATGAATGTCTGCTGCATGATAAAGGAACCGTGAGGGTACCCGGACGTGGGTGAGGTAACTTAGGGCTAGGAAGCCTGCACATTGAACACTGCATAGCTTATATGACTATAGGACATTGCTAACAGAGGGAAACTCTGTGATGGACGCTATGATGATTATATGCTGTTAAGTGAACTTTCTGCTGCTGTGATGGTTTATGATGATGAATAAACAGAAGGGACTGTTATTAGTTTCTGGAATACCCGTGCCGGATGTGATTTTGTGGCTGCTGAGCAAGTATCCCCTACTTAAATGACAGCGCCACCTCACATTATATATATATACAGTGCCTACAAGTAGTATTCAACCCCCTGCAGATTTAGCAGGTTTGATAAGATGCAAATAAGTTAGAGCCTTCAAACTTCACACAAGAGCAGGATTTATTAACAGATGCATAAATCTTACAAACCAAAAAGTTATGTTGCTCAGTTAAATTTTAATAAATTTTAAACATAAAAGTGTGGGTCAATTATTATTCAACCCCTAGGTTTAATATTTTGTGGAATAACCCTTGTTTGCAATTACAGCTAATAATCGTCTTTTATAAGACCTGATCAGGCCGGCACAGGTCTCTGGAGTTATCTTGGCCCACTCCTCCATGCAGATCTTTTCCAAGTTATCTAGGTTCTTTGGGTGTCTCATGTGGACTTTAATCTTGAGCTCCTTCCACAAGTTTTCAATTGGGCTAAGGTCAGGAGACTGACTAGGCCACTCCAACACCTTGATTTTTTGCCTCTTGAACCAGGCCTTGGTTTTGTTGGCTGTGTGCTTTGTGTCGTTGTCTTGTTGGAAGATGAAATGACGACCCATCTTAAGATCCTTGATGGAGGAGCGGAGGTTCTTGGCCAAAATCTCCAGGTAGGCCGTGCTATCCATCTTCCCATGGATGCGGACCAGATGGCCAGGCCCCTTGGCTGAGAAACAGCCCCACAGCATGATGCTGCCACCACCATGCTTGACTGTAGGGATGGTATTCTTGGGGTCGTATGCAGTGCCATCCAGTCTCCAAACGTCACGTGTGTGGTTGGCACCAAAGATCTCGATCTTGGTCTCATCAGACCAGAGAACCTTGAACCAGTCTGTCTCAGAGTCCTCCAAGTGATCATGAGCAAACTGTAGACGAGCCTTGACATGACACTTTGAAAGTAAAGGTACCTTACGGGCTCGTCTGAAACGGAGACCTTTGCGGTGTAGTACGTTACTTATGGTATTGACTGAAACCAATGTCCCCACTGTCATGAGATCTTCCCGGAGCTCCTTCCTTGTTGTCCTTGGGTTAGCCTTGACTCTTCGGACAAGCCTGGCCTCAGCACGGGAGGAAACTTTCAAAGGCTGTCCAGGCCGTGGAAGGCTAACAGTAGTTCCATAAGCCTTCCACTTCCGGATGATGTTCCCAACAGTGGAGACAGGTAGGCCCAACTCCTTGGAAAGGGTTTTGTACCCCTTGCCAGCCTTGTGACCCTCCACGATCTTGTCTCTGATGGCCTTGGAATGCTCCTTTGTCTTTCCCATGTTGACCATGTATGAGTGCTGTTCACAAGTTTGGGGAGGGTCTTAAATAGTCAGAAAAGGCTGGAAAAAGAGATAATTAATCCAAACATGTGAAGCTCATTGTTCTTTGTGCCTGAAATACTTCTTAATACTTTAGGGGAACCAAACAGAATTCTGGTGGTTTGAGGGGTTGAATAATAAATGACCCTCTGAATAAACTTTTCACAATTTAAAAAAAAATTAAACAAAGAAATAACATTCTTTTTTGCTGCAGTGCATTTCACACTTCCAGGCTGATCTACAGTCCAAATGTCACAATGCCAAGTTAATTCCGAATGTGTAAACCTGCTAAATCTGCAGGGGGTTGAATACTACTTGTAGGCACTGTATATGCAGGTGCGGACATACCAGTGATGTAACATGGCCCTCTTCTGTTTGTGTCCGTATATATAAAATACAGAAGAAGAAATGATCCAGTAAATCAAAAAGATGCTTTATTCCAATCGATTTAATAACAAGTAGGTATCCAGATGATATTCGTAGGTGTATACACCATAATAGAAGAAGGGGGAAAACTACTACTGATGCGCCAAGCAAAAGAAAAAAGAAAGTGAAATAAAGATACTGCAAGAATTGAACATATCGGGTACAGTCATTGTCGGGAAGTTGGGTACTGCCATTAAGGTAGCTCCTGCATTCAGACACGACAGGGGCTATAGGTACCAAACTACAGTAAATATTACTGATCGCTGTCTCCTATGCCGCCTTCTGAGGGTGATCTCCGGTGAAATGGGTTTGATCCCCCCCCAATTTTTCACTGCATCGGTTTGTCATGAGCGTTTTTTGTATGTCTAGGTCATATACTTGTTTATTGGTGCCTTAAGTTTTTACCCCTCATACATTAAAAGTTCAGTTTTATGGCTCCGTTGCTACACATCATTGATCCCTGGGAAAGGTCCGGAGTGACCCTATTAGATACATTTACAGTAGCAGGGTTTAATGGTGCACAGTATAGCCATACAGGGGACGTGGCACTATATGTGTGGACATTAATGGTAATGGTCTTAAGGATCGAGGCTCTGGGTATAAATATTAAATATAAGACAATCTTGAAAGAAAGTCTGAGCAAAGCTGAATAATTGGGACACATACAGAAAAGGGCCCCTGTGTAAGATCAATATATGGGCCCTTTGGAGCCCTAAACCTCATCGTAATGCACAATTAAGGAGTGAAGTTGGCCTCCTTCACCCCCGGCCCCCCGTGCAGCCACACAGGATGCGCCAATGATATGTCCACCCCTGTACTAGGCCTCATTTATCAAGACAGCCTAATAGAAAGCTGGTGCGGTGCTGTTACCCATAGCAACCAATCACAGTGCAGTTTACATCTCTTTTTCTCCACTGGAAAAATGTAAACTGAGCTGTGATTGGTTGCTATGAGAAGCAAGACAGTAGCTCAGACAGGGCCTAATTGTTAGTCGTCACGCCATCTGTGCATCCGGCTCATCACTACTTGAGGGACCTGCGGATTTATTTTTTGCTCCTTCATTCACGGTCGGAGCCGCCAGAACTTTCTCTTCTTGATGTAACTTCACTATACGACTTCTATCTTTTTTGTGTCTGTAAGGCCGTGTTCACACGTTGCAAAAAATACTGTGTTTGTGTTCTCCAGGATAACGCACCAAACTACACAATTACAAGCTTCTCTGGTTATTGCATCTTTGCTGCATTTTTTTATGCCTTTTCCCCTCTTATGTTATTTTATATTAGTGCAGATGTGAAGCGTGATGTGTTTTTTATAGTACAGAAAAACATTTATTCTGAAATTTAAAAAACTGTCTGCAGTTTTTTTACATGCACCATTTTTTTAGGCTCCACATAGAAACCTCCAAAGAATAAAAAGCACCAAAACCGCACAGTTCAGCGGCATTTACGTTACATGTGAACACGGTCTAAGGGTATGTGCACACATAGTTTTTGGTGCTGCGGATTTCTATAGGCTTCTGTGCGGATCGAGAAAAAAAACGTAGCAAAAAAAACAAACTATGCTGCATTTTTAAGTCCAGAATTACAGTTTTTTTTTGTAGTATTAAAAAGCATTAAAAACTCTGCACCAAAAATGCATCAAATAAGAGGGAAAACACATAAAAGAAAAGCAGCAGACATGCAGTAATCAGAGAAGAAAAAGCAGGAAGAAAAAACCTGCTGCATTTATGATCTCAGCGTTACATTTTTAATAATTTTTTTCATGGGTTCAATAGAGAAAAAATATCAATTGCACCATTTTTTTACGCCATTTACTGATTCCCATAAATAACCAGATTGCCATGTTGTGGGGGTGATTGCGATTACAGGGATGACAAATGCGTTATTTGCTGATTTGTGATGTTAGTGTTTTTTGGCAAATTAAAAATGACATTATTGTAATTATTTTTCATTAGTTTTTAGTAATTTTATAGGAAGAAAAAACACTTTTTTTAATTCTCCCTCTAGGATACAGAGACATAAAAATACACTACTATGTACAGCTCTATCTCTGTGTAATCTGCCAGTGGAGTCAGATCCTGCAATACAGATCAAGAACGCAAAATTCTCCCAGCGACATGAACAGTGCCTGTGGCTCAGCATCATTAGCTCCACAAATTGGGCCAGTCGCGCTGATTTTTGGATGGTTTGGAGCTATGCTAGTGCTATATCGGTATCAGTCATAAATCCGCTGACAGGTGACATGTCTAATGGCTGGTGACATCAGCATCAAGGGATATATTAGGCTTCTGGTGAACAGTCAGTTCTTCAGGTTTATTTGTTGGAAATGGGGAAAAGGGAAAAACTTCTGACAGACTTTAATGAGGACTGAACTGTGATGTCTGGATGGCTGGGTCAGAACATTTCCAAAATGTCAACTGATGTGGACTGTTCCTGGAATACGACCGGTCTTCTGGGGTCTTACAGGTATGTAGATTTTACCATACCTCCTAACATATGAAGAATTGAAAAAGCGGCAGATCATGCGGTATGCGAAGAACGCTGTGGAAAACTTTAGCCACGCCCCTGTCCACATCCCAATCAACGCCCATTTACCATTTCTTTCTACCGTGGCAGGGGGAGTTGTCAGAGAGGTGCTGGTAGTGAGGGACATTCATTAGATGCCCAAATCCACCAGAACGTTCTCATCTTTATGTAGCTTCATTCTATGACATCTAACTTTTTTGTGTCTGTAGGTCGTGTTCACACGTTGCAGAAAAATCTGGAAAAGCTATAACCACTTACTGCCAAATAGCATCTACAGGGGGCATTGGGATAGTGAGATCACCAGACTTCATAAGAAAACTTATCAAATATAGTGTCACATAGTAATGTGAATTTATTAGCAATATTTCTTACTTATTACTGTATTAATACTCCAGAGCTGCCCTCAATGTTCTGCTGGTGCATTCGCTGTGTACATACATTACATTACTGATCCTGAGTTACATCCTGTATTATACCCTAGAGCTGCACTCACTATTCTGCTGGTGCAGTCACTGTGTACATACATTACATTACTGATCCTGATTTACATCCTGTATTATACTCCAGAGCTGCACTCACTATTCTGCTGGTGCAATCACTGAGTACATACATTTAGAGATGAGCGACTTTGCCTTTATTAGGGTCAAGTTGGGTTTCATGAAACCCGACTTTCTCAAAAGTCGAGTCGAACGAAATCGGCCGACTATAGGGCAAAGTCGGGAAAAGTCATGAAACACGAAACCCAATGCAAATCAATGGGGAGAAAAGTCGGCAGTGAGTGGAGGACTGTAAACACACCTGGCATGAATTTTAACCCTAGAGGCGGCGAAATCTCTCTCTCTCTCTTCTCTCTCTCCCTCTCCATCTCCCTCTCTCTCTCTCTCCCACTCCCACTCCAGCTACACTCCGCTCCGCTTCTCTCATTGGCTGAAAAAAGTCATGTGCAAGCATTCAGCGAAACCCGACTTTGACGCTTGGGTCGCCAACCGCATGGCCAACTTCACACTGTGATTTCATGAAATCCGACTTTGGCGAAAGTCGGCGACTTTTGAATCTGACCGAACTGTTTCGCTCAACTCTACATACATTATATTACAGATCCTGTAGTGAATCTGAGTTATATCCTGCCTGTATTATACCCCAGAGCTGCACTCAGTATTCTGTTGGTGCGGTCACTGTGTACATACATTACATTACTGATCCTAAGTTACATCCTGTATTATACTGCAGAGCTGCACTCACTATTTTGCTGGTGCAGTTGTGGCGCCCCTGAGGCTCAGTCGCCACAGAGGTACTGCACCTCCTCCTGAGGTGTGGCATCCCACCATCCAGGTAAGGTGGAGACTCCCAACCACGCTCCAACACCTGCACCCCACACCACAAAGTAGTGTAGCAAAGCACCTTTGGTGGCTCCCTGCTTGGAACACGAAACGTGCTGGGAGGTGGGTGGAGTTAGTTTACATGACAAAGAGCTGGAAGAGTTTAGGACAACAGTTAGTTGAGTTGGTCAGTTGATTAGAGAGCTGGAGAGAAGAAGATCCACGGAGAGAGGGATAGATGGATGGAAGTGCTGCAGCAGATCCCTGTGACCTGGAGCTGCTGGCACGGGAAAGGAGGGGAGAAAGCAACATAGACTGAAATCCTGATTCTCCATAGAAAGAAAGGATTAGTACGGAACGTGATGAGTAAAAGAGAACAGAGGATGTGGGATAGAGGAGAACCCTTCCTAGAAGTTTTAAGCGCAAGGTCGGGGCCCGGTCCCCGAGGTTGTATGGATACTAATGGTCCTGCAGCAGACACCGGAGGAATAGAAGTAGTGACCACTTTATTCCCACACAAGACTTGGGGGCACAACAGCAACTGGATAGTGAGCCAGGACTAATTAGCAAGGAGTCCCCGAAGCAGGCTACAGCTGTCTGCCGTACAAGTAGAGTTCATAGGAACATCGGACAGGAGGAACTCCAGTGTAACTCAGTACTAGGAGTACTTCATCTAAAGGTGCTATAGAGGAGACGTTCAGAAAGGCACATGTTGGCGGGGTGTTGGAAAGTAGTATTCCATCTGGCCTGGAGGTTGACTGAGTCCCTGACCCGGAGGACACGGCATGGAGGCAGGCACCTGTTTGCACAACAGACTGTGAGTAAAGCTTTGGAACTACATGCCCTGGTGTCCCCCACTTATTCCTGCGCCAACACACCCGGCACTGCTACATCTTGGTTCTCGACATTGTCTCACCTACGCCTTCCCTTGGCCTCTACATCTACACTGCCCTGGGACTACAGCTCTACCTGTGGGGAGCTATAACATCTTTGCTGCACCATACCATCAGTCCCAGAGGATTTGCATGCAGCATCAGCTTAACACCTCCCTTGCCGAACACCACAGGTGGCGTCACAAACTATTCATTTCCACTACATTTCACCATTCAATCTCCCTTTTACTTGGGTGCCCATGGCCATGGACCGGGTCACCGCTGCTGTGACATTCCCATCTGAGAGACCGACCCAGTACCGAGTACCCCACAGCCCTGGGAGGGCGACCCAAACTTGGCGTCACGAACAGGATGACGAGACCCGATGCCATCGGGTTCTGTGTGCCTAAGACTCAAAGTTTTTGAAAATATGCAGAAGACCCAATTTAATAGACTGTGAGATGAATGTTAAAAATGGCGCTGGCGCGGTGAAGAAGGGCGTGAAAACATGGGTGGTCCTAAGAAAAGACCGCAAACTGTCCTGGGCCTCCCTTGTCTATGCGACAGCAACATGGCCCACCCACCGAGGGGTTCGTATACTGGCCTGGTATGGAGGAGTTGGAAGAAGACGCCGCCCCCAGAAGGAGGAGTGGAGGCCAGTGGCGGGAAAAGAGCCGAGGCGAGAAGAAGAACGTCAGAACGCCATATTGGAAGGAGAAGGGAAGAGGCCTGCGGAGCACGAGGAGGTTGAGCTGAATCTCCCCGGCGCCATGGCTGAAGGCTCTGACCCGGCTTCCAGGATGAACCGCCGACAGCTAGAAGACGAGATTGCCCAGCTGACGCACCGTTTGCGACTGAGGCAGGAAGCCTTGTGGACATTGAACCGGCAGCGCGCTCAGGAGGGGCCTGCACCAGCGGTACCCGCAACACGAGTACCTGTCACCGCTGCACCGGATCTCCCCCAGGAAGACCCTGTAGCACCTGAGATGGCTGCAATGACCCTGGCAGCGTCTGTGGGCATCTCCCTGCCGCCCCATGCTGCCAAAGGAGCCGAAACGGAGGAAGAGGAGCTCCCGCCTGGACCTGACGCGGCTGCGCAGAGCCGACCGGAGACCCCCGAAGACCCCCGTGGACCCGGAGCCACCATCTGCTCCGCCGGCGCCTCTGCCGCCTCACCGGCCCATCCCGGTGGATATCCCCGCTGCAGCCAGCTACCTCCAACCTGCACCGGAGTGCCGCCAGGAGGCTCCAGGTACGTCTGGCGTCCCTGCACCTGGGAAGACCTTGGGGTGTACTGCGATCGCAGCAGCCGGCCAGGTCGTGCTAGATTTGGTCTGGGACCGGGATACCAGTCCCCCGGGCGGAACACCGGAACCCCTAACCATAGTACCACGGGCTAGAGTTGGCAGAGATCAGTCCCGGGAAGAGGAGGAAGTGACGAAGGCCCACTGCCAGGAGACCATCCGACAACTGGCAGCCAAGCAGCGGGAGAGGGAACAGAGAAGGTTGTCTGTGCTGGGCCCTGACCTAGACCGCAAAGAAAAAACCCGTGCTGGTCATTATGGTCCCCGGGTTTCGGCAGGATGGGGCCAGGTTCTCAATGTGAATCATGAGCGGGGGTTCGGGTTTATCTCCGACCCCAAACGGATCTCTGACCTGTTCTTTAACCAGAGAGACGTGGAGTCCCATCTGAAAAAGGGACACCCTGCCCGGAACCTGCACCCAGGGGATTATGTGACTTTCACCCGGCATGAGGGGCTAAGGGGGTGGTATGCCCTAAATATCCACCGTATCCCGGAGGATTTCATCGAGAGTTACAGGCAGAAGCCACCTGCTGCTCCTCCACCCACAGTCATCACCAAAGCCGTGCGAGTATCTGCCCCCATAAGCCAAGCTGCATCAGCACCAGTCCTGCAGCCAAAAGTATAAGAGGTCACCAATTTCACCCTTTGAGAGGAAAAGTACTTGAGGTCTGCCAATTCGTTTTTCACCCCAGGAGGGGATCACCACTAGTAATTTACAGCAAACTAACTTTGCTGCCCAGGAGAGTATTTGCGCCATTGTATCTGTTTCTTAAGTTTTGCTAATATCTTTCTATTTTTGATTATGTTACCTGTTGATCCAGTTGTTGCCTAGTTCCATTGGCAGCCTTTGCACTTGAACTGTGGAGATCATGGATGCTGAGTGATCCGGAACTGTAAATGTAAATAGTTTGCACCTCTTTAGGTGCTCTCTCTTGGTTTTACATAGGAACCTTCCCTTGAACAAGGACTACCTCGGAATAAGTACATTTCAAGACATAATGGCCGGACCAGTGTCTACTCTTTGCACTTATTGATAATGCTTAATATTTTTTGAATAAGAAGCTAGACAATGATAGTGTGTAGTGAAAGTATTAATGACAGATTTTATAGGGTCTAATTGAGAAAGCAATACAGTGACTGTGTTACAGAGTTTGAATAAAGATGTGAGAGTTAAATAAAAATGTGAAAGGTAAATGGAGAAGAAATGTGTCACTAGCGAATGTGTTGCTCGAGTGATAATGAATCTGTTGCTATAGCACTTTGAATTAGGTAGCATAACTTTAAATATAGATAGACAGTTAACTTGTTTGTAACGTTCAAGAAACAGTGCCTCTCATATTGAGAAGATAAGAACTGTTTATTTTGCATTACAAAATTTTGTATGTTCCTGTATTGTCAACTTTGTTTGCTTTGCAGCCCGCGGACGTGCTGTGTTTAACGGGGGGTATGTGGCGCCCCTGAGGCTCAGTCACCACAGAGGTACTGAACCTCCTCCTGAGGTGTGGTATCCCACCATCCAGGTAAGATGGAGACTCCCAACCATGCTTCAACACCTGCACCCCACACCACAAAGTAGTGTAGCAAAGCACCCATTGGTGGCTCCCTGCTTGGAACACGAAATGTGCTGGGAGGTGGGTGGAGTTAGTTTACTTGACAAAGAGTGGGAAGAGTTTAGGACAACAGTTAGTTGAGTTGGTCAGTTGATTAGAGAGCTGGAGAGAAGATGATCCCCGGAGAGAGGAATAGATGGATGGAAGTGCTGCAGCAGATCCCAGTGACCTGGAGCTGCTGGCACGGGAAAGAAAGAGAGAAAGCAACAGAGACTGAAAGCCTGATTCTCCATGGAAAGAAAGGATTAGTATGGAACGTGAGGAGTAAAAGAGAACAGAGGATGTGGGATAGAGGAGAACCCTTCCTAGAAGTTCTAAGCGCAAGGCCGGTCCCCGATGTTGTATGGATACTAATGGTCCTGCAGCAGACACCAGAGGAATAGAAGTAGTGACCACTTTATTCCCACACAAGACTTGGGGGCGCAACAGCAACTGGATAGTGAGCCGGGACTAATTAGCAAGGAGTCCCCGAAGCAGGCTACAGCTGTCTGCCGTACAAGTAGAGTTCATAGGAACATCGGACAGGAAGAACTCCAGTGTAACTCAGTACTAGGAGTACTTCATCTAAAGGTGCTATAGAGGAGACGTTCAGAAAGGCACATGTTGGCGGGGTGTTGGAAAGTAGTATTCCATCTGGCCTGGAGGTTGACTGAGTCCCTGACCCGGAGGACACGGCACGGAGGCAGGCACCTGTTTACACAACAGACTGTGAGTAAAGCTTTGGAACTACATGCCCTGGTGTCCCCCACTTATTCCTGCGCCAACACACCCGGCACTGCTATATCTTGGTGCTCGACATTGCCTCACCTACGCCTTCCCTTGGCCTCTACATCAACACTGCCCTGGGACAACAGCTTTACCTGTGGGGAGCTATAACATCTTTGCTGCACCATACCATCAGTCCCAGAGGATCTGCATGCAGTGTCGGCTTAACACCTCCCTTGCCGAACACCACAGGTGGCGTCACGAACTATTCATTTCCACTACATTTCACCATTCAATCTCCCTTTTACTTGGGCGCCCAGGAAAACAGACCGGGTCACCGCTGCTGTGACAATCCCCTCTGAGAGACCGGCCCGGTACCGAGTACCCCACAGCCCTGGGAGGACGACCCAAACTCACTGTGTACATACATTACATTGCTGATCCTGAGTTACATCCTATATTATACCCCAGAGCTGCACTCAGTATTCTGCTTGTGCAGTCACTGTGTGCATACATTACATTACTGATCCTGAGTTACATCCTGTATTATACCCCAGAGCTGCGCTCACTATTCTGCTGGTGCAGTCACTGTGTACATACATTACTGATCCTGAGTTACATCCTGTATTATACCCCAGAGCTGCACTCACTGTTCTGCTGGTGCAGTCACTGTGTACATACATTACATTACTGATCCTGAGTTACATCCTGTATTATACTCCAGAGCTGCACTCACTATTCTGCTGGTGCAGTCACTGTGTACATACATTACATTACTTATCCTGAGTTGCATTCTGTATTATACCCCAGAGCTGCACTCACTATTCTGCTGGTGCAGTCACTGTGTACATACATTACCTTACTGACCCTGAGTTACATCCTGTATTATACTCCAGAGCTGCACTCACTATTCGGCTGGTGTAGTCACTGTGTACATACATTACATTACTGATCCTGAGTTACATCCTGTATTATACTCCTGAGCTGCACTCACTATTCTTCTGGTGTAGTCACTATGTACATACATTACATTACTGATCCTGAGTTACATCCTGTATTATACCCCAGAGCTGCACTCACTATACTGCTGGTGCAGTCACTGTGTACTTACATTACTGATCCTGAGTTACATCCTGTATTATACCCCAGAGCTGCACTCACTATTCTGCTGGTGCAGTCACTGTGTACATACATTACATTACTGATCCTGAGTTACATGCTGTATTATACTCCAGAGCTGCACTCACTATTCTGCTGGTGTAGTCATTGTGTACATACATTACATTACTGATCCTGTACTGATCCTGAGTTACATCCTGTATTATACTCCAGAGCTGCACTCACTATTCTGCTGGTGCAGTCACGGTGTACATACATTACATTACTGATCCTGAGTTACATCCTGTATTATACTCCAGAGCTGCACTCACTATTCTGCTGGTGCAGTCACTGTGTACATACATTACATTACTTATCCTGAGTTGCATTCTGTATTATACCCCAGAGCTGCACTCACTATTCTGCTGGTGCAGTCACTGTGTACATACATTACCTTACTGACCCTGAGTTACATCCTGTATTATACTCCAGAGCTGCACTCACTATTCGGCTGGTGTAGTCACTGTGTATATACATTACATTACTAATCCTGAGTTACATCCTGTATTATACCCCAGAGCTGCACTCAATATGCTGCTGGTGCAGTCACTGTGTACATACATTACCTTACTGACCCTGAGTTACATCCTGTATTATACCCCAGAGCTCCACTCACTATTCTTCTGGTGTAGTCACTATGTATATACATTACATTACTGATCCTGAGTTACATCCTGTATTATACCCCAGAGCTGCACTCACTATTCTGCTGGTGCAGTCACTGTGTACTTACATTACTGATCCTGAGTTGCATCCTGTATTATACCCCAGAGCTGCACTCACCATTCTGCTGGTGCAGTCACTGTGTACATACATTACATTACTGATCCTGAGTTACATCCTGTATTATACTCCAGAGCTGCACTCACTATTCTGCTGGTGTAGTCATTGTGTACATACATTACATTACTGATCCTGTACTGATCCTGAGTTACATCCTGTATTATACTCCAGAGCTGCACTCACTATTCTGCTGGTGCAGTCACTGTGTACATACATTACATTACTTATCCTGAGTTGCATTCTGTATTATACCCCAGAGCTGCACTCACTATTCTGCTGATGCAGTCACTGTGTACATACATTACCTTACTGACCCTGAGTTACATCCTGTATTATACTCCTGAGCTGCACTCACTATTCTGCTGGTCCAGTCACTGTGTACACACATTACTGATCCTGAGTTACATCCTGTGTTATACCCCAGAGCTGCACTCACTATTCTGCTGGTGCAGTCACTGTGTACATACATTACATTACTGATCCTGAGTTACATCCTGTATTATACTCCAGAGCTGCACTCACTATTCTGCTGGTGCAGTCACTGTGTGCATACATTACTGATCCTGAGTTACATCCTTTATTATATCCCAGAGCTGCACTCAGTATTCTGCTGGTGCAGTCACTGTGTACATACATTACCGATCCTGAGTTACATCCTGTATTATACTCCAGAGCTGCACTCAGTATTCTGCTGGTGCAGTCACTGTGTACTTACATTACTGATCCTGAGTTACAGCCTGTATTATACTCCAGAGCTGCACTCACTATTCTGCTGGTGCAGTCACTGTGTATACATCACTGATCCTGAGTTACATCCTGTTTTATACCCCAGAGCTGCACTCACTATTCTGCTGGTGCAGTCACTGTGTATACATCACTGATCCTGAGTCACATCCTGTTTTATACCCCAGAGCTGCACTCACTATTCTGCTGGTGCAGTCACTGTGTATACATCACTGATCCTGCACTGCTCCCGAGTTACATTATAAAATTACGTAATTATGCAGAATATTGAGGGCAGCTCTGGAGTCTAATACATAAATAATGAAGAAATATTAATAATAAATTCACATTACTATGTGACACTAAATTTGATAAGTTTCCTTATGGAGTCAGGTGATCTCACTATTACGATGCCCCCTGTAGATGCTGTGTTGGCAGCAATTGTTTATTGCTTTCCCAGATTTTTCCAACCGATAGACAGGAGTAAGATTTTTATGTTTCATATTAGTAGTGGGGGAGCAGCTCACCCAGATCTGTATCGTTATCATATGTCCTGATTACATATACACTCACTGGCCACTTTATTAGGTACACCATGCTAGTAAGGGGTTGGACCCCCTTTTGCCTTCAGAACTGCCTCAATTCTTCGTGGCAGAGATTCAACAAGGTGCTGGAAGCATTCCTCAGAGATTTTGGACCATATTGACATGATGGCATCACACAGTTGGCGCAGATTTGTCGGCTGCACATCCCTGATGCGAATCTCCCGTTCCACCACATCCCAAAGATGCTCTATTGGATTGAGATCTGGTGACTGAGGAGGCCATTTGAGTACAGTGAACTCATTGTCATGTTCAAGAAACCAATCTGAGATGATTCGAGCTTTATGACATGGCGCATTATCCTGCTGAAAGTAGCCATCAGATGTTGGGTACATTGTGGTCATAAAGGGATGGACATGGTCAGCAACAATACTCAGGTAGGCTGTGGCGTTGCAACGATGCTCAATTGGTACCAAGGGGCCCAAAGAGTGCCCAGAAAAAATTCCCCACACCATGACACCACCACCACCAGCCTGAACCGTTGATACAAGGCAGGAGGGATCCATGCTTTCATGTTGTTTACGCCAAATTCTGACCCTACCATCCGAATGTCGCAGCAGAAATCGAGACTCATCAGACCAGGCAACGTTTTTCCAATCTTCTACTGTCCAATTTCGATGAGCTTGTGCAAATTGTAGCCTCAGTTTCCTGTTCTTAGCTGAGAGGAGTGGTACCCGGTGTGGTCTTCTGCTGCTGTAGCCCATCTGCCTCAAAGTTCGACGCACTGTGCGTTCAGAGATGCTCTTCTGCCTACCTTGGTTGTAACGGGTGGCAATTTGAGTCACTGTTGCCTTTCTATCAGCTCGAACCAGTCTGCCCATTCTCCTCTGACCTCTGGCATCAACAAGGCATTTCCGGCCACAGAACTGCCGCTCACTGGATTTTTTTTCTTTTTCGGACCATTCTCTGTAAACCCTAGAGATGGTTGTGCATGAAAATCCCAGTAGATCAGCAGTTTCTGAAATTCTCAGACCAGCCCTTCTGGCACCAACAATCATGCCACGTTCAAAGGCACTCAAATCACCTTTCTTCCCCATACTGATGCTCGGTTTGAAGTGCAGGAGATTGTCTTGACCATGTCTACATGCCTAAATGCACTGAGTTGCCGCCATGTGATTGGCAGATTAGAAATTAAGTCTTAACACACAGTTGGACAGGTGTACCTAATAAAGTGGCCAGTGAGTGTATAGTGTAACTCAGAATCCGGTAAATGAAAGCTAAATGTGGAACCTAGATCCTGGTGCTAGATGTCGGTAAAGATCCTTTAAGGGTCATAAATATTCGGTCAAACAAGTTCTCTGCGCTGATTTAGCTGATTCCATAATTTGACATCTGTCACCGCATCTAATCCTCTGATTGTGTAAGAATTTGAGGTCACATTTGGGGCGACTGCTTGTTATCGTTTCTTTTTTTTTTCCCTCTAGATATTATTATTACTTGTGTTATATTTTTAATGCTTCTTTATATTCATTTGCGCTTGAATATTTATTAGTAGTCTATTACGCTTTATGACCTTGTTGCTATGGTAGTTATTACTTATATATTTTGTCGCTTTTCTCTATTTTTTTTTTTTCATTTTCTTTAACCTTCACATTAATATCTTCTCACTTGATCACCGACATTAATTTTGCAGACCGCATTCTCCTACATAGGACACCCTCCTGTATAATGTATCAAATTGCAATTGGTAGTATTATTATAAGACCAGACACAAGAATTACTAAAGAGACACTTACCCCTCAAGAGCCCATTATAAACTTTGCAAACAGGAGAGGTTTGCAGCCTCCTTTAACCCTTAAAAGTTTCCAAGTCAGGACTTCAGCACCCAGGACAGCTCCCTGCAAAGTTCCGCTGAAAGTCTTTTGTGTCCACACTTGAATTTTCTGGTCTCATGGTCTCCCTATGAGTTCACTGTGTGTCCTGTATCCACCACCAAACTTCTTCATATCTCCTTGATCTTCTTCAGTGAAGAGGTCTCCACATTCCATGATCATGGAGAATGATCCAGCATGGAAGCAACATTAGGGATAAAATGACATCGATGAAGCATCGTGCTCCACTTTTAGGGTCCATGGGTCAGGAGCTCCTTGGGGTTTAGGGTCCATGGGTCAGGAGCTCCTTGGGGTTTAGAGTCCATGGGTCAGGAGCTCAATGGGGTTTAGGGTCCATGGGTCAGGAGCTCAATGGGGTTTAGGGTCCATGGGTCAGGAGCTCCTTGGGGTTTAGGGTCCATGGGTCAGGAGCTCCTTGGGGTTTAGAGTCCATGGGTCAGGAGCTCAATGGGGTTTAGGGTCCATGGGTCAGGAGCTCAATGGGGTTTAGGGTCCATGGGTCAGGAGCTCAATGGGGTTTAGGGTCCATGGGTCAGGAGCTCCTTGGGGTTTAAGGTCCATGGGTCAGGACCTCCTTGGGGTTCCTCCTTGTCCCCTGCTTGTCATACCCCCAGTAATGAAATTCCATGTGTTTTTAAAATTCCAAGAGTGATCTCCATTGTTCAAAATAAATAAATTAACTTTTCAATGTATCCGCAGCAATTTTGGCAAGTGTGACCTCCAGGTCAGGAGCAAAAGCATTACTAGGAGCTCTGAGAGTGTGTTCAATCCCTGCTAAGAAGATTGCTGGTTTACTCTGTCTCTCACACCTCTCCTCCGCTTGCACTCCACATCCATGGCATGTTATTGAGTAGTAAGCAGCTGTGCAGCCTTCACTGTGCAGAGATGTGAGGATCTGATGGGAAAGTGATGAGCAGCTGGGCAGTAAATGCAGCTTAAACAGAGTAAACCGTATTATTATTCTATGGTTACTGTAACCTTTATTCACAGAGAGCAGTGGTCATAAAACAGAAACTCTCCAGCTTTCGTCAAAATGATACTCCTAGAATGTCCAAAAGGGCCTGCTGGGAGTTGTAGTGTCAATTTTAATATGATCATTAATAAAATGAATTGTAGGAGCAGTGATGACATGTTTATTTTATCAAATATATTATGTTACTTCGAGCCTAATTATTCCATATTATCATTAGAATGTGTATTTACTCTGCAGTTATACACAACCAATATATTCCATAGTGTGGTACAGATGTACTGACACGTCCTAAGGGGCTCACAATCTAAATATTCTCCCAATTTATTAGGAGGGTATTATTTATTTTGTTATAATTTTCTTATTATTAATTGTACTATTATTATTTATTTATGTTTATATTGTTACTATTTACAGAAAAAATATTATTTTATTATTATTTATTTATAATCTATTTTTATATTATTTAATTTTATATGATTAATTATTATTATTAACCGAAATATTATTATTGTTGTTAGTATAATTTATTTTATTATTTTTTTATTAGTAGTAGTGCAATTATTTTTATATTATTTTTATTATTTAATTTTATATGATGACGATGATGATTTTTATTATTTACTGATTATTATTATTATTGATGTTATTATTGTTATTATTATTTATTTTTATATTTTTCTTATTTTTTAGTAGTAGTAGTAGTAGTAGTAGTAGTACAAGTATTTATTTTTATATTATTATTTAATTTTATAAGATTATTATTATCCGAAATATTATTATTGTTAGTATAATTTATTTTATTTTTTTATTTTTCCCCTTGCACTCCACATCCATGATGGCATGTTTGATTTTTATTATCCTAAATATTATTATTGTTAGTATAATTTATTTTATTATTTTTTTATTAGCAGTAGTACAATTATTTATTTTAATATTATTATTATTATTTAATTTTATATGATGACGATGATTTTTATTATTTACTGATTATTATTATTATTGATATTATTAATGTTAGCATTATTTATTTTTATATTTTTCTTATTTTTTATTATTATTATTAGTAGTAGTACAATTATTTATTTTTATATTATTATGATGTAATTTTATATGATGATTTTTATTATTTACTGAATATTATTATTGGTGTATTTATTTTGTATACTGTTCTATTATTTTTTTATCAGTAGTAGTTGTAGTGCTGTTATTTATTTTTATATTATTATTATTTACTGAGTTATCTTATTGTATTATCTACTTTGTGAATTTTACATTTATTTACTATTAAACCACTGTCACTGTGTTTTCAAGAAAGCTTCCACAATCACTTGAACAAGTGAATTTAAAGAGAATCTGCCAGCAGAGCTAAACGCTGTCTCACACGCCCGGCTGTGTGGTGTTATTTACTTAGACTGAAAGCTTTAATTACCTTATGGTTAGCATTGCTGTCACTATCAGGCACAGGGGCAATCGTCCGACTCCGCCCCTTCTGAGATAATCGGCTCACTGTCTATAGCTATGTACACTGAGAGCCTGGTGTGGGTGGGGTTAGCTTTCTCAGCTCTGCTGCATTGCTAAATCTAAAAACTATGATCCTGTCACAACCGCTGTATCCAGTAATCTAAGTGATATATCATTGGATTCAGGGTCTCCTTCCCTACATCATGCTGCTATCAGATGAGGTAGCAAAAACCAGTTGACAGATTCCCTTTAAGAAACCTTGTTGCAGTAAATTTTAAAGGGAACTTGTCACCCCCCCGCAGGCGTTTTTAAGTAAAAGAGCCACCTTGTGCAGCACTAATGCTGCCTTCTGTCAAGGTGGCTCTTTTACTTAGCGTCCCTTCCACCGGAGAAATAATCGATTTCAATTTTGACAGGGGGGCAGGTCTTTCCCCCTCTGACAGACGCCTCGCATCCATCAGTCCTTTCGTATTTGGTGCCGCCTCCTCAGTGTTCTTTTGAAATGCTGGCGCCTGCGCTGTACTATAGTTTCGAGGGCATGCGCGGTAGCATTTTTTTTTTCTTCTTTTATAAGGACGGCTGCGATGTATTAACTTAAGTAGCAAAGCGGAAAACTCCTTTAGATACACACACAACACGCACGCCTTCACTTCTGTGGTCAATTTATAAAGAAAATGTTAGTAAAAGTAGTAATATATATATATATGTATTTTATATTTTTTTATCTAAATAGATTGTATTATCATTGCTGCTAATAATAATAATAATAATTTAGTTATTTATTTTCTATTTGCTATTTATCACTCATTTTTGTATTCAGCGCTTTACTCGCAGTCACATCTCAAGGTTTACAGTCAGGAATTAGGATATAACGTGCATAAATAAGTAATATTGTAAAGCCCCAGGGTATGTATATGTATGTATATATATATATATATATATACTCACACTGAGGCATTACCATATTACTTATGTTATTCCTATTATTTTATTATTTGTTTTGCAATTATTTTTGTTAATATATATATTTTTTTTTTTTACTGTGTTTTATATTTTGTCATTTTTTTTTAATTCTATTTATCACTACCATTACATTAAGACTAGCGACATAAATTGTATCATCATCATTATTTTTTTTTTTTTTTTTACGTTATTACAGGCACAGATCCGACTCCTCAAGGAATACAGTATAATAGAGGGAATCACACGGAGAATAATGCAGTAAGGTCATGTTCACAGGAGGAGGATTCCGTCAGGGCGTCGATATGGAATTCCTGAGATCACTTTCGTTTTTCGTGACTTTCATGCAAATAAGATTTTTTTTTTTAAAACCCATTCACATGTTTGGAAAAAAAAAAATAAAACATGCATTCAAAACGGTGAAGAAGCTGCAGAGCTTAAAATTCACGTCCTGTCCATTATCGACACGGAATGGCCACAGATTTAGAGGCGCAGATCCATGGCGGGAATAAAGTTTCACTATTTTGGCCACAGATTTTATGAAAAATTCGCATTACATTTTCTTTTGACAAAATAGCCCCGAGCAAGGTTTAGGTAGTAAAAAAAAAAAAAAAATAGGAAAAATACTTTTGCAACTGATTAAAATTTCCTGGTGGTCTATATTTGTAGTATAGAGTGGATAGAGATCTAATGTTAGTACTTCTCTGCAGCATGTATATAAGGCCGGTTTCACATTAGTGTTTACGGCCACAGCGCCGGGCTGCGCATGACCGCCGCTAAGCCCCGCCCCCTGCCGCGCCTCCACCGGTAGCTCCGCCTCCGGGCGCATGATGCTGCATGCATCATGCGTCCCCTATCTTTATCACTGAGGTCGCAGTGAGGACGCAGGCCGTGCGCAGTATGTGTTTGGTGGCGCCTGTGTCCTTTTGACGGTGCGCTGAGCGCAACCAAATTGCAACAGGTTGCGTTTGGCGCTGGTCGGCGCACCGTCAAAAGGACACAGGCGCCACCAAAACGCATGCTGCGCACGGCCTGCGTCCTCAGTGATAAAGATAGGGGACGCATGACGCACGCAGCGTTATGCGCCCGTAGGCGGAGCTACCAGCGGAGGCGCGGCAGGGGGCGGGGCTTAGTGGTGGCCGTGCGCAGGCCGTTGCTGCGCCCTGAAGCACAAATGTGAAACCGGCCTTACACCTGTGCAGCAGGCAGTTTCTAGGCACTCTGCAGCACGCACAACTTCACACCACTGCTGCATGCACAGTAGATGTACACTAAGCTCTGCTATGCATGCACACAGCTCTGCTACCTACATACACACAGCTAAAAAATAAAATAATAATCCAGAGCACAGACTGACGTACTAACCTTTAGCTTATTATAATGTATTATTGCATAGTATACAGCGACTGAGGGGTCTATAGTGGGTCCTCAACGACTGCCATGAAAACCTATCAGCACTTAGTAATTGCATCAAATCTACTACAAAAAGGGGTTAAAAAGGGACCCTTCAGCTTAGAAAACCATGGGAAGAATGTGATAGAACAGGAGGAGCTGAGCAGATTGGTCTATAGGTTTGTAGGGAAATATTTAGCATAACTTTTAATTGTATTTGTTGATTTGTCTACATATGCCGGAGTCAGGAGTCCAGTGGGCGGTGCTAATTAATGATAAACAGGTGACCGCCCACTGGACTCCTGACTCCAGTGATTTTCTCCGATATGATTAAAATACATTGTAATATTACAAAGTTTCTCCTATCCTTTGCAATATTAAGGTATGAAAATTAACCACCTTGGCTATAAGACTAACCGATATGGAGGCCAAGAGACCCTTGTTCCCCCAATAAAGGGGGTCCCAGACATTTATAACATATCCTGGAATGTGCAAAATGGATACATTTACACCTACTCGCCACTGCAGTGATATTTCCTCTGGAGTATTAGATAAAGATCTAGATTATGGTGTTGACAAAAAGTCTTACGTCAGCTTGTGGCTGCGGAACACCCGGAACACCAAATGCGATTCACTAAATCATCAACTCACACTCGGACAAATCTTATTTTTTGGGGCCGTGCCTATGTATGGCCTGAGGAAAAAAAATCGCTACATGACAAAGTTGTATCTGATTATCGGATGGCACTCGGCCATGAATGTCAATAAAATTGAATTGCACTCAGGTGACATCTGAGTGCAGTCCGGATTCCAAGCACTCACAGAGGTTTTTTTTTTCCCTCCATCTTTTCTCAACCAAGAGAATCCGATCACACTATGATCTCGCTCTGATCATATTAATCAGCGTGTGATTTGAACAACCGGCCTAATTCTCTCGGAAGATAAAGAATATGTTGATAAACTTTTACCCCTGAGGAAGCCACTGAGCAGGTGGCGAAACGTGTGGCATCTCTTCCTCATTGTATTCTTTGACTCATTTGCAGGTCCTTTTTATATTTCGTTCTTAGCTGAACTCATTTGACCACGGTTCGCATGAAAATTTGCATTAATTGCTTGCATAGTCAGCTGAAGAACTCCCCAGTTAGATATTTGGAGAGAGCAGGTATTTCTCCAGTGTCTCTTATTTGCTCACCTACTTTGGACATTTATATTGTGGCGGTCATCAGCGGAGAGATGATGTTGGGTGATTGTCCTATTCTTGTAGCCTATTGGCTTTTTTTAATTTTTAATATTTATGTCTTGATTTGTCTTTTTGTACTTCTATATTATATGGTGAGCCCATTGCATCGCATAATTCTTTTTCCTTTTGTTTACAGATTTTCTATCAGTGGCGCATTCGACGTATCTGCATAAAAGGTATGGTTTACCTATATCGCTATACCGCTACACATTCTTTCATTTCAATGGATTTTATATCAGTGAACTCCCAGCAAAGCATCCAAAAACTAACCGCAAAAAAAATAAAAAAAACCCCATCATTAATCCAAAGAGAAGACTTTGTGTTTGCAATTAATTGGCCACAAGTCAAGATATAAAACGACAAGCATTGAGCATACTGGATGTAGCAGAGACGAGTTTTGTCATTTGGCACAAATAGTATTGTAATCCGATTTCTGTATTTTTGGTAACAATCCCCAACGTCTACTACATGAAACACATTCAGCTCTGCTGCATCTGACGCTGAGGGTTTCGAGAATCCATTTGGCGTCCTCCTGGTCCAGTTTCAGCCCTCAGAGTACAATGTATCTGATTCTGACTCCCACTTACCTCTTAACGGCGTCCTCGCCTTCTATCAGGTTGTCAGAGACGACTCTTCATGCAGGTATTCTCTAATTATAATATGTTGCTGTGAACACCTGAACTGATAGTGACCAGATGAACGAGCTGCTTTTCTGTCCAAGGTTGGCACTGACTGGCACTACCATGGAGTGGGAAGGCTTTTTTGCTGTGCCAAGGGACTGCCGTGAAGTCACTTCTTCCAATTATTTTATGTCTCGTAAAGAAACTTTCCTGCATTTAATCACTTGCCATATCACTGAGACTTATTTTTGGTTGTTGATGAAAACAGTGTAGATGTTAGTAGTGAAAGTTGCGTCATTGCTGATTGAGCTACGAGCCGGAAACTTTTCAGAATAAGCAGTTATGTGTATCCACATGAGGAATAACACTATTTCTGCCCATTATACGACTTGTATCCTGCATATTTCACCAGTTTTCCTCTCTGCAGCCTCCATCTCTAATTTTCAGTTGTCTCTGAGCTTGTGAGTGGAAAACAGCTGCTCTAACTTCTGTTTAATCTCCTCCATTCTGCTGGTTCTGAACATGTGCTACGTAGAGACAGGAAAGCAGGATTCCCTCATGTCTGTGTGTGCTGTGTATGGGAGATATTGGTGCACCTATATTTCTCCCACCAGCTCAGAGACAACTGATAATTAGAGATGTCTGCTCAGGAGAAAACTGGTGAAATAGGCAGGATAGAAGTCATATGGTGGGCAGATATAGTGTTATTCATCAGTTATTCATACACTTCCAGGAGGGATAACAGAAGAACAGCTCTGTGCTTTGATGTAAGAAAAGATGCTCCAGAACTCTCATTTCATGGGCATAGCATATACATTTTACATACCCTGGCAGAATTTTTGCTTTCTTGGCCTTTTTTTCAGAGAATATGAATGATAACACCAAAACTTTTTCTCCACTCATGGTTAGTGGTTGGGTGAAGCCATTTATTGTCAAGCTACTGTGTTTTCTCTTTTTAAATCATAATGACAACTCAAAACATCCAAATGACCCTGATCAAGAGTTTACATTCCCCATTTCTTAATACCGTGTATTGCCCTCTCTAACATCAATGATAGCTTGAAGTCTTTTGTGGTAGTTGTGGATGAGGTTCTTTATTTTCTCAGATGGTAAAGCTGCCTATTCTTCTTGGCAAAAAGCCTCCAGTTCCTGTAAATTCCTGGGCTGTCTAGCATGAACTGCGCTCTTGAGACCTCTCCAGAGTGGCTCAATGATATTGAGGTCAGGAGACTGAGATGGCCACTCCAGAACCTTCACTTTGTTCTGCTGTAGTCAATGACAGGTCGACTTGGCCTTGTGTTTTGGATCGTTGTCATGGTGGAACGTCCAAGTACGTCCCATGCGCAGCTTCAGGGTTGATGAGTGCAAGACGGCCCCCACAATCCTGCTAGTGCAATGGTAGATAGAGGAGGGACGATGTGCAGTCACAGATTACACCTCTGTATGTGACCAGTTCATGCTTCTCCTCACTCCTCCTACGGAATCTCCTGAGGAAAGTGCCGAGAGTCGGAGCCCTGGGACGGTGGCGCTGATCTGATTACAGAGGGTCCACCAGATGTCAGATCCCTTGAATAAGCTCTCATTTCTCCTTTTACATGATCTTGGCAGGGGATGATTGTTTTTTCTCCTTAGGCCGATGAAAGGATAATGTCTCTATAACCCTTTCCTGGCCGGCCAGTGGCCAAGGCAGAAAAACTAGGGCGATTGCCAGATGTCAGCGCTTCAAGGAAGCACAGCGAGTTTTATCTGATGAGTTTGTGTATGTACCGTTATTACTGATGGCTTGGCTTAGGATAGGGCTGGGCATAGAGCCAGGTCCACTAACCATCTCCTCGCCTGCAGAGCTTGCAATCTATCTGTCGGGTGCATATGAAGATAAAGGGATGGCTGTAGCTGATAGTTATAGGGGTTAGATCATGAACACAATCCCTGTCCCTGTGCCCAATTAGAGGATATGGAAGTCATAGAAGGGGTCACCTGCTCCGAGCCACTCAGCGCTGAGAAAGGAGCGCCGCTCTGTACGAGCTGCATTCAGTGCACCAGTGTATTAAAGGGACAACCATTATGATCTTGTATGTCTGGACACGGTTTTCCGACTCTAGATGGAATTATTTTGCATATGGCCTTTATAGTCCCTGATAGAGAAAAAAGGGGCAGCATGGTGGCTCAGTGGCTAGGACTGTTGCTTTGCAGCCCTCGGTTCCTGGGTTCAAATCCCACCAAGGACGATATCTGCAAGGAGTTTGTATGTTCTCCCGAGTTTGCGTGTGTTTTCTCCGGTTTCCTCCCACATTCCAAAGACATCATTCTGATAGGGAACTTAGATTGTTAGTCCCAATGGAGACAGTGATGATGATGTCTTTAAAGCACTGTGGAATTAATGGCGCTATATAAGCAATAATAATAGATTAAGGGGTTTTACCGTTCCCCACTCCTACTGCGCTTCTGCTCTCAGCCACCATCTCCCATATTATCCTGATCTCCCACTTATGACCAGTGGCTTTTCTTGGATTATGATTCCCTATTTCTCCAGACATACCTGCTAACATAAACTCACTGAAGATGAGATGAGAACCTACATGACTGTGCCCAAATATTATGCAATATCCAAATAATATGGTCACATAACGTCCACATAATATTGCAATGCAACTCCCAAATAATACTACTCGAACCTATAATACCAGGCTGTTTTCACTTACTGCTGGGATTCCCACCCTTGGATTCTGCACCTCTTCCTGGTATAATGTCCCCTATCCTGCACCTCTTCCTGGTATAATGTCCCCTATCCTGGGCTTCTTCCTGGTTTAATGCCTCTGTTCTTTTCCAGCACATTTTAAATTGAAACAAATGATCCTTATAACCGTCCCTCTCCTACGATGTGCGGCGTCCTTCTCTATAGCCTGCGCAGAAACCGGCAGCTAACTTCGGTGTCGGCAAACGCAGCGCATGACGTCACTGTCATGCTCCGCCTGTCACAGACAAGTCAACATCTACTGCCATCCTCTGATTGGCTGGAAACGTATATTGCTGTGCATGGGCCCGATCGCGGTCACATCATCTGCAACCATGATACATACATACAGTGGGGAAAAAAGTATTTAGTCAGCCACCAATTGTGCAAGTTCTCCCACTTAAAAAGATGAGAGAGGCCTGTAATTGACATCATAGGTAGACCGCAACTATAAGGCTACGTTCACACGTAGTGGAACTCTCGCGGAAATTACCGTGAGAATTCCGGATTCCATTCCGCGGGAAAATCGCATTTTAAATTCCCGCGATTTTCCCACGGGAAAAACTAGCGTTTTGCAAGCGTAATTAGCTTGCAGAATGCTAGCGTTTTCCAAGCGATCTGTAGCATCGCTTGGAGAACTGATAGACAGGTTGGTCACACTCATCAAGCATAGTGTTTGACAAGTGTGACCAACTTCTTACTATGCAGCATCAGTAGTAAATGATAGGATGTAAAAAATAATTTTACAAAAATGTTATTCTTACCTTCCGGCATCCCGCGCAGCCTTCCCGCCTCGCTCCACACTCCCGGTCCCAGCAATCCTTTGCGAGAATGACCGCGAGACGTCGCGCTCCGACGTCATCGCGAATGACCGCGAGACGTCGCGATCCCGCGAGAACGGACACCATCGCGGTCATTCTCTCAAAGGATTACTGGAAGCGTGGAGAGAGGCGGGAAGGCTGCGCGGGACGCCGGAAGGTAAGAATAACAATATTTTTTATTTTAAATTCTATTTTTTACAGGGATATGGTACCCAGAGCCCAGAGGACAGTCTCCTCTCCTCCGGACCGTGGGTACCATCCGCAAATGCTCTGCTTACTTTTCGCATGGTGTGCACAGCCACATGCGGAAAGTAAGCAGAACAATGCATTCCTATGGGTGCGGGATCGCCGCGATTCCGCTAAATTAATGAGCATGCTGCGTTTTTTACCGCAAAGCGATTCCGCCACGGAAAAATCCGCCGCATTAGCACAGCATTGCGGAATCCCATAGGAATGCATGGGATGCTTATTTTTCGTATTTTCAAGGCAAAATCGCATGTTTAAAACCGCCGCGGAAATGAGAAAAAAACGCTACATGTGAACTCAGCCTGAGAGTCACAATGAGAAAGCAAATCCAGAAAATCACCTTGTCTGATTTGGCAAGATTTATTTTGTAAATTATGGTGGAAAATAAGTATTTGGTCATTAACAAAAGTTCATCTCAATATTTTGTTATACAGCTCTGGCAAAAATTAAGAGACCACTGCACAGTTTTATAAAAATCAGCTTCTCTCTATGTCTGACAGCCATTCCATTCCAGTGTCAGTTGAATTCCAACCAGAGTCCTCCTCATTCTACTTAATGTGCTTCTGATTAGGTGATCACCTGAACCAAATCTTATTTAACAAAGGAAAGTATAATAAACCCTGCTGTGGTGTTCACAATCTTCTTGCAATAGGACAAGCTGGATGACAAAACAAGTAATATCCCAAAAGTAATAGGAATGAAAAAATATTTTTAACTATGCCAAAGGAGTTGAAAAGAAAAGTCTTGAGTGAGGAAAAGAAGGGCTCAACTCTGGCTTTACTAGCAGCAGAGGGATACAGTGAGCGTCATGTTGCCTCCATCCTTAAAATATCTAAGATAGCAGTACATTACAACAAGGTCAAGCAGCAGAAATTGGGGACAACAAAGCTACAGACTGAGAGAGGGCAAAAACGACTCTCCACTGACTAGGATGACCGTCATCTTATTCAAATGTCACTCAGCAACCGCAGGATGACATCAAGTGACCTACAAAAGGAATGGCAAATGGCAGCTGGGGTGAAGTGCACGGCAAGAACAGTTCATAACAGGCTCCTAGAGGCAGGGCTCAAGTCATGTAAAGCTAGAAAAAAGCCTTTCATCAATGAGAAGCGAAGGAGAGCCAGGCTGAAGTTTGCCGAAGACCATAAGGATTGGACCATAGAGGACTGGAGTAAGGTAATCTTCTCTGATGAGTCTAATTTTCAGCTTTGCCCAACACCTGGTCGTCTAATGGTTAGACGGAGACCTGGAGAGGCGTACAAGGCACAGTATCTTGCACCCACTGTGAAATTTGGCGGAGGATCGGCGATTATCTGGGGATGCTTCAGCAAAGCTGGAATTGGGCAGGTTAATCTTTGTGAAGGACGTATGAATCAAGCCGCATACAAGGTTATCCTGGAAAAACAGTTGATTCCTTCTGCTCAGGCAATGTTCCCCAACTCTGAAGACTGGTTTTTCCAGCAGGACAATGCGCCATGCCACACAGCTAGGTCAATCAATGTGTGGATGAAGGACCACCACATCAAATCCCTGTCATGGCCAGCCCAATCTCCAGACCTGAACCCCATTGAAAACCTCTGGAATGTAATCAAGAGGAAGATGGATATTCACAAGCCATCAAGCAAAGAAGAACTGCTTACATATGTGTACCAGCAGTGGCATAAGGTCACCCAAAAGCAGTGTGAGAGACCGGTGGAAAGCAGCCAACACACATGAAAGCTGGGATCAACAATCATGGTTATTCCACAAAATATTGATTTCTGAACTCTTCCTGAGGTAAAATATTAGTATTGTTGTTTCTAAATGATTATGAACTTGTTTTCTTAGCATTATTTGAGGTCTGCGTTTTTTGTTATTTTGACTATTTCTCATTTTCTGAAAATAAATACAAAATTTATTGCTTGGAAATTCGGAGACATGTCGTCAGTAGTTTATAAAATAAAAAAAGCAATTTACATTTTACTCAAAAATATAAAGAGAAAAATCAGACAACTTGAAAATTTTGCAGTGGTCACTTAACCCCTTCATGACCCAGCCTATTTTGACCTTAATGACCTGGCCATTTTTGGCAATATTGACCAGTGTCCCTTTATGAGGTAATAACTCAGGAACGCTTCAACGGATCCTAGCGATTCTGAGATTGTTTTTTCGTGACATATTGGGCTTCATGTTAGTGGTAAACTTAGGTCGATAATGTTTGCATTTATTTGTGAAAAAAACGGAAATTTGGTGAAAATTTCGCAAATTTCACATTTTGAATTTTTATTCCGCTAAACCAGAGAGTTATGTGACACAAAATAGTTAATAAATAACATTTCCCACATGTCTACTTTACATCAGCATAATTTTGGAAACAAAATTTTTTTTGTTGGGAAGTTATAAGGGTTAAAAGTTGACCAGCGATTTCTCATTTTTACAACATTCGAAGTCACTTTGAGGGGTCTATATGGCAGAAAATACCCAAAAGTGACATCATTCTAAAAACTGCACCCCTCAAGCTACTCAAAACTACATTCAAGAAGATTATTAACCCTTCAGGTGCTTCACAGCAGCTAAAGCAATGTGGAAGGAAAAAATGAACATTTTAATTTTTCCAACACAAATTTCCTTTCAGCATCAATTTTTTCATTTTCACATGGGCAACAGGATAAAATGGATCCTAAAATTTGTTGGGCAATTTCTCCTGAGTACACCGATACCTCATATGTGGTCATAAACCACTGTTTGGGCTCACGGCAGGGCTCAGAAGGGAAGGAGCGCCATTTGACTTTTTGAATGGAAAATATGCTGGAATGTTTAGTGGTTGCCACGTCGCGTTTGGAGAGTCCCTGTGCACCTAAACATTGGAGCTCCCCCACAAGTGACCCCATTTCGGAAACTAGACCTTCCAAGGAACTTATCTAGATGCATAGTGAGCACTTTGAACCGCAAGGTGCTTCACAAATTGATCCGTAAAAAAAAGGACTTTTTTTTCACAAAAATTTTCTTTTAGCCTCAGTTTTTTCATTTTCACATGGGCAATGGGATAAAATGGATCTTAAAATTTGTTGGGAGATTTCTCCTGAGTACAGCGATACCTCATATGTGGTCATAAACCACTGTTTGGGCACACGGCAGGGTCCCGAAGGGAAGGAGCGCCATTTGACTTTTTGAATGGAAAATTAGCTCCAATCGTTAGTGGACACTATGTCATGTTTGGAGAGCCCCTGTGTACCTAAACATTGGAGCTCCCCCACAAGTGACCCCATTTTGGAAACTAGACCACCCAAGGAACTTATCTAGATGTGTGGTGAGCACTTTGAACCCCCAAGTGCCTCACAGAAGTTTATGACGCAGTGAAAATAAAAAAAAAATTTTTCCTCAAAAATGATTTTTTAGCCCGCTATTCTTTATTTTCACAAGGCTAACAGGAGAAATTGGACCACAAAAGTTGTTGGGTAATTTGTCCTGAGTACACCGATACCCCATATGTCAGGGGAAACCACTGTTTGGGCGCATGGGAGAGCTCAGAAGGGATGGAGCGCTATTTTGGAATGCAGACTGATGGGATGTTCTGCGAGCATCATGTTGCGTTTGCAGAGCCCCTGATGTGCCTAAACAGTAGAAACTCCCCACAAGTGACCCCATTTTGGAAGCTAGACCCCCCAAGGAGCTTATCTAGATGTGTAGTGAGCACTTTGAACCCCCAAGTGCTTCACAGAAGTTTATAAACGCAGAGCCATGAAAATAAAAAATCATTTTTTTCCTCAAAAATGATTTTTTTAGCCCGCTATTTTTTTATTTTCACAAGGGTAACAGGATAAATTGGACCCCTAAAGTTGCTGTTCAGTTTGTCCTGAGTACGCTGGCACCCCATATGTGGGGGAGAACCACTGTTTGGGCGCACGGCAGGGCTCAGAAGGGAAGGAGCGCCATTTGACTTTTTGAATGGAAAATTAGCTCCAATCGTTAGCGGACACCATGTCATTTTTGGAGAGGCCCTGTCTGCCTACACTTTGGAGCTCCACCACAAATCACCCCATTTTGGAAACTTAGACCCCCTAAGGAAGTTATCTAGATGCATAGTGAGCACTTTGAACCCCCAGGTGCTTTACAGAAGTGTATAACGCAGAGCTGTGAAAATAAAAAAAAAAAATTTTTTTCCTCAAAAAATGATTTTTTAGCCCACTATTTTTTATTTTCACAATAGTAACAGGAGAAATTGGACCCCAAAAGTTGTTGTCCAGTTTGTCCTGAGTACGCTGGTACCCAATATGTGGGGAGGGACCACTGTTTGGGCACACGTCGGGGCTCGGAAGGGAAGTAGTGACGTTTTGACATACCGACTTGATGGAATGGTCTGCGGGCGTCATGTTACGTTTGCAGAGCCCCTGATGTGCCTAAACAGTGGAAACCCCCCACAAGTGACCCCATTTTGGAAACTAGACCACCCAATGAACTTATCTAGATGAGTGATGAGCACTTTGAACCCCCAAGTGCTTTACAGAAGTTTATAACTCAGAGCCGTGAAAATAAAAAAACTTTTTTTTTCACAAAAATCATTTTTTTAGCCCCCAATTTTTTATTTTCCCAAGGGTAACAGGAGAAATTAGACCCCCAAAGTTGTTGTGCAATTTTTCCTGAGTATGCTGATACCCCATATGTGGGGGTAAACAAATGTTTGGGCACACGTCGGGGCTCGGAATGGAGAGAGTGCTGTTTGATATTTTGAACGCAAAATTGGCTGGAATAAATTGTGGCGCCATGTCACGTTTGGAGACCCCGTGATGTGCCTAAACAGTGGAAACCCCTCAATTCTAACTCCAACTCTAACCCCAACACACCTCTAACCCTAACCCAACCCAAATAATAACCCTAACCACAACCCTAACGCCAACACACCCCTAACCCTAATCCCAACTCTAACTCTAACTACAAGCCTAACCCTAATCCCAACCCACCCCTAACCCTAATTCCAGCCCTAATCCTAATTCTAGCCCTAACCCTAATTCTAGCCCTAACCCTAATTCCAGCCCTAACCCTAATTCTAGCCCTAACCCTAATTCCAGCCCTAACCCTAATTCTAATCCTAACCCTAATTCCAACCCTAATTCCAACCCTAACCCTAATTCCAACCCTAACCCTAATTCTAGCCCTAACCCTATTTCTAACCCTAACCCTATCTATAACCCTAATTCCAACCCTAACCCTAATTCGAACCCTAAATGGAAAAAAAAATATTTTTTTTATTTATTATTTGCGCCTGGCTATGGGGGTGTATTTACTTTTTTTTTTCATTTTGATCACAGTAAGAGTGTATCACAGTGATCAAAATGAAAAATGAACGGTGCAGCCGGCAAATTCATGGGTGCCGCCATCTTGGACAATGCGCATGCGCCCGCCATTTTCCAACATGGCGGCGCCCATGATCCAGACGGCGGGACGACGGGAGCCACGGCGGGACACCGGGAGCACCATCGGAGGTCCCGGGGGGATCGGACGGTGGGAGGGAGCGATAGGAAGGGGAGGGGGAGCAGATGATGACGGCGGCGACCGATCACCGCAGTCCATCGGTGGCGGGGGCCGATCGGCCCCGCCAGTCGGTGTGGGGGGGGTTGGGTGTCGGTGTCCAGCCATGTCCGATGCTATTGCAGCATCGGCCATGGCTGGATTGTAATATTTCACCAAATTTCATTGGTGAAATATTACAAATCGCTCTGATTGGCTGTTTCACTTTTAACAGCCAGTCAGAGCGATCGTACGCACGTGGGGGCTAAGCCACGCCCCCTGGGATTAACTGTAGAGTGTCCTCTGTGTGCGGGTCGGGTGACCTTTCAGTGACCCCGGTCACCCGACCCGCAGGGGGGCTATTTTTAGCATGACACCTACGTAGGCGTCATAGGTCATTTGGGCACGACTTTTCATGACACCTACGTAGGCGTCATGGGTCGTGAAGGGGTTAATTTTTGCCAGAGCTGTATATCCTTTGTTGGCAATGACAGAGGTCAAACGTTTTCTGTAAGTCTTCACAAAGTTGGCACACACTGTTGGTGGTATGTTGGCCCATTCCTCCATGCTGATCTCCTCTAGAGCAGTGATGTTTTGTGCATGTCGCTGGGCAACACGGACTTTCAAATCCCTTCAAAGATTTTCTATGGGGTTGAGATCTGGAGACTGGCTAGGCCACTCCAGGACCTTCATATGCTTCTTACGAAGCCACTCCTTCGTTGCCTTGGCGGTGTGCTTGGGATCATTATGAAGCTGAAAGACCCATCCATGTTTCATCTTCAAAGCCCTTGCTGATGGAAGAAGGTTTGCACTCAAAATCTTATGATACATGGCCCCATTCATTCTTTCATGTACACAGATCAGTCGTCCTGGTCCCTTTGCAGAGAAACAGCCCCAAAGCATGATGTTGACACCCCCATGCTTCACAGTAGGTATGGTGTTCTTTGGATGCAACTCAGCACTCTGTCTCCTCCAAACACAACAAGTTTTGTTTCAACCAAGCAGTTCTACTTTGGTGTCATCAGACCATATGACATTCTCCCAATACTCTTCTGGATAATCCAAATGCTCTCTAGCAAACTACAGATGGACCCGGACATGTACTGGCTTAAGCAGGGGGACACATCTGGCACTGCAGGATCTGAGTCCCTGGCAGCATAGTGTGTTACTGATGGTAACCTTTGTTACAGTGGTCCCAGCTCTATGTTGGTCATTCACTAGGTCCCCCATGTGGTTCTGGGATTTTTGCTCACCGTTCTTCTGATCATTTTGACCCCACGGGGTGAGATCTTGCGTGGAGCCTCAGATGGAGGGAGATTAGCAGTGGTCTTGTATGTCTTACATTTTCTTATTATTGCTCCCACAGTTGATTTCATCACACCAAGCTGCTTGCCTATTGCAGATTCAGTCTTCCCAGCCTGTTGCAGGCCAACAGTTTTGTTTCTGGTGTCCTTCGACAGCTCTTTGGTCTTCACCACAGTGGAGTTTGGAGTGTGACTGTTTGAGGTTGGGGACAGGGGTCTTTTATACTGATAACAAGGTCAAACAGGAGCCATTACTACAGGTAATGAGTGGAGGACAGAGGAGCCTCTTAAAGAAGAAGTTACAGGTCTGTGAGAGGCAGAAATCTTGCATGTTTTTAGGCGACCAAATACTTATTTTCCACCATAATTTGCAAAATAAATCTTACCAAATCAGACAAGGTGATTTTCTGGATTTGTTTTCTCATTGTGACTCTCATAGTTGTGGTCTACCTATGATGCCAATTACAGGCCTCTCTTATCTTTTTAAGTGGGAGAACTTGCACAATTGGTGGCTGACTAAATACTTTTTTCTCCACTGTACATACAGTGGCATGCAAAAGTTTAGGCACCCCTGGTCAAAATTACTGTTATTGTGAAAAGTTAAGCAAGTTGAAGATAAAATGATCTCTAAAAGGCCTAAAGTTAAAGATGACACATTTGTTTTGTATTTTAGGCTAAAAAGTAATACACATTTTTTCACATTTTAAAAATTACAAAAAGAAAAATGGTCCGATGCTAAAGTTTGGGCACCTTTGGAGATTTGTGTGCTCAGGTAACTTTGACCAAGGTCTCAGACCTTAATTAGCCTGTAAGGGATATGGCTTGTTCATCCTCAATGTTAGGAAAGGCCAGCTGATGCAGATTCCACAGGTTTAGAAACACATAGCCTCCTCTAACCTTGTGCGAAAAAACAGCAACCATGGGTTCTTTTAAGCAGCTGCCTAGCACTCTGAAAATGAAAATGGTGGAGGCCCACAATGCAGGAGAAGGCTATAAGAAGATAGCAAAGCGTTTTCAAGTTGTCCTTTCCTCAGTTCAATATGTAATTCAGAAATAGCAGTTTACAAGAACAGTGGAGCTCAAGATAAGGTCTGGAAGGCCAAGCAAAATTTCAGAGAGAGCTGCTTGTAGGATTGCTATAAAGGCATATCAGAACCCCCACTTGACTGCAAAAGACCTTCAGAAAGATTTAGCAGATTATGGAGTTGTGGTAATTGTTCTACTGTTCAGAGACACCTTATCAAATATGGCCTTCATGGAAGAATCAGAAGAAAACCTCTCCTGCACCCTCACCATAAAATTTAGCATCAGAGGTATGCAAAAGAACATCTAAACAAGCCCAATGCATTTTAGAAACAAGTCATGTGAATCATTGAAGTTAAAATAAAACTCTTTGGTCGCAATGATCAAAGGTATGTGCAGAGAAAAAATTGCATAGAATTTCAGGATAAGAACATCTCTCCAACCATTAAGCATGGGGATGGATCAATCATGCTTTGGAGTTGTGTTGCAGACAATGGCACAGGGAACATTTCAGAGGTAGAGGGAAGAATGGAGTCAATGAAATTTCAACAAATTCTTGATGCAAACATAACACCATGTGTAAAAAAGCTGAATTTGAAAACAGGATGGCTTCTACAAATGGATAATGATCACACAGTTCAAAATCCACAATAGACTACCTCAAAAGGCGATAGCTAGAGGTTTTTCAATGGCCCTCACAGTCCCCCGATTCAATCATCATTGAAAATCTGTGGCTAGTCCTCAAAATAGCAGTGCATGCAAGACAACCCAGGAATCTCACAGAAATGGAAGAATTTTCCAAGGAAGAATGGATGAAAATCCATCAAACAAGAATTGAAAGACTCTTGGCTGGCTACTAAAAGCGTTTACAAGCTGTGATATTTTAAAAGGGAGTGCTATTAGGTACTAACTATGCAGGGTGCCCAAACTTTTGCATTGGCCTATTTTCCTTATTGTAATTTTTAAAATGTAAAAAATGACAATATATAATTTTTATGGCCTAAAATACAGAGAAAATGTGTCATCTTTAACTTTAGCCCTTTTAGAGATCATTCCATCTTCAACTTGCTTAACTGGTCACAATAACAGTAATTTTGACCAGGAGTGCCTAAACTTTTAAATGCCACTGTACCATACAGTGCACAGAAAAATACGACCAAAATGACAAAATAACAGAGTTGTGTAGTGCCAAGATAATACAAACTACATACTTCACTGACATTTCCTCTTTTCATGTGTGACATGTTGAATTGCATGTGGAATTAGGCATAATTTAAGATTTTTGATATTTTTGTCCATATCATTTGTCTACAAGTGGAACTTTCCATGCACAGACACAGCACAGTCCTTCTAATTGGCCATGTTATAAAATATGATTTATCCCTGGGGGCTTTAAGTCGGGACCTGGATAAATGTTAATCCCCCAGAGAGCGTGAGATGGGCACAGGCCGACGCGCGCCCTTTCTGCTGTGCACGGCGGAAAACCTTGCTCCTAATAGATTCTTTCTCTCTTCTCTAGATATAATGAGCGTCAGGGGAGCGGATGTAATTCAATTAAACCAGGGCAAACACTCGCTCCACTTACCATCGACAACTTGCTAACAACATTTAGAGGCTGAAGACCTCATTAGATCCAGATCCAGGGACCGGGGATCATGATCTCAACAATTTTAAGGTATATTGCAGAAATGCCCTTTTTGTAGAACTCCCTTTTACTTCTGGATAACACTAGCCAAAAATCATCATCACGGAGTATTCTCATATGTTGGGGGCAACATTTATGCAATAAAGGGGTTGTTGTCAACACTCGGGGGCAATTTTTTTTTTACTCATGTATTTGATGCTAAAATAAACATTTTTTTTACTGGGTTTAATTAAAATGTTTTCATTGTTTGCCTTCTACAGTCTCTGTGTTGCACTATGTATTGCTGGCTGCAGAATGAGTTAACAGAGAATCTGTCAGTGAGCTCCTTTAAAGGCTCTGACAGGAGAGACTTTAACTCTTTTATCTTTCTTTTTCTGAGTTCTTCTTAGCTGATTTATGAAAATAATGACCACAGATCATCAAAGTTGAATGTTCAGGGAAAGAAAGAGCCGGTAAAAAAAACGAAACAATTTTTAATCAGATTGCAATCGTCCGATTTCATCGCAAGTGGGAATGAGCCCTTACTCCGAGCATTGTCCTTTTACCTTTGCTGTCTGACTGAACTTTTCTTGATGAAGAACTGTTTGACAGGACGATTCTTAATATCCTCCTCTGACCCCTTTCATCAGAGCAATTCTTCACAGCCTCTTCTGATCCATTTTGGCGAAGGGTTGTGTAGGTCCACAGGATCCCCCTTCTGTGAATATTTCTTCCTCAATAACATTGTGATATACTGTTTTCATCACTGCTCGAAAGATCGACAGGTTGCATTAGGCCACAGGTAGTGTATCCAAGCTTTGTTAGAAAATGGTCAGAATACTCAATTTATAGGGAACGTGTCAGTCAATTCTAAAAAGTTTCAAGAAAACATATTTTAAAAATCTGATGCACACATAAATATCAGACCTGTCAATCAACTAGAGTGGCGCCGGGAAGAGACGCCTGGGGACCATAGCCAGAGAGGAGAATAGTCCGGATCTTCACACTTTGCATTATCTGAAAAATCGGAACATTTAAGAAAAAAATCAATCGTGGAGCCAACCTTTGATTCACACCGCCCGTAGTTCCCTCTTAAAGGTAACCTGTCATCAGATTTATAAATTACAGCCTGACTGCATGCTTTACTTTAAAAATCCAACCATGGACCATAGAGAGAGACTTGACTAAGCATTGGATTAGCATTTCAGAAAAGGAACATCATACCAACAGTAAAATATGGTGGTGGTAGTTTGATGGTCTGGGGCTGTTTTGTTGCCTCAGGATCTGGAAGACTTGCTGTGGTGAATGGAACCATGAATTCTGCTGTCTACCAAAAAATACTGCAGTAGAATGTCCGGCCATCTGTTCACGACCTCAAGCTGAAGTACACTTGGGTTATGCATCAGGACACTGATACAAAACACACCAGCAATCCACCTCTGAATGGCCTAAGAAAAACATAATTAAGACTTTGGAGTGGCCTAGTCAAGGTCCTGACCTTAATCCAATTGAGATGCTGTAGTGACCCTAAAAAGGCGGTTCATGCTCGGAAACCCTCCAATTTGGCTAAATTACAACAATTCTGCAAAGATGAGTGGCCAAAATTCCTCCAGAGCGTTGTAAAAGACTCATTGCCAGTTATCGCAAATGCTTGATTGCATTTGTTGCTGCTAAGAGCGGCCCGACCAGTTATTAGGCTTAGGGGGCAATCACTTTCACACAGGGCCCTGTAGGTTTGGATTTCTTTTTCCCTTAATAATAAAGACCTTCATTTATAATCTGCATTTTGCGATTACTTGTGTTATCTTTGTCTAATATTTACATTTGTTTGGTGATCTGAAACATTTACATGTGACAAACAAGCCAAAGAATAGGAAATCAGGAAGGGGGCAGATACTTTTTCACACCATTGTATATACCACTGTATATTTTATATACATTGCATACAATCCCTCTTGTCTTGAGCAGGAGAGATGTTAGTAGTTATTCCAGAGTGAATGATGAGTTCACGAAGTGGAGAAGTGGCTCATAAGTGGAGAAAGGAGCAGATTTTTATAAGATCTATTACAAGGTTTCTTAAGGTTTCCTGTGCTTTTGATTAAGACGATGTTTACTCTGTGTTTTTAGTGGTTGGATGAAGCTGAAAGCCGAAGATTATAAGTTTACAAGTATTGTCAGTATCTTTTTCTCTTCTTGTGGGAAAGTGTCGGTGGCGAGTAAATCCCCCCACCTGACCTATATCTCATAAGCTGATAATATTAATCGGCTCAGCGTGATCACGTCATCCTCAATATTCAAACATAAGATCTGTATCATCAGTAAAACACAATCTGCGCCGTTCCTCGCCGATAAATATTTCCCCTGGTTATTAGCCGGTGTCGGTGCGGCATTGAACAATGTATTTATTGTTATTGAGCATTTATTGATAAGGAATTACCCGAGGGATCACAAAGTGGCAACTCGCCAACCCAGATCGGATGTCTATAAAAAGACCTGAGGACGGAGAATTGGGAGCTGAGGGATTTAGGGGACAAAAGTTTATTTTCCGGTAATTGTGATGACAAAGGTGGTAAGACAGTGGCGAGTTTTATGAATGACGAAGGAGAATAGTCGGGGGAAAAGGGGTTAATAATATATTATGATACATATTACCAGAATCACCAGGCATAACATACACACATACAGTATCCATAAAACACATACGGTAATCATGTAATGCACATACAGTATACACACAATTCACATACAATACACATACAGCACCCATACAATATACTGTACATACAGTAATAATACAATACACATACAGCACCCATACAATATACTGTACATACAGTAATAATACAATACACATACAGCACCCATACAATATACTGTACATACAGTAATAATACAATACTCATACAGCACCCATACAATATACTGTACATACAGTAATAATACAATACACATACAGCACCCATACAATATACTGTACATACAGTAATAATACAATACTCATACAGCACCCATACAATATACTGTACATACAGTAATAATACAATACACATACAGCACCCATACAATATACTGTACATACAGTAATAATACAATACTCATACAGCACCCATACAATATACTGTACATACAGTAATAATACAATACTCATACAGCACCCATACAATATACTGTACATACAGTAATAATACAATACACATACAGCACCCATACAATATACTGTACATACAGTAATAATACAATACACATACAGCACCCATACAATATACTGTACATACAGTAATAATACAATACACATACAGCACCCATACAATATACTGTACATACAGTAATAATACAATACTCATACAGCACCCATACAATATACTGTACATACAGTAATAATACAATACATATACAGCACCCATACAATATACTGTACATACAGTAATAATACAATACACATACAGCACCCATACAATATACTGTACATACAGTAATAATACAATACACATACAGCTCCCATACAATATACTGTACATACAGTAATAATACAATACTCATACAGCACCCATACAATATACTGTACATACAGTAATAATACAATACATATACAGCACCCATACAATATACTGTACATACAGTAATAATACAATACACATACAGCACCCATACAATATACTGTACATACAGTAATAATACAATACATATACAGCACCCATACAATATACTGTACATACAGTAATAATACAATACACATACAGCACCCATACAATATACTGTACATACAGTAATAATACAATACACATACAGCACCCATACAATATACTGTACATACAGTAATAATACAATACTCATACAGCACCCATACAATATACTGTACATACAGTAATAATACAATACACATACAGCACCCATACAATATACTGTACATACAGTAATAATACAATACACATACAGCACCCATACAATATACTGTACATACAGTAATAATACAATACTCATACAGCACCCATACAATATACTGTACATACAGTAATAATACAATACACATACAGCACCCATACAATATACTGTACATACAGTAATAATACAATACACATACAGCACCCATACAATATACTGTACATACAGTAATAATACAATACATATACAGTACACATACAATGCACATACAGCAACTATACAATACACATACAATTCAGATGCATCACACATACAGTACACAATAGGTGAAAAGTGCTTGCTCTTTCAGATCCAGCAATTATAATAAATAGGGGTTTTCATATAAAGCTGTAGGATCCAGTCACCGGCCAGTATATGTACATGTACATGTATGATCCGGTCATCGACCAGTATCTGTATATGTACATGTATGATCCGATCACCGGCCGGTATCTGTATATGTACATTTATGATCCGGTCACCGACCAGTATCTGTATATGTACATGTATGATCCGGTCACCGACCAGTATCTGTATATGTACATGTATGATCTGGTCACCTGCCAGTATCTGTATATGTACATGCATGATCCGGTCACCGACCAGTATCTGTATATGTACATGTATGATCCGGTCACCGACCAGTATCTGTATATGTACATGTATGATCCGGTCACCTGCCAGTATCTGTATATGTACATGTATGATCAGGTCACCTGCCAGTATCTGTAAATGTACATGTATGATCCGATCATCAACCAGTAACTGTATATGTACATGTATGATCTGGTCATCAGCCAGTAACTTTATATCTACATTTATGATCCGGTCACCTGCCAGTATCTGTATATGTACATGTATGATCTGGTCATCAGCCAGTAACTTTATATCTACATTTATGATCCGGTCACCTGCCAGTATCTGTATATGTACATGTATGATCTGGTCACCTGCCAGTATCTGTATATGTACATGTATGATCTGGTCATCAGCCAGTAACTGTATATGTACATGTATGATCTGGTCACCTGCCAGTATCTGTATATGTACATGTATGATCCGGTCACCGACCAGTATCTGTATATGTACATGTATCATCAGGTCACCTGCCAGTATCTGTATATGTACATGTATGATCCGGTCATCAGCCAGTAACTGTATATGTACATGTATGATCTGGTCACCTGCCAGTATCTGTATATGTACATGTATGATCTGGTCATCAGCCAGTAACTGTATATGTACATGTATGATCTGGTCACCTGCCAGTATCTGTATATGTACATGCATGATCTGGTCACCGACCAGTATCTGTATATGTACATGTATGATCTGGTCACCTGCCAGTATCTGTATATGTACATGTATGATCCGGTCACCAACCAGTATCTGTATATGTACATGTATGATCTGGTCACCTGCCAGTATCTGTATATGTACATGTATGATCCGGTCACCGACCAGTATCTGTATATGTACATGTATGATCCGGTCACCGACCAGTATCTGTATATGTACATGTATGATCAGGTCACCTGCCAGTATCTGTATATGTACATGTATGATCCGGTCACCGACCAGTATCTGTATATGTACATGTATGATCCGGTCACCGACCAGTATCTGTATATGTACATGTATGATCAGGTCACCTGCCAGTATCTGTATATGTACATGTATGATCCGGTCACCGACTAGTATCTGTATATGTACGTGTATGATCTGGTCATCAGCCAGTAACTGTATATGTACATGTATGATCTGGTCATCAGCCAGTAACTGTATATGTACATATATGATCCGGTCATCAGCCAGTAACTGTATATGTACATGCATGATCCGGTCACCGGCCAGGATCTGTATATGTACATGTATGATCCGGTCATCATCCGGTAACTGTATATGTTCATGTATGATCCGGTTTAGGATTAGTAATGGATAGGTGTTTTATTGACATCGCTCCATTAATAACCAGGCTTAATGTCACCTTACAAAACAAAGGTGACTTTAACCCCTTATTACCCCATATGTCACCGGTACACGGCAGTGGGAAGAGAGGCTAAGCACCAGAATTGGCGCATCTTCGAGATGCACCATTTCTGGGGAGGCTGCGGGCTGGTGTTTGTAGCCAGGGGGCGGCCAATATCCATGGCCCCTTCCTAGGCTATTAATATCAGCCTGCAGCTGTCTGCTTATCCTTTTCTGGATATTAATTATAGGGGTACCCAACATCATATTTTTTGGGGGCCCCCTATTTTAATAGACAGTAAAGTCTAAGTATACAGCTGCGGGCTGATATTCATAGCCTGGGAAGATCCATGGGTATTACCCGCTTACCAGGCTATAAACATCGGCCCCCAGTGGCTGGCTTCCCTCTCTGGTGCAGAACATTTTTTTCAAAAAATGTATCAGATATTGCATTCAAGGCCGGGATCACACTTGCAAGAAACTCGCACAAGTATTGCACCTCAATACCCGGCACTGCCGTCAGCACCCGGACCGGAGCGTTCAGCTGCATGCAAATACATGCAGCCGCACACTCAACTCCCGAGTGCCGGCGACAGTGCCGGGTATTAAGATGCGAGACTCGTCCGAGTTTATCTTAAAGTGTGATCCTGGCCTAACTCTTTATGTACCATTTTATTATGTTTATTACTAAACATTGGGCTTGGTATTATCTATAGATATATCTATCTATCGATATATTTATCTATCTACCATTCTATCTATCTGTGTGTGTAAACATTATTCTTCAATGGAGTATGTAAAAGAAGAGGTTGGACAATGAAATTACATCACAATTCTTTTTTTTTTGTATATCTCTATTTAGCTTATAAAAACACATACAAATCCACGTGAAAAAAATGCATTAAAAACACAGGTGACCTGCAAATGACCTCAGATGCAGATTTCACCTTCGTCAAATCCTGAGCAATAATACGGCCGGGGGATAGACACATCAGCACTTTCCGTACTCACTGTGCTGTCTGCTGCTTCTTCCATGGTGCGTCCCAGATTCTTCCTGTAGTTCAAAGGACTGGAGGCAGAGCCCAGGATAACTTCAAACAATAAAGCTTTATTTTCTTCAGGACATAGCACATCCAATACACCTTTAGCACACTTGATACAGTACCAGCAATACATTTTCTTCAGCTTTCCCTAGCTTCTTCTGCGACACCAGAATGGAACACAAAGTTACAATGGGACGAGGAGCCCGGTGAAAACGGTACTTCAACCTATCTCCCTTGAACCAACTTCAGCCCAGACATGGAAATAATCATCTACTAGGTCGTCCACCCCCTTTTGGTTATCCTGCCCGAGCACTCGCTGGTGGCCCACTCGACTACTTCTTCAGCACCCAGACTTCTGCTGACACTTCATCAGTAACTTCTTCACTAACTTCTTCACTACATTGCTGCAGATACCATACACTTTACTCTTCTTTGCTCTGCTCAATTCTCCCACATCTACTATGGATTGCTAGGGACTCCACTTCACATGTTGTGTGGCAGCTAAACAGCTCAGGCACAGGATCATCTGAGCAGCACCAGGGGTCTACCCCTGACTCACTAATCTCCTGCAGCTCAGGCCCCAAGGCCACCTGAGCAGCAACAGGGGTCTACCCCCTACTGACTATAACCAGGAAATCTGACTAGCTTATTCCCCAGCTACCACTCCTACAATTAACCTCTAAAGGTACTGTCACACTTAGCAATGTACCAGCGATCCCGACCAGCGATATGACGCGGTCAGGATCGCTGGTACATCGCTAAGTGGTCGCTAGTGAGCTGCCACACAGGCAGATCTCACCAGCGACATCGGAGGGGTCGGGGGTCGCTACTTACCTGTCAGACGAGGCGATCCTGACGTCCTCCCGCCCGCGTCCACGCGTCGCTCGACGTCACAGCAGGAAGCCCCAGCAGGAAGCTGACGACGAGAAATGGTCCAGGACGTTCTCGCGCGATCAGTGATAATCAGCGGGGGAGCGGTCGGAGGTAAGTATCAGACATAGCGATATCGCTAGCAATATCGCTATAACGTCACAAAAACCAGTGAAGTTATAGCGATATTGCTAGCGATATCGCTTAGTGTGACGGGCCCTTAAGTGTCCTACAACTATGCTTCCTATGCAGTGTACTCAGTGCCCCCATCTAGTGGCCTTTTCCCTAACTGCGCTGTCCCTAACACATATAATACAAAGATACGTAAATACGTCACAATTATATATATATTTACATTACACATACAAATATGGCAATCATATACAGGTAACTAGTAGCAACAACATTTACAGGGCTAGGCCCTGACCTTCTTACAAATACTGAGCCAATCCTGACCGTAGAAACATACCCTTCCAATGCTTTGGAGAACACAGACATAAAAGGACCCCTGTGCAAGAACAGTATTTGGGCCCAATGCAGTCCAATAGCTCCTCATAATGCCCAATTCCACCTGCCCCAATGATATGTCTGCCCCTGGACCACTGCTCAGAAAAGCACAGATCATGGACCATGAACTCAGAAAATAATTTTGTGACCTGTTATGGAATAAACGTGCGATGTCCCTTTAAAGTTTTGGTCTTTATCATCTGCATTGAATATAATCACAGTTTGCCGTTTCCTGACTCGGGGCCTTCGGGGCAGCAGTCCGTGTATTATACACGGTGATCCGGGCGTAGTCCTGTGACCCGAGCAGCAGATGTCCCGTCTGATGAGATCATCGCTCCTGCATATGGCCAGACCTCGCTGCCTGTTTCCCATTTTCAGCCGCGTGATTTGTGTTTTCTTCATTTTGCAATGTTTCCTGCTGGGAGTAACTAAAAAACACATAATATAACCAGGACCAGATCTGCACCCAAATCCTCCAGCGCCCTATTACCAGCTGCAACGTGACTAGGAGAGTCATCAGGTGTTCTTCAGTGAACTCTGCTTGTCCTCATACAAGTATGTGATATCATTTATTTGATGGCATCACTGTGGCCGTGATAGGGGACATGGCGGCAGATGGGCAAACAGGCGGCACTTGAGGACCTGTTAGCTGAAGGACCCATCGATCGCCCTTATACAATCGGGTAAAATTACCTTCTTTACAAAATTTTGCAGGAAATTGTGTCCCCTAAGTGTTCCACATTGCCCCCATTATCTGGCCCCAAAACAAGGTCCACGGTGCCCCAATACCAGTTCCAGGCTCTAATCTATAACAGTGCCTTTATGACAGATACAGAGGACCTCCATAATAGAGCAGCTCAATAACTGCGCTACACTACAAGTTCCAGAGTGCCCCATAACAGTATTAGAGAGTACCCCTAAGCCAGAATCCCCGGGACAGTCCTAATATACTCCTATAACAATGCCTCAAAAAAGTGCCTTAATTATTCAAAAGTGCCCTTATAGTTCCCGAATCCCGACATAACAAGTCCCCCCATAATGGTTTCAGACAGTGCCAAATGAAACATCCATATAAAAGTACCTGTCATGCTCACCATGTCTGTCATGTCCGCCATGTCTGTTTTGCCTCATGACCCCTGGAGCGGTGTGCACGCGCATCTCGTGTCTGCTGTCCTGCATGTTCCCTAGAGCAGTGTGCACACTCACCTCATGTCTGTTGAGCTGCGGGATGCCTGCGTTTCTGCTCTTCCTTCTGTGATCGTCTCGTCATGTCTAGAACCCCTGATCATGTATCCTTCCTATGTTCCAGCAGAGGCTGGTTCTGCATTCATCTCTGCATGTCTGGAATTCTGATCATGTGACCTGCCTAGGTTTCAGCACTGGTTCTGCAATCATCCCTGCATGTCTGGAATCCTGATCATGTGACTGCTCCCTGTGATCCTGGAGGACTGAACTGGAAGTTCTTCCCTGGTCCGGACCCGGAAGTGGAGGTGCTAATGCCCTACATCAGACCGCCCCTTCCTATGCTCATGGCCTGAGTATTGTGTTGCTTCCCTGCATGGCTGCTTGGTCTGCTGGGTCGCTCCCTCTATTCTGTGCCCTTGCACTTTGCTCTGTCATGCGTCTCTGCACACGCTCCGTACTCTTATTCCGTCTCTTGTCTCGTGCTTTGTCTCGTGTTGTCCTTCGTGCTTTGTTTGTTCTCGCTATGCTTCCTTGTTATGCTATGTTCTGTACCCTGTCCCTGACGTGTCATTCTACACGTGCAGGCCTCCGCTCTGTACCCTGTCCCTGACGTGTCTCTCTACACGTGCAGGCCTCCGCTCTGTACCCTGTCCCTGACGTGTCTCTCTACACGTGCAGGCCACCGCTCTGTACCCTGTCCCTGACGTGTCTCTCTACACGTGCTGGCCACCGCTCTGTACCCTGTCCCTGACGTGTCTCTCTACACGTGCAGGCCACCGCTCTGTACCCTGTCCCTGACGTGTCTCTCTACACGTGCTGGCCACCGCTCTGTACCCTGTCCCTGACGTGTCTCTCTACACGTGCTGGCCACCGCTCTGTACCCTGTCCCTGATGTGTGTCTCTACACGTGCAGGCCTCTGCTCTGTACCCTGTCCCTGACGTGTCTCTCTACACGTGCAGGCCACCGCTCTGTACCCTGTCCCTGACGTGTCTCTCTACACGTGCAGGCCACCTCTCTGTACCCTGTCCCTGACGTGTCTCTCTACACGTGCAGGCCTCCGCTCTGTACCCTGTCCCTGACGTCTCTCTACACGTGCAGGCCTCTGCTCTGTACCCTGTCCCCGACGTGTATCTTTACACGTGCAGGCCTCCGTTCTGTACCCTGTCCCTGGCGTGCCTCTCTACACGTGCAGGCCTCCGCTCTGCACTCTGTCTAGTCCCAAGGCTCTCCCTTGGCCCGGCTCTGGGCTTCGGCCTACGCTCCGCTGCTAGACTCTGTCGCTGTCCCTGACGTGTCTCTCCACATGCGCAGGCCTCATCTTGTACTTTGCCCCTAGCATGTCCTCTGCATGCGCAGGACTCTGCCTCTTACCCTATGCCTTGTCTCTGATGTTTCGTGCGCCCTTGCACTTTTCGTACTAGGCTTTGCCGTGCTGTTTTGCACACGTCTCTGTCCTGTACCTTTGCCTAGCGCTGCCTTGTGGCTCCGTGCCCTCGTGCATGCGCCTGGTCGCCCTGTTCCTGCCTGTTGTGCCTCAGCAGTGTCGCCTCTAGTCATGCTCACCTGTGTGCCTCTGCCGTGCCCGCCGTCCAGTGCTATAGTGGTTACTGGCTGTGTGAGCCGCAGCTGTGCCGCCTCTAAGTCGTGCCCACCTGCTTATGCCACCGTCGGTACTGCCTGCCGGTGCCCCAGCCATGGTTTCCGTGCTCCCTTGCACGCATGCTGGTTTTCGCAGTGTGCCTTTTCGTGCTACTCTTGCACAAAGTTTTTTGCTTACTTTGCTCTGCTCTGAACCCTGTCTTGCCTGCCAGATTCCGTAACCTGCTGACCGCTGCCAGAGGTCCGGACCTAGATGACTGCGGCCTGAAGTCCAGAGCTGATTTCCGCAGTCTGATTCCTGGATCCTGTCGGTCGATGCCAGCACCCCGGATTCCGATGCCACCATACCCTATCTTGGTCCCTGGCGTGTCCTCTGCATGCGCAGGCCTCCGTCCTGTATCTCTCCCTGGCGTGTCTCTTCGCACGAGCAGGCCACCGTCCCTGTACCTGTCCCTGGCATGCCCCTTGGCATGCGCAGGCCTCCGTCCTGTGAACCTGTCCCGGGCGTGTTCGTTGACACAGATCCTGTTTCTAACTTTGTCTTGTCTCCTTGCATGGAACCCTGGTTTGCCTGCCGGATGCCCAGGACCTGCCGATCGCTGCCAGAGATCGTGAGCCTGATGACTGCGGCCTGATGTCCGGAGCTGATGTCCGCAGCCTGATGCCCTGATCATGTCGATCGTTGCCAGATGTCCGGAGTCCGATGCCAGCGTACCTTTGCCTAACATCTTGCACGTACCATGTCTTGGACCTTGGCGTGTCTCCTTGCACGCACTCCGCCTTGGACTCTGGCGTGTTTCCTAGCACGCACCTTGTCTTGGACTCTAGCGTGTCCTAGCACGCATCCTTCCTAGGAACTCTGGTGTGAACCCTAACACGTACCCTGCCCTGGACCCTGGTATGTTTTTTGCACGTGTTATGTCTGGAACATTTGGCGTGACCGTGCACGCACCTTGCCGTGTTTCACCGTTTGTGCCCTGCACCTGATTCCCTGTTTATGCCTTGCACCTGAATAAAGTGTGTAACCACGTTCTGCAGAAGAAACCCTGTGACTTTGCTTTGTGTTTCGTATCCTGTCCGTCCACTCAATAGTGTCTCCCTGAGCCGGCCATCTGGTCCAGCTGCTGTGGTGACTCACCCCCTTGGTCTTGCCCCTGACACTCCCTGTATAGGGGGTGGGTTCTCACTAGGTCAGCTCGCCCTAGGTGGGTGGGTGCCACGGCCCAGAGGGTCCACTCTAAAAAACGAAAATGACTCAGCGTAAGCTGACGCTCGTCACAGTACCCTTATAAGATCTAGAGTCCCCATATAATTATGTGGCGCCCCTGAGGCTCAGTCGCCACAGAGGTACTGCACCTTTTCCTAAGGTGCGGTGCCCCACCGTCCTGGTAAGTTGGGAGCTCCTTTCCACACTCCAACACTCGCACCCCACACAACAGGGTAGTTCTGCACATCACACTGAGGTCCTTTCTTCTCCTATATATTAGGAGCACCTCTGGTGGTTCCCTGCATGGAACACTGGGTGTGTTGGGAGGTGGGTGGAGTTTAGACCCATATAAAAGGTTGGGAAGGTTTAGAATTACAGGAGAGTCCCATAGTGGGCCATCTGACAGAAGGTCGGCGGAGTAGGAAGTCACTCGGTGAGGAGTGAGGATCCCTGGAAGAAGGGATGGAGGAAGGAGTGCTGCAGCTGCCTCAGTGACCTGAGCCAGCTGGCACGGGAAAGTAAGAAAGGTGGAAGACGTAGAACTGTAACCTAAGCATCCATCAGAAGGAAAGACAAGTACGGAACGAAGGAGTAGAGAACAGAGAGGAGGAGTGGGTTGGAATAGGAACCCTGCCTATAGGTTCTCAGCGCAAGGTGGGGGCCCGGTCCCCGAGGTTGTATGGACACTTATGGTCCTGCAGCAGGCACCGGTGGAGTAGTTGGCTGTAAATGCATTACTCCCATCCAAGACTTGAGGCACAACAGCGACACAGATAGAGAGCCGGTAGTGAGGCATCCCCGAAGCAGGCTACAGCTGTCTGCCATGCAAGTAAAGTTCTAGGAACATCTAGTTAGGAGGCATTCCAGGGTTACTAAGTACTGGAGTGCTTCACACCACAAGGCGCATTGGAGGAGTTGTTCAGGAAAGGTACATGTTGGCGGAGTGTTGGAGAGGAGAGCCCTGACTTGCCTGGGAGGTTGATTGAGTCTTTACCCCTGAGGACACAGCACGGAATCAGGCACCAGTGTGTTCCACGAACTGTGAGTAAAGCTTTGAAACTGCAGCTCTGGTGTCCTCCATTGATTTGTGCGCTAACACCTTCAGCACCTCTACATCTGGGTACCAGCATCCATACCATTCCGCGCCTCTCTTCATCCATAGTGCCTACACTGCCCTGGGACTACAGCTCCACCTGTGGGGAGCTACACCATCTTTGCTGCACTACACCATCAGTCCCAGCGGATCTGCATGCAGCGTTAGCTTAACACCTCCCTTGCCGAACACCACAGGTGGCGTCACAAACTATTCCATTAACCACAAACTACCATTGATTTGGGCGCCCAGGGCCACGGACCTGGTCACCGCTGCCGCGACACATCCCCCTGACACCGGCCCGGTACCGAGTACCCCGCTGCCCTGGAAGGGCGACCCAATAACACCTGTAGCGAATGGAAGCGGAGGCAGAGATGGTGAAGTTCACATTTGTTTTTTATCTTTAAAGTGGAACCTTGGGACCACGGGCGGGGGGCTCTGAAGGGGGCATAACTAGTGATCCCCGGGTACCCGTAGTAAAGTCCCTCAGACAGGACCAGAATGGAATACCCGGAGGACACAGGTGCTACCTCCAGTTAGACCCCGGACACGTGGCAGCTGTCCCAGTGGGACCAGAAGGGATAACAGAAATGACAGCAGAGTCAGTAATGAGACGGGTCCTGGATCCGGGTAGATGGTAAGTAGCTGGCTCCGATAACCTTGACACAGTTCTCGGACTCGGATAGCTGTTGGCGGACCGGGATGGATTTCGCCCAGATGGTTGCAGGTGTAACCAGGGTTATCAGGATTCAGATATTTCTGTGGAGACAGACAGCATAAGAAAATGCACAGAGACTGCTACACAGCGCAGACAGGTTAGCAACAGAACCGGATGTAGCAATGATTGATACTCGTTGCTCTGGCACTCTTCCTTTGGAGGAGAGGCCAGAAATAGCAGCCAGTGCGCTGCCATTGGATAATTGTCTACTTTGAAAAATGCACGCTGTCCCTTTAAGAAGCCTGGGGAGCGCGCGCGTGTGCCCTAATAGCTTTAGCTGACGACCTGCCGATGGGGCGCCAGGAGGTGGGGGAAGGGGAGAGGCCTGAACGCTGAGAAGCAGCATGGGACCCACAGGGGGCCGGTGGCTGCACAGGGTCAGCGCGCAAGGCACGGCAGACCGAGGCACAGAGCCAGGACAGGGACCGGGTGTAACAGTATCCCCCTCTTTACGCCCCCTCTTTTTCAATTCTGCATGAAATCTTTTAAGAAGAGGAGCCTGGATGTTCTCTTTAGGCTCCCAAGATCTCTCCTCAGGGCCAAAGCCCTTCCAGTCCACAGGTAATAGGTCTTACCCCTTACTTTCTTAACGACCAGGATATGTTTTACCTCAAAAACATCATCCTCCGAGACAGGGTCAGGAGTGCTACCCAGATCCTTAAAGAAGGGGCTCAAAACTACTGGTTTGAGGAGAGAAACATGAAAGGAGTTAGGCACACGTAAAGAAGTAGGCAACTTCAGCTTATAAGAGACTGGGTTGAGTTGTTTCAAGACTTCAAATGGTCCAATGAACCGGGGACCCAACTTGTAGGATGGCAACTTCAGACGGATATACTTGGAGGAGAGCCATACCTTGTCTCCGGGGCAAAAGGCAGGCGCATCCAGACATCTCTTGTCCGCGTGCCTTTTCATGCATTGGGAGGCCTCCTCCAGAGCAGTTTTGGTGTCCCTCCAAACCTTAGGAAAATCTTCAGAGAAAGTATCGGCAGCCGGAACGCCAGATGATCCGGAGATGGGAAGAGGTATTCCAGGTTGCTGTCCAAAGACAATCTGAAAGGGAGACTTTCCAGAAGATTCACTTGGTTGTTGTAGGAAAATTCAGCCCAGGACAGTAAGTCTACCCAGTCGTCATGATGCGCGTTGACGAAGTGCCGCAGGAATCCAGTCAGGATCTGATTCGTCCTCTCCACTTGTCCATTGGATCGGGGATGGTATGCCGAGGAAAAATCCAGTTCAATTCTTACCAGTTTACAAACGGCTCTCCAGAATTTTGAGGTGAACTGGACTCCTCTGTTGGACATGATGTGGAGAGGGAAACCATGGAGACGGAAGATGTGCCGGATGAACAGATCTGTCAGTTCAGGAGCAGTAGGAGACCGGGTAGCGGGACGAAGTGAGCCATCTTAGAAAAGTGATCCACCACTACCCACACCACAGAACAGCCAGATGAGATTGGAAGATCTGTGATGAAGTCCATCGTGATGTGCTGCCAGGGGGCTGACGGAACTGGTAGGGGCTGAAGCCTACCTGCAGGTAGACGTTTGACAGTCTTGTTTCAGGCACAGAAGGGCAGGCTGTGATGTACTCCTGGATATCCTTAGCCATAGCAAGCTACCAGTAGTAATGGGTGATGAGCTGCAGAGTCTTCCTCTGACCGGCGTGACCAGCCAACTTGGAAGAGTGACCCCACCAAAGGACACGAGTACGTTCAGGAGCAGACACGAAAGTCTTCCCAGGAGGAAGCCGGGTAAGATCAGCAGAAGCGACAGCTACTAACCTTGAGGGTTCAGTGATGTGCTGAGGCTCTTCCTCTTCATCAGGAGGAAAAAAGGCTCTGGAAAGTGCGTCTGCCTTAACATTTTTGTCAGCTGGACGAAAATGAAGAACAAAATTAAATCGAGCAAAAAACAGAGCTCATCGGGCTTGACGGGGATTCAGCCTCTGCGCGGTTTGGAGGTAAACAAGGTTTTTGTGATCGGTCTATCTGATTAAGCGCTCCTTCAAGAAGATGCCTCCACTCCTGTAGGGCCAATTTGATAGCCAACAATTCCCGATCTCCAATGGAATAATTCCTCTCTGTGGAAGAAAAAACCTTGGAAAAAAAACACATGAGTTCATTCAACCAGTGGACGATTTCTAGGTAAGTACTGCTCCCACACCTACAGAGGAAGCATCGACCTCAAGAAAAAATTGTTCATTAGAGTTAGGAAGATGGAGGACAGGTGCAACAGCAAAGGCCTTTTTGAGTGAAGCAAAAGCCTCCTCTGCATCAGGAGACCAATCCTCGGGGTTTGTACCTTTCCGGGTCAGAGCTGAGAAGGGCGCCACTCGGGTGGAAAAGTTAGGAATGAATTGCCTGTAGTAGTTGGCGAAGGCCAGGGAATCGCTGTATGGCCTTCAGCCCAGACGGATGAGGTCACCTCAGTACAGCCGATAACTTCTCTGGATCCATTTTCAATCCTGTGGAGGAAACAATGTAACCGAGGAAAGGCAAAGAGGATTGTTCAAAAAGGCACTTTTCAAACTTGGCATACAGTCTGTTCTCCCTGAGCCTCTGTAAAACTAGGCGTACTTTCCTCCGGTGCGCAGCCAAATTGGTGGAAAAAATCAGAATGTCGTCCAGGTAGACAACAATACAGATATAGAGCAGATCCCTGAAAATGTCATTGACGAACACTTGGAAAACAGCGGGTGCATTGCTTAGGCCAAACAACATTACCAGGTACTTGTAGTGACCATCATGGGTGTTGAAGGCTGTTTTCCATTCGTTTCCATCTCTTATTCGGATCAAATTGTAAGCACCTCTGAGATCCAGCTTGGTAAAGATTTTGGCCCCTCGGAGGCGGTCGAACAGTTCTGAAATGAGAGGCAAGGGGTACCTGTTTTTTACCGTGATCTGGTTTAGTCCCCGGAAATCGATAAAGGGCCGCAAGGATCCGTCCTTTTTCTTCACGAAGAAGAATCCTGCTCCTGCCTGTGATGATGATTTTCGGATAAATCCTCAGGCCAAATTCTCCTGGATGTATTCCGACATAGCTTGAGTCTCTGCCTGGGAAAGAGGGTAAACTCTCCCACAGGGAGGAAAAGTTCCAGGAAGAAGATCTATTGGACAGTCATACGACCGGTGGGGGGGTTTCAGCCTCCTTTTTTCCCGAAGACGTCCGAGAAGGACCAGTAAGTGGATGGTAACCCAGGCAGCGTAGCAGGTTGGACAGGGGGTGAAACTGGTTCAATCCGGGTTAAACAAAGGTCCGAGCAGGAATCTCCCCAATGCAGAATCTCGCCTGATCTCCAATTCAGGACTGGTTTGTGTTTCTGGAACCATGGCAAACCTAAAAGCAAGGGGTGAGACAAACCAGGGTACACATAAAAACGGATTCTTTCAGAATGCATTAGACCTACCCGGAGTTCCAATGGCTCTGTCTGGAACTGGACGGGTTCGGTCAGTGACTTGCCATCGACAGCGGTCACCTGCATCGGATTGGGAAGAGCCTGGACTGCTAGGCGGTAATGATCCACAAGCGTCTGCCGGATAAAATTCCCGGTGGCCCTGGAATCCAACAGAGTTCAGAAAATGTTATTGCTCCGCAGGACACGGAGACCGAGATCTGCAAAGAAGGAGAGGAATATTCTCTACCTAGAGTGGCCTCTCCTACCGAACCTAGGCACTGGAGTTTCCCGACTTCTTTGGACAAGAGCGGATCAGATGTTTGGAACTGCCACAATAAAGTCAACTTCCGTCCTTGCGACGCGCCTCCTGGCGGCGGCTGACAAAACTTACTCGGTCAACCTCCATAGCTTCGGGAGAAGGAGGTGAGGTAGCCATTTTGGAAGAACTAGAGTCCAGGTGGTAGGTCCTTTTGTCACGCTTGATCTCCATGGAACGCTCCTGAAAACGCAGGTCAATCCGGGTCGCCAAGGAAATTAGATCATCCAAGGTGGTAGGCCTGTCCCGTCCCGCCAGCTCATCCTTGATTCTTCCATATATGCCCTCCCAGAAGGTAGCCAGCAAGGCCTCATTGTTCCAGGATAACTCAGACGAGAGGGTGCGAAACTGAACAGCAAACTGAGCCACCGTGAGGGTTCCTTGGCGTAAGCGAAGCACGGCAGAAGCGGTCGACGTGACCCAGTCAGGTTCATCGAAAGTCCTGCCAAAAGTCTCTAGAAAGGATTGAAGATCATTAACCAGCAGGTCTCCTCTCTCCTATAACGGGTTTAACCAGGCGAGAGCCTCTCCTGCTAGATGTGACATAATGAAGCCCACTTTGGCACGGTCAGAAGCAAACAAACATGTGCCCTAAGATTTCGAAGTGTAGGGTACACTGATTGAGAAGACCTCAACACTGAGTGGGATCACCATGGAAGCGGGTAGGAGCCGCCAGGCACCTGGATGCTGGTAGATGAATCTGGAGCAGCCGGGTTCAGCAGAGAGTCCATGCGGGTGGACAGGTTACGTAGATACGTCGTGATCTTGTCCTGTTGATCTCTTAAACAGGTCACCTCTTGGCACAGTTCCACAGTCGGAGGCCTCTGGGGTCCAGCGGATTCCATGGCCAGAGCAATCTGTAACGAATGGAAGTGGAGGCAGAGATGGTGAAGTTCACATTCGTTTTTTATCTTTAAAGTGGAACCTTGGGACCACGGTCTGGGGGGCTCTGAAGAGGGCATAACTAGTGAGCCCCGGGTACCCGTAGTAAAGTCCCTCAGACAGGACCAGAATGGAATACCCAGAGGACACAGGTGCTACCTCCAGTTAGACCCCGGACACGTGGCAGCTGTCCCAGTGGGACCAAAAGGGATAACAGAAGTAATAGCAGAGTCCGTAATGAGACGGGTCCTGGATCTGGGTAGATGGTGGGTAGCTGGCTCCGGTAACCTTGACACAGTTCTCGGACTCGGATGGCTGTTGGCGGAATGGGATGGCTTTCGCCCAGATGGTTGCAGGTATAACCAGGGTTATCAGGATTCAGATATTTCTGTGGAGACAGACAGCATAAGAAAATGCACAGAGACTGCTACGCAGCGCAGACAGGTTAGCAACAGAACCGGATGTAGCAATAGTAGATACTCGTTGCTCCGTTGCTCTCGCGTGCCCTAATAGCTTTGGCTGACGACCTGCCGACGGGACGCCAGGAGGTGGGGGAAGGGGAGAGACCTAAATGCTGAGAAGCAGCGTGGGACACACAGGGAGCCGGTGGCTGCGCAGGGACAGCATGCAAGGCACGAGGTGAGTGCCCTGGATGGGGGCAGCGGCAGACCGGGGCGCAGAGCCAGGACAGGGACCGGGTGTAACAGTACCTTTATAACATCTCCAGAGAACTCCAATTATGAAAATTAATAGTGTCCCTCAGTAATTTCCAGTGTGTCCATCACACAAACATTGTCTCATACCAGTGGCACTGTGGTAGTGCCAGTGCACTCTCATAGCAATGCTCCTTAGAAATTTCCAGTGCACTTCAATAATAGTGTCCCTGTAATAGTTTCGATCACGGCCCCTATACGGTTCCATATACTAGTACCACTATAGGAGTTCTAGAATTGTTGTATAACAATACCTCTATGTTACAGAGCATTTCCAATAATATTGCCCTATACAAGATCCAGGGGGTCCCCCATAACTGATACATAAATGCATTATGACAGTGCCCTTGTGACAAGTCCAGGGCAATCTTAACAGTGCCTCTATGTTCTTCCATAACAGTGCCCCTATAAAACTTTCAAAGTACCACATTACTTACAGAAACTGCCCCATGACAGTTATACAGTCTCCTCGATAACAGTGCCTCCATGACATTTCTACAGTCTCCTCCTTACCACTGCCCCTGTGTCAGTGCCTGTGCACTCTCAACACAATGCCCCTAAAGAAGTTTCAATACACTTCAATAACAGTGCCCCAGAAACATTTCCCTATAACAGTGCCCATATACAGTGCCTTGCGAAAGTATTCGGCCCCCCAGAACTTAGTGGGCCCAATTTATTATTTCTTTTTTGGGCAAATTTTTGCTGTTTTTCATCTGTTTTTTATTTTAGTTTGAGCCTTTTTTCAAGTCTATTTTTCAAGTCTATTGTAAAAAAAAAGAATTTAAAATAAAAAATATTGTTATTCTCACCTTCCGGCGTCCCGCGTAGTCTTCCCGCCTCTCTCCACGCTCCCGGTCTCAGTAATCCTTTGCGAGAATGACCGCGATGGCGTCCGTTCTCGCGGGATCGCGAAGTCTCGTGAGAATAACAATATATATTTTTTTTTTTATTATTTTTTACATCCTATCTTTTACTATTGAAGCCGCATAGGCGGCCTCAATAGTAAAAAGTTGGTCACACTCGTCAAACACTATGTTTGACGTGTGTGACCAACCTGTCAATCAGTTCTCCAAGCGATGCTCCAGATCGCTTGGAAAACGCTAGCATTCTGCAAACTCATTACACTTGCAAAACGCTAGTTTTTCCGCGGGAAAATCGCGGGAATTTAAAATGCGATTTTCCTGCGGAATGGAATTCGGAATTCTCGTGGTAATGTCCGCGAGAGTTCCGCTGCGTGTGAACGTAGCCTTAGGGGGATGCCCTGTAGTTATTTCAGAAGAGCTCTATAACTGTGAATCGCTCTGGGAAGGGGAGAGGAGAAGGGGGCTGCAGTATGTTTGCATCAAAGTCTGGCGACTTTTTAAAAAAAGTTCCAGTAGATAAATCAGCCGTAAATATCTTGAAACCCCAAGTCACAATGATGAACATTAAAGCAAAATAGAGAACACTTATAAAAATAGATTTGAAAAAAGGCTCAAAATAAAATGGAAAACAGGTGAAAAACAGCAAAAATTTGCCCAAAAAAAGGCACAAAAGAAATAATAAATTTGGCCCACTAAGTCATTTTCAAAATCACTTCTTGTTGTCATTGTGTAGCCATTTTCTTGTTTATGGCAAAACACTGGAAACCTGTTGAGAATTTTTCAAGCTGAGGTTTTGTTACATTTGTATCCAGTCTAGACAATCCTCTACATGGGGAATCAGAACTCTCCCTCCTGTCCTGAGAGTTGTTACAATGTATCAGTGCAGGTAACGTGTGTGATACAATTGCAGCAAACTTTCAGGCATGAGAGGCTTTCAACCTGCACATGTTTCCAGTATTAGTAAACATGAGAATTTCATGGCACTAATAGCAAGCAGAGGCTCAAGGTGTGACAGTCAGTGATAGTAACTAGGTGCAAAGATTACATTTGATAATTCATTTACCCAAAGCTGGAGTAGCCTGTTGAGGCCAGTAGAGGGCAGCACTGCTATATAGCAACCAGCAAATCTGGGGTCACATAAAGATATATGATATGAGCTGAATCATAAATAAACATATGACACCACTGGAGAATTTCACTTTAGATGTTGATTACATCTTGGAGTGCAGTTGAGGATCTCAATTCTTCGCTCTTAAAGATTTCTATTTCTACCCCTTTAATACAAATATATGGGCAGAATTAACAGAAAACTGTAATTACTGCCACCTGCTGGTAACATGGGAATGAGCAGGGACAAAAATAAAGGAGAGTTTTGATAAAGGTGTAAATGGGCAACTTACAAATGCTTTTGACAATCCCTGGAAGATAAAGGGGGATCAGCTATGATCAATGAGCAATGAAGGAAGACAGACAACCTGCACATCATAAAAAGGGTTAAAAAACAGTGGTGTTTGGAAGAGAACCTTCCAATAATCCTTAAAACTCACATAAAGCAGTTTCAGATAATATCACATGTATATTGTCCTTGTACTCTGACAATACTTCATTATCATTAATTATCTCTGTACTGTGACATCACTGTGTGTATTATCCCTGTACTGTGACATCACTATGTGTATTATCCCTGTACTGTGACATCACTATGTGTATTATCCCTGTACTGTGACATCACTGTGTGTATCATCCCTGTACTGTGACATCACTATGTGTATTATCCCTGTACTGTGACATCACTGTGTTTATTATTCCTGTACTGTGACATCACTGTGTGTATTATCCCTGTACTGTGACATCACTGTGTTTATTATTCCTGTACTGTGACATCACTATGTGTATTATCCCTGTACTGTGACATCACTGTGTTTATTATCCCTGTACTGTGACATCACTGTGTGTATTATCCCTGTACTGTGACATCACTTTGTGTATTATCCCTGTACTGTGACATCACTGTGTGCATTATCCCTGTACTGTGACATCACTTTGTGTATTATCCCTGTACTGTGATATCACTGTGTGTATTTTCCCTGTACTGTGACATCACTGTGTTTATTATTCCTGTACTGTGACATCACTGTGTTTATTATCCCTGTACTGTGACATCACTATGTGTATTATCCCTGTACTGTGACATCACTGTGTTTATTATTCCTGTACTGTGACATCACTATGTGTATTATCCCTGTACTGTGACATCACTGTGTGTATTATCCCTGTACTGTGACATCACTGTGTGTATTATCCCTGTACTGTGACATCACTGTGTGTATCATCCCTGTACTGTGACATCACTATGTGTATTATCCCTGTACTGTGACATCACTGTGTTTATTATTCCTGTACTGTGACATCACTGTGTGTATTATCCCTGTACTGTGACATCACTGTGTTTATTATTCCTGTACTGTGACATCACTATGTGTATTATCCCTGTACTGTGACATCACTGTGTTTATTATCCCTGTACTGTGACATCACTGTGTGTATTATCCCTGTACTGTGACATCACTTTGTGTATTATCCCTGTACTGTGACATCACTGTGTGCATTATCCCTGTACTGTGACATCACTTTGTGTATTATCCCTGTACTGTGATATCACTGTGTGTATTTTCCCTGTACTGTGACATCACTGTGTTTATTATTCCTGTACTGTGACATCACTGTGTTTATTATCCCTGTACTGTGACATCACTATGTGTATTATCCCTGTACTGTGACATCACTGTGTTTATTATTCCTGTACTGTGACATCACTGTGAGTATTATCCCTGTACTGTGACATCACTGTGTTTATTATTCCTGTACTGTGACATCACTATGTGTATTATCCCTGTACTGTGACATCACTGTGTGTATTATCCCTGTACTGTGACATCACTGTGTGTATTATCCCTGTACTGTGACATCTCTGTGTGTTTTGTCCCTTTTCTGTGACATTCCTGTGTATATTATCCCTGTACTGTGACATCACTGTGTGTATTATCCCTGTACTGTGACATCACTGTGTGTATTATCCTTTACTGTGACATAACTGTGTGTATTATCCCTGTACTGTGACATCACTATGTGCATTATCCCTGTACTGTGACACAACTATGTGTATTATCCCTGTACTGTGACATCACTGTGTTTATTATTCCTGTACTGTGACATCACTGTGTGTATTATCCCTGTACTGTGACATCACTGTGTTTATTATTCCTGTACTGTGACATCACTGTGTGTATTATCCCTGTACTGTGACATCACTATGTGTATTATCCCTGTACTGTGACATCACTGTGTTTATTATTCCTGTACTGTGACATCACTATGTGTATTATCCCTGTACTGTGACATCACTGTGTTTATTATCCCTGTACTGTGACATCACTGTGAGTATTATCCCTGTACTGTGACATCATTGTGTTTATTATTCCTGTACTGTGACATCACTGTGTTTATTATTCCTGTACTGTGACATCACTGTGTGTATTATCCCTGTACTGTGACATCACTGTGTTTATTATTCCTGTACTGTGACATCACTGTGTGTATTATCCCTGTACTGTGACATCACTATGTGTATTATCCCTGTACTGTGACATCACTGTGTTTATTATTCCTGTACTGTGACATCACTATGTGTATTATCCCTGTACTGTGACATCACTGTGTTTATTATCCCTGTACTGTGACATCACTGTGAGTATTATCCCTGTACTGTGACATCATTGTGTTTATTATTCCTGTACTGTGACATCGCTATGTGTATTATCCCTGTACTGTGACATCATTGTGTTTATTATTCCTGTACTGTGACATCGCTATGTGTATTATCCCTGTACTGTGACATCACTGTGTTTATTATTCCTGTACTGTGACATCACTGTGAGTATTATCCCTGTACTGTGACATCATTGTGTTTATTATTCCTGTACTGTGACATCGCTATGTGTATTATCCCTGTACTGTGACATCACTGTGTTTATTATTCCTGTACTGTGACATCACTGTGTGTATTATCCCTGTACTGTGACATCACTGTGTTTATTATTCCTGTACTGTGACATCACTGTGTGTATTATCCCTGTACTGTGACATCACTATGTGTATTATCCCTGTACTGTGACATCACTGTGTTTATTATTCCTGTACTGTGACATCACTATGTGTATTATCCCTGTACTGTGACATCACTGTGTTTATTATCCCTGTACTGTGACATCACTGTGAGTATTATCCCTGTACTGTGACATCATTGTGTTTATTATTCCTGTACTGTGACATCACTGTGTTTATTATTCCTGTACTGTGACATCACTGTGTGTATTATCCCTGTACTGTGACATCACTGTGTTTATTATTCCTGTACTGTGACATCACTGTGTGTATTATCCCTGTACTGTGACATCACTATGTGTATTATCCCTGTACTGTGACATCACTGTGTTTATTATTCCTGTACTGTGACATCACTATGTGTATTATCCCTGTACTGTGACATCACTGTGTTTATTATCCCTGTACTGTGACATCACTGTGAGTATTATCCCTGTACTGTGACATCATTGTGTTTATTATTCCTGTACTGTGACATCGCTATGTGTATTATCCCTGTACTGTGACATCATTGTGTTTATTATTCCTGTACTGTGACATCGCTATGTGTATTATCCCTGTACTGTGACATCACTGTGTTTATTATCCCTGTACTGTGACATCACTGTGAGTATTATCCCTGTACTGTGACATCATTGTGTTTATTATTCCTGTACTGTGACATCACTGTGTTTATTATTCCTGTACTGTGACATCACTGTGTGTATTATCCCTGTACTGTGACATCACTGTGTTTATTATTCCTGTACTGTGACATCACTGTGTGTATTATCCCTGTACTGTGACATCACTATGTGTATTATCCCTGTACTGTGACATCACTGTGTTTATTATTCCTGTACTGTGACATCACTATGTGTATTATCCCTGTACTGTGACATCACTGTGTTTATTATCCCTGTACTGTGACATCACTGTGAGTATTATCCCTGTACTGTGACATCATTGTGTTTATTATTCCTGTACTGTGACATCGCTATGTGTATTATCCCTGTACTGTGACATCATTGTGTTTATTATTCCTGTACTGTGACATCGCTATGTGTATTATCCCTGTACTGTGACATCATTGTGTTTATTATTCCTGTACTGTGACATCACTGTGAGTATTATCCCTGTACTGTGACATCATTGTGTTTATTATTCCTGTACTGTGACATCGCTATGTGTATTATCCCTGTACTGTGACATCACTGTGTTTATTATTCCTGTAACATCCCTGCGTGTAATACGGCTCTACTGTGTCTTGGACGTGGTTTGTGGAACCACTGTGCCACGGACCGTGGAGAGCCTGGAGGGGCATGACTAAGTGAACACCGGACTGTTCACTAGAGCCTCTGATGGTGAGGTTAGTTTTGGCTCCCAATGAACGCCAGGGGCCACTCCAGGACAGCCCAACGGACACGCAGCAGCTGATCCCACAGGACAGACTGGAGGAAGCAGCTGGCAGAGATTGTATTAGAATGCAGCAGGCAGAGTTTGCACCAGAGTGCAGTAGACAGAGTTTGTATCAGAGTGCAGCAGGCAGGATTTGCACCAGAGTGCAGCAGGGACTGGTATGCACCGTTACACAACTTAGACTATAAATCAGGAAGTTTACTCAGGTACCTCCCCAGTAGAGAGGAAGCAATATACATAATGCCTCTCAACCATTGGCTGGGGAGGAAATAGCAAGTGCACGCGCTGGTCTTTTAAGAGAGCTGGAGTGCGCGTGCAAATGCCCGGCTGGAAGTGCTGCTGGGAGTATGCAGAGCATAAGGAAGAGAGGAACCGACCGCAGCGTGGGTGAGTGAAGCAACATGCTGGATGCCCTGCCTGTCAGAGCACGGATCCGGCGTGGTGCTGACAGTACCCCCTTCCTTTACACCCCCTCCTCTTCAGGCCATTGAAGAATTTCCAGAGGAGAATTGGAGTGTGAATGTTCTCCTTCAGCTCCCAGGATCTCTCTTCGAGACCAAATCACTTCCAGTCAATGATGAAGAATGTCTTGCCTCTCACCTTTTTCATGGCCAAGATGTTCTCCACTTCAAAAACATCATCCAAGACAGATGGCATGGGCATGGTAATGGGATCCTTGAAGAAGGGACTCAGGATGACCAACTTCAGTAGAGATATATGGAAGGAATTTGGAATCTTTAAAGAAGGAGGCAGCTTCAATTTATTGGAGAACTCATTGATCTGCTTCAACACTTCGAAAGGCCCGAGAAACCGAAGACCCAGGTTGTAAGAAGGAACCTTCAGCTGGACGTACCTGGACAAGAGCCATATCTTGTCACCAGGGCGGAAGCATGGAGGATCCAGATGCCTTTTGTCTGCACGTCTCTTCAGACAGGCAGATGATGCTTCTAAAGTGGCTTTGGTGTCCTCCCACAACTTCACAAAATCCTTGGAGAGGACATCTGCCACAGGGACATCAGAAGGAACCATCACCGGAAGGAGAACCTCGGGTTGCAAACTGAACACAAAGTAGAATGGAGATTCTCCCAAAGCCTCACCAACGTGATTGTTGTACGAGAACTCAGCCCAGGGAAACATTTTCACCCAATCACTATGGTGAGCATTGACGAAGTGTCGCAGGTAATTGCCAAGGACCTTGTTGATACGCTCCACTTACCCATTGGACTGGGGGTGATAGGCAGATGAGAAATCCATGGCAATGCCCACATGTTTACAGAGAGCTGGTCAGAATCTGGTAGTGAACTGTGAACCTCGACCGAACACAATGTGACGAGTAGAGATGAGCGACTTTGCCTTTTTTCGGGTCGAGTCGGGTTTCATGAAACCCGACTTTCTCAAAAGTCGGGTCGAACGAAATTGGCCGATTATCGTGAAAAGTCTAAGGCCAACTGAAACACGAAACCCTATGCAAGTCAATGGGGAACCAAGGTCGGCAGTGAGTGGAGGACAGGAAACACACCTACAGTGCCCATTTTAATGCCAAAAACATCAGTTTCTTATTACTTAAGCTTGTCAATCTTAATTTACTTTATAATAATAGTCATTGAAAACTGGGGGTTATTTGGCTAAAATTGTGGGGAGGTAGGGCTGGCTCTAGATTTTCGTGGGCCCTGGGCCAAAGAGTGTCACTGGGCTCTTTTAACACATGCCACAATTCATGATCCTCTGATACGGCAGAGAAATAGCGGTATAGTACAATGAAAAATACTTCACTTCTTACATCTCATGACTGATATCCATTTTAAATTCTCCAATAGCTCCAAAAACACAGTATATTACTCCATACAGTATTATGGCCACCGCATAGTGCGCCCTACAGAGTAATGAGCCCCATATATTTCTCCATACAGAATCATTGGTCCCATATAATGTTTGAAACAGTATATGATGAGCTCCACATAATGCTACAGTATATGTTGGTCCTCATGGATGAAGCTCCACTGTGTTATGGGCCCAAATAATGCTCCATATATAATGGGCCCCATTTCTAATGCTCCAGTGTATAATGGTCCCTGTAAATGATGCTCCAGTGTCTAATGTCCACCTTTGGAATTCTCCAGTGAATGGTGGGCCCCATCTATCATTCTCCAGAGTACAGTGCTCCCCAAAAATTGCTGTCCCAACATTGAAAACAATTAAGTAAGTCTCCTCGCTAGGGAATCCCTGTACTAGTCTGGACTCCTCATCGTCCCCATCTTCCATCTCACTGCACTAGGACTGTTTAGACAGAGGGCGTACTGACGTGATGTCATTGCGCTCTCTGACCAGAATGTCACTGTCAGGAAACGCGGAAGACGTCACGGCGGTGGAGCAAGGAGAGGTAAGTATTTCAACTTTGCAAGTGCTGTGATCCTGAGCAAGCAGGGGGGGCCAGCACTGGCACAGGGCCCCTCATAGTACAGTGGTGTGTCTGACGGCGGGTGGGCCCTCCCGGGTGGACCCTCCCACCGGCAGAGACACTTTTGCGTACTATTGAGGAGCCCTGTGCCAGTGCCGTCGCCCATGAGTATGCCCCCCCACCTGCTCAAGGAACCTGCACTTTCATCTGCACCTTCCTCTTTGTCACCGTGTAAGGTGGTATAGTATGCGGGAAGGGGAACCTGAGTTTCATCAGGGTCAGATTCTTGCTGTGTAGAGTGCAAGGGGAATGTAGTGGTCTGGGTCAATGTACCAGCAGAATCATCTAGCAGTGGATGGGCATCAGTGCACTTGTGGCACCCCCAGGAGTATGGTCGCCAGAGTGGCATTACCTTCCTCCTAGGGAGTGTGATGTCATACTTGGGAGCAACGAAGGATCTCTCTAGCAGTTAAATCAACACACAACACAGTTCCCACTCCAGGCCAGCAGGGAGAGATCTTAACCTGACTGCTGAGGAGCTGCTCTCTGTGGTCGGGAGGAGGGAAGTTAGGGCAGTCTGTGAAGGGAAGGGGAAGTGTGTGGACGTGAGAAGGGGAGCTGGAGGATGAGCAGAGTTAAGGCTCACTCCTAGCTGGAGAGCATGGTCGGGATTCCGGTCTCCGAGTTTGTAGGGACACTGACGGTCCTGCAGCAGAAACCGGAGGAAGTAGCAGCTGTAAATGCTCTGTTCCCAACTAAGGCTCGGAGGCCCCAGCAGCGAAGTGTGTGAGCCAGATAAGCGCTAGAACGGAGGCCACACTACCTATCTGCAGAGATATTTGCTTCCAGGCTGACCAACTCCTTCTCATCTGTACTCTGGGTCCTGGACGGCACTTACCAAGTACAGGTAAAAGAACTGCACGACTGTGTCTGTCATCTTTCTCCTGCAGCTCTGCTACATCCTGCACTGCACACCATCTACCAACTCTTTCATCTGCACTGCGACTACGGCCCTACCTGTGCAGGGCTTCTACATCTTAGCTGCACCACATCTGTCCCAGAGAAGCGACACTGCAGCGCGGATCAATCTGATCAGAAACCACAGGTGGCGTCACGTATCATTCACCTATAAACGTTATTCACCCCTTTGCATGGACGCCCAGGGCCACGGAACGGGTCATCACCACCAATGTGGCACATCCCCCTGAGACACCGGCTCGGTACCGATTAACCCCACTGCCCTGGCTGGCCACCCACACTCCATGTCAGATTCATCTTGGACTGGGGAATTCACGATTTGACTTGTTAATCCAGGCATGGTATGATAGAAAGAGCTACATGGACTAATGTGAAGTGTGGCCTGCTGCATCATTCACTTTTGGTGGGGGTGAAGGATACAAGGAAAGGGGTTCTTCCTAACCAGGAGCCAGCACTTGATGACTCAGTGCTTGCATTTTTTGAAACTTCAGAAGAGGAGGGCATATTTGCTGGAGTCTGTTTCGCAATGTAAGCCAAAACCAGTTCCTGAAGCTCCGGCTTTAAAAGCGGTTAACCTACTCCCAGAAAAGGTAGCCTTCCAGGCGTTCCAGAGCCAGACCATGACGCAGGCTCAACATCTCCTGCCTTAGCTGCTATTGTGCTTTTGCCACTACCAGCAGATGCACCACCACCATCAGCACCTGCTGGCCCCCCCACGCCCACATCCGCGGCCTCTTCCACCAAACTTCAAAATGTTGCAGAACATGAACCCAAAATAACATCAGATATATGGCACTGTATCAGAAGCGTACAGCTCTATACAGTCAAAGGATGATTGTCAATCTCCCTATATATACCATTAGTCACACACAGACACTCACAGGCTCAGTATGGATTAGACAAGAATATAAAAAGTAGAAAAAGTGTACAGTATCATCAGATAGCAGGTATATATAGTATAGTTTAAACATTCTAAATCTCCGTAGATATTTCAGGAGGCAGACACAGACGCTCTCAGGCTCAGTATGGATTACAACACAATATAAAAAGCTGTAAAACGGTAATGGATCTGAAGCGTTCAGCTGTACACAGTGTAGGGGTCATTGTCAATCTCAGTATTTATTTCCACAGTCAGAAATTAACTCTCACTTGGTCAGTTTGGATTAGACCAGAATATAAAAAGCAGTAAATGGGTAATGTATCACAAGCGTAGAGCTGTATACACTAGTGTTGGGGTAATTTTTAAATGTACATCTAAATTGCAGGAGTAACCCAAAGACTGTCACACACTCAGGATGGATCACACCACAATATAATAAGAAGATCCACAAGAAATAATCACACATGTGGGACAATGTTCCAGGTGTCAATGATACACTTAGAATGGTGGGTGGAGGAGGACTTACTGGCCGAAAGTGTACAGTATCACCAGATACCAGGTATATATAGCATAGTTTAAACATTAAAAATGTACGTCTATATATTCAGGAGTAGTGTTGAGCCACCCCGCTAGTGTTCCAGTTCGTTTTGGTTCGTCAAACACGAGGCAAGTTCGTCGAATGTTTGTCGAACGTTCGACGAACAACGTCGAACACCATTGAAAACAATGGCAGGCAAACACAAACACATACAAACACGTAGAAAACAATTACAAAACACCTTAAAAGGTGTCTCAAAGGAGACAAAATGCTCAGAAGACACAAATAACATTGAAAAGGGCAACTACATATAGAAAAGAGGTGGAGGAGTAAAAGGAGGAGGTGGAGGAGACACAGATATAGGCATGTCATGCCTTTATGAAGTCAAGAAAGGCTGGAATAAAAATGTAAAATACCAAAAAACAGTAAAAATCTGAAATCGAAGACGATCATATACCGTCGGACTTCCCACCATAAATTAGGCCAACTGCTGATCGGGCAGCGTTATTCCCACGAACCTCCGAACAGCGTCCATGAAGGCAAAGTGTTTGATTTCCGGGGGCAGTATGGTTGCAAAGCTGAACCTTAAAGGAATGTCCAGAAGAGCACCACCAGGAGTGGAGCCTGCAGCTTAATTCGACTCCACCCGGGAAGCCTCAACCATGCCAGCTACAGAAAAGATTGACAGATTGCAAGCTTTATTGATTCTGTGGGTGGTGGTGGATGTCCGTTTTTAGCTGTGCTAGCGATTTGTCAGCTTAATTCCGTTAACGAACGAGACTCCGGCATGCCCCCGCGGTACGCGTCAAGCTTACTAGAGGGACACGCGAGATCGATCAATAACAGGTCTGTCATGCCCTTACATGTCCGGGGCTGCATGCGCGCTACACTGAAAGGTCCAGCGTGTGTCGCTTACAGGTGCAGATAACCTGCTGAACCCCATTAGTGATGGGTATCTGGGATTACAATTCTTTCCCGTGAACGAGGATTTCCCAGTAAGTGCAGGTCAACCGGAATTCCGGAATTAGGCCTAACCGGCATGCCAGAAGAAAATGAAAAAATTAAGTGTGCAAACCACAGGTGCTGTAGCTTGCTTAACAGCTGGGCTCCTCTGCTGAGTAGCACGCAGTTCTTACATAAACAGGCGGCATAGCTTGGTTCACTGGTGGGCTCCTCTGCTGAGTAGCAGACAGTGCTACAAGGCCCAAAAGGATTTTCTGGACAAGATGCGGTAAAAAATAATTAGAAACACACACGGTGTAGCTCCTTGACAGGTGTACTTCACTGCTTGCTACCACACACCGCTACTATGCCATGAAACAGTCTATTAACATTGAAAACCATTATTAATGTGAAAATGAAGTTACGCTTTTGGTGAACGAACCGTTCTCGAACGGAACCTCGAACAGCCGAATTTTAAGCAAAGTGTTCGAGTTCGACGAACGGCTCGAACACCGCCCAAAACAGCTTGAATTTTAACTTGGCGAACAGGTCGACTCGAACACCGCTCATCTCTAATCAGGAGGCAGACTCAGACGTTCTCAGGCCCAGTACGGATTCAACAAGATTGTAGAAAGTTGAGAAAGGGTACAGTATCACCGGACAACAGGTTTATATGTAGCATAGTTTACACATGAAAAACCTATGTCTATATATCAGGAGGCAGACTCAGAGGGTCTCAGGCCCAGTATGGATTTGACGTGATTGTACAAAGTTGAGAAAGGATACAGTATAACTGGATAGCAGGTATATATAGCATAGTTTAAACATTAAAAACCTATGTCTATATATCAGGAGGCAGACTCAGACGGTCTGAGGCCCAGTATGGATTTGACGTGATTGTACAAAGTTAAGAAAGGGTACAGTATCACTGGATAGCAGGTATATATAGCATAGTTTAAACATTAAAAATCTGTGTGTATATTTCCGGAGTCCGACAAAGACACTCACAGCCTCAGTATGGATTAGACAAGAATCTAAAAAGTAGAAAAAGGGTTATGTATTCGAAGCGTACACCAGTATACACTGTTGGGGTATTTTTCAATCTTCATATATATTTCAGTCTCAGTAAGACAGTCCAGACTCTCCGCAAGAGGAAACGAGATGGATACAAGTACAGACGGAAAGTCGACTGATTGCAGAAATTTTAGAATTACTAATCACGGTAAAAACTCCCGGGAGAATTCTCAGAGGCGATGCTGACCCTCAATTACTTTGTCTGTGGACACAGCGAAAACAGTTCTTGTGAAGAAAGGTTTGCTGTATCGCAGTACCGTGGAACCCATCACCGTTACTCATCTCCATCAAATTGTGATCACAGGGACAGATGTAGACATTGTCCTCACTGCCTATCATGATCTGTCAGGTAACTTTGGAGTGCAAAAGACACAAGCCACAGGCCGTAGACGATTCTATTGGATTGGCAAGAGAGGACACATTTAAAAATGTGGGCAGGAATGTCACACGTCTGTGAGTCGGAAAACCGTGAAAGCTGATGATAAACCACCACTGCATCTCATTGTGAGTCGACGTCCATAACAAATGGAAGCCATTGATCATCTGAAGATAGAGCCCAGCAGGACAGGGCATAGCTATGTCTTAACCATCATCTATCATTTCACCAAATTTGTATTGGCAGTCCCAGTGAAGTATTTAACAGGCCAGACTACACAGTGGTGGAGCAGGGAGAGGTAAGTATTGCAAATGCTGGGGCCCTGAGCAAGCAGGGGGGGCCCACTCGTGGGCGGCGGTACTGGCACAGTGCCTCTCATAGTACACCGGTGTGTCTGACGGTGGGTGTGCACCCCCACCGTCAGACACACTTGATTCTACTATGAGGGACCTTGTGCCAGTGCCGTTGCCAAAGAGTGTGCCCACCTGTCCAGGGCAACGGCACTCGCACGGGTGCGTGTGCCAGGTGGTGACCCTGGCCCTGTGGGGGGAGGCTTCCCAGTTAGGGAGGTGGAAAAAATGGCATATGTTGATGTTGGACATTCAGCAGCTGCAAATGGAGTAATTGGAGAAGTCCGCAGAAGAGGAGGACAAAAGCAAGCCATTTTTCTGGCAACCTACGTGTCAGCAGGGGAGCGTGGGACAAAATCCTTTGAAACCTGTGCATGATTCATTTTAATGAAGGTTAGATCATCAACATTTTGGGTCGACAGATGAGTTCTTTTTTCTTTCAGGATTGATCCAGCAGCACTGAAGACTCGTTCAGATAACACACTAGCAGCAGGGCAAGCGAGCTCCTGTAAGGCATATTGTGCCAATTCAGGCCAGGTGTCCAGTTTACAGGCCCAATAGTCAAAGGGGAATGACCGGTGAGGGAGAACATCGATATGGGAGAAGTAGTTTGTTACCATAGTTGACAACTGCTGTCTCCTGTCACTTTCGATCGATGCAGTATTACCAGTTGTGTGAGCGGTACTTGAAAAATCAGTCCACAACATGGTCATGAAACCACTGTGTCCAACGCCACTTCAGCTGTGTGCACCACGAACACCTCTTCCATGTTGCCCCCTACGGCTCATTGAAAAAACATCACTGCCGCTGTGTGCTGGGAATGCCTCAAACAAACGGTTTACCAGAGTTGCTTGTTTGTTAGCCAATATTAGCTCTAGGTTCTCCTGTGGCATGATGTTTTGGAATTTGCCTTTATAGCGTGGATCCAGGATGCTGGCCAACCAGTAGTCGTCATCGTTCATCATTTTGGCAATGCGAAGGTCCCTTTTTAGGATATGCAAGGCATAATCAGACATGTGGGCCAATGTTCCAGTTGTCAATGATGCACTGCGAGTGCTGGGTGGAGGAGCACTTTCTGGCAAATCAACATCCCTCCAGTCACGCACAAACCCTGTACCTGACCTTGCCACGCCAACATTTTTTCTTGCCCCCTGAGAAGCATCCTCCTCCCCAACATAATCATCCCCATCATCCTCCTCCTCTTCCTTTCTTCCTCCACCTCGTCTACGAGACTTCCCTGAGCAGACAATGGTTGACTGTCATCAAGGCTTCCCTCCTCCTCTTCCTCCTCATCATCCTCGGCTGCAGACGCCTGCTCCTTAATGTTCGTCAAAGTTTGCATGAGCAGACGCATAAGTGGGATGCTCATGCTTATGATGGCATCGTCTACGCTTACCAGCCGTGTGCATTCCTCAAAACACTGAAGGACTTTACAGAGGTCTTTCAGCTTCGACCACTGCACACCAGACAACTCCATGTCTGCCTTCAAACTGCCTGCCCGTGTATCCTCCCACGAATGAATTACAGCCTGCCTCTGTTTGCACAGCCTCTGAAGCATGTGCAGGGTGGAGTTCCACCTTGTTGCAATGTCGATAATTAGGCGGTGCTTGGGAAGATGGCGCAATCGCTGCAGCTTCTGCATACAACTGGAGTGTACGGGCGACCGGCGGATGTGCAAGCACAGTCTTCGCACCTTATGGAGCAGGGGTGTTAACTCCAGATAATTATTGAGGAAGCACTGCACCACCAGTTTCAAGGTGTGAGCCAGGCAAGGTATGTGTCTGAGTTTTGAAAGGGCTATGGCTGCCACAAAATTCCGGCCATTATCACTAACTACCTTGCCTGCCTCAAGATGTAGACTGCCCAGCCATGATTCAGTTTGTCGCTGCAAGTAGTCGGCCAGTACCTTCGCGGTGTGTCTGTTGTCGCCCAAACACATCATCTTCAACACAGCCTGCTGACGCTTACCACTAGCTGTTCGATAGTGGGACAACTCGTGTGCAACACTGGCAGCTGCAGATGGAGTGCTCGTGTGACTGTGCTCTGTGGACGAGCTTTCGCTTCTGGGGGAGGAGAAGGAGGGTCGAACGCCTACAGCCAACTGTTTCCTATACCGTGGGCTAGGCATCACTGTCCCACCACCGCTGTCCCCTGGTGACCCTGCATGCACCACATTAACCCAGTACGCAGTGATGGACACGTAACGGCCCTGGCCATGCCTACTGGACCATTCATCTGTTGTGAGGTGCACCTTTCCACTCACTGATTGCTTGAGTGCATGGACAATGCGGGCTTTCACATGCACGTGGAGGGCTGGGATGGCTTTTCGCGAAAAGAAGTGCCGACTGGGTAGGTCATAGCGTGGTACTGCGTAGGCCATCAGCTCGCGGAAAGCTTTGCTTTCTACCAACCGGTAGGGCATCGTCTCTAACGAGATTAGTTTGGCAATGTGGGTGTTCAAAGCCAGTGTACGCGGATGAGAGGATGAATACTTTCTTGTCCTACTCAGAGTCTCTGGTAGGGTGAGCTGGACTTGAGAGCTGCATATGGTGGAACTAGCGGTGGACATGGCAGACTGAGAGAGAGTTGGTGATGGTGTTGGTTGTGTTGCTGATGGCCTAGATTCAGTCTTTCGTAGCAATAACATTGTGATTCCATGACTGCTTTGCCCTTGCGACGACACCTCAACATTTGCTGCTGGTGGTGTGATAACCGGTGGGCTTACAGTGGGGGAAGCGATGTAGCGTTGCTAACTACCTTCATTCGGAGCAGATGCACATGTGGTACGTGAGGTTTGGTAGTCCGTCCACGCTTGCAAGTGCATGGTGGTTAAATGTCTAAGCATGCAACTGGTAGTCAAATTTCTCAGATTTTTCCCTCGGCTAAAGGTCTTTGTGCACTTCTTACAGATAACTTTTGCCTGATCATTAGGATTTTGTTCAAAAAAGTGCCACACTGCACTCTTCCTACTATGGAAGACATTTTGAGACCTTGCACGCTGTGCTAATTTGACCGTCTGGCCAAGCTGTCCTGCAGCTCTTTTGGTTTTTGCAACACGTTTTTGGACTGCTACGGTCATGCCAGATAACAGCTGTTGTGATGTCGTTGCCTGCTGCGGATCCTCCTCCTCCTCCTCTTCTGAGCTATTGGCAGCGGCACCCTCTTCCCCCAATGGATGCCAATCTGGGTCAACAACTGGGTCATCCATCACCTCCTCTTCAATTTCATGTGCATCTTCCTCTGTGTCTGTGTAAGGTGGTATAGTATGCGGGAAGGGGCACCTGAATTTCATCGGGTTTTGATTCTGCCTCAGTACACAGCGAGGACAATGTAGTGCTCTGAGTGAATGTACCAGCAGAAAAATCTAGCAGTAGCTGTGCATCAGTGCACTCCAAGTCCGATTCATCTTGGACTGGGGAATTCACGATTTGACTTGCTAACCCAGGCATGGTATGTGAAAAGAGCTCCATGGAGTAATCGGTAGTGTGGCCTGCCACATCCTTCACTTTTGGTAGGGGTGAAGGACACAAGGAAAGGTGTTGTTCCTGACCAAGAGCCTCCACTGACGACTCAGTGCTTTTATTTTTTGAAACTTCAGAAGAGGAGGCAAGAGAGCTGGAGGCTGTGTCAGCAATGTAAGCCAAAACTTGTTCCTGAAGCTCCGACTTTAAAAGCGGTTTACCTAATCCCAGAAAAGGGAGCCTTTGAGGCCTTGTGGAGCCAGACGATGACGCAGGCTCAACACCTCCTGCCTTAGGTGCTATTGTGCTTTTGCCACTACCAACAGATGCAACAACACCACCACCACCATCGGGACCAGCTGGCAACCCCTGCCCACTTCCATGGTGTCTTCCACCATACTTCCTCATTTTTGTGAAAATGTACCCAAAATACCACCAGCTATATGGTACTGTAAAACAAGGTAGAAGGTTTATCTACTATTGGTGAGAATTTGAATCTCACTATAGATTTGAGGACGCTGAACTATTGTCTCAGGCCCAGTGGAGATTACACCGCAATGTAACAGGCTGAAATTGGATGGTGTATGACAAGGTGGAGGGTATCTATAGGACTGGTAAGGTTTTGAATCTCACTGTAGATTTGAGGACGCAGAACTATTGTCTCAGGCCCAGGAGAGATTACACCTCAATGTAACAGGCTGAAATTGGATGGTGTATTTCAAGGTGGAGGGTGTCTATAGGATTGGTGAGAATTTGAATCTCACTATAGATTTGAGGACGCAGAACTATTGTCTCAGGCCCAGGAGAGATTACACCTCAATGTAACAGGCTGAAATTGGATGGTGTATTTCAAGGTGGAGGGTGTCTATAGGATTGGTGAGAATTTGAATCTCACTATAGATTTGAGGACGCAGAACTATTGTCTCAGGCCCAGGAGAGATTACACCTCAATGTAACAGGCTGAAATTGGATGGTGTATGACAAGGTGGAGGGTGTCTATAGGATTGGTGAGAATTTGGATCTCACTATAGATTTGAGGACGCTGAACTATTGACTCAGGCCCAGGAGAGATTACACCTCAATGTAACAGGCTGAAATTGGATGGTGTATGACAAGGTGGAGGGTGTCTATAGGATTGGTGAGAATTTGGATCTCACTAGAGATTTGAGGACGCTGACAATGATGCTCTCAGTCCAAGTATGGACGCAGGCAGCCTAATAAGCTGCACACACAAAAGGGTGGAAAAATGAACGCTTGGTAACTGTGCAGAAAAGTGGAAGTATTTTTGCTTTTAAAAAAGCAGTTTGCACAGCAGTGTACAAACTGCAATGCAGCTATCAGGGAGACTTATAAGGCCGCCTAATAACCAACAGAGCTGATGCACAAAAATAGAGCCTCCCCTGTCACTGCACACAAAGTGTTGTGTGTTGTAAGTGGAAATCGCTAACAGCAGAAGCAATTTTTTGGTTCTTCTTACCTGCCTAATGCTCTCCCTTATTCTGAATCAACAGCAACAACCTCTCCTTAATGCTAATATCGGCAGAAGTAAGATGGCGGTCGGCGTTCGCCCTTTTATAGCGCCTGTGATGCCACACAATGCCAGCCAATCACTTGCATACCCTTCTCAAAGATGGTGGTCACCGATGCCTATGTCATCGCGTTGCCCACAGTGTGCATCCTCCATCATTGGCTGAAAAAGGGCGCTGGAAGCATCTTTTGAAACGCAACTTTGGCGCTCTGGTCGCCGACCTCGTGGCCGACCTCACGCTATGGTCGGGTTTCATTTCATGAAACCCGACTTCAGCAAAAGTCGCCGACTTTTGAATATGACCGACATGTTTCGCTCAACTCTAGTGATGAGGAAATCCATGCATATGTTTGATGAAGCTGTCAGCCAGTTCAGGAGTGGACAGAAGATCAGACAACAGGGTGAAGTGCGCCATTTTGGAGAAGCGATCCACGACTACACAGACGGTGCAACCCTCGGATATTGGAAAATCCCTAATGAAGTCCATAGCTATGAGAGGCCAAGGACCAGATGGTACAGGTAATGGCAGTAGGTAATGGTAGGAAGTCGTCTGGGGACTTTATCCCGGGCACAAACCGGACAGGCAGCCACGTAAGCATAGATCTCCCTCCTCATGGACGGCCATCAATAGTGGTGAGAAATCAACTGTAGAGTTTTCCTTTGTCACCTTGGATGAGTGGCTGACCGGAGCGACAGGGACCATCTTGGACGGTTCAATGATAAATTGTGGATCCTCCTCTTGATCCTCAGATAGAAAAGAACGAGAGAGGGCATCAGCTCTAACATTCTTGTCACCGGACCTGAAATGTAAAAGAAAGTTAAAGGGGGCAAAAATCAAAGACCACCTAGTTTGGCGTGGATTAAGTCTCTGGGCGGACTGGAGATACGCCAGGTTCATATGGTCCGTGTAGATGACCACTGGATAGATTGCGCCCTCCAGCAGATATCACCACTCTTCCAAAGTCATCTTAATGGCGAGTAACTCCTGGTCCCCGATGGAGTAGTTACGCTCAGGAGCGGAGAAGGCCTTAGAGAAGAAGACGCAGGACACACGGCAACCCGAGGAGGACTTCTGAGTGAGCACAGCTCCAGCCCCTAAAGAGGATGAGTCCACCTCTAGGAACAACTATTTGTTCAAATCCGGGCGACGCAGGACCGGAATGGTGGAGAAGGGCTGTTTAAGAGAGTGGAATGTCTCTTCACCCTCGGAGGACCAGTTCTTTGGATCAGCGCACTTTCGAGAAGTCTTGTATGCGGCTATGGGAAGAAGAGATAAGGGGGGAGTAGAGAAGGAGATCTTGAGATGATCGAAGGTTGCGTGCGGGTAAGTACCAGGAGACCATGTCACAGATGTATGGAGGAGACAGGTTGTGGATGGCTTTGTATGTCATGGTTAGGGTTTTGAATTGTAGCCTCTGGGCAATAGGAAGCCAGTGAAGGGCCTGGCATAGGGGGGAGGCTGGGGAATAGTGGGGAGACAGGTGGATTAGTCGGGCAGCAGAGTGTAGGATGGACTGGAGCGGAGCCAGTTTGCAGTATTATCCCTGTACTGTGACATCACTGTGTGCATTATCCTTGTACTGTGACATCACTATGTGTATAATCCATGTACTGTGACTCACTGTGTATTATCCCTGTGCTTTGACATCACTGGGTGTATTAGCCCTGTACTGTGACGTCTCTGGGTGTATTATCCCTGTACTGTGACATCACTGTGTATATTATCCCTGTACTGTGACATCACTGGGTGTATTAGCCCTGTACTGCGACATCTCTGGGTGTATTATCCCTGTACTGTGACATCAATGTGTGTATTATCTCTGTACTGTGATATCACTGTTTGCAGTATTATCCCTGTACTGTGACATCATTGTGTGTATTATGCCTGTACTGTGACATCACTATGTGTATTATCCCTGTACTGTGACATCACTGTGTGCATTATCCCTGTACTGTGACTCACTGTGTCTATTATCACTGTACTGTGACATCTCAGTGTGTATTATCCCTGTGCTGTGACATCAGTAGGTGTATTAGCCCTGTACTGTGACATCTCTGGGTGTATTATTATTATTATTATTATTTATTGTTATAGCGCCATTTATTCCATGGCGCTTTACATGTAGGGAGGGGTATACATAAAAACAAGTACAATAATGTTGAACAATACAAGTCATAACTGGTACAGGAGGAGAGAGGACCCTGCCCGCGAAGGCTCACAATCTACAAGGGATGGGTGAAAATACAGTAGGCGAGGGTAGAGCTGGTCATGCAGCGGTTTGGTCGATCGGTGGTTACTGCAGGTTATAGGCTTGTCAGAAGAGGTGGGTCTTCAGGCTCTTTTTGAAGGTTTCGATAGTAGGTGAGAGTCTGATATGTTGTGGTAGAGAGTTCCAGAGTAGGGGTGATGCGCGAGAGAAATCTTGTATGCGATTGTGGGAAGAGGAGATAAGAGGGGAGTAGAGAAGGAGATCTTGTGAGGATCGGAGGTTGCGTGCAGGAAAGTACCGGGAGACAAGGTCACAGATGTATGGAGGAGACAGGTTGTGGATGGCTTTGTATGTCATGGTTAGGGTTTTGTACTGGAGTCTCTGGGCAATGGGGAGCCTGTGAAGGGATTGACAGAGGGGAGAAGCTGGGGAATAGCGGGGGGGACAGGTGTATTAGTCGGGCAGCGGAGTTTAGAATAGATTGGAGGGGTGCGAGAGTGTTCGAGGGGAGGCCACTGAGCAGGAGGTTGCAGTAGTCAAGGCGAGAGATAATGAGGGCATGGACTAGGGTTTTTGCAGATTCTTGGTTGGGGAATGAACGGATTCGTGAAATATTTTTGAGTTGAAGTCGGCAGGAAGTGGAAAGGGCTTGGATATGTGGTTTGAAGGAGAGATCAGCATCAAGGATTACCCCGAGGCAGCGAGCTTGTGGGACTGGGGAGAGTGGGCAGCCATTTACTGTAATGGATAGGTTCGTTGGGGGGTCACGTGAGATGGGGAAAGATGATGAATTCTGTTTTGTCCATGTTGAGTTTCAGAAATCTGGTAGAGAAGAAGGATGAAATAGTGGACAGACATTGAGGGATTCTGGTTAGCAGGGAGGTGATATCTGGTCCAGAGATGTAGATCTGTGTGTCATCAGCATAGAGATGATACTGGAAGCCATGAGATTCTATAAGCTGTCCCAGGCCAAAGGTGTAAATGGAGAAGAGCAGGGGTCCTAGGACTGAACCTTGTGGGACTCCGACAGATAGGAGGTGAGGTGAGGAGGTGGTGTGTGAGTGGGAGACACTGAATGTCCGGTCTGTTAGGTATGATGAGATCCAGGACAAGGCCAAGTCTGTGATGCCAAGGCATGAGAGGGTCTGTAATAGTAGGGAATGGTCCACTGTGTCAAAGGCAGCCGACAGGTACAGGAGGAGGAGGACAGAGTAGTGTCGCTTGCTCTTGGCGGTTAAGAGGTGACCTTAGTAAGGGCAGTTTCGGTGGAGTGGTGTTACCGGAAGCCAGATTGTAAGCGGTCGAAGAGGGAGCAAGAAGAGAGATGGGAGGACAGTTCAAGGTAGACGTGTTGTTCCAGTAGCTTGGAGGCATAGGGGAGAAGTGATATAGGGCGATAGCTAGATACAGAGGATGGGTCAAGAGAGGGCTTTTTGAGGATAGGTGTGATTGAGGCATGTTTAAAGCTTGAGGGGAAAACACCAGTTGTTAGTGATAGGTTGAAGAGATGGGTTAGGGTTGGGATGAAGACTGTGGTGAGGTTTGGGATGAAGTGGGAAGGGATCGGGTCAAGTGCACAAGTGGTGAGAAGTGATCTTGAGAGTAGAGTGGAGAGTCGATCTTCTGTAATGGTGGAGAAGTTGGTTTTGGAGGTGGAGGGCTGGGAAGTCGGGAGAAGGGGCTCTGGGGGTTGTTGACCAAAACTGTCTCTGATGTTATCAATCTTCTGCTTGAAAAATGAGGCAAAGTCTTCAGCTGAGATGAGTGGGGAGGGAGGAGGTGCTGGGGGACGGAGGAGAGAATTGAAGGTGTTGAATAACTGTTTAGGGTTGTGAGACAGGGCGGATATGAGCGATGAGAAGTAGGTTTGTTTAGCTGTGGCGAGTGTGGTCTTGAAAGTAGTGAGAGACTGTTTGAATGCGATGAAGTGCTCGTTGGAGTGGGATCTTTTCCATCTGCGCTCAGCAGCCCTGGAAGCTCGCCTCAGTTCTTTGGTCAGGCTGGTGTGCCAGGGCTGTCTGTTGATTTTGCGAGCTTTGGTATGTGTAAGTGGGGCAGCAGATTCCAAAGCTACAGCTATTGTGGTGTTATATAGAGCAGCAGCGTCATCCGCATTGTGTAAGGAACTTATATCTGTGAGAGGGAGGAGGGATTCGGAGAATGAGTGTAGGTCAAGGTGTTTAAGATTTCTGCGAGGGTGTGAAAGTTTGTGGGGTGGGGATTGTAGACATGGAGTGGAGAGGGAAGAGAATGTGAGAAGGTTGTAGTCAGAGAGAGGAAGAGGTGAGTTAGAGAGGTTAGATAGGGAGCAGAGGCGGGTGAAGATGAGGTCCAGTGTGTGGCCATCTTTATAGGTGGCTGTAGAAGACCATTGAGTGAGGCCGAAGGAGGAAGTGAGCGATAGAAGTTTAGTGGAAGCTGAGAGGGAAGTGTCAATGGGGATGTTGAAGTCGCCCATGATGATAGTAGGGATGTCCGCGGAAAGGAAATTATCTCTGTACTGTGCCTTCACTTTCTGCGTCATTCGCTTTGTCTCACATATTCTGGGCCATTATTCACATCATTGAAGTTGACAGTTTATAAACTGATACAAATACTTCTAGTGCTGGAAGACAGGGCAGTGCCCCATAATCTAGCACAGGAATGGCTGAGCTGTGCAGAACTGAGAGAAAAAGTCATCAGCAAGGGCAGAGAAAACATTGGTGGAACTTGTGCTGTCACACAGGGGTCCAAGAGGTAATGGGGTCCACTATCACCTCTAAAGCAGGTGACATTGTGCATTATGAGGAGCTATTACACTGCAATGGGCCCATATACTGTTCTGGCACAGGGGCCTCTTTGTTCTGTCTGCCTCCATTCATGATCAGCTTCATGGTTTTGGAAAACAGCATGGAGGTGCCGACCCTTTCACAACAGTGATTAGTGAAGCAGTCAGGAGAAGCAAAGGAAAGGGAAAAAGTCAGCAGAAGCAAAGGAATGGGAAGAAGTCAGCAAAAGCAAAGAACAGGAAAAAGTGATTAAAAGCAAAGGAACAGGAAAAAGTCAGCAAAAGCAAAGGAGCAGGAAAAAGTCAGCAGAAGCAAAGGAACGGGAAGAAGTCAGCAAAACCAAGGAACAGAAAATAGTCAGTAGAAGCAAAGGAACAGGAAAAAGTCAGCAAAAACAAAGAACAGGAAAAAGTGATTAAAAGCAAAGGAATGGGAAAAAGTCAGCAGACACAAAGGAACGGGAAGAAGTCAGCAGAAGCAAAAGAATGGGAAGAAGGCAGCTAAAGCAATGGAACGGGAAGAAGTCAGCAAAAGCAAAGGAATGGGAAGAAGTCAGCAAAAGCAAAGGAACGGGAAGAAGTCAGCAAAAGCAAAGGAACGGGAAGAAGTCAGCAAAAACAAAGAACAGGAAAAAGTGATTAAAAGCAAAGGAATGGGAAAAAGTCAGCAAAAGCAAAGGAACAGGATGAAGTTAGCAAAAGCAAAAAGAACAGAAAAAAGTTAGCAGTAGCAAAACAATAACCAGGAGCAGGACAATCAGTCAGCAGGAGCAGGGGATGAGGAAGCAGTTAGCAGGAGCAAAGCAATCAGCGCAAACAGCAAGCAGTCAGCAGGATGTAGGAGCAGAGCTATGAAAAGCTGTTAGCTGGAGAGAGCTGCAGAAAGCATTTGGGAATAACAAAGCTGTAGGAAGCAGTAGGCAGCAGTGGAGACATGGGATGTAGTTAATAGTAGCATGGCTGGGATAAGTAGGCGGCAAAAGCAGATCCTGGGAGTCAGCCAGAAGAAGCAGTGCTGTGGGATGCAGTCAGCAGAAGTAGTGCTATGGGAAGAAGTCATCAGAAGCAAAGCTTTAGGAAGCAGGGGCAGAACTGTGGGAATCAGTTGGCAAAAGCAGAACTTTGAGAACCAGTCAGCAGAACCCAAGCAATGGAAAGCAGTTAGCAGAAGCTGAGTTATGGGAAGCAGTCAGCAGAAGCAAAGCTGCAGGAAACAGAGCTATAGAAAGCAGCCAGTAGGAGCAGAGTTGTAGGAAGCAGTCTGTGGAGCTGTGGGAAACAGCAGGAGCAAACAACTGAAAATTATTTTTATAAAAAAAAATACCAGTGCAAACATTTGAACCCAATTACAGTACAAAAATCACAATTGCATTTAAATGCGGGCGTTCACTTTCAGAATAATTTCCATCTATAAGTTCAAAATGCCCTGGCCCCACCTCGAGCAGGAACGCCTTGTGTGAATGACTCAGCTCTTGTATCCGACTTTACCAGGAATTTATCTAGAAAACAAGAGTCCTGCACATCAAATTGCTGACGTCTCTGAGCTTCCAGTCTTCCTGTACAGTGAATAAGCTGCAGATGTAACAGATAAGAAAAATTTTGATCTCAGTTTCTAGGAACAGTTCACGGGTTATGTAAGCAAGATTAAAGAAGTGTTGGATCTTTGATGTTGCTGCAATAAAAAATTTACTATATTTACAAGACTCCTCAAACATTAAAATCAGAAACTTAAAGGCAAAGTACATTTTTAAGGAGCACCACCACAGCTGAGGAGGGGAAACGGACAAAATCATGCTCCTTTCTGACATCACTTCCTGCTCTGCAGCTATTGGCTGTAGTTGCACCTCCCAGACTTCAGACCTGCGTATAATCAGCAATTGTGCTATCATTTGTCATGGCTCAGTTTTGGGATTTGATCCTGTGACCTGTTGATGCGTGGTTTGTTCCCCAGTCTCCTGAGCTATCAGCTTTTCTTCCATGTCCAAATGCTGATGTTTCCAATTGTATTTGTTACCTCTTCTTGGTTTGCTCCTCTGCAGGTGTATTCCATTTTCCCATTTTGGTCTGCCCTATTACATTCTAGGTTGGGTTTTATATGTTCACCCTTCACTGCACTTTCTTGCTGGCTATGCTTCTAAGTGGACTTGAGTTTAGAAATTCCAGCCCTTCAGCTGAGGGATTTACCTTGTTTGGAAAAAATCAGCTGAAATTCTGTAGTGAGTCTTTTTGTTGTTCTACGCAGTTCCTCTTTCTTTGACCTCTTTAGGTTTCTGGGAGGTTATACCTGTTCTGTTTTACTTTTGGCCCTCTTTAGTTTTCCCTCTCTATCCTTTATGAATGTGATTTAATTCTCTCACCCTGGGTTTTCATATCTCTCGTCACACTTTCCTCTTCTCTTGTTGGCAGTGTGTTGTGGCCTCCCCTCTGGTTGCTCAGGAGGTATGAGAAACTTCTCAATGGCCTTTTAGGAAGCCAGGTCACAGGTAGTATTTTTAGTTGAGTGGCTACGGTGCTTCTAGTTTCTACAGTAACTAGTTAAGTGTAGGTGCGGCATCTCCCTGCAGTAGGGCCTCCCTTTTCTGTTACCCAGAAGTGAGTATGTATTACGTTCATAACCTTACCCAGTATAAGTTGTTTAGTACTTAATGCATTTCTTGCATATGAACAGAGTAGCTCCATCTAGAGGAGTCTTGGGTGAATTGCAGATTTTTTCTTTTCCCATGGGTGATACATTACCACCTATTACTTTCATATCCCCCATTATTTACATTACTAAGCCTTTCGCTCCATCTAGCTCATTGTGCCAGTCCATTATGTTCACCGTCATTATATTCCTGGGAAAGTAGATAAAAACAAGATCCTTGTATGTAAAAAACCATTGTTTTTAATTCATTTAATCCCCTATCAAGTGGCCGGCAATAAAGAGCGCCGTCCGCTGCCAACTGCGGTAGGAGTTTCTCAGTCCTTCCGTAAGTTCTTATTCCCTTCTGTCAGCGCTATCATTAAATACCACAATCTGGGTTCTTTATAAAAAAAATCCCATTACCTTAATTCCTTCTTAATCATTTTCATCCTCGCTGCTGTCATCTGAGACCACAAAGCCGGTTACACAGAAAATACCTGGTTTACCCAGTCAGTCCAGGTCGTAGAATTATACTCGCCTTAAAAGGGATATTACAGATGCACTAAAGGCTTAAGGCTTTGGACACCTTTAAAATAGGAAAAAAATATATATTTTTATATCTTAGTGGTTACTGTAAATAAAATTTGCACTAATATTTGATAATTAATTTTCAGATCCATACCTCCAATATGCAGTTTGCTACCAGCTTCTATTTTTTCTTTTTTTTTTTCTTTTGGGAGGTGTTTTTCCCTGTATTACCTGCTAAATGTGAGGTCTTTGACTCCTGGATTATGCTACAATCTAAAGCTCTCATGTATCAGCACATCATAATTTTTCCTCCTTAGATGCTTTCCTCCCTTTCTGACACTCTAGATGCTTTACCTCCTTTCCACATGCTGATTTGCTGCATATAACCCAATCCTCATTTCTGCTGGTATCTAGCACTGAAAGAAGGAAGCGAGTAAAAGCAGAAACTGCACATTTAGAAAGATGCTCAAATTAGGAAGCAATAAAACATCATCCATTGGGGGTCCAATTATCCATCCCCAGAGCAGTGGTCCACTGTGTGAATGTGTGTGAATATGGTGGTAACGTGCTTGTGTATAGACCTATAGAAGTGAATGTCAGGATGGTTATACACTCTACCACCCTGTGGGCATTCTAGTGATCAGTGGGGGTCACCTCAATCAGACCAGCTACGTATCATAAATTTATAACCTATTATATGGATAGGTGCTAAATGTAATTTAAGGAAACATACTGTTTATTCTTTAAGCACCCCATGGCTGCCCCAGTGCAGAGCAAGAAGGGGTTAAGTCACTGTCCCTATCTAGTTATCTTCTTCATTTAGAAGACTCCATATAAAGAAACATAAAGCACATATAATCCATCTCCTAGTTATGTCTTCCATTTTTTCTGCTCTGCATTGTCTGTTTTATTTTTGACACTGCGTGAAACGAACGACTGAGGATAATCGCCTCTTAGCTTAATTTCGATTTTGTATTCTTCACCATCAATTTCCGATTTATATCAGGGAATTAGTTTAATGTGAGATGACTCTAAAGAGATCAGACGGTTAATTTAGGTTCCATCCAAGAACTTGAACTTTCCCACTTTGTAGCAATTTTCGTCATACTGTTCAACAAAAGTGGGGAAAGCGGAAAATATTCCTACACCATCTCACTTTTTCAAAGTAATTTAAAATAGAACATCCAGTAGGTTTCATTCCTAAGTCTTGGATTTCACTCTTTTTTTAGGTGGGCTGGTCCCATCTTCTTCTCTGTAACCCTCGGGTAGTGCACCTTACTTACCCCCACTTCCTAGCTAGCTATAATGCAGCCACGTTGGTTTTTAATGCTTCTCCTCTAGTGATGAGTGAGTGTGCTTGGATATCGTCTCATCCATGCACGCTCGCTTTTTATCCTAGTATCTGGGTGTGCTTGTATATTATTTTTGAGTCCCTGTGGTTACATGATTTGCGGCTGTTAGACAGCCTGAACACATGAGGCAATTGCCTGTTTGTTAGGCAATCCCCACATGTTCAGGTTGTCTAACAGCCACAAATCATGCAACTGCGGGGACTTGAACATAATATACAAGCACTCCCAGATACTCTGATAACACCCAAGCATGCTCAGATAAGACGTTATCCCAGCATGTTCACTCATCACTATTCTCCAGTTCCAAAACCCTACTAAGGTTGCACGGTTGCTCTTTGGCTCTGAACCCATGGCACCCTCTAACCCAACCAGGTCACCAGCAACTTAGAACATCTACAGTTATGCTCGCTCTGAGGTCAATGATTTAGGTTCTAATCTAAGTCTTAGACTTCGCTTCAACTTTTCTTTGTATTGTTATCAACATCATAGCAATTTTCATCAGAAATTGCAAAAATCTAAGAGTGGCGCCATAGGGCAAAAAGAGCAAGTGCCTCAGGACCTCCACCATTGAGTTACCGCCACCAAACCATTTCCTAGTCATTTATTAGCTACAATCATGCAAGTAAAAAAAAAAGCGATAAAGAGATAGAGATGAGAGAGACTCTTAAGGAGGACCTTTCCAACATCTTGGATTTTCCTTCAATTTTTCTATGTATTGGAATCAATTTTGTCTTAAATGCTCAATTATAGCAAAGCCAAAATGGGCGACTGCTCAGGACCTTCACCAACCAATTTTCTGAGTTACTAAAAAAGATGTCCCCAAAAAAGTAGTGATAAAATGTCTGGATAGTGCACATGGCGCTGACTAATGAAGGTGCAGACTCCCGTCCATCCTTTTCTCAATGACCTTGCCGATTTATAGACTTTCTGCAGCTCATCCATAAGTGAAGGACACTTGATCTTGACCTGGTGCCATCATACAGACCGGTAGAGTTTGTTACATCGTCATCAGAAGTTAGGGTAATCTCAACATAAAGAATGGCCCCTGTTTCTGCAGGAAGAATCCTCATACTTTTCTTTGCAAGTTCAGTTTCTTCTCCTTTTGGCTCTTTCGCAGCATTTTTTCGGATTGCACAGCTGGTTTCCGTTAAAATAGCAGATGCAGCCAAAAGTTTTGAGGAGGAGCAGATTAAAATTTCATATATTCGTCCTTCTTTCAAGCGCAGAACAGCTTTAAGTAATTATATATCACTCGCCCTATTCTCATCATTCATTATACTAAAGCTGGGAGACATATAGTGTGAGCAGAGCTGCGGGGTGACGCTCCTGGGCTCTGATCCAAAATTCATTCTAGGGGCCCCAACTATCCTGGTACATCTGTAATGGCTCAGTCAGGCTCGGGAAGCTGGTGAAACCACCAGTGGACCCCTGAGTCTGAGCTACTACTGGAAAGATTCATGTTATCCCATTCGCCTCTATGGGGAACTATAAATCTGAAGATGCCTTGTCAACTGCAGAACTGTAAGACCTGCTGGGAGTTTTAGTTTTCCCCACAAGGAACCTTCCTTTGATTGAGTTTTTACATAGCAGCCACATCATGGCCGAGATGTGGCCAGAGAGGCACTAGCTTGTGGTCTTCAAATTAGTAATGGCCACATAGTTTCGTGGCAAAGTGGACAACGGTTTTGCCGTGTTGCGGCCACTGTATGTCAACTCGCCTTTAGGATACACCATAAATGCCGTATCTGGGATCCTCCCATACTGTATCAGAGAAAACGAGAATCCACTGATCCTCATCAATCAATTCTCAGCACTGCAGTCATGACTTGCATAACTCGAGAGAGTATCGCATGCCATCTTTCTATTGAAGTATATGTAGAATGCAGCAGTTTGGAATTTGCCAATGGTGGGCAGGTAATATTTGCACTTAGCTATAATGTGTCACCCTGTAAGCCCTCAGGGGCAGTACTTTCTCTGTAAATCCTCTAGAGCAGGGTTTTCACTGTAAACCTCAGGGGCATTACCTTATCTGTAAATCTTCTAGGGAGGGCTTTCACTGTAAACCTCAGGGGCAGGACTTTATCTGTAAACCCTCTAGTGTGGGATTTTCACTGTAATCTTCAGGGGCAGGACCTTATCTGTAAATCCTCTAGGGGGGCTTTCACTGTAAACCTCAGGGGCAGGACCTTATCTGTAAACCCTCTAGAGCAGGGTTTTCACTGTAAACCTCAGGGGCAGGACCTTATCTGTAATCCTCTAGGGAGGGCTTTCACTGTAAACCTCAGGGGCAGGACCTTATCTGTAAACCCTCTAGTGTGGGATTTTCACTGTAATCTTCAAGGGCAGGACCTTATCTGTAAATCCTCTAGGGGGGGCTTTCCCTGTAAACCTCAGGGGCAGGACCTTATCTGTAAACTCTCTAGTGTGGGATTTTCACTGTAAACTTCAGGGGCAGGACTTTATCTGTAAATCCTCTAGTGTGGGGTTTTCAATGTAAGCCTCAGTGGGAGGACCTTATCTGTAAATCCTCTAGTGTGGGGTTTTCAATGTGAACCTCAGTGGGAGGACCTTATCTGTAAACCCTCTAATGTGGGGTTTTCACTGTAAACTTCAGGGGCAGGTCTTTATCTGTAAGTCCTCTAGTGTCGGGTTTTCAATGTAAACCTCAGGGGGAGGACCTTATCTGTAAACCCTCTAGTGTGGGGTTTTCACTGTAAATTTCAAGGGCAGGACCTTATCTGTAAATCCTCTATGATGGGGTTTTCCCTGTAAACCTCAGGGGTGGAGGTTTATCTGTAAACTTTTGTGAGTACATCTATGCCCTTCCTGTAAAACCTACTAGGAAGGACATTCTCTGCAAGCCCAACTAGTGATGGCCTTCTCTAGAAACCTCTTTGGGGTCAAGGCCTTTTCTGGAAGCAGAAAACCCTTTGTCCTTTGCATCACACGTGTGTCGGGTTTGCTCCATATACTGTGGATGTTATACAGCTGCTGTTAACCCTGTATATATCGCTGTCAATACGTGACAGTGGTATTTAAGTGAAATGATTGCCAGTGAGCTCATGCACCATCTCCCATCAGCCTCTCCACAACACGATCACGGGGAGCTAATGGGTTACCATGTGAGCCAGGGGGCTGCTGATGGCGCCTGTAGCTGCCATCATAGTTCTCCTGTGAAGTTCAGGCAAAGACTTGGCTCCATAGGAGATCGTGATTTTCACCACATATTGCAAACTATAGTACTGTACAAAGAACTATGTAGCATAATCAAACAATCATAGGTTTAAAGAGCTAAAAAAATAAAAATGTGTAAAAAACGAATATAATAAAAAATATCAAAGTTTAGATAACCCCCTCTTCTCCTTTCCTTCATTCAAAATAAAGAAGTTGAAAAAAATAAATATGAAGCATATTTTGCTATTGCTGCTTATGTAAAAGCCCCAAATTTGCACTTTTCCTGATATTGCCAAAAAAATGCAATGAAAAGCCGTCAAAAAGTCACTTGTCCCCCAAAATAGTTTCAGTAAAAAAGTCTGATGAAAAATAAAAAAGTTACGGATCTCGGAAAATGTTTTATGAAAAATTTCAAATGTAGTAAAGTTAAAGAAAATCTCTATAAATTTAGGATTGGCAACATTTGTCCTGATCTGGAGAATTGTGCTGTCAGGTGATTATTACCGTACAAAAACGGTGTAAAAACAAATCGAATGAACACTGCAAGAATTGTAGGGGGTGTCACCAATTCCCTCCATTTGGAATTTTATTTCCCATTTTTTTCAGTATGTTATATGGTAAAGTGAATGGTTTCATTCAAAACTGCAACTCGTCATGCAAAAACAAAAAAGAAGAGGAGGAAAAAGAAAACAAAAGCGCAAAAACTAAAATTGGCCGCAAGTGGGAAGGAGTTACAAAACGTTGCAAGAACAAGATAATAAAGGTCCGTGCTGATGAGAACAGATTGTCCGTGAGGTTGGTAGGAAGCATCGATAACAATATTAGCACCTTATAACGGGTGGAGACAATGAAATGTTGGCACAGACCGTGGCATGTAACGCTTGGGATACCGGGGGGGTACACCCTTTTTTGTGCATCCATTAACCCCCTGCAACACATTTGTAGGGTGCCAATGGCTTACCATGGATTTTTGAAGTCTGCTGATGGCCACCATGGCTGCCATCTGTGTACTTCTGTGAGGACTGGCCTTCCCAGAAGATCATCAGTTTCCCTATATACCACAATCATAGAATCCAAGAATCCTAGAATTGTAGAGTTGGAAGGGACCTCCTGGGCCATCTGGTCCAACCCCCTGCTCAAAGCAGGATTCGCTAAATCATCCCAGTCAGATGTCTGTCCAGCCTCTGTTTGAAGACATCTATTGGAGGAGAACTCACCACCTCTCATGGCAGCCTGTTCCACTCATTAATCACTCACTGATCACTTCAGGTTCAAGTTTTTTACAAATTTCTTAAATTTTTTTCACTACCTAAATGAAAAAAAAAAAAAAACTGTTTGGAATAATCGTAATTGTACTGACCTGTAGAATCATGTTACCAGATCATCGTTACTGTACAATGAACGCAACAAAACTCCAAAAAACAATAGTGATATCTCATCATTTCACCACATTTGGAGGTTTTTTTTTCCCATATAGTAAAATTAATGGCGGCTTTCAAAACTTTAACTCTCGCAAAAAAAAAAAAAAAAAGCCATCACACGGTTATGGGAACGAAAAAAATAAATAAGTTATGGCTCTTTGTAGAAGGAGAGAGAGAGAAAAAGAAAGAAAGCTCAAATAAAGGAAAATCACCCAGTCATCAAGAGGTTCAGAAGTGCAGGACGTGCCTACCCTGATGGGTTCTGGTATGTGTCCATATTTGCTTTGGTTCTGACCGCGGCCTTTCTGAGTCACTTAGGAATTACAGGACAGACTAATAATATACAGAAATAATATTACAGATATATACAGTATATAGTCAGTCACTTCCCTAATTGCCTTGTAATGTAAAACCCCAGGACAGCAATAATGGACGCTCTCGTTTATGATCCAATCGCATATTGCTTTGCACCATCCACTGAGGATAATACTGGTCTTACACTTTCTAGGTTATTACCTCCATAAATCCCTTTCCTTTCTTTGTATTGTGTTACAATTTTATAAATTATTTATATATTATTTATTATGTTATTTGTATTTTTTCATATATTATTATATAGAATTTTATGCATTCATTAAACACACTGTAATATAGGCATAAAAAGTCACATGGGTATAGGGGAAACGTCTCAAGCCTGCTGCGGGTAGATTGCGCCACTGATGATACCAGGGATAATGGTCTGTATGTTACAGCACAGGGGTCACAGGTGGAATCCAATTGTTACTCATCTGTCCTGGCTCCAGAGCTGGGCCATGCTCCCTTCTACCATGGTCAGTTCCCAGTGTCCTCATTTGCCTCTCTGATGACAGCACTAGGGATGAGCGAATAGCTTTGGATAGTTGCTTATCCGAATAGCTGCCTCGAGAACCCGGATACCTGCATCGCTCCCGATAATCATCGCTCATCCCTAGTTACCACCAAAGGCTTTTAAAGGTTGGCGCAGGCAGCCATAAGTTGACAGTGTACAGGAAGTCCCAAAATTACAAACTAGATAGGTTCTGTAGGTTTGATTGTAACCTAAATTTGTAAGGTGGAACAGATGCAAAGTCCCCTCAAAAAATAATACTCACCTCATCGCAGACTTCTTTGGCTTCCCACTTGTTTGCTTCCCGCTGTTCAGTCCTCTTCTTTCCATCATCGGGCACCGCATCTTTGGCTACTTCAATATTGTCCAGGACTTCCAGACCTCGGAGGTCACTGCGTGTTGTAAGGTTGCATGCACCATGACCTTATGACACATAGTCACCTGAAAAACCTGGAAGTCCTGGAAATGAATAGTCCAGGGAATTGGCGCGCGATGACAGAGAGAAGAGGACTGGGCAGCAGGCAGCGAGCAGCGGGGTGACCGAAAAAGTAAGTGCTTAAGTGAGTATTATTCTTTTTTTTTTTACACCTTATATTTGTACCTTCAAGTCGAACGTGTGTTGGGGACTTCTTGTAATCAGGAGATATAGCACCTTGCTACCACGTGCTTTTACAACAGTTAGGTGTCAGATGATCCCGTCTGCAATTCCTGCCTGTTTTCCAGCATCTACTTCCTTGCTCAGTCCAATAGATGTTGCTAGTAATAAGCTTTGCTGAATCAGACTTCAAGTTATAAAACTCATTTCTGCTGTCAAGATTCCTGTTTAATTATTTGTTACTGCTTTCTTGGTGCCATGGTAAACTTCAAATCTGCTGCTCCTGTGGTTAACCGTATACCTTCTGCAAGATACTTGACTGCATATTGCACTGCCCTCCAGCTGCATTTACTGATTCCAGCTTTGCTTGCCGATCTGGCATCCTGCAAGTCCAGCTCTGCTTCATCATTGCCTGTGGTCTGTACTGCTCACCCTGACCTACAGCTTTGTAAATATACACCACCAGATGAGCCCAACACAACATGGAGGATGTCAGCTATAACAATTTTTCTTTAGTGGTCTCTTATCGGCATCACAGAGTACCACTAGTCCCCCAAGAGGTTTGGCCACTGCTAAGTCATAGTTATCCAATGGCTCTTCCCTTAACTAACTGTTCGAATGCGGATCTCTGGGAGGCCACTCACTGCCACAGGCTACCCCACCAAGGTGTTATTAAAGGGATGTCATCAGTCATTTGTTTATGTAGACCCAACATCTTTGTGGGTTCTCATTACCACTACCATCTACATGACTACCAAATATGTACACTAGGGTGACCGGATCTCATATGGGGGGGAAAAAATGTTGGAATCTTGTCCGTCTGGACCCCACAAAACGATTCCCCTTTCCAGATATTGAGAGAGCCAAAATTTGAGCTCGATCAAACGACGTTAACCCGTGCCGCTCGTTGCTCAAAGTTTGAAAAAATCCAAATTGAGGTATTTTAAGATTTAGGTATTTTGCATAGTCTGTTAGACTATAAAGAATGTGACAACAACATTGCAGAAATAGCCCTGACCAAATTCTCGAACCATTTGTGGTAGTTGAATGCAGAGTTGGTGGGATTATCGTTTTTTGATCCCACCATTACAGACAATGAAAAGTTGTTAATGGCTAATAAATTGCTCAGTAGCACAGATGAACCATCAGAGCACGCTAACCTACATGAGTTGATAATTTTACATAGTTATCTAATCTATTCTAGAGCTTTTGTTAAAGTAGTTTTTGAAACGTCAGAATATAATGCTCGGCATTTGCTTACAACTTGCAGGACATATTGCTTTTGTTCTTCATCTTTTGTCAGAAGGTCGTTAAAGTCGGTTACTTCCTACCGCTTTCAATTTTTCTTTCCTAACTTTTGGCTTTACAACCCTAGCGTGCTCTGATGGTTCATCTGTGCTACTGAGCAATTTATTAGCCATTAACAACTTTTCATTGTCTGTAATGGTGGGATCAAAAAACGATAATCCCACCAACTCTGCATTCAAATACCACAAATGGTTCGAAAATTTGGTCAGGGCTATTTCTGCAATGTTGTTGTCACATTCTTTATAGTCTAACAGACTATGCAAAATACCTAAATCTTAAAAAACCTCAATTTGGAATTTTTCAAACTTTGAGCGACGAGCGGCACGGGTTAAAGTCGTTTGATCGAGCTCAAATTTTGGCTATCTCAATATCTGGAAAGGGGAATCGTTTTGTGGGGTCCAGACGGACAAAATTCCGACATCGATTTTTTGCGGTCACCCTAATGTACACAGACCAATATATTTGCAAATAGTTTTCAATCTCTGACTACTTGTTAGGGACACTGCTTCTTTAAGAGAACTTCTTCACTATTGGTATGTTCATTCTGATCACTTGGTACCATTTTTATTGGCCGAAGGTTCACTACAGAGCCAGACTTCAATTCAGGCAGCATAGACACCTCTATAGTTCCACTGTAGAGTACAACAGTCAGTGCTGCTGCTTCTATGGTCTCGTGACCAGGCCCTTGGGCAACCAGTCCTCAATAAGCTTTGAACTTGTCTCCAGGCTGATACAACAGTACTTCATCCACAATGCAAAGCCTCTGGTTCTCATGTATTAACAGACTTCTTCGCAGACTCACCGGCCCTATGGCTCTCTACCTCCTCTTATGACTTACACCAGTTTCTACTGATCCCAGGGGAATAGTAACTTGCCTCATCTTTCTTTTCAGCTACACAAGACCTGAGCGTTCACATTCTTTGAAGAACTGGCTTCCTACTCAGTGGCTGAACTGAGGTCTACTCCCAATTGCTCCAACGTCAGAGCGGGGCACTAAGGAATCACCAGGCTCCCACAGGCTGATTCCTCTTCCTCCTGCAGGGTGCATTTACGAACCTCATTCCTAATGGCATCTACTCAAGCAGCAAATGTGGACATCGTCATGTGTAGCAATTTGGCACCACCTAACCGATGTTCCAGGCAGGTACCACGACTCTGTGGGGCAAAAAAGAAAGGAGCAAAACACAATGACATAGTGCATAAAAACACGTATAGTTCTTAAAGGTACATATGTTTGTGCAACTTTATGTAAGGGTCAAGTGTTTGTTACCTGAGGTTCACCCTTCAGAAGGTCTATCCTGCCCAGTTGGGGAGCTGGAATTGTGTCGCGATAGCCTAGAACAGGTGAGTATAAACTTTTACTATTTTTTACCCCTTCAGAAGCCTGGCTATGTTTTATCAATACCTACATCAAATCTGCTAAAACCATGTGGGAATACATGTTACGGACTGATGACCATAATTCCAAAAGTTGCAAAGCCAAAAGTGCACATCACCAAAATATCACCATACCCACAGTTAGCCATGATGGAGGAAACACTGTGATTTGAGGCTGTTTTTCAGCAGCTGGAACTGGGGCTTAAGCCAAGGTAGAGGGAATTATGAACAGTTCCAAATATCAGTCAAGTCTGCAACAAAACTTTCAGGTCACCACAAAATCAGCAAAAGAATGGCTCAGCCAGAAGATCTGGATTTTGGGATGGCCCAAGCAGAACCCAGACTTGAATCCAATACAAAATTTATGTTAGACCTGAAAAGGGCGCTGTACACAGGAGATGCCCCCGCAGAGTGACAGATGTGAAACTACTGCAAGGAAGTGGGGGTAAAGATCGCCAATTTTAGATGTGCCATGTGATAGACTCCAACCCAAAAAATAGCCAAAAAAGAGTCTGCTGCCAGAAATTCAAAGGAGACTTCCACAAAATACTAATTTAAGAGTGTGCAGAATACTGCAACAACATTATATTAGTTCTTTATTTTTATTTTTCCACCTGAAACATTTTCAGTTTGCTTCTCAATGGATTTGTACAGATTATGGGCGACATTAAGGGTGGAAAAATTCTGAATTGACTCTTCTTGGTAGGATTTTTTTCTAACTGGACCAAAAACTTAAAATGTTAGACTTTTTATATCTACTGTATGACTAGGTATGACTGGTAAAATTAGGAGAATAATTGGTATATGGCCAAGCTGCGATAGTGTGTGGTGCCGTTAGTGATGGGATTAGGTGGCAGAAAGCAAAAATGGAAGAGTCTGGGACAGAATGGGAGAGTACTGGGAGACCATATGCATTTCGTGTCTGAGTGTGGGGACCTATTTAAAGATTTTCTGTGCGGCTTCCTTCTTTCTCGGACCCTGTCATCACCAGAATGTCTCTCATATTCGGCACAGCATTCTTTATACTTTTTAATAGAAATGATATATTTGATATAACATTTCTCCGAAAGCGACGTGGCACTCACCGACTTCCATCCGGAGGCGTTCTTTCTGCCCTATATTTTACATGATTTATTCTAATATCTCCGGGAGTATGAGCAGCCCTACACGGCGTCAGATGAAAGGCCGCGCCGTCCTCTCCCGGTCTGACACATCATTAGGCCGAGTTTGCCAGAACAAAGATGACGACGGGATAAGGGGGGGGGGGTTTGGCTCTGCGGTGAATGACAGCTACAAGCCAGGGCAGATCTGTTCTAATTAGGATTTGCTGGGAGTTTAATTTCGCTCAATATGTCTCCCATTATACAAGTGGTCTGGCAGCAGGAACCGTGAAAAAAAAAAATATGATGCTTATTATGTCACGCTGAAGTCGGCTGCGGGTATACAGGGATGGAAATGTGCATTAGGAATTGCAGAAAGTGGGGTTGTCCTATCTGCTCCATGGATCTATTGGTGTGTGAAAAAGACAAAAGAAGACTGTGAAGGATCACTAATAAAGGAGCACAGCCACCAAAGCTTTTATTGTACTCACAAAAATCCAATAAATAGAGACAGTAAAAAGTCCAGCACCTAATCCAGACAGTGCATGTATTGCACATTTGCCCAACTCAAGTTTCGCCTGTTCGGCTTCATCCTGGGTATTTCAACATCCTGAATTACACAATCAGTTTGCAGCATCTGAAGTCAACATGTAAAATCGCAAATCACTAAAATAGATACCTTCTTGACATGACGTAATAAACATAAGCAAATGATACAAATGAATGCAGAGAAAAAATAATGAACAAATGCACCGAAAACGCACGGACGCATAGGAAGCGCAGAGAAACACCCAAACACATAGAAAACACATAGTGGATGCTTACAACACACAGAAAACCAATTAAACACTCCTAAACACACAACCCCACTGAAACCACACAAAATCGCACAGAAAACGCACAAATGAATAAAAAAAGAGCACAATCACAGAAACACAAATAAATAAAAATTGCATTTCAGCGGTTTCCAAACCCCTGGCTTCGCCTCCATCTATTTGCTGCTTTCAGCTGCACTGATATCAGATCATACTCCTTTGATGTACAGGTGATGGCACAGCTCATTTCACAAAGGGACAGAAAAAGGCACTAGGGCTGATGGACATTTAGAGTCGCATCTCTTTCTCTCTCAAATGTCAAAAGCTTCAATCATCTCAAGCGGTCGCACCAAATACAGATCTGATTTAGATTTCCCTTTTGTTCATTTACTTTGCATTTAAATAATTTTTAAGAATATTAATGCCATGCAGGGATTGCCTGTGAGTTACTGTAATGCTGTAGCCATCTTGGTTGTGGCATTATTGTGATTGGCTGGCCACCTGACATCATCAGGGATTATAAAAGGACAGGTGTCCGGCTCGGCACACTGACGCCATTGCACAGCTCTGGGACACTTCGTATCAGAGGCAGAGAGAGTGCTTGTCTAGGCTTGTGTGTGTGAAGCATAATGAGTCAGAGGTGTCACAGGGTTACTGCAACAAAGAGGAGCCAGAAGACCGCAGCATCTGATGGCTCCTACCCCTGCGCTGAAAAGAAGCACTTCACCTTCTTATTAAACTGTGTCAATTTCTTTTGGCAGTACAGGGGTTAATCGGCCATGTTGGGAGCTCTGGGAGTATGGGTTCTGAGCTGTTCACTGTTAGCCACCTCCCTCTCCAGTATAAACTGGGTCCTGGGTAGCTCTCATTGTCAGAGATAGCTTATGCTGCATTGCTGGAGGTTGTTGGTGGTTATTATTGGAGAAAGCGTTTGGTGGATTTATCTGTGACAGTTTCTTGGTTTTGAGTGTGTGATATTTCTCTTTCTTCTCCTACTATGGTTTTACGCCATCATCCACTCCTCGGTGCCTTCCTCTGTGTCTGTTTGAGTATATTTGTATGCTTGGTACTTTCCTTTATCCTTGTTCGTGTTAACCTTGTTTGCCTGGTTGGTGTTCTACGGTGCACTGCTACTCCCCTCTTCCCTGGGTGGGGGAAGGGTACAGTCATAGGGCGGATTCAGCAGAAAAGGCAAGGTACATGGCCCCTGCATATTCACCTTCAGAAGTAACCCGGGGAATAGGGGCGAGAAAGGGCGCCCCCTAGCATTAGGGACAAGTGGATCACCCCCAGGGCCTGTGGGAATTGCGCAGTACCGGTGTCTTAAAGGGATGTGTCGCGGTGACAGTGACACCGGTCCGTGGCCCTGAGTGTCCATATGAAATACAAGGATTGATGCTGAATTAAGTTTAGGTGTAGATAAGTTCGTGACACCACCTGTGGTATCTGGTCAGAGGCGGCCAGCACTGCAGTGCAGATCCCCTGGGACAGATGGTGGGATGCAGCAGAGGTGTAATAGCTCTCTACAGACAGAGCTGTAGTCCCAGGGCAGCTGTGATAGATGTTGAGATAGATGGTGTAGTGTTCAGGTGATAGATGAAGCAGTGCTGAAAGGTTGACACAGGAAGAAGGCAGAGACACAGCTGAATGCGGTTCCAAAGTTTTACTCACTGTTTTCTGATGCTTACAGGTGCCCACTTCCGTGCCGTGTCTTCCAGGTGAGGGGCTCAATCAACTCCCAAGTAAATGGAGTACACCTTTCCAGCATTCCCTTCAATATGTGCCCTTCCTGGACGTCTCCTTTCTTGCGCTAATCTGAAGTACTTGCAGTTCTGAATTACACTCAAGTTCCTCCTGTCTGTTACAAAGAACTCTATTCGCATGACAGGCAGCTGTAGCCTACTTCAGTGACCGCTTACTATCATGTTCCGGCTCACACATGTTGCTACTGTGTCGTCAAGTCTTGATTGGGAATAGAGCATTTACAGCTCCTATTCCTCCGGTTTCTGCTATAGGATCATCAGTATCCACACAGCCTCGTATACCAGTGCCCGGCCTTTGGTCCTTAAGCTTAGGGAAGGGCTCTCCTCTAGCCCCATCCCCCAGCTCTCCTCCACACGTCCCGTTCCTTTCCCTCCAAGGAAACTGCCTTTCTTACTCTTTCCTTCCCAGCAGCTCCAGCTAACAGAGAGCTGCTACCTCAACATCCTCTCATCACATCACCCTTAGGGGAACTGATCCTGACTTCCTTCAGTTCTCCCGCTCTCTACCAAACTAAACTCCACCCACCTCCCAGCACCCTTCATGAACCAAGCTGGGGTCATATAGGGTGCCCTGCTGTTCTAAGGTGTCTGTGCAGGGTGCAGGTACTGGAGTCTGGTAAGGTTTTTCCATCTTACTTGGGTAGTGGGATACCACATCTCAGGAGGAGGTGCAGTACCTCTGTGGTGACTGAACCCTTAGGGGCGCCACACAGGGAAGGAGCCCCTGGTCCCGGGTCACCCAACAACTGAGTGGGAGAGATCGACTGAACGCCTGGGTCCACCATTGGTGCCAATGGGGGACACCACTGCCTCTTCCCCTGTGCTAGGTGCTTCCCAATCCCCTGTCCAAAACACTGGCACAGATGCCTCCCGCCCTACACCTATCCTTGCACATTTTGACTTACCATCATCAGGCACTTCCAAATCCTTGTCCCAGCCCAATGTTCAGCTGTCGATACCCCAGGCTTTGGAACAAAAAAGAAAGTTCCCAGCCACCCATTTGGAAATGTTGCCATTTAGGCTGGTAGACACGGAGAATCTCTGCTGACTAATCGCATCAGTCGTCCCTCGGTACTTAGTTCCCAGCCACGACGGTGTGGCATCCCCATCTCATCTAAGCACTTGTCCAGAAGCAGCATCTGTGCCCATACCAACATACTTACTGACATTGTTCACTTAATGACCAATACGTGGACAAGCTCTTGAGGACAGTGATCCTACTTTTCCATTGTAAACGAGTAAGGTCCGTTGGATGCAGTGAAGAACTGGAGGCAAAGAAAAGGATAACAAGGGTTTACTGAACAGGCAACTAACAAGTAATACTCCACGAAGGGAGGCAAGAATAGTACGGCAGTGGCGGGAATTGCACATAAAAACAATGCTCAAGAATAAGAACTTATCGCTTGTAGTTCTTGCAGGGGAAAGGCTGGAAAATCCCCCGACGGTGACGCAAATCGTGGACAAAGTCTCTAGCTCTGCTAAAGAGGAACGAGAAGCACTGTCTCCCGACGGTGCTGATGGATCCGGTCCTGCTTGGCTTGAGTGCGCTGGAACGTGGAAACAGTCCTTGATGAAAATTCCTCAGGAATGGAGCCGAACATGAGCCATCGACATGCACACAGTCCGCAGCAGTGAGCGGTCCTTTGGGGTAGTCTCTAGGCAGCTTATCCATTACCACAGACAGGAAAGGGATGTCCTGAAGAACAGGGTCAGAGGATAACTAAATAGCGTCAAAGTCAATCTTATAGTCAGCACGCTCAGGTATGAGCGGTGTGTAGTTGTCAGCCGGAGGAGCGGAGAGGGAGTCAATCTTCTCCTGTCACTTTCCCTCAAAGTCTCATCCATTCCCGCACTCAGTCCTTCTTATATACCCTGCACCCCCTGCTGTCCCCCGGCAACAGTGGTGACAGTCTCGATAGTTCCGGCCTTAAAGGGCACCGGAAACCGCTGACTCTGCCTCGGCTCATATTCTAACACCTTGACGGCACACTGGGTGAACATTGTGGAGGCTGGGGCAGAGTCACACCCTGGCACGGCACATGCACTCCCGACACCGAGGATTGCTGGCCCTACTTCTGTTAGGGTTTCCTCCACCTCCTACACCAGTCCTGGCAGCCTCACCTGCTCCTCCTCATCCCGCATCTCTGATGTGTTATCTCAGAACACGTTGTCCACATCAGCCGGAAGCTGGAAGCTCTGCAGCACTGCCTCAGCGAAGCGGCAACAGGTTCTGCTGAAGCTAATTTGTCTAAGGAGCAAACTGCACACCGCGGCAGAGTTACTTAAAGGAATAACAGAGCAGACACATGAGGTTTTTTTGCTGCTGAGCTTCCAACCAGGCATGGTCGTGTGTGATAATGGTGGCGGCAGTGAACCTTGGAAAGCTCACACACGTATCATGCTTGGCACTTGTGCTCAATTTGGTAGTTCATCAGTTTCTGAAAACATACCCAGATTTTCCAGTGTGTCCCTGCATGGGAAAATGGAGGTTTATCTCATTTGCTCTGCTAGTTTACTGTCCACATGTAAAGTGCTGTAAGGGTCAGCCAGGACTATAGTCGTGGCCAGAGACACTAAAGCATCAGTGTTAAAGCCTTCCCTCACAGAAAATTGCAATCCACTGTTCGGCGTACCTGCGTCTCCAGGTTTGGGTCCCCCTGGGCACTTCCCAAGCGGCGATGACCCCTCTCCGATGCGACTCCCAGTAACTGAGACACAGTCCATGGCAACTTGAACGGTTTCTTTACTAATAACTTCACACAATATATTCACAGTTGGCGCATCATAGATTACACATTCGTCTTTACTTGCTTCCTCCGCTTTCCCTACTTTGCTGATGCTTCTATAAGGCACGTACCTGGACCGGACCGTCTTAGACTGCTTCCCAGCTTCTTCCTGGCCTAGCCTCGCCATGATGACAATTCCTTCTGCCTGTTTCACCCCAGACTTAAAATCATCCGCCACCTGGTTTGGTTGCTTCTGGAAAAGCATCTGACCCATCTGTACCCGCTCCCTGCGAAGCTACAGCATCCTTCTGTTCCTCATTCCATCTGTCTCCCGCCCTAAGAGCGTCCGCTCAGGCTACGAGTCGCCACATCTTCTTTACTGCTTTGGTCCACTAAACTGATGTCCAATGAACGTGGATAGATTGGACTGTCACTGCTTAACGTTGCGTGGCTGCCGAGCCATTCTGGGCCTATAGTCCATGAGGACACTTCGGGCAACCTGGCCCCGTCTGAACTAACTTCCTTCTCATCTAACCTTAACTCCCGGTAGCCCCTCCTACACTTAACCCTATCCTACTAAGAACTCTCTATACTAAAGTGCCCCCCTCTAGTGTCCAAAGGGTGCACTATGCTTTCCCTGTTTTGTAAATTACAAACCTTGAAATGCAGTAAATATTATCACAACTATGTGCAAATAAAAGCAACAACAACAACAATGAAACATAGATGCAAACAATGGTAATGCCCAGAAAGGAGTAGCAGTATCATTCCATACATGTGGTAATACATGTGAACATGTAGCAGTACTATTTAGCAATGGATAATAAATACAACATTGAACATCTTCCTGAACCCCTTTACAGCGCCATCACCATAAACCGATAAAAACTTACTTTTGTATGAGACAGGAGAAGTTGTAAAGTGTGCTGCCTGCTGCCTAGTGTGTTTAACTGTGTTGCCAAGTAGAGTGCCTTGTTTTTAAGAACGCGCCTGGTGTCCTTGTCTTGAAGTCCAATGGACCTGGTGAGGAGTGGAATGGCACCGGTGAAGGTACCAATAGCAACACTGCCAGCGTATACACACACTCAGAACTCTCGTATTTTCTGTAAGAATGTGACTGGGTGTTGGACACATGACTCTCGCCTACAACTACCACCCTGGGCACCGTTTCAAGTGCACTTAATCTCTTCCACTTGTGTGGCAGGGCCAGGTGAATGGTTGAACCACATCCAGCAGAGTCATCGAAAAGCAGAAGTGACTTGGGGCTCAGACTGCTGCCTGATTTGCAATGTGGTGAAGTGGAAGAAAGATGCCCATGGGCCGCAGGTGCAAAATCTACGCTTTTAGCAGGGTATCAGGTGGAAGACAAAGCAAAGGATCTGAAGGCACAGTCAGCCATCCAACCTAAAACCACCTCTACTTGTTCTGGCCTCAGCATTCATCCAGCGGTCCTCAGGCCTATGGACAGAATATCCTGTCGCCTGCGTGCCCCAGAGAAAGGTGTTTAATTTGGGCCCATAACAGACACAGATCGACCACGTCCTCTTTCTCCCTGTTTTCAGGGTAACTTCCCCCCAAAAAGAAAAAAAACACAACACCAATGTTGGCTACCTCCTCCTCCTCCTACACCTCTTTTTCCTATACCTCAACCTCCTCTTCCACTTGGACCTCCGTCTCCTGTTTCTAGATTTGTTATTTATTTTTTTAATTCTATGTTCTTTTAACTCATTAGTGAACGAGACAATTTTGATCTTAATGACTCGGCTAAATTTTTTCAATCTGACCACTGTCCCTTTATGAGGTTATAACTCTGGAACGCTTTAATGGATCCCACTGATTCTGAGACTGTTTTCTCGTGATATATCGTACTTCATAATACTTGTAACATTTGTTTTATATGACTTGTGATTATTTGTGTAAATATCGGAAATTTGGCAAAAATCTAGCAATTTTCTAACTTTTTATTCTTATGCCCTTAAATCAGACCACAGGGTCCATCAGTGTCCTGCAGGGAAGGTGGCTTGTGAGCGTCTGCTAAGAGCAGGACCTGAGACGCCTCCTTCCCTGCCTGTTAAACGCTGATCTGATGCAATTCTGAAACAATGTAAAAAAAAAGTTATGAAAGGTGTACAAATATTTTTTTTTTTTAAATTCCCAAATAAAGACCAAAAAGGAAAAAAGAAAATATATTAGTCCAATAAATACATTTATTTGTCAGGAAAAAAAAAAAGTACACATATTTAGTATCACTTCGTCCAGAACAACCCGACCTATAAAGCTGTATAAAAATGAGGCAAAAAAACTATGGTTTGTCACACCGCCGAACAAAAAATGCAATAAAACGCGATCACAAAGACGAATGTAAAGAAAAATGGTACTGCTGAAAACATCATCTTTTCCTGCAAAAAACAAGCCCCCATATAGTTCCATCAGCGGAAAAATGAAAAGTTATAGCTCTTACAATAAAGCGATGCAAAAATAATTAGTAAAAGCCCCAAAACATAAAAAAATTCCATAAATTGGGTATCGTTGTAATCGTATTGACCTGAAGAATAAAGCAGTCTTATCAATTTTACCACACACGGAACGATATGAAAAAAAACAACAATTCTTGAATTGTTGTTTTTTTGTTCATTCTGTCTTCCAAAATCTCGGAATCGAAAGAGATAAAAAAAAACTCATGTGCCCGAATATGGTACCAATAGAAACGTCAGCTCGTCCCCCCCAAAAAAAAGCCATAACATGACTGTCGGCCGGAAAATAGAAAAATGAAAGCTGTCTAAATATGAAAATGAATTCTGCATTCAGCAGAAATTCTGGGAAAAATTTTGGTGCCATTTTTACCCATTTCCTAGTATAAAATGTAAAACTTGGGGTTAACACACTATCTTGGTTGTAAAGAATGTAAATTATTTTTTCTTCACTGCCCAATGGTATAAAATTCTGTGACACACCCATGTTGTCAATTTGATCACTGCACCCCTAGATGAATTCATTGAAAGGTGTAGTTTGTAGGATGAGATCACTAATGGGGGGTTCTGCTGTTTTGGCACCTCAGGGGCTCTGCCAATGTAACAAGACGCCCTCAAACAAGTGCAGAAAAATCTGCACTTTAATATGGCGCTCCTTCCCTTCTGGGCTTTGCACTGTGCCTCAAATGTAGATTTCTTTCACATATGCGGTATTGGTGAACTCAGGAGAAATTGCACAACAAATTTTGGGGTCCATTTTTTCCTATTACCCTTGTGAAAATACAAAAAAAACTTTTTTTTCACGGCTCAACGTAATAAATTTTTGTGAAGTACCTGGGGTTTCAAGGTGCTCACCACACACTGTCATGTCTGCCATGTCTGTCATGTCCGCCATGTCATGCCGCAAGATGCCTGGAGCAGTGTGCACTCGTGCCTTACCTCATGGCTGCACGGTGTTGCTGGGTAACCATCCGTCTCTGTCTGACTCTGCAATCCACTGTATTCCTGGAAACCCCTGATCATGTGACCCTTCCTATGTTCCAGTTCTGCTCTGATTTTGCAATCCGCTGTATTCCTGGAAACCCCTGATCATGTGACCTTTCCTATGTTCCAGCCCTGCACTGATTCTGCAATCCGCTGTATTCCTGGAAACCCCTGATCATGTGACCTCCTCTATGGTTCTACCCAGGCTGTTCTAGCGATGTTCTCTATGATCCTGGAGGATCTGAACCCAAAGTCCCTCCCTGGTCCTGACCCGGAAGTACTGGTGCTATATCAGACCGCCCCTCCCTATGGTCAGGGCCTGAGTATCATGTTGCTTTCCTGCATGGCTGCTTGGTCTGCTCGGTCGCTCTCTGTATTCTGTGCCCCTGCACTCTGCCCTGTCGTGCGTCTCTGCACGCGCTCTGTGATTGTACTCTGCCTCTTGTGCCTTGCCATGTCTTGTGTTGTCTCTCGTGCCATGTTTGTCCTTGCCTTGCTTTGCCTTGTAGTACTTCCGCTGTTCTCTGCCTTAGCCTGTTTCGCCAAGTCTGGTCTTTGCTATTCTGAGCCTTGTAGTACTTCTCATGTTTCTTGTCTCTGCCTGGTTTTCTGTACTCTGCCCTATGGTGCTCTCTTGCACATTTCCATGTCTAGTCTCAAGGTGCTCCCTTGACCCGGCTATGGGCTTTGGCCTACGCTCCGCTGCTAGACTCTGTCCTATCATGCTCTCTTGCACATTTCCACGCTAGTCCCAAGGCCCTGCCTTGGCCCGGCTCTGGGCTTCGGCCTACGCTCCGCTACTAGCTCTGTTCTCGCTCTGATCTTACTCTGTGTCTCTGCCTAAGTTTCCGCTCCGTGTTCCGTACCTGCCTAGCTCTGCCTTGTTTCTTGTCTTGCTTTGCTTTATTGCTTCGTGTGCCCTTTGCATGCTCCTGGCCTTCCTAGCCTCCTGCTTGTGCCTCAGCCATGCCCGCCCTAGGCGTGCCCGCCTGCTTGTGCCTCAGCAGCACTCGTCAGTCAGTGACAGCTGTGTCGCCTGCTATGCCTCAGCCTGGTTCGCTGGAGTCTTGCCCGCCTGTTAGTGCTGCAGCTAGCCAGTGCCCCAGCCGTGCTCTCTGTGCTTCCTGGCACTTCACGCTGTTTCTGCACTGTGCCCTACGTGCTCTCTATAGCACGCGCAGGTCCTCGCCTGCCCTTGGCATACCTCCCCGTGCTTCTATAAAAGTATGCGCAGGTTTTGCCATGTACCCTGTCATGCCCTCTAGTACGCACTGGTCCTAGACTGTACCTTGTCTTGAACCCTGACCCTGGCATGTTCCTTTGCATGCGCAGGACTCTGCTCTGAACCTGTCCCTGGCATGCCCCATGGCATATGCAGGCCTCCGTCCTTGAAACTGACCCGGGCATGTTCCTTTGCACACGCACGACTCTGGTCTGTACCTTTCCCTGGTGTGTCCCTCTACACGCGCAGGCCTCCGTCCTTGAACCTGTCCCTGGCGTGCCCTCTACACATGCAGGCCTCCGTCCTTGAACCTGTCCCTGGCGTGCCCTTTGCACACGCAGGTCTCCATCCTTGAATGAACCCTGGCGTGTCTCCAAGCACGGACCCTGCCTTGAACCCTGGCTTGCCTGCCGGATTCCAGAAACCTGCCGACCGCAGGACTCAGAGGTCCGGAACCAGATGACTGCGGCCTGATGTCCGGAGCTGATTTCCGCAGCCTGATGCCTGGATCCTGTCAGTCTTTGCCAGTAGTCCGGAGTCCTATGCCATCGCACCCTGTCTTGGATCCTGGCGTGTCTCCTTGCATGCACCCTGCCTTGGACTCTGGCGTGTCTCTCGGCGCGCACCTTGTCTTGAACTCTAGCGTGTCATAGCACGCATCCCTCCTAGGAACTCTGGTGTGACCCCTAACACGTACCCTGCCCTGGACTCTGGTATGTTTTCTGCACGTGTTATGTCTGGAACATTTGGCGTGCCCTTGCACGCACCTTGCCGTGTTTCACCGTTGGTGCCCTGCATGTGATTCTCTGTTTTTGCCTTGTATCTGACTAAAGTGTGTAACCACGTTTGCAGAAGAAATCCTGTGACTTTGCTTTATGTTTCGTATCCTGTTGCCTGACACTCAATAGTGTCTCCCTGAGCTGGCCGGCTTGCCCAGCTGCTGTGGTGGCTCACCCCCCCCCTGGTTTTGCCCCTGACACTCCATGTACAGGGGGTGGGTTCTCACTAGGTTCGCTCGCCCTAGGTGGGTGTCTCGGCCCAGAGGGTCCACTCTAAAAAGGAAAAATGACTCAGCGTAAGCTGACGCTCGTCACACACACTTAGACAAGTTCCCTGAGGGGTCTAGTTTCCAAAATGGTGTCACATGTGGGGGGTTTCCACTGTTTAGACGCATCAGGGGGCCTCCAAACGCAACATGGCATCCGCTAATTATTCCAGCAAATTTTATATTCAAAAGTCAAATGCTGCTCCTTCCGTTCTGAGCCCTGCCGTGCACCCAAACAGTGGTATTCCCTCACATATGGGGTATTAACATGTTCAGGAGAAATTGCACAACAAATTGTATGGAGCATTTTCTCCTCTTACCCTTGTGAAAGTAAAAACAATTGAGTTTAAAGGAACATTTTTGTGAAAAACATTTAAATGTGTATTTTTTAATACCTCATTCCATTAATTCTTGGGAAGCACCTGAAGGGTTAATAAACTTCTTTAATGTGGTTTTGAGCACCTTGAGGGGTGCAGTTTTTAGAATGGTGTCACTTTGGGGTACTTTCTATCATACAGACCCCTCAAAGTGACTCAAAATGTGATGTGGTCCCTAAAAAAAATGGTTTTGAAAATTTTGTTGTAAAATTGAGAAATCTCTGGTCAAATTTTAACCAATTTTTACATAAATTCTTTATTTAACCCCCAAGGGTGGTTTGCACGTTCATGACCGGGACAATTTTTACAACTCTGACCACTGTCCCTTTATGAGGTAATAACTCTGGAACGCTTCCATGGATCCCAGTGATTCTGACACTGTTTTCTCGTGACATATTGTACTTCATGCTAGTGGTAAAATGTCATTGATATAACTTGCGTTTATTTGTGGAAAAAAGCGGAAATTTGGCAAAAATTTTGAAAATTTTGCAATTCTCCAACTTTGAATTTTTATGCCCTTATATCACAGAGATATGGCACTCAAAAAACTTAATAAATAACATTTCCTACATGTTTACTTTACATCAGCACAATTTTGGAACCAAAATTTTTTTTTGTTAGGAAGTTATAAGGGTTAAAAGTTGACCAGCGATTTCTCATTTTTGCAGCACCATTTTATTTTTACGGACCACCTCACATTTGAAGTCACTTTGAGGGGTCTATATGATAGAAAATACCCAAAGTGACACCATTCTAAAAACTGCACCCCTCAAGGTGCTCAAAACCACATTCAAGAAATTTATTAACCCTTCAGGTGCTTCACAGGAATTTTTTGAACGTTTAAAAAAAAATGAACATTTAACTTTTTTTCACAAAAAAATTACTTCAGGTTCAATTTTTTTTATTTTACCAAGGGTAACAGGAGAAATTGGACTGCAAAAGTTATTGTGCAATTTGTCCTGAGTACGCTGATACCTGATTTGTGAGGGGAAGCCACTGTTTCGGCGCATGGCAGAGCTCAGAAGGGAAGGAGCGCCGTTTGACTTTTTCAACGCAAAATTGGCTGGAATTCAGATCGCCATGTCACGTTTGGAGAGCCCCTGATGTACCTAAACAGTGGAAACCCCTCACAAGTGACCCCATTTTGGAAATTAGACCCCCCAAGGAACTTATCTAGATATGTGGTGAGAACGTTGAACTCACAAAGGCTTCACAGAAGTTATAACGTACAGCCGTACAATTAAAAAATCATATTTTTTCCACAAAAATGATCTTTTCACCCTTAATTTTTATTTATCCAAGGGTAACAGGACCCCAAAAGTTATTGAGCAATTTGTCCTGAGTACGCTGATACCCCACATGTGGGGGTAAACCACTATTTGGGCGCATGGCAGAGCTCAGAAGGGAAGCAGCGCCATTTGACTTTTTTGGCTGGAATTGTGATTGGATGCCATGCCGCGTTTGGAAGGCCCTTGATGTGCCTAAACAGTGGAAACCCCCCACATGATATTTTTGCCCCCAATTTTTTATTTTCCTAAAGGTAACAGGAGAAATTGGACCCCAAAAGTTGTTTTGCAATTTGTCCTGAGTAGGCTGATACCCCATATGTGGGGGTAAAACACTGTTTGCGCACATGGCAGAGCTTGGAAAGGAAGGAGCACCATTTGACTCAACGCAGAATTGGCTGGAATTGAGATCAGATGCCATGTTGCGCTTGGAGAGCACCTGATGTGCCCAAAAAGTGGAAACCCCCCAATTCTAACTCTAACCCTAACCCCAACACACCCCTAACCCTAATATCAGCCCTAACCCTAGCTCTAACCCTAGCCCTAACCCTAACCCTAGCCCTATCCCTAATGGGAAAATGGAAATAAATACATTTTTTTAATTTTATTACTTTTCCCTAACTAAGGGGGTGATAACGGGGGGTTTGATTTACTTTTTATGGCGGTTTTTATGTTTGGCAGCTGTCGCACGCTAAAAGACGCTTTTTATTGTAAAAATAGTTTATGCATCACCACATTTTGAGAGCTATAATTTTTTCCGTATTTTGACCCACCGAGTCATGTGAGGTCTTATTTTTTGCGGGACGAGTTGACGTTTTTATTGGTATCATTTTCGGGCACGTGACATTTTTTGATCGCTTTTTATTCCGATTGTTGGGACGCAGAATGAACAAAAACCAGCGTTTCATGAATTTCTTTTGGGGGGGTGCGTTTACACCGTTCTGCTTGCGATAAAATTGATAAAGCAGTTTTATTCTTCGGGTCAGTACGGTTACAGCGATACCTCATTTATGTCTTTTTTTATGTTTTGGCAGTTTTATGCAATGAAAACAATTTTATAAAAAAATTATTATTTTTGCATCGCTTTATTCTGTGAGCTATAACTTTTTTATTTTTTCGCTGATGATGCTGTGTGGTGGCTCGTTTTTGCGGGACAAGATGACATTTTCAGCGGTACCATGGATATTTGTATCCGTCTTTTTGATCGTGCGTTATTGCACTTTTTGTTCGGCAGTATGATGATAAAGCTTTATTTTTTGCTTTGTTTTTTATTTTTATTTTTTAAGGGGTTGGCTAAAGAGGTTAACTAATGGGAAAGTTTTACAGGACGGGTCGTTACAGACGCGGCAATACCAAATCTATGTACTTTTATTGTTTTTTTTGTTTTTTATTTCCAAAAAATGAATTTGTTAGGGATTTTTTTTTTTTGAATTTATTTAGTGATTTTTTTTATAAATTATTTTTACACATTTTTTTTTTTTTACATTTTATTACATTGTCCCAGGGGGGACATAACTGTCATGTGAGAGATCGCTGATCTGTCACATCACAGATCGCTGTAACAGATCAGCGATCTGTCACAGGCAGTGCTGCAGGCTTCCTTCGTGCCTGCGCTTTGCAGGCATGAGGAAGCCAGCTCCCTGCAGGCCCCCGAAGGTCCCCGCCGCCATTTTAGATCCGGCGACCTGCAGGGAAGGAGGCCCCCAGAGCAGCGCTGCACATTGCGCTGCTGTGGGGGTCTCAGGGAAGCACGGTTCCCTGCCGATGCTTCCCTAAACCCCCGGTACACTGTGATCGTGTTTGATCGCAGTGTGCCAGGGGTTAACGTGTCGGGGGCGGTTCGTGACCGCCCCTGACACATAGTGCCGGGTGTCAGCTGTGAGAATCAGCTGACACCCGGCCGCGATCAGCGGCGCTCACCACGTGAGCGCCGCTGATCGCGATGACATACTATCCTGTCCATGGAAATTAAGTCCCAGGGCACATGGACGGGATAGTACGTCATATGGCAGAAAGGGGTTAAAGTATGTTTTAGCCATCAAGAAAAACAAAAGAACATAACATCCTTTTTGTGACGTAAAATAAAGGTTACTATTTGCATAACCAGTTGTTATTTTCAGAGAATCATAAAGTCATCTATCTATAATAGGAGGTGGGGGGTAAAGGGAGTGGAGGCCAAAGCTTAGTGAGAAATTGGGGGATGGGAGCAAGGAAAAGAAGTGTAGATAAAGGGTTCCAAGGTGTCCTGCTCAGAGTGATGATGTTGATTAAGTAGTTAGAAAGTTCAGTCTTTAACCCTTTTAACTTCCTAACAAAAAGACATTATGTTTGAAAAATTGTGCTGATGTAAAGTAGACATGTGGGAAATGTTATTTATTAACTCCTTCACCTCGAAACCGGTTTTCACCTTCCTGACCTGGCCAATTTTTTCAATTCTGAAAATTACAAAATGAATTTTTGGATACCTCTTCAACGTCTACCTCCTCCTCCACTTGGACCTCCGCCTCCTGGTTCAAGATTATTATTTTTTACCTTATTCTGGGTTATTTTAAGTCATTTCCCTATCCATATTTGTTTGAAGGGCAATTGTCCTGCTTTTACCCCCATTTAGCTTCCTTTTGCAGCCCGCTGTCTTGATCCCAGTGCAAGTTTTGACCTGCACGTCAGGGGTTAGTGTCTGGAGCCCAGTGCAGGCTTTGACATGCACGCCTGGGGTTAATTATGGTGTCCTCTCTTTGATTCAGGGAAAGCTTCTTATACCCCTGAGAAACTCCATTCCCCGTCAGTTATACTTTTACCTAAGGCTCGATTGTTCAATTTGTCCGGGCCTGAGCGCCAAGCCATGAAGGAGTACATAGCTGAGAGTCTCCGCAAAGGGCATATCAGGCCTTCTGTGTCACCCATGGCAGCAGGATTTTTCTTTGTGAAGAAGAAAGATGGTGGTTTGCGGCCGTGCCTCGACTTTCGGGAACTTAACAAAATAACGGTTAGGAACACTCACCCACTTCCCCTCATCCCAGACTTATGTAACCAGTTATCTGGGGCCCAATGGTTCTCCATGTTAGATCTCCGGGGGGCCTACAATCTGATAAGGGTTCGGGAAGGGGACGAGTGGAAAACTGCGTTCCTCACATCAGAAGGACTCTTTGAAAACCTGGTAATGCTGCTTGGGTTTACTAATGCACCCGCTATTTTCCAGAATTTCATCAATGTTGTGTTTTCTGACCTGATAGGCTGTTTTGTTATCATTTATTTGGATGACATTTTGGTGTATTCCCTGGACAGTCAGTCTCACTTGCAACATCTACAGACAGTTCTCCAGAGACTCAGGGAGAACCAATTGTTTGCTAAATTGGAAAAATGTTCGTTTTTTGTACAGGAATTGTCTTTTTGGGGGCTGATTGTGTCCTGTGAGGGGTTTCGTATGGATCCTAAGAAGGTGCTGGCGATCGCTGACTGGGATCAGCCTCGAGATCTCAAGGGGCTCCAGTGCTTCTTAGGGTTTGCGAACTATTATCGGACATTCATTATAGGTTTCTCACAAGTGGCTAAACCACTCACGGATCTTACCCGGAAGGGGGCTGATGTAAAAAATTGGTCTGTACTCGCTAAGGAGTCCTTCTCAGCTATTAAGGAATGTTTCATGTCTGCCCCGATGTTGGTCCAACAAGACCCGTCCAAACCATTCATTGTGGAGGTGGATGCTTCTGAAGTGGGGGTGGGGGCTGTGCTGTCCCAGGGTCCGGCCACTCTTACTAATCTCAAACCCTGTGCCTTCTTCTCCAAGAAGTTCTCTTCAGCCGAGAGAAACTATGATGTAGGTAATAGAGAACTTCTTGCAGTCAAGCTGGCATTTGAGGAATGGAGGCACTTTTTGGAAGGGGCGGCTTACCCTATCACTGTTATCATGGATCACAAAAATTTGGCATACCTTGAATCTGCCATGAGGCTTACTCCTAGACAAGCCCGTTGGTCACTTTTTTTTCACGATTTCAATTCTCCATTACTTTTCGACCGGGGTCCAAAAATGTTAAAGCGGATGCCCTGTCCAGAAGTTTTGACCCGAGCCACCGTCCTCCATTCTTCCCCCAGGGGTGGTAGTGGAGAGGGTCTCAGAGTTGGAACAAGAAATTTTAAAGGGCTCAGGCCCTAGCTCCAGCAACCAGGCCAGGGGATAAATTGTTTGTTCCAGATTTATTGCGGCCTAGACTTCTGCAGGAGTTTCATGAGTCTAGGCGGAGTGCTCATCCTGGTATCACGGCCACAAGAGAGGCAGTGGCCAGGGGTTTTTGGTGGCCTTCACTGAGGTCCGATGTCAAGAAATTTATTTCTGCTTGTGGTATGTGTGCCCATTCCAAAAGCTCGCCTAACCGGCCGGCTGGGGAGCTCATACCTTTACCGGTTCCTGATAGGCCATGGACTCATCTCTCCATGGACTTTATTACCGGCCTTCCACCTTCCAGGGGCAATACCGTGATCTGGGTGGTGGTGGATAGGTTTTAGAAACAGGCCCATTTCATTCCCTTGGCAGCATTACCCTCAGCAGAAACATTGTCAAGGTTGTTTGTGCAGCATGTGGTCCGATTGCATGGGGTACCCCTGAATGTTGTGTCTGACAGAGGTGTGCAGTTTGTGGCCAAATTTTGGAGGGCATTCTGTATGAAATTGGGCATCTCACTCTCCTTCTTGTTGGTATATCACCCGGAGAGTAATGGTCAGACGGAACGCACCAATCAATCCCAGGAACAAATTCTCAGGTGTCTGACCTCCGCCAGACAGGAGGATTGGTGTGATGCGTTACAGTTGGCGGAATTCTCTTTTAACAACCGGGTGAGTCAGTCCACCAACATGTTCCCATTCCTGATTAATTATGGATTTAATCCTCATTTTGGGGAGTTTTCACAGGTGGATTCCGGTTGTCCAGGGGTAGAGGGGTCCGTTCAACAGTTAAAAAACCTCTGGGCTGAAGTCCAGCATAATATCTGTCGGGCCCAGGGGAGGTACAAATATTTTGCTGACAAAAAGAGAGCCCCAGGAGACATGTTTCAGGTGGGAGAGAAGGTTTGGCTTTCCACACGTAACATCAACTTAAAGGTACCATCAGCTAAATTGGGACCAAAGATCATTGGTCCATACGAGATTATGGAGATAGTAAACCCAGTGGCATATAGGTTGCATCTCCCCGCCTCCTTAAAAATATCCAGTGTGTTCCATAAATCTCTGTTGAAACCCGTAGGGTCTGTCAAGGAGGACTCCGAGTCTGTTGTTCCTCCAGTGTTGGTGGAGGGCCAATTGGAGTACGAGGTCGGACATATTATGGACTCTCGGCGGGTGCGCCGCTCCTTGCAGTACCTGGTCCACTGGAAGGGATATGGACCAGAGGATCACTCATGGGTCCCTGCTCACTCTGTACATGCAGATCGCCTGGTTTGGGATTTCCATGCCAAATACCCAGGGAAGCCTGGGGGTCCAGAGGTCCCCCGTTGAGAGGGGGGTACGGTCATGATCCCAGTGCAGGTTTTGACCTGCACATCAGGGGTTAATGTCTGGAGCCCAGTGCAGGCTTTGACCTGCATGCCTTGGGTTAATTATGGTGGCCTCTTTTTGGTTCAGGGAGAGCTTCTTATACCCCTGAGAAACTCCAATCCCCATCAGTTATACTTTTGCCTTTGGCCGAGTGTGTTGACCCCTGTGTGCCTGTGCCTGTTCGTTATCTTATAGCTTGCTTATATGGTTCTGACCCGGTTCTGTCCCCTGTTGTGAGTTTGCCTGTTGATTCTGTACTGTGCTACCCTCTCTGTGTATGACTCATTGCCTGTGACCTGACTATTCTCTGCTCGCCCCTCTTGTACTTTGCAGCTATCTCCGTGTATGACTCATTGGCTACGTCCTAACTATCCTTCCTGTCTAATCCTCTGGTTTTGTCGTGCTATCTCGTGCTTTGACCCCGGCCTGATCTGTTTTCGTCCCTGTCTATGCCCCTTGGTAACTTTGTCCCGTAGTTACCCTGCTAGGAGTTTTCCTGCAGCTCCTAGCTCTCTGATGTTTAGACCACGCCCCCAGCAGTCACATGCTTCAGGTCCTGCTGTTCTGAAGTACGCACCTTCTCTGCTGCTGCCCGCTCCACAGGTATCTCTGAGCACAGTTTGTTTTACTCAGGACTCGTGCACTGGCTCAGTGAGCAAGTTCAGTGTGGTGTTCCTGACACCCGCTAGCCCTGACTATGACCATTTTACAGCCATTTTAAAGCACTGAAGTTTGAGTCCCCGTAGACTTCTAATTAGTGATTAGCGAGTATACTCATTGCTCGGGTTTTCCAGAGCATGCCCGGGTGGTCTCCGAGTATTTTGTAGTGCTCGGAGATTAATTTTTCATCACCTCAGCTGCATGATTTACAGCTGCTAGACAGCCTGAATACATGTGGGGATTTCCTAATAAACAGGCATTCATCACACGTATTCAGCCTGTCCAGCAGCGGCAAATCATGCAGCTGAGGCGACGAAAACTACATCTCTGAGCACGCCAAAATACTCAGAGATCACCCGAGCATGCTCTGGGAAACCCGAGTAACGGGTATACGTGTTCATCACTGCTTCTAATGCATTCTATTCCAGGGTCAACTTTGAGGTCAAGTCCGGAACCGAATCGAACTTTTTAATGTATGTTTGTCAAACCCGGCAAACCTGAACATCCACGGGTCCACTCATCACTATACAAGACAATGAGCACAGAGAAAACACACCTTTTGAGCAAAGCTACAATTGGCAGCAATCTAGGGCAGAAAGCTGGCTAATTTCTCCAAACAGGAGACATATGGATTTAGCCCCGGCACGCCCAGGTCCTGATTGGACGCCTAAACTGTCACTCAAGATACTGACAGGTCAGCATGCCCCAGTATCCGATTAGACAGCTGAGCTGTCAATCACCATACCGACAGCTCATCTTGCCCCTTTCATTCAGTGTGTCCAGTCACACTGATAGGATGAACCGTGCACGACACATTACTCGTATGCACGCTCACCATGCAAGAATCCATTGCTAAGCGAAAATCATGTTCAAGCGTATTTAAAGCTTTCTCAGCAACATTTAGACAAGCCTGTGAAATACTGGGAGAACATAGTCTGGTCAGATGAGACTAAAATTGAAGTTTTTGGATGCCATAATACACACCATGCTTGGTGGTCGAAAGGTGCTGCATATCAGATCAAAAACACCATACCAACAGTGAAGTTTGGAGGTGGGAACATCATGGTGTGGGGCTGTTATTAAGCATTCGGCATTGGAAAACTTCAAATAATTGAAGGATGGACAAATGGACATATGTACTTAGACATTCTTGATACAAATTTGCTGCCATCTACCTGGACGATGAAATGAGGGTGGACATTTCAGCAAGAGAGTGATACCAAACACACAGCCAAAGAAATTCTCAATTGGTTTCAGAGAAAGAAAATAAATCTGCTAGAAAGGCCGAGCCCGAATCCAACAGAAAATGTATGGAAGGAACTAAAGTTCAAGGAGAAGGAGCCCTTGAAAGCTTCAGTTTGTGAGGAGGGTTTGTGTGGAAGAATGGGCCACAATTATACCTGAGCAATGCCTGCAACTAGTTTCTCCATACAGAAGGCATCTTGAAGCTGTCATGACCAATAAAGGCTTTTGTAATCAGTACTAAATTTCAGTAAGGGGGTTCAATACTTTTTCCCTGTGTCATTTCCCATTATTACACATAATTTATTGCCATCTACAGTGATTTCTTTGACTGTGAGGATTGGACGGGTTGTTACCGATCTCTGGTGAGAATTTAATTTCAATAGCACCTTTTAAAATTGGTTCACTTAGAAAATTGATGATGTGCTCAATGCTTATTTCATCCGCTGTATGTCAGGTTCAGTAGCACCCCTTGATTTTAATTTATTTTTGCTTTTCACACTACCCTTTTTTTTTTCCAGGATGGGCAACATTATTACAGGAGGGAGGACAATATTACTGGACAGGGGAACTGTCAGGGCCGGCTCCAGGTTTTTGTGGGCCACGGGCGAAAGAGTCTCTTACATTACATGAGTGATATCTATTGTAGATTCTACAATAGATCAGAAACCGGACAGTATAGTCCTCCATACAGAATATTGAGCCCCATATATTGCTCTATACAGTATTATGGGCACCACATAGTGCTCCATACAGAAAAAAGAGCGCCATATATTGCTCTATACAGTAATATGGGCACCACATAGCTTTCCATACAGAATGAGTCCCATACATTTCTCCATACAGAATATTGAGCCCCATATATTGCTCTATACAGTATTATGGGCACCACATAGTGCTCCATACAAAAAAAAGAGCGCCATATATTGCTCTATACAGTAATATGGGCACCACATAGCTTTCCATACAGAATGAGTCCCATACATTTCTCCATACAGAATATTGAGCACCATATAATGCTCCATACAGAATAATGAGCCTCGTATATTGCTCCATACAGTATTACGGGCACCACATAGCGCTCCATACTGAATAAGTCCCATATATTACTCCATTCAGTATAATGGGCCCCACATATTGCTCCATACAGTATAATGGACCCATATATTGCTCCATATATAATGGGCCCCATATATTGCTCCATATATAAGGAGCCCCATATAATGCTCCATAAAGACTGGGACCCATATAATGCTCCATACAGTATATGATAAGCCCCATACATAATGTGCCCTATATAATGCTCCAGTATATGATGGGCCCCATATAATGCGGGTAAACTAATTACTGTATAGCGACCAGAATGAGGAACATGCATTATTAGTTTATGATAGCAAGTGGGGGAAATAATTACTGTAGGAAGCTAATTGTTGGACAATATTACTCCACAATGGGGTGCAGTAATAATGTTCCCATACATTATTAATTATTAATTTATGGAGCCTCAATATGGAATCGAGTCATGAAAGGTGGATGCCATTACTGTATGGGGGCAGAGTTGTCCATTATTGTTGGATTTAAGTATCAAGAAGGACATTTTTACTGTATGGAGGCATGAAGATGAAATTTACTACTGCTCCGGGCCCACGAAAGGGTCAGATGTATAAATATTGTACAGGGTCACAGAAAGGGACAATTCTTTTGGAAGACACAAGGGAATTTATCATTACTGTATTATCTTTCATTTTTGTGGAAAGTGTTCCATGCTGGTGGGGGTCAACATAATGCTGCATAGGATATATGAGCTGAATGGTACACGGAGCAGCATGGAACAGCAGAGATGAATATGGTATATGGCACCTTGGCTGAGAAATAGCAACGTTCACTTTGCTTGACAGCCACTTAGTCCTGGAATGTAATAGTTGAGCATGCTGGATGGCACCATGGTCATAGAATGGCAGACCTGGCTATGTTAGCTAGCACTTTGATCATGGTATTACAGAGCCTGCAAGTATGCAAGACGGCACCTTGTAACAACCTAACTGAGTATGCAGGCCGGCGCTTTGGATAAACAGGGCCGAATATGCGGACAGGCATCTTGGATCAGAAGAGTTGAGTGTGCAGTAGATCATAAATGAGTTTTTGGGATTTATACAGCAGAGCCAGGTCTAACATAGCAGAGTCCAAAAAAAGTGGCATCGGCGAGGACGTTGAAGTACCTGAATACTCAGGCAGTGTGGCACCACCTGAGCCAGCATAACAAGGTCTAAGGATATGACACCAAAGGTGTATGCTGGTATATCAAATGTAACCTGACACACAAGGAAACCTGCCGCCAGAAAAGAAGGGCACAGATGGAGCCAGGATAGGTGAGCTACTATGTGTTCAGTACTATTGTAAGTCTGGTCTTACATGATTATAAGAGCTACCTTTTATGACCACTCTGACTTTTGTCTGTCGTGACTTTTGGCTACTTTGCCCAGATGAAAAAGAAAACTCAAGGTCGACCTGCACAGGGCGAGATGATGAAGCGCTGCAGATGAAGTAGACAATGTCATCTGGGCAACAATTTGGGTTTTCTTTTTTTTTTTTTTAGAAAGTAACAAATCTAAATTCATGAGGGGACACGCAGAAAATTTCCTGAATAGCAGAACCGGGGAGAATGCATAATGAGTTGTGAAGCCAAAATTGATATTCATGGGACAACGATCACGCGCTAGTTTATTTCCTTCTTCCTCTGAGCAGAAAGGGAAGATTTTCATATCTGAAGTGTGAGAAGCTTTGTCGTACACTGAAACCAACGTGAGTGAAATCCTACTTATATCATTCATAAACCCTTCAACGAGCCTCCAGAGCAGGCGGGCCAAAGCCAAACCGCTCATGTGACAGCGAAAAATAATCGAAAAGGAGGCCTGCTCAGGCAGCATAGTAAGTTTACTTTGTGGTGCAGAAGACGAGCAGTGTCCATATACATAAGAGGAGGTTTCCAACCCCAATCGGGACACCTCTAAGCTTAAAATTATGCACCAGCACAGTTAAAGTGCAAGCGCACTTTGCTTGACCCTAATAAAGGCAGAGTAAAGTCCTGTAATGCAGCGATCTCTGGATGACGTAGGAAGCTTCATCCATATCTGTCACGTAGACACTTCTCAGCACAGGGAGTGGGCCTGCACGGGTTAATTTATCTCCTCGAGTCTCACTCAATCCAGCTCTCAACCTCTGTTTTAGGCTATAAAGTGAGCATGAATCACCCTCCCGACACATTTAGCACCCTCGATTACTTAACACTGCCACTACTCATCAAACACACGGGGTAATGTGTCCCCAAAATGTTATTGTCAGACAATGAAAAGCTCACACACTCTCTAAGGCTATTGGATTCTTTTAGAGCATACAAGGTCAAACTTATTAAATATTTTAAGCTTTAATATGAAAATATACAAGGCTTACAATGAATATATAGAAAGGTAAAACTAAAACAACACACAAATATGCAAAACCGTTATAAAATAAAAAGGGAGAAATAACCGAAATATCTAAATTTTTCTGTCTACAGTCTGTTTTCCTGAGGAAAGGAGAAGTGAATCATGGTGCACATCAGCCCTTAGGTAGTGCCCACATGTGAACACTTCACTTTGTGCAACCTGTTGTGAACTCATTTTCTGGTTTACCTCTGGCTTCTGGTGAGGGTGGTGGAGCTGGCTGTGTTGACAGAGGAGTCATGAGTTCTCCATCCGGGCTCCCTCTAGTCGTGACAGTAGGTAATGAGGCTGATCTAAATGGCAGAGACCTGCCACCTGAGGAGGAGGACTGTGAGTGGACATCAGGAGTCTCTGACTGGATTTAAGACAGCCGACTCCCTAATTTTGTGCTGGTGATTTTTTCCTGCCCTGAGGTTCTGGTTTCCAGTTCTGTTCCTGCCTTCTCAAGCTAAGTGTGCTCTGCTATTTTTTCACTTGAGATTTGGCTGGTTTACTCAGTTTTTGTGGTCAGCCAGCCCCTGTGCTGAATTTCCATTCTTATGTCTCTGTTTATGCCAGTTTGCTTTTTGCCCCTGATCAGATTGGTCTCTTTTTGCTCTGTCTTCAGAATATACCAGAGTGCTGATATAGGGAATTGAAGTCTAGCGACTTCAGGGTTTTTGTTATCAGAAAGTATTGGACATTTTTTGGCAGGGTTTTGAGGGTGATTGCGGACAGCATCTTTCCTTTCCTGTCCTTTCTAGTTAGTGTGGGCCCCATCGTTTGCTCAGCCTATTTTTCTATCTGTGTTTGTGTTTTCATCTTGTCTCACCGACAATACATGTTTGGGGGCTGTCTATTGCTTTGGGGTCTGCTCTGGGGCAGTTTAGATTTCCCCTTTTCTTGCTTTAGGCTTATTTAGTTCTCCGGCTGTGACGAGGCATCTAGGATCATCGTAGGTACGCTCCACGGCTACTGCTTGTTGTGTGGATAGGATCAGGGGTCTGCAATCCACTTAGTTACCAACCTCTCTGGTTTTCTGTGACTTAGCTTGCTTTTTTTTTCCTCCTCGGTGACTCAATCATAACAGTAACCCAGCTTTTTATAGTCCTGATCATAGGTTCATATTTCCAGGATGACCCGGATTGGCCCATTCAAAAGTTGCTGTCTGTGACTGGATGATGAGCTAAGTTGTAGCATTTCAAATACCCTGTGCCTTCCTCTCTACATACAGACAATAGGATATATTCCTTCTAGTCACAGCCATCTGCTAGCTCTGCGAAGCTTCCATTTTTGACACCTCTACGTGCTCCCAGGAGATTGCTCCTGTGGCCGAGTTCCTGTGACAAGAGCAGGCAGATGCTATAGCCTTTGTGTGGAGACAATATATGGATGTAGCATTAACCATTTGTTCTACTGACATTAGTCTACCTTACAATTATATACTTCCTTCACAACATCAATCAAAGCGGCAGTATGGAAGTTGCAGGGATTGAGGAGGTGCCGAGAAAAGAGAAACGACGCCCATCAGAATGGACCGCGATACATGCCAGAAGTATAAAATGTATTACATTGTAAATTGATGGACGGGTAACATATCCAAGCTCCCACAGCCATACAGACACATTACTAGACCCTTCTACACCATTAGGTCTTTGAGCCCGCTTCCTACACAGGGCCTTCAAGGGTTAGGAGGGAGAGCGGCAGCGCCACATGCACAGGACTAGGGTGTCAACATGCGCTGGTAGGTAGGGTCGTATAGATGTAGAGCAGGGTAAGGCACCTCACCCGGTCTACTCTATACATTGTCTGCTTGACATTTTTTATCTTGGTGATGGTTTTCGTTATTTGTTACTTTAGGTATTTTAGACAGGAAAATAAAAGTTATATTTTATGAATCATTATTTATATGGAGAACCCTAGGTGAATTCATGACAGTTACAAACTCCTAGCATATTTTGCTTTAAACTGTCAATTAGTATAAAGTAGTGGGGACCAACACCTCTTCCACTACAGACAACCCAGCAGATGTACACCCAACCAGGAGTGTTCACATTTCAAACAATTAGTGGCAGACACCACAACAGTGGCATCAATTTCACTAGAGTACAACTAGTATAATGGGGACTGGCACATCTTCTACTACAGCCAACCCAGCAGATGGATAGCCAAACAGGAGTGTTCACGTTTCCAAAAATTAGTGTTAACATCTGAAGCAGCAGCAGCAGCAACAGCAGGCACAGAAGCCACACTAAAGATATCACAGACTGCAATCACACAAGATCAATGCAGCACACTAAAAATTACAACATCGCCTAGTCTGTATAGTCTGCGATTGTGGTGCAAAAGTCCTTGAAGATATATGACTAGCTCATCTTGATGAAAGTTGGGCAGTCCACACTTTCAGGGGACAGCCGGCTGTGCTCATCCGTCAGTACACCACCAGCAGTGCTGAAGACAAGATTTGAGAGATCTCTGGCTGCCAGTCATGATTAAACCTCCAAGGCATGTGGGGTGAGCTCAGGCCACTCATCAATTTTTGAAAATCAAAATGTAAAAGGGTCTAAACCCTCCCTGATGGTATTGATAATTGAGTTCTAGATACTCCTGCACAATCCTCTCCAGTCGCTCACCACGTGTCAGACTTGTACTCTATTGTGCTGGTGCATGAGCTGGTCTAAAAAATGTGTCAGACAACTCACAGAAATAGCTTCTACTACTTACACTGCTGCTGCAGCTAATGTTTTGGCATTGACAAATTGACATGATGGAGGCTGGAAGTTTAGACCTGCGAGGCACACTGTGTGCCTCACTGCTGTCTTGGGGAAAACCTCTCTTAAGGTTATGTAAAAGCGTGTATTGATATTCCAGCATTCGCAGGTCCCTTTCCAGGGTGATAAGGATCTGGCAAAATTTACTCTTGTAATGTGGATCTAACAGAGTGGGAACCCAGTAGTCAGCGCTAGAGATAAGCGACTTTGCCTTTTTTAGGGTCGAGTCGGGTTTCTCAAAAGTCGGGTCGAACGAAATTGGCCGACTATCGGGAAAAGTCGAAGGTCCGACTGAAACACGAAACCCAATGCAAGTCAATGGGGAAGCAAAGTCGTCAGGGCGTGGAGGACAGTAGACACACCTACATGCCGGACCGCTTTTTTTAAAGTGCGCGAAAACTCTCTCTCTCTCTCTCCCCGAACGCTGCACATGTCATCTCATTGCCCACAGTGTACGTCCTTGCTCAGTGGCTGAAAAAAGTCACGTGCAAGCATTCTGGGAAATCTGACTTTGGCGCTCGTTTTGCCGATCGCATGGCCGACTTCACGCTGTCGTCGGGTTTCAGTCGGCGAAACACAACTTTGCCATAAGTCGGCGACTTATGAATGTGGCCGACCTGTTTCACTCAACTCTAGTCAGCACTATTTCGAATCATAACTGTACGGGGATCATGTTTCAGATAGTGCAGCAAGAAGGCACTCATATGTCGGGCTCTTCCATGAGGTCCAAGTACATGCTGTGTTGGTGGCTGGGTAAGACTGATGCTTATTTCCTCCGTCTCCTCTCGCCAACCTGAACAACAGAGAGGGGAGGATTATCCTCTTCATCTCCTGAGTGTTGCTCGCCCATCACTTTTTTCTCCTCCATTTGTTCCTCGGCTCTTGCACCTTCACTAACAGTTTGTCTGGTTTGACCAGCCCCCTCAATCACAGTAATCCTCCCTCCCTTGGCACCCGCCTGTGAGGCGACAGTTTGGAACTTTGAGACATTGTTATCCCTTCCCCATCTTCCTCTGCTTCCTCCTCTTCCTCTGGGACACCACCTCCTCCCACAGACTATTCAAAATCTGCTCCAGCATGTAGATGACCGGAATAGTGATGCTGATGACAGCATCGTCAGAGCTCACCATTTTAGCAGCCATTTTGAAACTGTGCAGAAGGGTGCAGAGGTCCTTAACCTGTGCCCACTCCATAAATGTGATATGTTCCACGTCTATATTGCGTTGGCCCAGGCTATACGGCATGACATACTACGTCATGGCTCATTGCTGCTGCCACAGTCACTGCAACATGTGCAGAGTGGAATTCCAACGTGTCGGCACATCGCATATCAACCTGTTAACTGGCATGGACAAAGACCTTTGTATCGATGCAAGTTGTTGACCTGAGGGGTGCGAATAAATGAGCACACAGCTTACGTGCTTTCTGAAGCAGCTCATCCAGGCCAAATAGTAGCGGAGAAATCGCTGTACCACAAGTTTGAGAATGTCAGCCATGCAAGCCACGTGTGTGAGCTTGCCTCAGCGTAGGGCTGTCCACAACTCTTCAGCTGTATGACTGCGATCTTCAAGGCATATTAATTTTAACACTGCCTGATTGCGGTGAGCCCTGGCTGCACAGTACGGAGGTGGTGGGGATTCGCTCTACATTGTTGGAACGCGTGTCTCATTAAAGGCACCGTCACACTAAACAATGTCCCAGCGATCCCACCAACGATCCAACATGATGGGACCTCTGGGACATCGTTAGACAGCCCCAGCGATCAGGACCAGCGACACTGGACGCTGGTTTCTAATGTAAAGGTCGGGTATCCAGGAGCCGCGTGACTCCTATATACCCGACGTTTACATTAGTAACCAGTGTCCAGCGTCGCTGATCGCTGGTCTCTCGCTGCCACATGCAGCGATGCGCGCTGGGCAGCGGGAGACCAGCGATCGAAAAACGGCCCAGGCCGCTCGAGCATGATCAGCGATAACCAGCAGGGGGGCCGGTCGCTGATCCCCGTCACACACAGCGATCTCGCTGGCAAGATCGCTGATGTGTCACAAAATCAGCGTTCTCGCTAGCGAGATCGCTTAGTGTGACGGGGCCTTAAGGCAGAGGTTGAGGGCGCACTTGGAGACCCTGGAGGAGATGGAGGAGGCAGAATCAGTGGTGGAAGTGTTAAATGTAGAGGTTTGTCCTGCAAGCCTTGGGGATTCCAAGACTTGCGGAGCAGCCCCTTCTCCACCTACTTCCACAGCCACCAGAGTCACCCAGTTCCCAGTCAGAGAGATGTAATGCACTTGGCCATGCATACTCGTCCAAGTGTCTTTAATGAAATGCACCCTGGCAATCATAGATTTAGTCAAAAAACAGGTGATGTTGTCTGCGACATGCTGGTGTAGCGCAGGCACAGCTTTCTTAGAGAAGTAAGGGCGACTGGGCAATTTGTACTGGGGGACTGCGATGGCCATCAGCTTTCGGAAACTGTGTATCCACCAGGTGGAAAGGCAGCATTTCCTTGGCCAACACATTGGAGATGGTAAAGTTGCACCTTTCCACTTTGTCATGCATAGGAGGAAACAATCTTTTACTTGACTACAACTGAGGGACGGACGGCTACAGTGCTGAGAGAGGGCGGGGTACGATGAACCGGGCAAACTGCTGGACTGTGAGAGAGGTGCAGGCGGAGATGTTATGGTGAATTGATAAAGTTGTGGTGTGCACATTTTCTGAGATCGATCAAACACAGCAGGTATGTCCGCTTCCATTACAACTGACAGCGGGCTCTCACTCAGCATGACAGGAGCGAGTGAAGAACTGGAGGTTTTGCGGTCGGAGACCTGTGTGTCAATACTTGGCATGGTAATAGAGAAGGAGGAAGAAGCAGCAGATGCAGTTGATGGGGCAGCTGATGTTTGTTGAGATCCGCTGGTCTGCATTTTATCACAGTTGGTGGGATTACCAGAGTAACGCATGTTGATTACGCATGTGAAGGTTCATGCATGTAATAATCAAATTATTGCACTTTTTACTTTTTTTTGCAAAGTTGGCAGATAACGTTAGTTGGCTTATCCTTTGCAGTGTCCCAGGCTAGGCAACCTTTGCCACCCCTGCAAGTTGAAGACCCGCAAACACTGCTGGCCACAGCCACAGATGTGGCTGAGGAAGCAGTGCTTGTCATGGTTGCATCACTCCGTGTCTACTCCGTAGGGCACAACGTAACCTCCTTGCCTTCCTCCTCCACCTCCTCACATGACCTACTCAGCTGCTTGCCTCTGTGTTCACACCAAGTGGGGTCTACAACCTCCTTATAATTCTCTGTTATCCCATTCCTCACTCTGAGAGTCACCCTCCTCCTCTTCCTGACCTGACAGCACAGTACAGTCCATGTAAGCCTCAGATATCTGAGTCTCATCAGGATCCCCTATCCCCCGGGGGTAGAGTTGAGCGAAATGGGTCGAAAAATTTCAAAAGTCGCCGACTTTTGGCAAAGTCGGGTTTCATGAAACGAAACCCGACCCTAGGATGAGGTCGGCCACGAGGTCGGCGACTTACGCACCAAAGTCGCGTTTCAAAAGTTTGTTTTGCGCTCTTTTTCAGCCAATCAGGATCCACGGACACTGTGGGCAACGTGATGACATAGGCACGGGTCACCACCATCTTTCAGAAGGGCATGCAAGTGATTGGCTTGCTTTGGGGGGCGTCACAGGGGGTATAAAAGGGCGTGCCTGCCGACCGCAATGTTACTCATGCTGATCTCAGAATAGGGAGAGCTGCTGCTGATGATGATTTTGTAGGGAGAGCGTTAGGCAGGGAAGAAGACACCAAAAACTGCTTCTGCTGCTAGCGATTTTGCCTGTACAACACACCAGTCACTGTGTGTGCAGTGCAAGGGGAGGCTATATAGTGGTGTATCAGTGGTGTTGGTTGTTGGGCTGCCTTCTAAGGCTTCCTGACATTCCTGCATTGCTGTTTACCCACTGCTCCGCAAACTGCTTTTTTAAAAGCAATCCCAATTTTTTTTTTTTGTCCTGCTGAGAAGAAAAAAAAAACTGCTTCTGCTGCTAGCGATTTTGCCTGTACAACACACCAGTCACTGTGTGTGCAGTGCAAGGGGAGGCTATATAGTGGTGTTGGTTGTTGGGCTGCCTTCTAAGGCTTCCTGACATTCCTGCATTGCTGTTTACCCACTGCTCCGCAAACTGCTTTTTTAAAAGCAATCCCAATTTTTTTTTTTGTCCTGCTGAGAAGAAAAAAAACTGCTTCTGCTGCTAGCGATTTTGCCTGTACAACACATCAGTCACTGTGTGTGCAGTGCAAGGGGAGGCTATATAGTGGTGTATCAGTGGTGTTGGTTGTTGGGCTGCCTTCTAAGGCTTCCTGACATTCCTGCATTGCTGTTTACCCACTGCTCCGCAAACTGCTTTTTTAAAAGCAATCCCAATTTTTTGTCCTGCTGAGGTACTGAGCGTGCATTTTTTCACACCATACAGCGGTGTACGCTCCTCACACAGTACCGTGTAACGGCTGTTATCACAGCCACAGTGAAGCTATCAGTGTGTCACTCTGTGAGAATAAAACGAGGACATGTTCCGTTCTTACAGACCTGCACTCTAGGGAGATTCCTATTCTGCCCAATTCTACATACACCTTGTAGTTTGTGATACACTAGCCAATTTCTGCCTGTGACATAGCGCTGTGATATTCAGTGGGCCTCACACAATCCATAAGTGTCCAGTGTCCACAAGTGTGTGCAAAAATTCAAAATCTCCCTTATCCTCTCGTCTCTTTTGTCACAGCTGTGCCATCGAGCCTGTGACATAGCGCTCAGATATCAGTGAGCCTCACACAATCCAAAAGTGTCCAGTGTCCACAAGTGTCTGCAGAAATTCAAAATCTCCCTTATCCTCTCGTCACTTTTGTCACAGCTGTGCCATCGAGCCTGTGACATAGCGCTCAGATATCAGTGGGCCTCACACAATCCAAAAGTGTCCAGTGTCCACAAGTGTCTGCAGAAATTCAAAATCTCCCTTATCCTCTCGTCACTTTTGTCACAGCTGTGCCATCGAGCCTGTGACATAGCGCTCAGATATCAGTGGGCCTCACACAATCCAAAAGTGTCCAGTGTCCACAAGTGTCTGCAGAAATTCAAAATCTCCCTTATCCTCTCGTCACTTTTGTCACAGCTGTGCCATCGAGCCTGTCACATAGCGCTCAGATATTCATTGGGCCTCACACAATCCAAAAGTGTCCAGTGTCCACAAGTGTCTGCTGAAATTCAAAATCTCCCTTATCCTCTAGTCACTTTTGTCACAGCTGTGCCATCGAGCCTGTGACATAGCGCTCAGATATCAGTGGGCCTCACACAATCCAAAAGTGTCCAGTGTCCACAAGTGTCTGCTGAAATTCAAAATCTCCCTTATCCTCTAGTCACTTTTGTCACAGCTGTGCCATCGAGCCTGTCACATAGCGCTCAGATATTCATTGGGCCTCACACAATCCAAAAGTGTCCAGTGTCCACAAGTGTCTGCAGAAATTCAGAATCTCCCTTACCCTCTCGTCACTTTTGTCACAGCTGTGCCATCGAGCCTGTCACATAGCGCTCAGATATCAGTGGGCCTCACACAATCCAAAAGTGTCCAGTGTCCACAAGTGTCTGCTGAAATTCAAAATCTCCCTTATCCTCTAGTCACTTTTGTCACAGCTGTGCCATCGAGCCTGTGACATAGCGCTCAGATATCAGTGGGCCTCACACAATCCAAAAGTGTCCAGTGTCCACAAGTGTCTGCAGAAATTCAAAATCTCCCTTATCCTCTCGTCACTTTTGTCACAGCTGTGCCATTGAGCCTGTCACATAGCGCTCAGATATTCATTGGGCCTCACACAATCCAAAAGTGTCCAGTGTCCACAAGTGTCTGCTGAAATTCAAAATCTCCCTTATCCTCTAGTCACTTTTGTCACAGCTGTGCCATCGAGCCTGTGACATAGCGCTCAGATATCAGTGGGCCTCACACAATCCAAAAGTGTCCAGTGTCCACAAGTGTGTGCAGAAATTCAAAATCTCCCTTATCCTCTAGTCACTTTGGTCACAGCTGTGCCATCGAGCCTGTCACATTGCGCTCAGATATCAGTGGGCCTCACACAATCCAAAAGTGTCCAGTGTCCACAAGTGTCTGCAGAAATTGAAAATCTCCCTTATCCGCTCGTCACTTTTGTCACAGCTGTGCCATCGAGCCTGTCACATAGCGCTCAGATATTCATTGGGCCTCACACAATCCAAAAGTGCCCAGTGTCCACAAGTGTCTGCAGAAATTCAAAATCTCCCTTATCCTCTCGTCACTTTTGTCACAGCTGTGCCATCGAGCCTGTCACATAGCGCTCAGATATTCATTGGGCCTCACACAATCCAAAAGTGTCCAGTGTCCACAAGTGTCTGCTGAAATTCAAAATCTCCCTTATCCTCTAGTCACTTTTGTCACAGCTGTGCCATCGAACCTGTGACATAGCGCTCAGATATCAGTGGGCCTCACACAATCCAAAAGTGTCCAGTGTCCATAAGTGTCTGCAGAAATTCAAAATCTCCCTTATCCTCTCGTCACTTTTGTCACAGCTGTGCCATCGAGCCTGTCACATAGCGCTCAGATATTCATTGGGCCTCACACAATCCAAAAGTGTCCAGTGTCCACAAGTGTCTGCAGAACTTCAAAATCTCCCTTATCCTCTCGTCACTTTTGTCACAGCTGTGCCATCGAGCCTGTCACATAGTGCTCAGATATTCATTGGGCCTCACACAATCCAAAAGTGTCCAGTGTCCACAAGTGTCTGCTGAAATTCAAAATCTCCCTTATCCTCTAGTCACTTTGGTCACAGCTGTGCCATTGAGCCTGTCACATAGCGCTCAGATATCAGTGGGCCTCACACAATCCAAAAGTGTCCAGTGTCCACAAGTGTCTGCAGAAATTCAAAATCTCCCCTGTCCTATAGACACCTTGTACCTTGTTTTACATTACTATATAGTTTGTTGGATTTTGTCTACATTTCTACCAAAAATGAGGAAGGCTGGTGGAAGAGGCCGTGGAATTGGGCGGGGGTTGGCAGCTGGTAATGATGGTGTTGGTGGTGGATCTGATGGTAGTGGCAAGAGCAAAATAGGACCGAATGCAGGAGGTGTTGAGCCTGCGTCATCGTCTGGCTACATAAGGCCTCGAACGCTTAGTTTTCTAGGAGTTGGCAAACTGCTTTTAAAGCCAGAGCATCAGGAAAAAGTTTTGTCTTACATTGCTGACTCAGCCTCCAGCTCTATCGCCTCCTCTTCTTCAGTTGTAAAAAGTAAAAGCACTGAGTCGTCATTGGAGGCTCATGTTCATGAACCACACCTTTCCTTGTGTCCTTCACCCCAACCAAGATTGAAGGATGACGCAGGCCATACTACTGATTACTCCATGGAGCTGTTTTCACATACCATGCCTGGATTATCAAGTGAAATGGTGAATTACCCAGGCCAAGATGAATCTGACATGGAGTGCACTGATGCACAGCCGCTGATGGATGATTCTGCTGGTACATTCACTCAGAGCACTACATTGTCCTCGCAGTGTACAGAGCCAGATTCTGACCCTGATGAGACTCAGGTGCCCCTTCCCGCACACTATACCACCATACACGGTGACACAGAGGAAGGTGCACATGACATAGAAGAGGAGGTGATGGATGACCCAGTTGTTGACCCAGATTGGCATCCATTGGGGGAAGAGGGTGCTGCTTCCAATAGCTCAGATGAGGAGCATCCACAGCAGACATCGACATCGCAACAGCTGTTATCTGGCAGGCCCGGAGCACTCCAAAGACAGGTTCCAAACATCAAAAGAGTTGCTGGACAGCTTGTCCAGAGGGTCAAAAGATCACAGCGTGCTAGGCCGCAAAATGTCTGCCAAAGTAGGAAGAGTGCAGTGTGGCACTTTTTTGAACAAAATCCTCATGATCAGGCCAAGGTTATCTGTAAGAAGTGCGCAAAGACCTTTAGCCGAGGGAAAAATCTGAAAAATTTGAATACCAGTTGCATGCTTAGACATTTAACCAGCATGCACTTGCAAGCGTGGACACAACACCAAACCTCAAGTGCCACATGTGCAACTGATCACAACGAAGGTAGTCAGCAATGCTACATTGTTTCCCCCACTGTAAGCCCACCGGTTAGCACAGCAGCAAATGTTGAGGTGTCGTTGCAAGGCCACAGCAGTCAGGGAATCCCACTGTTATATCAACGAAAGACTGATTCTAGGCCATCAGAAAGAACACCAACTCCATCACCATCATCAACCCTCTCTCAGTCCGCCCTGTCCACCGCTACTTCCACCATATGCAGCTCTCAAGTCCAGCTCACCCTCCCAGACACTATGAGTAGGTCAAGAAAGTACTCAGTCTCTCTCTGGCTTTGAACACCCACATTGCCAAACTAATCTCGTTTGAGATGATGCCCTTTCGGTTGGTGGAAAGCGCAGCTTTCCACGAACTCATGGCCTATGCAGTACCACACTATGACCTACCCAGTCACCACTTCTTCTCTCGCAAAGCCATCCCAGCCCTCCACCATCATGTGAAAGACCGCATTGTCCATGCACTCAAGCAGTCAGTGAGCGGAAAGGTGCACCTCACAACTGATGCATGGTCCAGTCGGCATGGCCAGGGCCGTTACATGTCCATCACTGCGCACTGGGTTAATGTGGTGGATGCAGGGTCCACAGGGGACAGCGGTGGTGGGACAGTGCTGCCTAGCCCACGGTATAGGAAACAGTTGGCTGTAGGCGTTTGACCCTCCTCCTCCTCCTCCTCCTCCAGAAGCGAAAGCTCGTCCACAGAGCGCAGTCGTACGAGCACTCCATCTGCAGCTGCCACTGTTGCACACGAGGTGTCCCCCTATCGAGCAGCTAGTGGAAAGCGTCAGCAGGCAGTGTTGCAGATGATGTGTTTGGGCGACAGACACACCGCCGAGGTGCTGGCCGAGTACTTTCAGCGACAAACTGAGTCATGGCTGGGCAGTGTACATCTTGAGGCAGGCAAGGTAGTTAGTGATAACGGGCGTAATTTTGTGGCAGCCATAGCCCTTTCAAAACTCAGCCATATACCTTGCTTGGCTCACACCTTGAACCTGGTGGTGCAGTGCTTCCTCAAAAATTATCCGGAGTTAACAGCCCTGCTCCAGAAGGTGCGAAGACTGTGCGCGCACATCTGCCGGTCGCCTGTACACTCCGTTCATATGCAGAAGCTGCAGCAATTGCTCCACCTTCCCAACCACCGCCTCATTATCGACATTGCAACAAGGTGGAACTCCACCCTGCACATGGTGGAGCGGCTGTGCGAGCAGAGGCAGGCCATAATGCATTTGTGGGAGGATACACGGCCAGGCACTTTGAGAGCAGACATGGAGTTGACCGGTGTGCAGTGGTCGAAGCTGAAAGACCTCTGTAAAGTCCTTCAGTGTTTTGAGGAATGCACACGGCTGGTAAGTGCAGACGACGCCATCCTAAGCATGAGCATCCCACTTATGCGTCTGCTCATGCAAACTTTGACGCACCTTAAGGAGCAGGCTTCTGCAGCCAATGTTGATGAGGAGGAAGAGGAGGAGGGAATCCTTGATGACATTCAGCCATTGTCTGCTCAGGGACCTCTCCTGGACGAGGTGGAGGAAGAAGAGGAGGAGGAGGAGGATGATGGGGATGATTACTTAGGGGAGGAGGATGCATCTCGTGGGGCAAGTGAAAATGTTGGTGTGGCAAGGTCTGGTACAGGGTTTGTGCGTGACTGGAGGGATGTGGATTTGCCAGAAAGTGCTCCTCCAACCAGCACTCGCAGTGCATCATTGACACCGGGAACATTGGCCCACATGTCAGATTATGCCTTGCAGATCCTAAAAAGGGACCCCCGCATTGCCAAAATGATGAACGATGACGACTAGAGTTGAGCGATACCGTCCGATACTTCAAAGTATCGGATCGGAATGGATCGGCCGATCTTAAAAAAAAGTATCGGTATCGCCGATTCCGATACCGGAAGTCCCATTCAAGTCTATGGGACTTCCGGTATCGGAATAAGAAAAACCCTGTTTTTGCCTTGTACAGCCTCTCTGGGGTCTGTACGAGCCTTTCGGGGGGCTGTGCCGGCCTGCCAGGGGGTCTGTGCAGGCTCCGGTGGTCTGTGCCGGCCTGCCGGGGGGCTGTGCCGGCCTGCCGGTGGTCTGTGCAGGCTCCGGTGGGCTGTGCAGGCCTGCCGGGGGGCTGTGCCGGCCTGCCGGTGGTCTGTGCAGGCTCCGGTGGGCTGTGCCGGCCTGCCGGGGGGCTGTGCCGGCCTGCCGGCCTGCCGGTGGTCTGTGCCGGCCTGCCGGTGGTCTGTGCAGTCTCCGGTGGGCTGTGCCGGCCTGCCGGTGGTCTGTGCAGGCTCCGGTGGGCTGTGCCACGCAGCAATGGCATAAAGTGAGACTAGGGACTTTTTTTTTTAAGTGGCGGAGGAATACAGTGCGGAAGGATACCTACCTTCCGTCATTGGATTCCTGCAGCCCGTAGAGAACGGCAGCAACAGCTGATGCTGCAGTTCTCTACCCAAGATCGTCGTGGGACACACTCGTGGACTGCTTCGGATCGTGGGTGAGTATTTTTGTGGTTTGTTATGTTAATATTTATTCCGTAAAAGACAATGGCTTCGGGGAACAATGTGACAAGTATTGGTAAGTATGTTACTCTATGTTATATGTACTGTATGTCTATGTATGTATTGTATGAATGTATTGTATGTAGTATGTATATAGTATATATGTGGTATGTATGTAGCATGTAGTATGTATGTAGTATGTATGTAGCATGCATGTAGCATGCAGTATGTATGTAGCATGCATGTAGTATATATGTAGTATGTATGTAGCATGTAGCATGTAGTATGTATGTAGTATGTATGTGGTATGTATGTAGCATGTAGTATGTATGTAGCATGCATGTAGTATATATGTGTTATGTATGTAGCATGCATGTAGTATGTATGTAGTATGTATGTAGTATGTATGTGGTATGTATGTAGCATGTATGTAGTATATATGTGGTATGTATGTAGTATGTATGTAGCATGCATGTAGTATATATGTAGTATGTATGTAGCATGTAGTATGTATGTAGTATGTATGTGGTATGTATGTAGCATGTAGTATGTATGTAGCATGCATGTAGTATATATGTGTTATGTATGTAGCATGCATGTAGTATGTATGTAGTATGTATGTGGTATGTATGTAGCATGCATGTAGTATGTATGTAGTATATATGTGGTATGTATGTAGTATGTATGTAGTATGTATGTAGCATGCAGTATGTATGTAGCATGTATGTAGTATGTATGTAGCATGCATGTAGTATATATGTAGTATGTATGTAGCATGTAGTATGTATGTAGCATGCATGTAGTATGTATGTAGTATATATGTGGTATGTATGTAGTATGTATGTAGTATGTATGTAGTATGTATGTAGTATGTATGTAGTATTTTTTTTTTTTTTTTTTAACATTTAACACATTAGCCGGATGATGGGACTACTACTGTCCCATCATTGGCTAATGTGTCAATCACTGTCATGGTAGCAGGCATCGCCCGATGGGACTTATAGTCCCATCGGACGATGCTTGCACAGACCCCCGGACATCAGCACAGCCCCCCGGCAGGCCGGCACAGCCCCCCGGCAGGCCGGTACAGACCCCCACAGGGTGCACAGACCACTGGCAGGCCGGCACAGCCCCCCGGCAGGCCGGTACAGACCTCCACAGGGTGCACAGACCACCGGCAGGCCGGCACAGCCCCCCAGCAGGCCGGTACAGACCCCCACAGGGTGCACAGACCACCGGCAGGCCGGTACAGACCCCGGGCAGTCCACACAGCCCTCCGGCAGAGACCCCCGGAAGGCCCGAAATGACGGCGCATCATGATGCGCACACACCGCGCATCATGATGACGTCAGGCTGTCAATCAACTTTGAACTTCCGATTTCGATGCCGACTTCCGATATTGAAAAAATATCGGAAGTCGGTATCGGAATTCCGATACAGCAAGTATCGGCCGATACCCGATACTTGCGGTATCGGAATGCTCAACACTAATGACGACTACTGGTTGGCCAGCATCCTGGATCCACGCTATAAAGGCAAATTACAAAACATCATGCCACAGGAGAACCTTGACCTAATATTGGCTAATAAACAAGCAACTCTGGTAAATCGGTTGCTTGAGGCATTCCCAGCACACAGCAGCGGTGATGGTTCTCACACGAGCCGTACGGGCCAGGGGCAGCTTGGCAGAGGTGTTCGTGGTGCACACAGAAGTGGCGTTGGAGACAGGGGTTTCATGACAATGTTGTGGACTGATTTTTCAAGTACCGCTCACACAACTGGTAATACTGCATCGATGGAAAGTGACAGGAGACAGCAGTTGTCAACTATGGTTACAAACTACTTTTCCTCCCATATCGATGTTCTCCCACACAGGTCATTCCCCTTTGACTATTGGGCCGCTAAACTGGACACCTAGCCTGAATTGGCACAATATGCCTTACAGGAGCTCGCTTGCCCAGCTGCAAGTGTGCTATCGGAAAGAGTCTTCAGTGCAGCTGGATCAATCCTGACAGAAAAAAGGACCCGTCTGTCAACCCAAAATGTGGATGATCTAACCTTCATTAAAATGAACCACGCATGGGTTTCCAAGGATTTTGTCCCACCTTCCCCTGATGACACATAGGGTGACAGAAAAATGGCTTGCTTTGGTCCACCTCTTCCTGGGACTTGACCTATTTCACCTTTTGCATCAGCTGAATGTCCAACATCAACATATGCCACTTTCTAAAACTCCCTAATTGTGCTGCCTCCCCCCCCATGGCCGGGGTCACCACCTAGCGCACGACACCGTGCGAGTGCCGTTGCCCTGGACAGGTGGGTAGGCCGACTCTTGGGCGCGGGCACTGGCACAGGGTCCTTCATAGTGCAATCAAGTGTCTCTGACGGTGGTGGTGCACACCCGCCGTCAGACACACCGCCGTACTATGAGGGGCCCAGTGCCAGTACCGACGCCCACGAGTGGGCCCCCCTTGCTTGGGCAGGGCCCCAGCATTTGCAATCTTTACCTCTCCCTGCTCCTCCGCTGTGTAGTCTGGGCCGTCAAATCCATACTGTGCCTGACACAGTTTGAGCCTGCCTCCTGATGTATAGACATATATTTTGAATGTGTACGCTATCCATACATGTTATCCGGGGATACGGTACCCTTTCTAACCTTTGTGCAATCACGTGCAATCCATACTGGGCCTAACACCGTCTGAGCCTGCCTCCTGATGTATAGACATATATTTTGAATGTGTACGCTATCCATACATGTTATCTGGGGATACGGTACCCTTTCTAACCTTTGTGCAATCACGTGCAATCCATACTGGGCCTAACACCGTCTGAGCCTGCCTCCTGATGTATAGACATATATTTTGAATGTGTACGCTATCCATACATGTTATCCGGGGATAGGGTACCCTTTCTCACCTTCGTGCAATCACGTGCAATCCATACTGGGCCTAACACCGTCTGAGCCTGCCTCCTGATGTATAGACATATAATTTGAATGTGTACGCTATCCATACATGTTATCCGGGGAAACGGTACCCTTTCTAACCTTTGTGCAATCACGTGCAATCCATACTGGGCCTAACACCGTCTGAGCCTGCCTCCTGATGTATAGACATATATTTTGAATGTGTACGCTATCCATACATGTTATCTGGGGATACGGTACCCTTTCTAACCTTTGTGCAATCACGTGCAATCCATACTGGGCCTAACACCGTCTGAGCCTGCCTCCTGATGTATAGACATATATTTTGAATGTGTACGCTATCCATACATGTTATCCGGGGAAACGGTACCCTTTCTAACCTTTGTGCAATCACGTGCAATCCATACTGGGCCTAACACCGTCTGAGCCTGCCTCCTGATGTATAGACATATATTTTGAATGTGTACGCTATCCATACATGTTATCTGGGGATACGGTACCCTTTCTCACCTTTGTGCAATCACATGTAATCCATACTGGGCATGAGAACGGCTGGCGAGCTGTTAAGCAAGCTGCAGCACCTGTGGTTTGCACACGTAAGTTTTTCATTTTTTCAGGAATGACGGTTAGGCCTAATTCCGGAACTGCGGTTGACCTGCACTTACTGGGAAATCATTGTAATCAGTGATCCCCATCACTAACGTTGTTCAGCGGGTTATCTGCACCTGTAAGCGACAAACGCTGGCCTTTTCAGTGTAGCGCACATGCAGCCACGGACATGTAAGGGCATGACACACCAGTTATTGGCCAATCTCATGTGCCAAAGCCTCACGTGTCCCTCTAGTAAGCCGGACTCGGACCGCGGGGCATGACGGAGTCTTGTTCGTTAACGGAATTAAGCTTGCAATGTGTGCATCTGTTCTGTAGCTGGCATGGTTGAGGTTTCCCAGGTGGAGTCGAATTTAACCGTAGGCTCCACTCCTGGTGGTGCCCTTCTGGACATTCCTTTAAAGTTCAGCTTTGCAACCATACTGCCCATGTAAAACAAACACTTTGCCTTCATGAACGCTGTTTGGAGGGTCATGACTCGTGGGAATAACGCCGCCCAATCAGTTAACCTGCTAGAGAGATCGTTCGTTGCTCCCAAGCATGACATCACACTCCCTAGGAGGAAGGTAATGCCACTGTGGTGACCGTACTCCTGGGGGCGACACAAGTGCACTGATGCCCAGCCACTGCTCGATGAATCTGCTGGTACATTGACCCAGACCACTTCATTCCCCTCGCACGCTACACGACCTGAATCTGACCCTGATGAAACACAGGTTACCCTTCCCATATACAGTTCCATCTTACACGGTGACAAAGAGGAAGCTGCAGATGAAAGTGCAGGTTCGGCCCACCCGCCATCAGACACACCACCGTACTATCAGGGGCCCTGTGCCAGTGCCGTCGCCAACGAGTGGGCCCCCCCGCTTGCTCAGGATCACAGCACTTGCAAAGTTGAAATACTGTGCAGTGAGATGGAAGATGGGGACGATGAGGAGTCCAGACAAGTACAGGGATTCCCTAGCGAGGAGACTTATTTGATTGCTTTCAATGTTGGGACAGCAATTTTTGGGGAGCACTATACTCTGGAGAATGATAGATGGGGCCCACCATACACTGGAACATTCCAAAGGTGGACAACAGACACTGGAGCAGCATTTACAGGGCCCATTATACACTAGAGCATTAGAAATGGGGCCCATTATGTTTGGAGCATTATTTGGGCCCATAAGACAGTGGAGCTTCATCCATGGGGACCAACATATACTGTAGCATTATGTGGAGCTCATCATATACTGTTTCAAACATTATATGGGACCAATGATTCTGTATGGAGAAATAGATGGGCCGCGTCATGAGATGTAAAAAGTGAAGTATTTTTCATTGTACTATACCGCTATTTCTCTGCCGTATCGGAGCATGATGAGTTGTGGTATGTGTTAAAGGGGCGCTCTTTCGCCCAGGGCACATGAAAACCTGCAGCCAGCCCTCCCCCCCACAACTTTAGCCAAATAACCCCCATTTTTCAGTGCGTAACTTGTATTATGAAGTTAATTAAGGTTGACAAGCTTAAGTAAGAAGAATTGATGCTTTTGGCATTCAAATGGGCACTGTAGGTGTGTTTCCTGTCCTCCTCTCACTGCCGACTTTTATTCCCCATTGACTTACATTGGGTTTCGTGTTTCGGGACGACCCCGACTTTTCCCTATAATCGGACGATCTTGCTCGACCCGACTTTTGGAAAAGTCGGGTTTCACGAAATGAAACTCGACCCTAAAAAAACAAAAGTCGCTCAACTCTACCCGGGGGGGTTAATGTCTGGTCACGAGGGTCAGAATGCTGCTACTACTACCCTACTTTATCGTGCCTCGGATCCAACCTAAAAAAATTTTGGGCACCTGTGAATCTTTGGAGGACAATTCGGATGTCCATGGATCGCCCTCACACCCAGGGCTGTGGGGCACTTGGTACCGGGCCGGATGAGCTTCAACAGGAGATGTCACGGCAGCTGGGGCCCGGCCCGTGGCCCTGGGCGCCCATTGTAAAAGGGATTGTTTCGATGTGCTTATGGTGGTGAAAGTTTATAAGTGATTCGTGACGCCACCTGTGGTGTTCGGCAATAGAGATGTAAGCCGACGCTGCAGACAGATCCACTGGGACAGATGGTGTGGTGCAGCAGTGATGTTATAGCCCTCCACAGGCAGGGCTGTTGTCCCAGGACAGTGTAGGTGAAGTGACACTTAGATGGTATAGTGTCAGGCGCAAGGGATGTAGTAGTACTGGGCAAGTTGGCGCAGGAATAAGTGGAGGACACAAGGGCATGTAGTTCCAAAGCTTTACTCACAGTCTGTTGTGCAAACAGGTGCCCGCTTCCGTGCCGTGTCCTCTGGGTCAGAGGCTCAGTCAACTTCCAGGCCAGATGGAATACGCCCTTCCAACACTCCGCCAAGATATGTGCCTTTTCTGAACGTCTCCTCTTATAGCGTCTTTGAGTGAAGTACTCCTAGTACTGAGTTACACTGGAGTTCCTCCTGTCAGATGTTCCTATCAACTCTACGTGTACGGCAGACAGCTGTAGCATGCTTCGGGGACTCCTTGCTATTAAGTCCCGGCTCACTAATATGTTGCTGTTGTGCCCCCAAGTCTTGTGTGGGAATAAAGCGGTCACTACTTCTATTCCTCCGGTGTCTGCTGCAGGACCATTAGTATCCGTACAACCTCGGGGACCGGACCCCGGCCTTGCGCTTAGAACTTGAAAAGGGTTCTCCTCTAACCCTGGTCCTTGTTCTCTTATTCTCCTCACGTTCCGTGCTAATCCTTCTTTCCGATGGAGAATCAAGCTTTCTTTCTCTGTCTCTTTCATGTGCCAGCAAACCCAGATCACTGTGGCCTGCTGCAGCACTTCCCTCTTCCATCCCTCTCCTGGAGATCTTCTCTGTCTCACACTCTGTCCTTCTACATCTTCACTCACTGCCTGAATCGAAGACTGACTGACTGACTCAACTCTTCCTGCTCTTTGGTGCGAACTAAACTCCACCCACCTCCCAGCACGTTTCGTGTTCCAAGCAGGGAGCCACCAAGGGGTGCTTTGCTATACTCCAAGCAGGGAGCCGCCGAAGGTGCTTTGCTACACTACTTTGTGGTGTGGGGTGCAGGTGTTGGAGTGTGGTCAGGTGTCTCCACCTTACCTGGATAGTGGGGTACCACACCTCAGGAGGAGGTGCAGTACCTCTGTGGCGACTGAGCCTCAGGGGCGCCACACCCATGGCATAGAATGTGTGAACAGCTCTGCAGACTCACCCATCTGTGGTTCCCTACAGTCAGTTGGGCAGATGGAGAGTTGGGAGGTGGGGGGAAGCAAGGGTAATAATTGGGGTGCCACCTCTGTGGACTGTACTGTGTGTGATGGTAAGGCGGAGGAAGAGGAGGAGAGGCCACTTGAAGCTGCGCTTGCCATCCACTGGAGCACATGCTCTTTCTTGTACTCATCAACCAGGCGTACCGCTGTGTGGCTGCTAAAGAAAGGGAGTGGAGTAGCCCATCCAGTAACAGAAATTGTCAGTTGTGTTTGAATAGGACATGATGCTTCTTCACTAGTGCTTTCACAAACATTACTACCTACCCTATGTAGACCTTGAACATCAAGCCTAATCCCCCTTCCACCAAGGCCTCGCTTTTTCCCAGTCATGTTGCTCAAGAAGTGTTGTAGGAACACAGTATTAACAAAAAATTTGATTTTTTTAGTCTTAAAGGACAAGGCGAAATATGGCGTGTTGAATCACGTTAGTGACAGAAATAAAATAAAAAAATAAATAAAAAATCTGCTGAAAGGTAAAATTTATCAGCCACACTGGACACTGTAATGTATACTAATTAGATCTGTCTCTTTAAGCAAGCCAGACTTATGGGACTTGGGGGGTGGAGACAAGAGGGATGAGAAGGGAAGTTTCAGTTTCACTTCTGTGTAGCATGGGAATGCAACTGTTATGCTGTGTGCTGGAGGACGAAGAATAAAACATATCTAAAGTTTAATACCTTGAATTCTTCATAACGTGTGGATATTACAACTGGCGACGAGGATGGGATGTAATCACCTACTGCTGTGAGTACGGACTATATTTTACCGCTTCACACGCCAGCACCACTGAGAGACTCTATCATGGCTGACTACTTGCACACATTCCCACAATTTGATATGACTGATGTCATTAATCTCTCCCATAACTGGAGAAAATGGCCAAACAGATTTGAGAATTTCCTAGAAGCCATGGACATAAAGGAGGAGAAAAGAAAGAGAGCTTTGCTCCTGCATTGTGCAGGCACAGGAGTCTATGACATATACAGTACGTTACCTGCAGCAGAAACAGACACATACAGCAACTGCACTAAAGCTCTCACTGGCTACTTCAACCCCAAACAGAACATCAGATATGAAAGATATAAATTCAGGATTGCCAAGCAGCTTCCAGAAGAGTCCATAGACACTTATGTCACACGGCTGAAAGAGTTAGCACATGGATGTGCCTTTACAGATGTAGATGATGAAATCCGAACTCAAATAATTGTCACCTGCTCGTCTAATAACCTAAGGCGTAAGGCTCTGCAGCAGGATATCTCTCTACATGATTTGCTCAAAATGGCCCGTGCTATAGAAATAGCAGATCATCAGGCTACCGTAATGGAGAATGGGGATAAATTACTTGTGCATAATCTCAAACAGAAAAATTTACCAGACAAACAAGCCCAGAAACAGAAGAAATGTTATAGATGTGGACAGGATTTCCCTCACCACCAGAACAAATGTCCAGCTATGGGACAAACCTGCAGTAAATGTGGAAAAGGGAATCATTTTGCAGCTGTTTGCAAATCAGCGCACTACAAGCCTCCGCTGCCTATGACAAAATCTGCAGATATAAAAGTGATAAATCAGGACACAGAAGAAATGTCTGCGACTGAGAACTATGTGTTCACTACCTCTGTCACTGGTTCAGTACAGTCTCCCTGTGTTACACTCTCAATCTGCAACACTGACATTACCTTTACAATAGATACAGGAGCTTCAGTGGATATCATAGATGGCACTACATATGAACAATTGAAAACAAGGCCAGTCTTACAACAAGTGCAGACTAAAATCTTTCCTTATGGATCTAAAACACCTCTAGCTATAATGGGACAATTTGATGCTGAAATTAGATATAAAGAAAACAGGCAGAAAACCACTTTCCACACATTACAAGGATCGGGAGGCTGTCTTCTCAGCTATCACACTGCCTTGGAGCTAGGGCTCATCCAGATTATTCATACCATAACTGACCCTGCTGATATGGATGTACAAACTATGGTGAACAGCTTTCCCTCCCTATTTAGTGGTTTGGGAAAACTAAAGGACTCTCAAGTACACCTTCATGTGGATGACAATGTTCGTCCAGTAGCCCAGCCTCACAGGCGTATTCCATTTCACCTGAGACAGAAGGTAGAAAAGGAACTCCAATTGCTCATGGATGAGGACGTTATTGAAACTGTTACTGGTCCCACTCCGTGGGTCTCTCCACTTGTGGTAGTTCCAAAACCAAAGACTCCTGATCAAGTGAGACTGTGTGTTGACATGCGCCTACCCAACACCGCTATCCAGAGGGAAAGACATATCTCACCTACGATTGATGACATTATTCATTTATTAAATGGAGCCACCGTCTTCTCAAAGCTCGACCTCAATAAGGGATATCATCAATTAGAACTGAGTCCAGAGTCCCGATACTTGACCACATTTTCCACCCATGTGGGCCTCAGAAGATACAAAAGATTGACTTTTGGAGTCTGCTCAGCAGCAGAAATTTTTCAGGATGCAATAAGGAGTGTCATTCAACACATCCCAAATGCCTTTAATTACAGTGATGACATATTGGTTTTTGGTAAAACTCAAGCTGAGCATAATCGTGCTCTATATGCTATCTTCGAATGTCTGCTTTCTGCTGGACTCACTTTAAACAAAGAGAAGTGCGAGTTTGACAAGGGTTCATTAGAATTCTATGGTCACATCTTCTCGGCAAAAGGAGTACAACCAGACCCCAAGAAAGTGGAAGCTATCAGAACAGCCTCAATTCCACAGGATGCCAGTGAAGTGCGTTCTTTCCTTGGAATGGCAAGTTACTGTGCTAGATATATTCCGAATTTTTCAACAATCAGCAATCCACTACGGGAACTTACAAAACAAAGTTGTATTTTTCAATGGTCTCAAGACTGTCAGGCCTCTTTTGAAACAATTAAAAATGAACTCTGCTCGACGACCACTATGGCCTATTTTGATCCAGCCCTTCGAACTGAACGGATTGTGGACGCCAGTCCCGTGGGACTGGGTGCTATTCTAGCGCAGTACAAGGATAACAATCAAAATCCTCACATCATTTCTTATGCAAGTAAGAGCTTAACAAACACTGAAAGAAAATATTCTCAACCTGAAAAAGAAAGCTTGGCAGTTGTCTGGGGATGTGAACACTTTCACTTATTTCTCTATGGAGCTCCCTTCACCATTGTCACAGATCATCAAGCACTTCTTACAATTTTTGGAAATCCCAGAGCTAAAATGCCTGCACGAATTGAACGATGGGGCCTACGTCTACAGGACTACAACTATAAAATTGTTCACAAACCTGGAAAATACAGCAATCAGGCTGATTATCTTTCAAGACATCCTACTAATGATGCTATACCTGTGCATTCCTCTATTGAAGAATACCTACGTTTTGTTACAGATCATGCCATGCCAAAAGCACTTTCTCTTGATCAATTTATAAATGAAACAACAAAAGACAAGACACTCTGTGCCCTAATTCAAATCATCCAAAATCGAAGGTGGCATGAAATTCAAAAGGAAAAATTTCCTGAGTCTGAGATTGATCTGAAAGAGTTAAAACTATTCTCAAACGTACGTGAGGAATTATCAGTCACTGAAGAACACCTCATTCTTTGAGGTACCAAACTAGTTGTACCTAAGACTTTGCGTAACTTAGTCATACAGATAGCACATGAAAGTCATTTAGGAATTGTTGGCACAAAGAAGTTACTCAGAGAAAAAGTGTGGTTCCCAAATATGGATCACTTGGTGGAAGAAAAGATTAGACGCTGTTCTACTTGTCAAGTAATCACTCCATCATCAAACTTAGAGCCATTACAAATGTCTCCGTTACCCACTGCTGTCTGGGAGGAAGTGGCAGTCGATATATATGGACCATTGCCAAATGGCCAATACATTCTCGTAACAATTGATGAATATTCTCGATACCCTGTCATTTCATTTATCTCTTCAACATCTGCTAATAATGTCATACCAGAGCTGGACGACATTTTCTCGGCATATGGTATTCCAAGAGTGGTCAAAACAGACAATGGACCTCCATTCAATGGACATGTGTTTACACAAGTTTCTGAATACTTGGGATTCAATCACAGGAAAATCACACCTTGCTGGCCGCAAGCCAATGGAATTGTGGAACGTTTTATGCGCACTCTGGGGAAACGTATCAAGGCAGCGAGTCTGGAGCACATCCCACTGAAACAGTCATTATACAAATTCATGCGTAATTACCGCAATACGCCACACTCCACTACTAATGCTGCTCCAGCTCATTTAATGTTCAGCAGAACCCTGCGTATACGTCTCCCTGATGTGACCAGCCATCCCCGACCGAGTGACTCCTCAGTGAGATCCACAGATTTCTCCAACAAACAAGCCATGAAACGTTATGCAGACAGAAGGCGAAGGACACAGTCAAGTGCCATCGAAAGAGGGGATGTCGTGGTGGTACGTCAAAGACCAACCAACAAGACCTCACCTGTATATGGTCCTGCAAAATATTATGTTACCAAAAGGAAAGGCAGCATGATCACAGCTGAACGAGATGGACACTCCATAACGCGAAATTCTTCATATTTTAAAATCATACCGCAGAATGATGACAATGAACTCTCTTTGGTGGAAGATTTGGTATCCGATGGTGGAGAGGACCAACAAGAGGTAGCTGGTCCATCAATAATGAACCCTCTCAATGAGCCCAGACGTTATCCTACACGAGAGAGAAGAGCTCCATCGAGGCTTATTGAAGAAGTGTAACTACAGTTGTGTTTGTTTTGTTTTTTTTTGTTTGTTTCTCTGGTTTTGGAATTGAACAAATAAGACAAAACGGACACCTGATTTCTTTGAACGTTTTCATGTTGTTGCATTTATCAGTAATATGGGTTATTTATAGTAAAAAAAAAAAAAAGGGGATGATGTAATGTATAATAATTAGATCTGTCTCTTTAAGCAAGCCAGACTTATGGGACTTGGAGGGTGGAGACAAGAGGGATGAGAAGGGAAGTTTCAGTTTCACTTCTGTGTAGCATGGGAATGCAACTGTTATGCTGTGTGCTGGAGGACGAAGAATAAAACATATCTAAAGTTTAATACCTTGAATTCTTCATAACGTGTGGATATTACAGACACTATCTAGCTACACTATCTGACTGATGTACAAGCGCCTAACTAACTAGCTGAAATCTTGCCGTTAACAGTGTCAGCGTCAGGAGAAGCCTCTGCGCTGTTACAGTGTCAAACAGGTGCTAAAACAAGATGTCCGCTATTTATATAAAGAGGGACATGTGATTTCAGCAGCCAATGACACAAACCATTGTGTCAGGACATTGTGGGTGTTTTCTGCGCCCTGATTGGCTAGCCGCAAGGTGCACGCATAAAGTTAGGGAAAAAAATGACTGCAGTGCTTACAAGCAGGGGCGTAACTACCATGGTCGGAGCGGGCCAAGGGGAAGTCAGGGGCCCGGCAGGTCAGACCATGTTATCTCCCAACTGTGCTGATTCTCGCGGTATAGTCCCGTTTTTGACACCCCCCGCATCCTGCACTGAGCCGCCACGCCTCCCCATGCGCCCCGTCCTCGCCCTCCCAGATAGACCCACCACAGTCCCCCACAGCCTGCAATGAAGTCCTAGGCTGTTCTGTGGCTGTGCGCACAGGACCTGTGATGAGGTCACAGGAGGGGAGGAGTCAGGTGTCACATGATCAGGAGCCTGTTGTCTGCAGGACTCTGCAGTGCTGGTTGTCATGGTGCTGGATGAGGTAATGTTTCTGTGTGGGGTCAGGAGGAGTTTACAGGGTGGATGTAGCAGAGCTATGTGTACAGAGCGAAGATGTGCGTGTATGGGGTGTGCAGAGCGGAGCTGTGTGTGTACGAGGTGTATGGAGCAGAGCCGTGTGTGTACGAGGTGTACGCAGCGGAGCCGCGTGTGTACGAGGTGTACGGAGCGGAGCCGTGTGTGTACGAGGTGTACGGAGCAGAGCCATGTGTGTATGGGGTGTGCAGAGCGGAGTCGTGTGTGTACGAGGTGTACGGAGCGGAGCCGTGTGTGTACAAGGTGTACAGAGCAGAGCCATGTGTGTATGGGGTGTGCAGAGCGGAGTCGTGTGTGTACGAGGTGTACGGAGCGGAGCCGTGTGTGTACGAGGTGTACGGAGCAGAGCCATGTGTGTATGGGGTGTGCAGAGCGGAGTCGTGTGTGTACGAGGTATACGGAGCGGAGCCGTGTGTGTACGAGGTGTACGGAGCAGAGCCATGTGTGTATGGGGTGTGCAGAGCGGAGTCGTGTGTGTACGAGGTGTACGGAGCGGAGCCGTGTGTACGAGGTGTACGGAGCGGAGCTGTGTGTGTACGAGGTGTACGCAGCGGAGCCGTGTGTGTACGAGGTGTACGGAGCAGAGCCATGTGTGTATGGGGTGTGCAGAGCGGAGTCGTGTGTGTACGAGGTATACGGAGCGGAGCCGTGTGTGTACGAGGTGTACGGAGCAGAGCCATGTGTGTATGGGGTGTGCAGAGCGGAGTCGTGTGTGTACGAGGTGTACGGAGCGGAGCCGTGTGTACGAGGTGTACGGAGCGGAGCTGTGTGTGTACGAGGTGTACGCAGCGGAGCCGTGTGTGTACGAGGTGTACAGAGCAGAGCCGTGTGTGTACGAGGTGGACAGAGCAGAGCCGTGTGTGTACGAGGTGGACAGAGCAGAGTCGGGTGTGTACGAGGTGTGCAGAGCGGAGCTGAGTGTGTACGAGGTGTACGGAGCGGAGCCATGTGTGTATGAGGTGTACGGAGCAGAGCCGTGTGTGTACGAGATGGACAGAGCGGAGCCGCGTGTGTACGAGATGGACGGAGCGGAGCCGCGTGTGTATGAGGTGGACGAAGCGGAGCCGCATGTGTATGAGGTGGACGGAGCGGAGATGGGCGTGTATTTTGGCATGGGGGATCCCATTTGAAAGCTCGCACCGGGGGCCATAACTTTGTAGTTACGCCACTGCTTACAAGAATGCGGCGCCTCTGAGATCTGCAAACCCCCTCCCCTCATGAAACACGTGCCAAACACTCATAATACACCATCATTATTGTTGCTAAAGTGCGGGAAATATTTTTGTGGCAACGCAAATATTTTCCCGCACTTTTACTGAATGTTACTGATTTTTCCCAATTTTAAGAAAATTTGCTCATGTTTCCGATCACAAACCCGAATTGTGTCATAGTCATGCAGAATTTACGTTTGGCGATCATTTTCCGAACAAATTTGCTCATCACTAGTCTTCACTAAGTAAGTGAAAATAATTAATTTATATCAGCAAAAATTATGAGCAGAAATCTCATGTAAAATCTTTAGGCCCCCGGCTGAGGGCTCTGGGCACTTAGACTGTATATGCCCAAGTTTGTCAGAGCACTTACACCAATTTTTGGTTGAATGAGAAGCCACACGAACGCCGTATGTTAAAGGTTCCTCATTACGTCTCAACATAAATGTTTATTGTTTCTAGGAGGAAACAGCGTAGTCTTCCCATGAAATTAACTTTTCCCAATTTTCTGCCAAATATTTCTTCTCAAATATCCTGTCAATAAGTATCTGAAGAAATACCGCCATAAAGTGCTCATATACTACAGTGCTCAAATGAGGTCTGAAAAATAATTACCGTAATATTCATATTGGAAAAGTTGTGCACTCACTTAAAGGGGTTGTCAACCTCTGTGGATTTCTTTTATTTATTCAAATGCATGTAAAATCATTTTTGAAATTCGGTTTCACAAAAAATTTTTGCACCATTTTGATTTTACGAGCTCCTTGCATTTAACTTTGATGTGGTCTGTTGTCATACATCAGCTTCGAGCAGGTCAGAAAATGACAGATAAGAGCGTTACAATCTTTCTTGTTAGACTGTGAGAACCAGCTCACTGATGAATTCTCATTTAACTCATTCTGCGGCCGGCAATGCACAGTGTAACAGAGAGACTATAGAAGGCGAACGGTGCAAAGTTTTTAATCAAACATAATTGCAAAAAATGATTTTTTTTTTTTTTTTTTTAGCCTCAAATACTTGCATTTACAGTGCCTTGCGAAAGTATTCGGCTCCCTGGAACTTTTCACCTTTTTCCCACATATCATGCTTCAAACATAAAGATACCAAATGTAAATTTTTGGTGAAGAATCAAACAACAAGTGGGACACAATTGTGAAGTTGAGCAAAATTTATTGCTTATTTTAAATTTTTGTGGAAATTCAAAAATTGAAAAGTGGGGCGTGCAATATTATTCGGCCCCTTTACTTTCAGTGCAGCAAACTCACTCCAGAAGTTCATTGTGGATCTCTGAATGATCCAATGTTGTCCTAAATGACTAATGATGATAAATATAATCCACCTGTGTGTAATCAAGTCTCCGTATAAATGCACCTGCTCTGTGATAGTCTCAGGGTTCTGTTTGATGCACAGAGAGCATCATGAAGTCCAAAGAACACAACAGGCAGGTCCGTGATACTGTTGTGGAGAAGTTTAAAGCCGAATTTGGATACAAAATGATTTCCAAAACTTTAAACATCCCAAGGAGCATTGTGCAAGCGATCATATTGAAATGGAAGGAGTATCATACCACTGCAAATCTACCAAGGCCCAGCCATCACTCTAAACTTTCATCTCAAGCTAGAAGAAGACTGATCAGAGATGCAGCCAAGAGGCCCATGATCACTCTGGATGAACTGCAGAGATTTACAGCTGAGGTGGGACAGTCCGTCGATAGGACAACAGTCAGTCGTACAGTGTACACGTCTGGCCTTTATGGAAGAGTGGCAAGAAGAAAGCCATTTCTCAAAGATATCCATAAAAAGTGTCATTTAAAGTTTGCAACAAGCCACCTGGGAGACACACCAAACATGTGGAAGAAGGTGCTCTGGCCAGATGAAGCCAAAATCGAACTTTTTGGCCACAATGCCAAGCGATATGTTTAGCGTAAACGCAACACAGCTCATCACCCTGAACACACCATCCCCACTGTCAAACATGGTGGTGGCAGCATCATGGTTTGAGGCTGCTTTTCTTCAGAAGGGACAGGGAAGATGGTTAAAATTTGTTAGGCGCCGGATTCCTGCAGCTACGCAACAGAAATCCAGAGCCTCACATGCTGCTCTGCAGCAAGTCATTCCTGAGGCTAAGTTCCTCTGCTGCTCCACTGAGCATGCTCACAAGACGATCTCCCATTGGAGGTCGGGAGTCACGTGCTCAGGTCCTTCTCCAGATCTGATTGGTCCATCTCAGATCTGGAAGGTCCCGGCAGCGCACGGCTATAAAAGGCTAGTATAGACTCTTCTTGCTAGATGTGTGAATGGTGATGGATGTATGAGTCTGGTGACTGACTTATTAAGATTCCCCTCCCTCTGATATTGCGCATGTGGATAGGGAACTATAGAAAGAGTCAGCGACAGTCAGTGGCAAGCCATAGGCCACTGTGCACACCGCACCTCTACACTAGCGTCCGGTGGTGTCACGTCTCTCACGGCACTATCGCATAGCGGCTGTGTCTGCCGCCGCGCTGCATTCAGCAGCACTTACCGGCATCCGCAGTTGTGACGCCGCATGCACGGTAGGTCTAGACGGACACCGTCTCCTGTCTTGGACCCTGTCCTGTGACCTGATACCGTGTGTGCAATTTCGCTGAGACCTGTGAGTCTAACAGGCTCGGGGTTTATGTTTATGTTACAGCGCCTCTGTGAGTTAATAGAGTCCGCTCTGCGCACATTGGGTGACGTTGAAACCGTGCGCATTATACCGCCATAAAGCGCATCTGCCATTGTCTAGCAGCGGTTTTTACACCTACTGCACGGTGGACCCAGAGCGGTGAACGCACTTTATTATTTATTTCTTTAGTGCGTTCCGCCGTTCCTAACAAAAATTGGTGGGAAGATGGATGGAGCCAAAGACAGGACCATTCTTCAAGAAAACCTGTTGGAGTCTGCAAAAGACCTGAGACTGGGACGGAGATTTGTCTTCCAACAAGACAATGATCCCAAACATAAAGCAAAATCTACAATGGAATGGTTCACAAATAAAGGTGTTAGAATGGCCAAGTCACAGTCCAGACCTGAATCCAATCGAGAATCTGTGGAAAGAGCTGAAAACTGCTGTTCACAAATGATCTCCATCCAACCTCACTGAGCTCGAGCTGGTTGCCAAGGAAGAATGGGCAAGAATTTCAGTCTCTCGATGTACAAAACTGATAGAGACATACCCCAAGAGACTTGCAGCTGTAATCTCAGCAAAAGGGGGCGCAACAAAGTATTAAGTTAAAGGGGCCGAATAAAATTGCACGCCCCACTTTTCAGCTTTTGAATTTCCACAAAAATTTAAAATAACCAAGAAAATTCATTCAACTTCACAATTGTGTCCCACTTGTTGATTCTTCACCAAAAATTTACCTTTGGTATCTTTATGTTTGAAGCCTGATATGTGGGAAAAGGTTGAAAAGTTCCAGGGAGCTGAATACTTTCGCAAGGCACTGTAGATTAAAAAAAAAGAAAAATTTGCCCAAAAAGTGGAAAACCCCCGTTAAGGCCCATTTTGAAGAGCCTATTAAGCCCATTCATGAGTGCCAATCGACTATTCAAGCCTGTCAGCGCTCTTTTACCTTCCTTCTATTTTTCGGTCACTTCGCCTATCAAAAAATGGAATAAAAAGCTTCTAGATGTGGACCTCAGAGAGGTAATGATAAAAACTACAGCTCCTTAGCTGCCCTAATTTTTTGCATTTACTATTCAGGTTGGGCTATTTCCTGAGAAGCTTTGCACCCCCAGTCGCTTTTTTTATTATTATATATACTGTATATATACTGTATACTATATATATATATATATTTATTAAAGATTAGATGCAAAGGCTTTTTTCATAAAAGTTGGTTGCAGAAGTGCACATACCCTTTAGATTCTAGATAAGAACATTGCTGGATGATACACTACTTGTAATTGTAATTTTTAAATACATCAGTTAGGGACCGCTCTGATGGGGTTACCTTGACTTTTGCTGGAGCGGCTTAGTATACATTTTTTTGCAAAAAACGTATCAACCAAATACCCTGTTTTTTATCATCTTTTTACTAGCACTTGCTGTTTACTGTTACTTCGTTACAACAGAGTATGTTTATACGTTTGTTATACTGTGTTTTTCTGTGTTTCAGTCTTCTGGTGGTGTGAACACTGTCCTACAGACTTGTTCACTGTGTGCATGGCCCATGTGTTTGTATTTAATTGGTTTCTTGTTTTTGCAAGATTAGGGAGGTTTCCACCCCTCCCTTGTGAGCCATGCAGATAAAGGCCGTCCTCTGCAGCGTCTCCACATCGGACATTACCTGTCTGAATCCTGCTCATATAGGCATTATACACATGATCAGGTTTTTAAATACATCAGTTAGGGACTGATCTGATGCGGTTACCTTGATGTTTGGTAGAGCGGCATAGTATACATTTTTTGCAAAAAAACATGTCAACCAAATACCCTGTTTTTTATCATCTTTTTACTAGAACTTGCTGTTTACTCTTACTTCGTTACAACAGAGTATTTTTATATGTTTGTTTTACTGTGCTTTTTTGTGTTTCATGACTTGTAATTATGTAATATTCCGGTACTTGTGTGTATAATTAATGTCAGTCGGGTATTATTTACGAACTCTGCCGCAAAGCACTGGATAATAACCTCGCCTTCTGCACCGAGATACACAACTAATCAGAGAGTCAAGTATAAACCGTGTCACGCTCAGTGAGCCGTCGCTGTTTAGGCGCCAATTTCTCATCGTAATTTTATCCTTATAGAAATGACAAGAAGAAAACATCAGCTCTGATCGGAGACGTTACTAATCATTCCTGGTGCGACCTCCGCCGGCGGCAATTTTGTATTATTGCATCCTGTGTACTATATTATTTTGGTAATAATAATTAATATTTATTATTATTATTACTTTTTATATATATATTAATTGTAAAACAATTTGTATTTTCTTTTATTTTAAATGTTCTTTCAAAATAAATATTTATTGTAATTTGTTCTAGAATGTAAAATTGGATGTGAATATTAATTTTCACATTTTATGTAGTAAGAAGCCCCAATCATGACCCTCGTTATTTGTCAAATGTGGATAGTGGGTAAAAAGTGTCTCTCTCTCCGGAAGACCTGTAATTATAGATGACTGAATCTCTTCAAATTTGTCATATTCCAAAAAATTCAAGTCATCTTGAATCAGTTCACTGAATACACTGCAAAGATTCCAATTGCCCAGCAAAGATGTGTGTAACACTCTGAGGTCTCCTATGACTGTACTCAACCTCATTCCAGTTAAAAAATGCAAATACTGCCTTAGTAATGTCAGAGCGACCTCTACATGTATGTCCTTGTGTAACTGGGTAATAGCTGTTAATCATTGCTGTGCTGTCACACACTATCTGTTAAGTTTATTCAGTATTTTATGGCTTTCTCTCCTCATCTCTAAGGCTAAGGGCCCCGTCACACATAGCGATCTCGCTAGCGAGATCGCTGCTGAGTCACAAGTTTTGTGACACAACAGCGATCTCACCAGCGAGATCGCTATGTGTGACAGCGATCAGCGACTGGCCCCCCTGCCGGTAACGCTGATCGCTCTTGGAAACCGCTGGACATTTCTTCCATCGCTGGTCTCCCGCTGGCCAGCATTGCATCGCTGCATGTGACAGGCGGGAGACCAGCAATCAGCTGGTAACTAACGTACACATCGGGTATCCAAGGGACGTGCGTCCCTTGGATACCCGATGTGTACGTTAGTTACCAGCTCCCTGCATCAGCGCGCTGTTAAATAACACACTTGCGCGACGCCGAGCGTTCGGCGTCGCTGTGCTGATCGCTGGTGAAGCTGTCTGTTTGACAGCTCACCAGCGATCACTTAGCGACTTACCAGCAATCCTGACACGTTGATATCATTGTCGGGATCGCTGGTGAGTCGCTATGCGAGACTCCAGCTTAAGTTGTGATGTCCTTTCACTATTTAGATTCATTGCAAAATGGCTGCTTCATTTCTTACCTCAGCTTTTATACTGGCTAGAATGGTCTCTTTTGATTGCATGTGCTATGCAGTGTGATGTGATAGCTGCAGAATGTGTGTGATCCTTCTCTGACTTACGCAGTCTTCTTTAACGTGTAAAATGGCAGTGACCGTTCTAGGCGTTTAGCGCAAATCGAATACCAGCGACTTTCAAAAAAATTTGACACAAATTTGATTCGCCTCCAATCAACTCACTCATCTCTTCCTGTAATACGTAATTTGTCCTGTAGTGGTGCTGCAGAGAAATTGAACACTTGTTGTGGATCCCTTCAGCAGGCCGATCTGTGATCAGCTCATTGTCAGGGGAGTCTGTCTTAACAAAAATGGATTGTTCAAAGGAGAGAAATCTTTTAACCCCTTCACAACATATGACGTATAGTTAAGTCATATGTCCTGTCCCTGCCTTTGAGCTTTCGCAGTTAATGCACTGTTATATGTAGCACAAGCAATCAGACGATTGCATCTTGAAGTCCCCTAACGTGACTATTAAGTATAGCAAAAAGTGAGAAAAAATGTTTTTAAAAATAAAAAAAATACAAAAGTTCAAACTATGTCCCTTTTCCTCACTGAAAAAAAGCAAAAAAATAAACAAATACACATATTTTTATGGCTTTTATTTTTTTTATTATATTATATTTGTAAAGCTCTGATCTATCAAAATATAAAGTAAATTAATCGGTAAATGACATAACGAGAAAAAAAAAATCGAAACACCAGAGTTGTGGCTTTTTGGCATCAGAAATGCAATAAAATGAAATAACAAGCAACGAAAACATTGTATCTACCCCAAAATGGTATCAGTAAAAATGTGAGCTCAGGGCACATACAATTAGTCCTCACCAAGCCCCAGATCTCAAAAATTGAAAACGAAAATTTTACAAATTTTTGATTTTTTTTTTTCCCCACTTAAATAAAAAATAAACTATACATGTTTGATATCTGCGGACTCGTACCGACCTGGGGAATCCTAATGCCAGGTCAGTTTTACCATTTAATGAACATGGTATATAAAAAATAAAAAAAAAAGACAATTGTGGAATTAAACTTTTTTTATGTGATGTCGACACACTTGGAATTTTTTTTTTCCCGCTTTCCGGTGCATTACATGATAAAATGAGTGATGTTATTCGAACGTACAAGCCCTCCTACAATTATGCGGATGGGAAAAATTAAAAAAAAAAAAGTTATGGCTCTTGGAAGAAGGAGAGGCAAAATCAAAAACGAAAAAAAAAACATCCTCTAGGAAAGCTTCGGAAAAAGAACTGCCAATGAATAATTTCAATGGCCCAAGTGAGGTCCTACACTGGTCAGCCCCTTCATTTATCCGGATCAGCCATGGATCTTTTCCGCATGAACCTTGAATATAATTACTTTTACTTTAGCTTACCTTTGCTCTGTTTACTGGATTAATAGCAAACAGAAGGAAATTATTAACGTCCGTGTTTTGCAGATAACGCAATTATTGCAAAGGTGCCCGTGTTGTGCGACTTATCGAAAACACATAATCAGCAGGGTCAATGCACAAAAATAGGGTTAAGAGCGCACTGCACTGCAGGCACATAGGCTCGGGAGGTGTTCGTCCACAGTTTGCATGTGTGCTGTGACAGCTGAACACCATAGGGCATCATATATATTATTTTTGGATAGTGGTCCTCCATAAGAAATCTCATTAGTCCCTACTTTCTAATGGTGGCTCAGTAGTTAACACTGGGGTCCTGGGTTCAAATCCCACCAAGGACGACATCTGCAAGGAGTTTGTATGTTCTCCCCGTGTTTACATGGGTCTCCTCCAGGTTCTTCGCTTTCCTCCCACACACCAAAGACATACTGATATGGGATGTAGATTGTGAGCCCCAATGGGGACAGAGATGCAGGAAATGACGGCATTATATAAGAAAATGGACACTAAAAGCATGGCTTTGTATCACACTATGTAAGAGGAGACACATTAATCAGAAGCCTTTTAGCATCTCCGGGGGTTAGAGAATGTATCACACACATCACAGTTTCATGATGATAAAAGGTTTATTCATGTATGCATTGCCAACAATTACATATTACAATTACAAAAGAGAAGACTGAGAGGAGACTTAATAGCTGTCTACAAATATCTAAAGGGCTGTCACATTGTAGAAGGATCAACTTTATTCTCATTTGCACAAGGAAAGACTAGAAGCAATGGGATGAAACTGAATGGGAGGAGACACAGATTAGATATTAGAAAAAACTTTTTGACAGTTAGAGTGATCAATGAGTGGAACAGGCTGCCACGAGAAGTGGTGAGTTCTCCTTCAATGGAAGTCTTCAAACAGAGGCTGGACAGACATCTGACTGGGATGATTTAGCGAATCCTGCTTTGAGCAGGGGGTTGGACCAGATGGCCCAGGAGGTCCCTTCCAACTCTACCATTCTTTGATTCTAACCATTCTGGTATTGAAACAAACGGAAAAATAATATTCCGTAGTTGGCATAAAAAGAACTAAAAGTATAAACAAAACAGGCAATTAACTCGAGACTTAGAGAAAATCAGTTTCATAGCGTCTTAGAAAGCAATGGCAAAAAAAAAATGTGATCCCCAACCAAAGAGAGAGAAGAAGAGACAGAAGATACGTTCTTGGCAGATAAACAAGATTTTCATAATTGGGAGGATTGTCCAATGGAGAAATAAAAGAAACAAAAAAATGTGAAATCCTAGATATTAATAAAAAATAAGCAGAGTACTGAACTACTGATACGGGGGTCAAGCTATGGAGAAGATGTTCCAAGAAGGAAACCATGTGTGGACATCCCTAAGGCGAGGTGGCTAGTAGGAGAGAGAGCCTTGTAAATGAAGAAACAAAAGAAGTCACCAAAAGCAAAAAAAAAAAAAAGACAACAAATACAGCACTGATGTCTCCTGGAAGAATGACCCAGATGGAATATAAAACAGAGAAGTCACTTTCTAATAATGTCCCTGCTCTGACTGTCCGTGTTGCCAAAAGGTCAACACTTTCGTATTAGTTCAGATGTTAACGTCAGGGAGTTTATAGTTAATTGATACAAATCAATTTGCAAAATTAATTTCTGAGAAAGGGATGAAAAGATAGGAGAAAAGCCAATGAAGTATTAGCAGGTTAGGATTCAGTCCTCATTTTTTTGGAAGGACATGGGAATTTTTTCTGAGAACTTTTCCTCCTTCTGAGTAGGAATTCCATCCATGGTAAATCCCACCTTACCATTATGGAATATCTCAATGTTAATAAATGTTTAACTCCATATCCACATGGATTTATGAAGGATCGCTCCTGTCAAACTAACCTGATCAGCTTCTATGAGGATGTAAACTCTCAAATGGACCCAGGAGAATCATTGGATGTCATTTATCTCGACTTCTCTAAAGCATGTGACACTGTCCCACATAAAAGATTGGTAAGTAAGAGGAGAAAGCTTGGGCTAGGGGAAAATGTGTGTAGATGGGTAGGTAGCTGGCTCAGTGATAGAAAACAAAGAGTGGTTATTAATGGGGCATACCCAGATTGGGCCAGGGTTACTAGTGGGGTAAAACAGGGTTCTGTATTGGGCCCTCTACTATTTAATATATTTATTAATGATCTAGTGGATGGCTTACACAGTAAAATATCAGTATTTGCAGATGATACAAAACTATGTAAGGTAGTTAACACAAAGGAGGACAGTTTGCAACTACAGACAGATTTGAGTAAATTGGAGAATTGGGCTGAAAAATGGCAAATGAGGTTTAACACAGATAAGTGTAAGGTTATGCACATGGGAAGGAGAAACAGATGCTACAATTACTTACTAAATGGGAAACTGCTGGGGAAATCAGACATGGAAAAAGACAGGCATCTTAGTCAATAAGAAGCTAAATTGGAGTGCCCAGTGTCAGGCAGCTGCCACCAAAGCAAATAGGGTCATGGGATGCATTAGAAGAGGTCTGGGGACACGAGATGAAAACATAATTCTCCCTCTGTACAAATCACCCGTCAGACCACACTTCGAGGATTGTGTACAATTTTGGACGCCGATGCTCAAGAAAGACGTTACTGAACTTGAAAGGGTTCAAAGGTGGGCTACTAAAATGATAAATGGAGTTGGTTCACTACAATACCCAGAAAGGTTATCAAAATTAGGTCTATTTACTCTAGAAAAGAGAAGACTCAGGGGAGACCTAATATATATGTACAAGTATATCAGAGGGCAATACAGAGATCTCTCCAATGAACTGTTTGTACCAAGGACTGTGACAAGAACAAGGGGGCATTCTCTTCGTTTGGAGGAAAGACAATTTCTGCACCAGCATAGAAGAGGGTTCTTCACGGTAAGAGCAGTGAGGCTCTGGAATTCTCTTCCTGAGGAAGTGGTGATGGCCAACTCACTGAATGAATGTAAGAAAGGAATGGATGCTTTTCTTGTGAGTAACAGTATAGAAGGTTACGAATAACAGAATATTACAGGTAGATGGGTGACCCAGCTTAGGGGAAGGAATTTTTTTCCCTATAGAGAAAATTGGCTTCTACTCTGTGGGTTTTTTGCCTTCCCCAGGATCAACAATGCAGAACAGCTGCACTAACAATAGGCTAAACTAGATGGACATAAAGTCTTCCTTCAGCCTTCAAAACTATGTTACTATGTTACCAGCAAGGATAGCCAAAGGGTATGTGTACACGTTGCGGATTCTGCTGTGGATTTTGCTAAATCCGCAGGTAAAACGACCTGCGTTTTACCTGCGGATTTAGTGCAGGTTTCCTGCGGATTTTCCGCAGATTTTGTGCGGATTTCCCCTTCTTTTTTACACCTGCGTATTTCTGTAATGGTGCAGGTGTAAAAACGCTGCGGATTCCACACAAAGAATTGACATGCTGCGGATTCAAATCCGCAGCAAATCTGCATGGAAAAATCCGCAGCATGTGCACAGCGTTTTTTGCTTTACATTGATTATAATGGTACTGTACACCGCAGGAGAATCTGCTGCGGATCCGCAGGGCCAAATCCGCTGCAGATCCGCAGCAGAATCCGCAACGTGTGCACATAGCCTTAGATCTTTTCTTCAAACTAGTAAGCAAAGAAGTAAAAGCTTTGGTGTAGCCTTAAGAAATGGCAAATTTGCCTGTAGATGTAAAAAAACACATTTAGGATGGCTGAGGAATAACAACGAATTGGTTGTTAAGCCGGTTGACAATGGAGGTACTATCGTGGTTCTGTCCCAGATTTACTATATGGAAAAACTCCAGTACTTATGCATTATTACAGGAAAATTTCAAGGAAAAACTATCACATAGGGTTGCCAAAAAAATTAATAGTGGAATTTCCGAAAGGGAAAAAACCCACTGGCATTTCATACCAAAAATGCATAAAACAATGACTTACACAACCGGCCGTCTGTGTTCCACGATAGAGCTACTTTTTCATTATTTGGCTATTTAGGACATTAATGAGATACTCCCTTTTAAATGTAAAACTCACTGCAAAAATTTTCAATCACTCTTTCAAAATTTAAAGGGAAGGAAATATTCTGGCTTCAACTTATGTCAAACCTCAGTACAATCTAGGGTCAATTTGAAAATACATGAACTAGCTTTGTTGCCTGTAGTATTATATCATAATTCCTTTTAGTTTGGTAGCCACTGGTTAGTTGGAACAGCGATGGGGTCCTCTTTGACCCCCACTTTTGCTAATTTTTTTATTACATTTTGAATCAGTTATCAACCCTCAAATGGGAAAAGAGCTTTGCCTTCTGGGAAATGTTATCATTTGCAGGGGGGGGAAGAAGAAGAAGAAGAAGAAGAAGAAGAAGAAGAAGAAGAAGAAGACTAAATAGGGACTCTCAGGGAAAGCACACATTCTGGGGGAATTCATAATGAGAATGAGATATTTACTAAATAGGAACTCAGTGAAAAGCTTACATTCTGTAGTTACTCCTCTGGTGTGTCAGGAACACCGCACTGCACTTGCTCACTGAGCCAGAGCGCATGTCCTGAGTACAAAGATACCTGCGGAGCGGGCAGCAGTGGTGACAATGCATGCTCCATGACCTGAATCACGTGACTGCTGGGGGCGTGGCCTAAGCTCCACGGAGCTAGGAGCTGCAGGGAAACTCCTAGAAAGGTAACTACAGGACAATGTTACCAAGGGGCATAGACAGACAGAAACCAGATCAAGCTGAAGTCAAAGCACGAGATAGCAATACAGTACCAAAGGGTTAGACAGAATGGATAGTCAGGACGTAGCAATAGATCAGAAAACCAGAACGGGTAGTAGACGGTACAATAGGGGTAAACTGTAACGGAGTAACGATAGCCAAGCCAGGAGGTCAGAACCAGAAAAGACAATGGTACCAAAACGAGAGACGGAGTACAGAGTGAAGGAACAAGCCGGGTCATACACGGGAAGCAAACAAACAACGCAGAGTTCCCGCACACCAGGGGTCAGACACACCAGAACAACAGTATAGCTGACAGAGAATGCTAGTTTGGAGTGAGTATAAATACCCCTCCCAGATCCAAAGAGAGGCCAGCAAAAGTTAACCCTGTGAGAACAGGACATTATCCATGTCCTAACCATGACATGGTGTTATAGAACAGAGCAGACACACCTCTCTTCCATTCAGGACAGGGTTTCAGAACCTGGTTCTCGGGGTTTCAGAACCTCCGTTCGAAAGAATATTGGGGTCCCAATGATCAGCAAGTTTTTTTTTTCCGTACCTATTTTATTACCCTAGCCTGAATCCTAGCCCAAAAGCTTCCAATAAACCAAACCGATGCCCTAGCTATAGTGAGAAAAAATGTGTAAAAATTTAAAAAAAAATTTAAAAAAAATTATAATGTTAGCGTGTTTATATATATATATATATATATATATATATATATATACACACACACACTGCTCAAAAAATAAAGGGAACACTCAAATAACAGATTCTAGATCTAAATGAATGAAATATTCTCATTGAATACTTTGTTCTGTACAAAGTTGAATGTGCTGTCAACATAATCACACAAAAATCATCAATGGAAATCAAATTTTTGAACCAGTGGTGGCCTGGATTTGGAGAGACCCCCAAAAGGGAAGTGGAAACAAGACAAAATGAAAATCAAAACAAGACAAAATTAAAGTGGAAACAAGTCAAAATGATGCTCAGTAGTGTGTGTGGCCTCCACCTGCCTGTATGACCTCCCTACAACGCCTGGGCATGTTCCTGATGAGGTTGCAGATTTTCTCCCAGACCTGTCCCAGATGTGCTCAATCGGATTCAGGTTCGGGGAATGGGCAGGCCAGTCCATAGCTTCAATGCCTTCATCGTGCAGGAACTGCTGACACACTCCAGCCACATGAGGTCTGACATTGTCCTGCATTAGGAGGAACCAGGGCCAACCGCACCAGCATATGGTCTCACAAGGGGTCTGAGGATCTCATCTCGGTACCTAATGGCAGTCAGGCTACCTCTGGCGAGCACATGGAGAGCTGTGCGGCCCTCTAAAGAAATGCCACCCCACACCATTACTGACCCACTGTCAAACTGGTCATGCTGAAGGATGTTGCAGGCTGACACTCGGGGTACAGGATAATGACACTGACACTCGGGGTACAGGATAATGACACTGACACTCGGGGTACAGGATAATGACACTGACACTCGGGGTACAGGATAATGACGCTGACACTCGGGGTACAGGATAATGACGCTGACACTCGGGGTACAGGATAATGACGCTGATACTCGGGGTACAGGATAATGACGCTGACACTCGGGGTACAGGATAATGACGCTGACACTCGGGGTACAGGATAATGACGCTGACACTCGGAGTACAGGACAATGACACTCGGAGTACAGGATAATGACGCTGACACTCGGGGTACAGGATAATGACGCTGACACTCGGGGTACAGGATAATGACGCTGACACTCGGGGTACAGGATAATGACGCTGACACTCGGGGTACAGGACAATGACACTGACACTCGGAGTACAGGACAATGGCACTGACACTCGGAGTACAGGATAATGACACTGACACTCGGGGTACAGGATAATGACAGTCAGGGCACAGGATAATGACACTGACACTCGGGGTACAGGATAATGACACGGACACTCAGGGTACAGGATCTTGACACCGACATTCAGGGTACAGGATAATGACACTGACACTCGGGGTACAGGATAATGGCACTGACACTCGGGGTACAGGATAATGACACCGACACTCGGAGTACAGGATAATAACACCGACACTCGGGGTACAGGATAATAACACCGACACTCAGGGTACAGGATATTGGCACTGACACTCAGGGTACAGAACAATGGCACTGACACTTGGGGTGCAGTATATTGACACTTGGGGTACAGGATAATGACACTGACACTTGGGGTACAGGATAATGGCACTGACACTCGGCGTACAGTATAATAACACTGACACTCAGGGTACAGGATAATGACACCGACACTCAGGGTACAGGATAATGGCACTGACACTCAGGGTACAGGATTATGACACCGACACTCAGGGTACAGGATTATGACACCGACACTCGGGGTACAGGATAATGACACCGACACTCGGGGTACAGGATAATGGCACTGACACTCAGGGTACAGGATAATGACACTGACACTCAGGGTACAGGACAATGGCACTGACACTCAGGGTACAGGACAATGGCACTGACACTTGGGGTGCAGGATAATGACACTGACACTCAGGGTACAGGATAATGACACTGACACTTGGGGTACAGGATAATGACACTGACACTCGGGGTACAGGATAATGACACTGACACTCAGGGTACAGGATAATGACACTGACACTCGGGGGTGCAGGATAATGACACTGACACTTGGGGTGCAGGATAATGACGCTGACACTCGGGGTACAGGATAATGACACTGACACTCGGGGTGCAGGATAATGACACTGACACTCGGGGTACAGGATAATGACGCTGACACTCGGGGTACAGGATAATGACACTGACACTCGGGGTGCAGGATAATGACACTGACACTCGGGGTACAGGATAATGACGCTGACACTCGGGGTACAGGATAATGACGCTGACACTCGGGGTACAGGATAATGACACTGACACTCGGGGTACAGGATAATGACACTGACACTCGGGGTACAGGATAATGACACTGACACTCAGGGTACAGGATAATGACACTGACACTCGGGGGTGCAGGATAATGACACTGACACTTGGGGTGCAGGATAATGGCGCTGACACTCGGGGTGCAGGATAATGGCACTGACACTCGGGGTGCAGGATAATGGCACTGACACTCGGGGTGCAGGATAATGGCACTGACACTCGGGGTTCAGGATAATGGCACTGACACTCGGGGTGCAGGAGCATGACTTGGGTCTATATCCAGATTCTGTGCACCCTCTTGCTGACATCCCCCCGCCTCCGCACACACTTCTCGGCTTCTGCTCTTCTTTCCCATTGACACATTACTGTTTTCGCCGTCGGTATAAATATCGTCATCTCCTCCGACTCGTTCTGCTGGAGATTTAGTTTCCATCATGAACATTAAGTTCTGTTTCCTCCTCACTTCTAGAATTACGATATCTTACTGTTGTCAGAAACAATCGGATGATTGAGCTTCAGGAGATTTTATTGATTAAGATAATTTGAAGATTTTATTCTATATTTTGTGTAAATGTAAGGGGGTGAAGGACAAGAAGGAGAAGAAAGGGTTCACCTCCTCTGCTCCATGCCGGGAACCATTTAGCTGCGCAGTGGGGTAGCCAGGGGGAAGACTCTTGGACCTGGACCGACTGCATCATGGGCCTGTCAGTAGCAGTGGGAAGGGGGAAGTGGTGCTGCACAGGAAGGAAGCCGGGCAGAGAGCGGGAAAAGTGGACGCGCAGACCAGAGAGCGGTTTGGGCAGCGGTCAGAGCAGGATGGGGCTGTGCTCCAGAGAGCAGAAGGAGTGTCTGCGCAGGGGACCCATACGGGGGAACGGCACAGAAAGACAGCATCGTATGAGTGCGTGAAACCGGAATCGGCAGTGACAGCAGAGGTGCGCCCTGACTCCCGTGCAGAGACAGTGCCCCGTGCAGGGACTGTCGCCTGTGCAGGGACTGTCACCTGTGCAGAGACAGTGCCCCGTGCAGAGACAGTGCCCCGTGCAGAGACCGCGACCCCCGCGTGTAGCCCCGGTACCCGCTGTGCTAGTGCAGAGCCCCTAATTCCTGCTGAGAGACCTCACAAGGGACAGAGTTCTGTTTCCCCTGGGAGAGGCTGTTGTGCTTAAACAAATGACTCAGAGCAGAGGGGACCCCGTTTGCCCAGTACCCCCTCTGCCTCTTGCAGTAACCCTTGAGATCCCGGTGGAGGATTGTTAAGACCACAGAGTTCACAGGGACTATAGACGACAAGTGCCGCTGTTGTTCAGCGCCTTCATTGGAGAAGACGACCCTGGAAGCAAGTCCCCTCAGACTGATAAGTTCTTTCTAAGAAATACCGTTTATGACTGTTCACACCGTTTGCCTACCTGATAACCTGTTTCACTTTTCCAATACTCACACTGTTATATTACCAGTTTACATCCCTGAAAATAAACCTCCCTTTAACTGTTGGTCCGTCCGTTCCGTGATGACATAGGCAGCACCTGCTCGTTAGTACATAAATATTCAAATGATAATTACAGTTTGATGTAAGGCTGTAATCAATCAGAAACGCACACATTATACAATTGCCATAAACTACAAAAATATCCTGAAGGATATACTAACATCTTACTTTATCTTAATGAGGACTGGTCACCAGGTCAGTAATGTCTGGTGTTTGCTCTTATTTAATTCCCGCTGCTCCCCTGATTATTCCCTTCTGTTTTGTTTTTTTAAAAATCGGAAAATGTGGTTTCAGAGTTATGGGACTTTTTATTTTGTGTGGATTCTTATGATCTTTACTGTGGGAGTGTTACAGGATCCTCAGGGGCGTGTCTTTAGGCTGCTCTGCATTATTACCTTGATAGCCACGCCCTCTTGGAAAGTACAGTGATGGTTAACACTAAATAAAAAGACCCGTATCTATTGTAACCATGTGGCAGATTTTTAAAAAAACAAAAAAAAAAAAACAAACACAAATGTAATATTCAGTGGAGCAGTGGGAATAAAATAAGAGCAAAAATGGGCTACTTTTGACTTGAAGGCAAGTCCTTTGTAAAGGTGTTGGTCCAACTGGGTCGGAAATGTTTCCCCTTCCTCAGGGGCGGTCCAATCGTTAAACATTAGTGCACACTGGAACCAATCAGAGACTTCTCTTCTACAAAGGGTGTAAACAAATAACTACTGACTTAACACAGAGGTGCATCTTGGGAGATTAATTTTATATTTCACAATGGAGTCCAAGTTCTGTTATCAGCAATGGCACTAACCAATAGGTAGCCACCTAGAAGGAATTGTAATACTTACTGATGTGCACTATTCATTACTGCATTTTAACTTGTGGCAACCTGAGACTTTTGCAGAATCATCTGTTGGACCAGTCAAAAAAAAAAAAAAATTTCTGACTTTGAGCCAAAAAGGGTTATACTAATAAAAAATAATTTAAAAAAATAGTAATATTAAACATTTCTGTAAAACAAAATGCCTATATTTTATATATTTTTTATTATTTTATATGATTAATTTAGTACTTAAGGGAAAATAAAATTTCTTGTGTTTTATAACACCTTTTAACCCCTTCACCCCCAAGGGTGGTTTGCACGTTCATGACCGGGCCAATTTTTACAATTCTGACCACTGTACCTTTATGAGGTCATAACTCTGGAACGCTTCCATGGATCCCGGTGATTCTGACATTGTTTTCTCGTGACATATTGTACTTCATGTTAGTGGTAAAATGTCATTCAAATAACTTGCGTTTATTTGTGGAAAAAAATGGAAATTTGGCAAAAATTTTGAAAATTTCTCAATTTTCCAACTTTGAATTTTTATGCCCTTAAATCACAGTGATGCGGCACACAAAAAACTTGATAACTAACATTTCCCACATGTTTACTTTACATCAGCACAATTTTGGAACCAAAATTTTTTTTGTTAGGAAATTATAAGGGTTAAAAGTTGACCAGCGATTTCTCATTTTTACAGCACCATTTTATTTTTAGGACCACATCACATTTGAAGCCACTTTGAGGGGTGTATATGATAGAAAATAGCCAAAAGTGACACCATTCTAAAAACTGCACCCCTTAAGGTGCTCAAAACCACATTCAAGAAGTTTACTAACCCTTTAGTCCCCAATTTTTTGATTTTTCCAAGGGTAACAGGAGAAATTGGACCCCAAAAGTTGTTGTCCAATTTGTCATGAGTACGCTGACACCCCATATGTGGGAGAAAACTACTGTATGGGCACACGTCGGGGCTCGGAAGGGAAGTAGTGACGTTTTGGAATGCAGACTCTGATGGAATGGTCTGCGGGTGTCATGTGCGTTTGGAGAGCCCCTGATGTACCTAAACTATTGAAACTCCCCACAAGTGACCCCATTTTGGACACTAGACCCCCCCGGAACTTATCTAGATGTGTGGTGAGCACTTTGAACCCCCAAGTGCTTCACAGAAGTTTATAACGCTCGGACGTGAAAATAAAAAAATCATTTTTTTCCACCAAAATGATATTTTTGCCCCCAATTTTTTATTTTCCTAAGTGTAACAGGAGAAATTGGACCCCAAAAATTGTTTTGCAATTTGTCCTGAGTAGGCTGATATCCTACATGTGGGGGTAAAACACTGTTTGGGTGCATGGCAGAGCTTGGAAGGGAAGGAGCACCATTTGACTTTTTCAACTCAGAATTGGCTGGAATTGAGATCAGACGCAATGTTGCATTTGGAGAGCACCTGATGTGCCCAAACAGTGGAAACCCCCCAATTATAACTCCAACCCTAACCCCAACACCCCCCTAACCCTAATCTGAGCCCTAACCCTAGCCCTAACCCTAACCCTAACCCTAGCCCTAGCCCTAATGGAAAAATGGAAATAAATACATTTTTTTTATTTTATTATTTTTCCCTAACTAAGGGGGTGATAATGGTGGATTTGATTTCCTATTTATGGTGGTTTTTTATATTTGGCGGCTGTCACACGCTAAAAGACGCTTTTTATTGTAAAAATAGTTTTTGCATCACCACATATTGAGAGCTATAATTTTTCCGTATTTTGACCCACTGAGTCATGTGAGGTCTTATTCTTTGCGGGACGAGTTGACGTTTTTATTGGTACCATTTTCGGGCACGTGACTTTTTTGATCGCTTTTTATTCCGATTTTTGGGACGCAGAATGAACAAAAACCAGCGTTTCATGAATTTCTTTTGGGGGGTGCGTTTACACCGTTCCGCGTGCGGTAAAATTGATAAAGCGGTTTTATTCTTCGGGTCAGTACGGTTACAGTTATACCTCATTTAGGTCGTTTTTTATGTTTTGTCGGTTTTATGCAATGAAAACTATTTTATATAAAAAATAATTATTTTTGCATTGCTTTATTCTGCGAGCTATAACTTTTTTATTTTTTCGCTGATGATGCTGTGTGGTGGCTCGTTTTTTGCAGAACAAGATGACGTTTTCAGCGGTACCATGGATATTTATATGCGTCTTTTTGATCGCGCGTTATTACACTTTTTGTTTGGCGGTATGATAATAAATCATTATTTTTTGCTTCGTTTTTTATTTTTATTTTTATTTTTTAAGGGGTTCGCTAAAGGGGTTAACTAATAGGACAATTTTATAGGGCGGGTCAATACGGACGCGGCGATACCTAATATGTGTACTTTTATTGTTTTGGGTTTTTTTTATTTCCAAAAAATGGATTTATTTGGGGGAATATTTTTTTTTCTTTCTAATTTATTTGGCGATTTTTTTTTAATTATTCTAACACTTTTTTTAATTTTTTTTTAACTTTATTAAATAGTCCCAGGTGGGACATCACTGTCCTGTGACAGATCGCTGATCTGTCACATCACAGATCACTGTGACAGATCAGCAATCTGTCACAGGCATTGAAGAAAACTTCCTCTTGCCTGCGCTTTGCAGGCACTGAGGAAGCCAGCTTCCTCAGGCCCCCGAAGACCCCCGTCGCCATCTTGGATTCGGGGGCCTGCAGGAAAGGAGCCCCCCGCAGCAGCGCTGCACATTGCGCTGCCGTGGGGGGCTCAGGGAAGCACGGAGGGAGCCTCCTCCCTGCCGATGCTTCCCTTTAACCCCCGGTACACTGTGATCGTGTTTGATCGTGGTGTGCAAGGGGTTAACGTGTCGGGGGCGGTCCGTGACCGCCCCTGACACATTGTGCCGGGTGTCAGCTGTGATAATCAGCTGACACCCGGCCGCGATCAGCGGCGCTCACCACGTGGGCGCCGCTGATCGCGGTAGACGTACTATCCCGTCCATGGGCATAGGGGCCCGGGTACCGTGGACGGGATAGTACGTCGGATGTCAGAAAGGGGTTAAAAAAGATAAAAAATTGTAATAAATATTTCTGTAATTCAAAATACCACTAATTTTTTTATTATTATTATTATTGTTTTATATTATTGAAGTATTTTTGGGAAAATATATTGTCTTGTGTTTTATACGACCTTACACAAAGATATTTTTAAATATTTGTGTAATGCAAAATACCACTATTATTTTATTATTATTATTTTATATTATCACTTTTAATATTTATGCAAAATATTGTGTTTTCTTAGACCATATACAAAAACGATTTAAAAAAAAAATAGTAAAACATATTTCTGTAATACAAAATGCCCCTAGGTTGTTTTTTTTTTCATTCTTATTTTATATTATTACTTTGAGTATTTATGGGATAATATATCGTCTAATGCTTAGAGTTGAGCGAAACGGGTCGAACAATTTCAAAAGTCGCCGACTTTTGGCAAAGTCGGGTTTCATGAAACGAAACCCGACCCTAGGATGAGGTCGGCCACGAGGTCGGCGACTTACGCACCAAAGTCGCGTTTCAAAAGTTTGTTTTGCGCTCTTTTTCAGCCAATCAGGATCCACGGACACTGTGGGCAACGTGATGACATAGGCACGGGTCACCACCATCTTTCAGAAGGGCATGCAAGTGATTGGCTTGCTTTGGTGGGCGTCACAGGGGTTATAAAAGGGCGTGCACGCCGACCGCCATCTTACTTCTGCCGATCTCAGTATAGGGAGAGGTTGCTGCTGATTCTGTAGGGAGAGCGTTAGGCAGGGAAGAAGACAAAAAAACTGCTTCTGCTGCTAGCGATTTGGCCTGCACAACACACCAGTCACTGTGTGTGCAGTGCAAGGGGAGGCTATATTGTGGTGTATCAGTGGTGTTGGTTGTTGGGCTGCCTTCTAAGGCTTCCTGACAGGCTGGCATTGCTGTTTACCCACTGCTCTGCAAACTGCTTTTTTAAAAGCAATCCAATCTCCCTTATCCTCTAGTCACTTTTGTCACAGCTGTGCCATCGAGCCTGTCACATAGCGCTCAGATATTCATTGGGCCTCACACAATCCAAAAGTGTCCAGTGTCCAAAAGTGTGTGCAGAGATTCAAAATCTCCCTTATCCTCTAGTCACTTTTGTCACAGCTGTGCCATCGAGCCTGTCACATAGCGCTCAGATATTCATTGGGCCTCACACAATCCAAAAGTGTCCAGTGTCCAAAAGTGTGTGCAGAGATTCAAAATCTCCCTTATCCTCTAGTTGTTAAGGGTTAATACTAAAATCAGAGTTGAAGTTTCGTTTTATCCATTCAATGTAAGGTTTCGTTTCTCCGTTTTTGTTGTAAGATAAATTTTTATAATTGGCATGGCCTGTCATGAAACCAGACTGTTTCCATCAGGTGCAAGATATGGGGCTGGGGGGGGGGGGGAGTGTATTGCTCTGAATATTCCATTATACTACTTCTATTTGGATACCGACATATATGTAGTTTCCGGTTTTCTTGCAATATTATTGGCTTATAAAGTGAAAAGATGCTATTGGTACTTGAGAACCTTGCATAATTAAGCAAAAGATTATAAAAGATGTGACTAAAATAAAGGGGCTTAGTGATCTGCCTCGATCCTCCCGTACAGAGACCCCAGTCTCCGTGTGGTCATTTGAGTTGCTAGCAACACTGGAATAATTTGGAAATCACTGGCTCAACCGTGAAGGGTTAATTTAACTCTCTCCTTATCAGCTTGGCGTGCAACGTGGGGCCCCCGAATAGGGACGCCTCTGCCCCCGGAGGACAACAAGTCAAAGGACCCTCGGAGCGGATACAGGTGCTGGAAAATTGGGACTGATCACCCCCCCACGACCACGGTAAGTTGGCAGTTATACTGTTCAGACTGACCATTGGTGTGGTTTTCCTGTGCTTGTTGCTGCAAAGAGGATCTGAGGTTTGTCCCCTGGTGGGGTGATTCATGGGTGGAATCATATAGAGGTGTAGTCCCGTTGGGGGCCCAGTGCTCGAACCGTACCTCATAAGGGACGGACACCCCGGATTGACCAGTGATTGTGACTCTCTTTATAGTCAAAATATCCTGAATTCCTGAATTCACTGTTAGTAATCAGGGTGGTCATGTGATCGAAGATGGGTAGGATACGTAACTCAGGTATATATAGATATATAGATATATATATATAACCAGAGGTGTCCGGAGGGAGAGTCTGAGACGCCCTCCTCCTTTCACTGAGTACCACGAATTTTGGGCAATCACAGAGGGGGATTATTGACCGGGTGGAACAAACTGAGACGGCCGCTCCAGTATTGTGCACAATTGAAGTAAGGGTATTTAGCTGTAAATGAGAGAATCTGTGGAAGGAAAAGAAGAATTTTGTGGCTTGGCACATGTATAATACAAAATAAAATTGTGGTACCGTGTTAGCCAGAAAAATAGATGTAATTATTCAAGGTGTGATACCTTTATTGGCTAACCAGAGAAATTATATTTGCAAGCAAGCTTTCAGGGCTCAGGCGGCCCCTTCATCAGGCTAGATTACAAGTGAATCACTGAGAAAAGATGGCAACATTTAAATAGGAATTACAACAGGACTTGAGATGATGCTAGCTATAGACATGCCAAGGAAATCAAATTAAGGTTTTTGTTACACATGCAGATGAGGACCAAGTGTTCTATTAGAGATCTGAAGACCTTCTTGTGGAGGTGTGAACTGTGTCCATGTAATGAGTCATGAACCCAGGTGTCAAATTCAGTCCTATTGTTAGCGATTGGAACATATTTATAAATTTAAACTCCCAAATCTTCTTTTCTCTGTCACTATTAAAAAAAATGAAAAATGACCTTTCAATATTAGGACTTTTAGATCTGCCAAGCTGTGTCCAGGTCTAGAGAAGTGTATCCCTACAGGTGTGTCCAGCTCAGTCTTTATCGTATGTCTGTGCAGATTCATCCTTGTTTGTAGTTTTTGTTTAGTTTCCCCAATGTATGTCCCTGCATTGCACCTTGTACACTGTGTCATGTACACGACATTGAAGGATGGACATGAGAAAGAGTCCATGATCTTATAGTCCTGATTTGTGTTGGGTATGTAGACTTTATCTGTTGGTGATATGTGGGGGCAGGTCTTGCACTTCTTACTGTTACAGGGACTGTGCCTGTCTCTGAAGGTGATGTGAGGGCACTTCTGACAAGGATATTCCTTAGGTTGGGAGGCTGTTTGTAGGAGAGAAGTGGCAGTTCCGGGAATATTGCTTTCAGTCTGTGGTCTCTGTGGAATATGGGTTGGAGGTCTGCGATGTTTTTCTGAGTGATTATTATTATTATTATTATTATTATTATTATAGCGCCATTTATTCCATGGCGCTTTACATGTGAGGAGGGGTATACATAATAAAAACAAGTACAATAATGTTAAACAATACAAGTCATAACTGGTACAGGAGGAGAGAGGACCCTGCCCGCGAAGGCTCACAATCTACAAGGGATGGGTGAGAATACAGTAGGCGAGGGTAGAGCTGGTCGTGCAGCGGTTTGGTCGGTCGGTGGTTACTGCAGGTTGTAGGCTTGTCGGAAGAGGTCGGTCTTCAGGCTCTTTTTGAAGGTTTCGATGGTAGGTGAGAGTGTCATGATCACGTGTGTCAGGACGCAGATGTTTCCGCAAGGCGAACCCATGTGACACACGTGACCCTGGATACACCGCCTCCAGTGGGGCGCATTTAAATAATAATACGTGCAGGTGGATACGCCGCCTCCACCTGGCGGATTTAGGTATTACACGCTATGCAAACATATCTGGAAACACCGCCTCCAGTAAGGCGCATTTAAATAATAAGGGGGGAACCTGGGTAACTTTAACAATGGTGGGCCCTGCGGTAGGGAATGGGAAATTGGAGACCTCCTGAGCTCCCCCGAGCCAGTGTCCCTGCACTCCTGACATTCCCTATGCCGGTTTCGCACCGGGCGCCGCACGCGTACCTCAACGCCCTTGCTCGCCCTGAGCCTAAACCCTCACTAGGAAATGGGTCGGTGCGGAGACTAATCCCACCACTGCACTAATAACACACATGAGGAAAGAGACAATATAGGGGAAACACCACTTAGCTTTGCTCTGTTGCGTGCGCTCCTACCAACAGAGCCCACCACCTGTGTGCATCTTCTCCTCCACCCTGATCCATCACATAACTGGATCCGTCACCATCGTGCAGCCTGGGAGCAGAGTCCATCACCACTTGCAGCAGTCCAGTACACAGAGTCCCAAGATGAGTCCAGCCTCTGCCAAGAATCCAAGCATGCTCGAGTCCAGTTCTCAGCAACCAAGTCGAACATGCTGAGTGCAACTCTCTTCCTAGTCGCCACTCCTCTAAGCCATGCCCGCACTTCCCGCCGACACCACAAACTGCGACTCCACCAAGCCATGCCAGTCCTTCCTGCAGACACCATTAGCTGGCACTCATCCTCTCTGGCTGACTGCGCAGGACTCCTATCCCGCTCCATCCTTCCACCAGGCTCTCCAACAACTCAGAAAGAAATATCACCAGCGGTGAGTGAACCCCCTAAGCACACCTTTATAGGGAGTCACACCTGATCCCTAATTAAGTGAACATTAACCTAAACCTATGGTGCGATACCGCTAACCACCACCGGGGACAGTCAAAACACCTTTGAACTCAACCAAAGTAAAAAAAGTTCACTTTGTGCTTTTAATACCGCCAGATCCAACACTGGATCATCACAGAGAGTCTGATTTGTTGTGGTAGAGAATTCCAGAGTAGAGGTGATGCGCGAGAGAAATCTTGTTTGCGATTGTGGGAAGAAGAGATAAGAGGGGAGTAGAGAAGGAGATCTTGTGAGGATCGGAGGTTGCGTGCAGGAAAGTACCAGGAGACGAGGTCACAGATGTATGGAGGAGACAGGTTGTGGATGGCTTTGTATGTCATGGTTAGGGTTTTGAACTGGAGTCTTTGGGTAATGGGGAGCCAGTGAAGGGATTGACAGAGGGGAGAAGCTGGGGAATAGCAGGGGGACAGGTGGATTAGTCGGGCAGCAGAGTTTAGAATAGATTGGAGGGGTGCGAGAGTGTTAGAGGGGAGGCCACAGAGCAGGAGTTTGCAGTAGTCAAGGCGAGAGATGATGAGGGCATGGACTAGGGTTTTTGCAGATTCTTGGTTAAGGAATGAACGGATTCGTGAAATATTTTTGAGTTGAAGTCGGCAGGAAGTGGAAAGGGCTTGGATATGTGGTTTGAAGGAGAGATCAGCGTCAAGGATTACTCCGAGGCAGCGAGCTTGTGGGACTGGGGAGAGTGGGCAGCCATTTACTGTAATGGATAGGTTCGTTTGGGGGGGTCACGTGAGATGGGGGAAAGATGATGAATTCTGTTTTGTCCATGTTAAGTTTCAGAAATCTAGCGGAGAAGAAGGATGTAATAGCAGTCAGACATTGAGGGATTCTGGTTAGTAGGGAGGTGATATCTGGTCCAGAGATGTAGATCTGTGTGTCATCAGCATAGAGGTGATACTGAAAGCCATGAGATTCTATGAGCTGTCCCAAGCCGAAGGTATAGATGGAGAAGAGCAGGGGTCCAAGGACTGAACCTTGCGGGACTCCGACGGATAGGGGGCGAGGTGAGGAGAGAGAGCAGAGGTCTCTGAGGTGAGGAGGTGGTGTGTGAGTGGGAGACGCTGAATGTCCGGTCTGTTAGGTATGATGAGATCCAAGATAGGGCCAAGTCTGTGATGCCAAGAGATGAGAGGGTCTGTAGTAATAGGGAATGGTCCACTGTGTCAAAGGCAGCCGACAGGTCCAGGAGGAGGAGGACAGAGTAGTGTCGCTTGCTCTTGGCGGTTAAGAGGTCATTGGTGACCTTAGTAAGGGCAGTTTCAGTGGAGTGGTGTGACCGGAAGCCAGATTGTAAGCGGTCGAAGAGGGAGCAAGAAGAGAGATGGGAGGACAGTTCAAGGTAGACGTGTTGTTCCAGTAGCTTGGAGGCATAGGGGAGAAGTGATATAGGGCGATAACTGGATACAGAGGATGGGTCAAGAGAGGGCTTTTTGAGGATAGGCGTGATAGTAGTTGTAGTTTTCTATCCTCATTGTCTGAACAGATCTGACTGTAGGTTCTAGAAAATGGATTTGGGATTTTGAAGAGTTGAGGGTGAGTTTGATGTTTGGGTGGAACTTATTGCACATGAATTGTGTGACGAAGGTGTTAGGAAGAACAGAGGAAGTGAATTCTGATTGTTTTTATTGCTATGTGGAAAAAGGAAAATTGTCTAACACTGTGAAAAAGACAGAAAGTGTTGTGGTACAGGAGAGAATTAAGAATGTGATTAACGGAGACGACACTGAGATCGAGGTTAATGTGTCAAGGAAATAGTTAAAAGTGATGATTTGAAAAAAAAAAAAAGAGCAAGCTAACAGCTGCAGCTGCTTCAGTACCCCCTCCCATCTTAGCCCACACCATATCCCCCTTCGCCCCCACTGCAGCTGCGAGTGCACAGTCAATCTCTTATCACTGGAGCACACAGCAAACTCTGCCCCCCCCCTCCCTCAGACTTCAGCTACTGGGAATCCTGCTCCTCAGCCCCTCCCTGCTAATTCTGGCGATGCGCCAGACTCGAGCACTATCAGAGATTGTCATTCCCCTGCTGTTTTGATCGGAGTAGATGGTAGACCCAATTAATATACTTTTATAAACCCTATTTCTGTTGGACCCTTCCCCGAAGTTACTGCCCAGTTTGTAATCTCTCCCACATGCCTTGTAAATTTACTAGGGAGAGATTTATTATCAATAAAAAGAGAGAAGAGCCAGCACTGCCAGTGGTCAGAACGCATAACATGAGGTGCATATGCACATATCTTACTGCATTCAAAATGAGACATTTAGCAAAATATTGATCAATATATTGAGCCACCCCGCCACGCCAAGGCAATCTCATATGGGGGTCCTACTCTACATTTTTATTTATTCACTGTGCCATTGCGGCCTCCTAAATGTTTTAAAAGCAAGACCATATCAAATGCAATCCATACCTGAAGCATATCTGCATCACTCCCGTGCAGCCAGATGGAGCAGGTGCAGATGAAGGCCAACCAGGTCTGAACACAGACATCTCAGGTTTGACCTCCACACACTGCCTGACCAGCTAACACAGATGAAGGGCAATGCAGGCTCAGACATGGATGCAAAAATAAATAAAGCCTGGGGCAGGGCGGGGCTGCCGTGAGTGTGCACAGCAGCCTAGATCAATCACAATAAACACAGAAAAGATAGCGAACATGACCTAGCGTGCACGGCAACAGTGGTGGTCAGCCACAAAACCAATTTGCAATAAAAAGAGAGAAGAGCCAGCACTGCCAGTGGTCAGAACGCATAACATGAGGTGCATATGCACATATCTTACTGCATTCAAAATGAGACATTTAGCAAAATATTGATCAATATATTGAGCCACCCCGCCACGCCAAGGCAATCTCATATGGGGGGGTCCTACTCTACATTTTTATTTATTCACTGTGCCATTGCGGCCTCCTAAATGTTTTAAAAGCAAGACCATATCAAATGCAATCCATACCTGAAGTACGGATTGCACTTAAAGTGGTCTTGCTTTTAATGTATCTAGGAGGCCGTAATGGCACAGTGTTTATTAAAAACGTAGAGTAGGACCCCCCACATGAGATTGCCTTGGCGCGGCGGAGTGGCTCAATTGAATTGATCAATTTTTTTGCCAAATATCTCATTTTGAATACAGTTAGATATTATGTGCATATGCATTTTATGTTATGCGTTCTAACCTTAAGCAGCGCTGGCTTCTTTTCTTTTTTAGAGATTTATTATCGCAGTTCCGCTCCTGAATACAATCCAAGATGATGGTCAGATGGGTTTTTTTTGTTATATAATCCCTATGTAGATGAAGACAGTGAGAAAATCTGTATTTTGCATGCCCTTCCTACAGTTATGATGGCCCTGATAGGCCCAGATCCACCCCCAATATTGCCTGAGGATCAATGACTCACCCCATACCTCTCAGAGATACTATCTAAACTCCTGTCAAAAGGGCCAAATGATATAGGGAAAATGCCTGTAGAACCAGTAAAAGTGTTTCTCAAACCTGGTGCCTAATCCTCATACTCTTTTGTCCCAAATACCCCAGGATGCTGCTTGGTTTACAGTTATCGATCTTACCAATGCCTTCTTTAGCATTCCGTTATACCCAGACTGCCAGTTTCTATTTGTATTCACTTAACTGTCCATATTAACTGTCGTCCCTGCTATGTCACAAGGGGCCCAAAACAGTCCCAACCAGTTTGCAAAAAAAAATATGAGCAGGTGTCTTTTGCCATTTCTGCCACTGTTAGCCTCCTTAAGTATCTGGCAGCACTGAACTGTCGGGTTTCGGCCTCGAGACTTCAGTTCTGCCTTGGTCAAGTGATATTCTTGGGTCACTGTCTCCTTCAGGGTGCCAGACACCTCGCAGAAGAAAGAAGAATAGCTGTCAGCTCCCTTCCTTTCCCAAAAGATGAAACTGAACTCCAGCATTTTCTTGGACTATGCACTTATTGTTGTCAGTGGATACCGGATGCATCCCGCACAATGCAACCCCTTTACAATGCCTTGAAAGACGGTATAATGAACTATAAGGAAAGATGGCAGTGATGAGGATTACCTCCAACATGACTGTTCCCAACTTCAGACTGAAGAAACAGCTACTCCACCAAATGTCAGTGAGAATCCACTCCCAAATCCTGATCTGGTGTTATACACGGACGGTTCAAGATATGCTGACGAGTTTGGTAGATTCCACACGGGATATGCTGTTACCACAGAGGACACTGTAGTGCACGCAGCTGCGCTCCCGCCCTCACAGTCAGCACAAGAAGCAGAACTCCAGGCTCTGTCTACTGCATGTACTTTGGCCAAGAACAGACGGGCTAATATATACACGGTCTCACGGTATGCATTTGGTATTGCTCATGATTTTGGGGCTCTATGGGCCAATCGAGGGTTTATTACTACTGCCGGAACCCCAGTGAAAAATGCTGAAGCTGTTAAAGCCCTCATGGACTCGATCAAATTACCTACTCAGGTGGCTATTATCAAAGTTAAGGCGCACGGTCCTAGGACCAGTCCACAGACTGTTGGCAACACATTTGCGGATATGCAAGCAAAAGCCGCCGCTCTCTTATCCGTTGAACCAACCATACCAACTATGGTGACCACACGCTCTCAGCGTAAACAGTTACAAGAAGCATTGACCCTACAAGAACCTGATGATCTACAACAGACTGAAGTTTTCTGTCGGACCCCGCGAGACCGCTTAATGACGATGCAGAGAATTTCTCCAAAGGAAGAGGTGAAGCAATGGAAGACTGATGGGGCACGAATGGATAATGGTCTCTGGAAAAAGGACCAACTTGTGTGTCTCCCTAAGTGGATGTACCCTGCTATTGCCATATGGGCACATGGACCTACACATCGAGGAAAGAATCAGGCCCTCGCACTGGTGCAAAAATTCTATTGGGCCCCGGTTCTCCAGTTGGCCGGAAGCATTCCCTGTTACCAACATGACTGTAAAGACCACAGCGAAGAAACTGGTGATGGAAGTCATATGCAGATATGGGGTTCCAGAAGTTGTTGAAAGTGACCAAGGCCCGGCCTTTTCTTCTCATGTGTACCAAGAAGTTCTGACAATGCTTGCATCCACTGTAGCCCTCCATACTCCGTACCACCCACAATCCAGTGGGAAAGTTGAGAGGCTGAACGGCACACTGAAGGGACAATTGACCAAAATGATGCAGGAGACTACGGCTCCATGGCCAGAGCGCCTACCCATTGTGCTATACCACATCTGTACTACCCCTATTACAAAATATGGCCTGTCCCCATATGAGATATTGTTTGGTACTAGGCCCCCAGTTGCAAATTTCCAGCCTCAGCAGTTATCAGAAGAGACTGACCGTGTTGTTCAATATGTTATTCTGCTTAGTAAAAATCTTGCTAACACCTATGTTCTAGTTTTCTTTTCCTTTCCAGATTCAGCAGAAACCGATACCTGTTATAACCTGAAGCCTGGTGATTTGGTAGTCGTGAAAAGGCATGTCAGGAAGCACGGACTAGAACCCTTGTATGACGGTCCCTATCAAGTTCTCCTCATCACCCAACAAGCCAATAGCAAATGAAGGGGCATAATGTTTTGGTTTTCCGCATTTTTCATATTATTATTGGTAGAAGTTAAAAGTTAAAGTTAGAAGATATTCAATGACTCAGAGATTAATACGATAAAGACAATGATCGTACTAAGGACAGTTGGTGGTCAGACACCTTCTCCTTTCTCAATTCAGCCAATTGATTTAGGGGAATTGGGGGCTGAATAGCTGGGATCTTACAAAGCTTGTTACACATTGCTGCCTGAATCCTTGTTGTATATGTGATACTAAAACTTGTTCTTTGGTGTATTTCTGTATGTATTAGGAAATTCTGCACTAAGACAGCTAATGATGATACCAAAGGTGTTGTTGCCCCTGCTCTTCTCTGCACCGATCTCAAAAGGCTATCTGATGAAGATGTTGAAGCCAAGCACATGGCTACCTACAAAAGATCCCCACCACCGTCATCAAAAATTGTTATTCGTGAACTGCAGTATACAGGGGGGACGGGTGCGCCGCGACAGCCATGACTGGTAACACTGCATCAGTCATGTGAAGACCAGTACCCCTCAAGCTGTTAGCTTGGGATAGCACCTCTGATGCTGCATATGTGTTAAAAAAATTTATCTAGGGGGAAATGTTAAGGGTTAATACTAAAATCAGAGTTGAAGTTTCGTTTTATCCATTCAATGTAAGGTTTCGTTTCTCCGTTTTTGTTGTTGTAAGATACATTTTTATAATTGGCATGGCCTGTCATGAAACCAGACTGTTTCCATCAGGTGCAAGATAAGGGGCTGGTGGGGGGGGGGGAGTGTATTGCTCTGAATATGCCATTATACTACTTTCTATTTGGATACCGACATATATGTAGTTTCCGGTTTTCTTGCAATATTATTGGCTTATAAAGTGAAAAGATGCTATTGGTACTTGAGAACCTTGCATAATTAAGCAAAAGATTATAAAAGATGTGACTAAAATAAAGGGGCTTAGTGATCTGCCTCGATCCTCCCGTACAGAGACCCCGTCTCCGTGTGGTCATTTGAGTTGCTAGCAACACTGGAATAATTTGGAAATCACTGGCTCAACCGTGAAGGGTTAATTTAACTCTCTCCTTATCATAGTCACTTTTGTCACAGCTGTGCCATCGAGCCTGTCACATATCGCTCAGATATTCATTGGGCCTCACACAATCCAAAAGTGTCCAGTGTCCAAAAGTGTGTGCAGAGATTCAAAATCTCCCTTATCATCTAGTCACTTTTGTCACAGCTGTGCCATCGAGCCTGTCACATAGCGCTCAGATATTCATTGGGCCTCACACAATCCAAAAGTGTCCAGTGTCCAAAAGTGTGTGCAGAGATTCAAAATCTCCCTTATCCTGTAGTCACTTTTGTCACAGCTGTGCCATCGAGCCTGTCACATAGCGCTCAGATATTCATTGGGCCTCACACAATCCAAAAGTGTCCAGTGTCCAAAAGTGTGTGCAGAGATTCAAAATCTCCCTTATCCTCTAGTCACTTTTGTCACAGCTGTGCCATCGAGCCTGTCACATAGCGCTCAGATATTCATTGGGCCTCACACAATCCAAAAGTGTCCAGTGTTCAAAAGTGTGTGCAGAGATTCAAAATCTCCCTTATCCTCTAGTCACTTTTGTCACAGCTGTGCCATCGAGCCTGTCACATAGCGCTCAGATATTCATTGGGCCTCACATAATCCAAAAGTGTCCAGTGTCCAAAAGTGTGTGCAGAGATTCAAAATCTCCCTTATCCTCTAGTCACTTTTGTCACAGCTGTGCCATCGAGCCTGTCACATAGCGCTCAGATATTCATTGGGCCTCACACAATCCAAAAGTGTCCAGTGTCCAAAAGTGTGTGCAGAGATTCAAAATCTCCCTTATCCTGTAGTCACTTTTGTCACAGCTGTGCCATCGAGCCTGTCACATAGCGCTCAGCTATTCATTGGGCCTCACACAATCCAAAAGTGTCCAGTGTCCAAAAGTGTGTGCAGAGATTCAAAATCTCCCTTATCCTCTAGTCACTTTTGTCACAGCTGTGCCATCGAGCCTGTCACATAGCGCTCAGATATTCATTGGGCCTCACACAATCCAAAAGTGTCCAGTGTCCAAAAGTGTGTGCAGAGATTCAAAATCTCCCTTATCCTCTAGTCACTTTTGTCACAGCTGTGCCATCGAGCCTGTCACATAGCGCTCAGATATTCATTGGGCCTCACACAATCCAAAAGTGTCCAGTGTCCAAAAGTGTGTGCAGAGATTCAAAATCTCCCTTATCCTGTAGTCACTTTTGTCACAGCTGTGCCATCGAGCCTGTCACATAGCGCTCAGATATTCATTGGGCCTCACACAATCCAAAAGTGTCCAGTGTCCAAAAGTGTGTGCAGAGATTCAAAATCTCCCTTATCCTCTAGTCACTTTTGTCACAGCTGTGCCATCGAGCCTGTCACATAGCGCTCAGATATTCATTGGGCCTCACACAATCCAAAAGTGTCCAGTGTCCAAAAGTGTGTGCAGAGATTCAAAATCTCCCTTATCCTGTAGTCACTTTTGTCACAGCTGTGCCATCGAGCCTGTCACATAGCGCTCAGATATTCATTGGGCCTCACACAATCCAAAAGTGTCCAGTTTCCAAAAGTGTGTGCAGAGATTCAAAATCTCCCTTATCCTCTAGTCACTTTTGTCACAGCTGTGCCATCGAGCCTGTCACATAGCGCTCAGATATTCATTGGGCCTCACACAATCCAAAAATGTCCAGTGTCCAAAAGTGTGTGCAGAGATTCAAAATCTCCCTTATCCTCTAGTCACTTTTGTCACAGCTGTGCCATCGAGCCTGTCACATCGCGCTCAGATATTCATTGGGCCTCACACAATCCAAAAGTGTCCAGTGTCCAAAAGTGTGTGCAGAGATTCAAAATCTCCCTTATCCTGTAGTCACTTTGTACCTTGTTTTACATTACTATATAGTTTGTTGGATTTTGTCTACATTTCTACCAAAAATGAGGAAGGCTGGTGGAAGAGGCCGTGGAATTGGGCGGGGGTTGGCAGCTGGTAATGATGGTGTTGGTGGTGGATCTGATGGTAGTGGCAAGAGCAAAATAGGACCGAATGCAGGAGGTGTTGAGCCTGCATCATCGTCTGGCTACATAAGGCCTCGAACGCTTAGTTTTCTAGGAGTTGGCAAACCGCTTTTAAAGCCAGAGCATCAGGAAAAAGTTTTGTCTTACATTGCTGACTCAGCCTCCATCTCTATCGCCTCCTCTTCTTCAGTTGTAAAAAGTAAAAGCACTGAGTCGTCATTGGAGGCTCATGTTCATGAACCACACCTTTCCTTGTGTCCTTCACCCCAACCAAGATTGAAGGATGACGCAGGCCATACTACTGATTACTCCATGGAGCTGTTTTCACATACCATGCCTGGATTATCAAGTGAAATGGTGAATTACCAAGGCCAAGATGAATCTGACATGGAGTGCACTGATGCACAGCCGCTGATGGATGATTCTGCTGGTACATTCACTCAGAGCACTACATTGTCCTCGCAGTGTACAGAGCCAGATTCTGACCCTGATGAGACTCAGGTGCCCCTTCCCGCACACTATACCACCATACACGGTGACACAGAGGAAGGTGCACATGACATAGAAGAGGAGGTGATGGATGACCCAGTTGTTGACCCAGATTGGCATCCATTGGGGGAAGAGGGTGCTGCTTCCAATAGCTCAGATGAGGAGCATCCACAGCAGACATCGACATCGCAACAGCTGTTATCTGGCAGGCCCGAAGCACTCCAAAGACAGGTTCCAAACATCAAAAGAGTTGCTGGACAGCTTGTCCAGAGGGTCAAAAGATCACAGGGTGCTAGGCCGCAAAATGTCTGCCAAAGTAGGAAGAGTGCAGTGTGGCACTTTTTTGAACAAAATCCTCATGATCAGGCCAAGGTTATCTGTAAGAAGTGCGCAAAGACCTTTAGCCGAGGGAAAAATCTGAAAAATTTGAATACCAGTTGCATGCTTAGACATTTAACCAGCATGCACTTGCAAGCGTGGACACAACACCAAACCTCAAGTGCCACATGTGCAACTGATCACAACGAAGGTAGTCAGCAACGCTACATTGTTTCCCCCACTGTAAGCCCACCGGTTAGCACAGCAGCAAATGTTGAGGTGTCGTTGCAAGGCCACAGCAGTCAGGGAATCCCACTGTTATATCAACGAAAGACTGATTCTAGGCCATCAGAAAGAACACCAACTCCATCACCATCATCAACCCTCTCTCAGTCCGCCCTGTCCACCGCTACTTCCACCATATGCAGCTCTCAAGTCCAGCTCACCCTCCCAGACACTATGAGTAGGTCAAGAAAGTACTCAGTCTCTCATCCGCGTACACTGGGTTTGAACGCCCACATTGCCAAACTAATCTCGTTAGAGATGATGCCCTTTCGGTTGGTGGAAAGCACAGCTTTCCGCGAACTCATGGCCTATGCAGTACCACGCTATGACCTACCCAGTCGCCACTTCTTCTCTCGCAAAGCCATCCCAGCCCTCCACCATCATGTGAAAGACCGCATTGTCCATGCACTCAAGCAGTCAGTGAGCGGAAAGGTGCACCTCACAACTGATGCATGGTCCAGTCGGCATGGCCAGGGCCGTTACGTGTCCATCACTGCGCACTGGGTTAATGTGGTGGATGCAGGGTCCACAGGGGACAGCGGTGGTGGGACAGTGCTGCCTAGCCCACGGTATAGGAAACAGTTGGCTGTAGGTGTTCGACCCTCCTCCTCCTCCTCCTCCAGAAGCGAAAGCTCGTCCACAGAGCGCAGTCGTACGAGCACTCCATCTGCAGCTGCCACTGTTGCACACGATGTGTCCCCCTATCGAGCAGCTAGTGGAAAGCGTCAGCAGGCTGTGTTGCAGATGATGTGTTTGGGCAACAGACACACCGCCGAGGTGCTGGCCGAGTACTTGAAGCGACAAACTGAGTCATGGCTGGGCAGTGTACATCTTGAGGCAGGCAAGGTAGTTAGTGATAACGGCCGTAATTTTGTGGCAGCCATAGCCCTTTCAAAACTCAGCCATATACCTTGCTTGGCTCACACCTTGAACCTGGTGGTGCAGTGCTTCCTCAAAAATTATCCGGAGTTAATAGCCCTGCTCCAGAAGGTGCGAAGACTGTGCGCGCACATCCGCCGGTCGCCTGTACACTCCGTTCGTATGCAGAAGCTGAAGCGATTGCTCCACCTTCCCAACCACCGCCTCATTATCGACATTGCAACAAGGTGGAACTCCACCCTGCACATGGTGGAGCGGCTGTGTGAGCAGAGGCAGGCCATAATGCATTTGTGGGAGGATACACGGCCAGGCACTTTGAGAGCAGACATGGAGTTGACAGGTGTGCAGTGGTCGAAGCTGAAAGACCTCTGTAAAGTCCTTCAGTGTTTTGAGGAATGCACACGGCTGGTAAGCGCAGACGACGCCATCCTAAGCATGAGCATCCCACTTATGCGTCTGCTCATGCAAACTTTGACGCACCTTAAGGAGCAGGCGTCTGCAGCCAATGTTGATGAGGAGGAAGAGGAGGAGGGAATCCTTGATGACATTCAGCCATTGTCTGCTCAGGGATCTCTACTGGACGAGGTGGAGGAAGAAGAGGAGGAGGAGGAGGATGATGGGGATGATTACTTAGGGGAGGAGGATGCATCTCGTGGGGCAAGTGAAAATGTTGGCGTGGCAAGGTCTGGTACAGGGTTTGTGCGTGACTGGAGGGATGTGGATTTGCCAGAAAGTGCTCCTCCAACCAGCACTCGTAGTGCATCATTGACACCGGGAACATTGGCCCACATGTCAGATTATGCCTTGCAGATCCTAAAAAGGGACCCACGCATTGCCAAAATGATGAACGATGACGACTACTGGTTGGCCAGCATCCTGGATCCACGCTATAAAGGCAAATTACAAAACATCATGCCACAGGAGAACCTTGACCTAATATTGGCTAATAAACAAGCAACTCTGGTAAATCGGTTGCTTGAGGCATTCCCAGCACACAGCAGCGGTGATGGTTCTCACACGAGCCGTACGGGCCGGGGGCAGCTTGGCAGAGGTGTTCGTGGTGCACACAGCAGAAGTGGCGTTGGAGACAGGGGTTTCATGACAATGTTGTGGACTGATTTTTCAAGTACCGCTCACACAACTGGTAATACTGCATCGATGGAAAGTGACAGGAGACAGCAGTTGTCAACTATGGTTACAAACTACTTTTCCTCCCATATCGATGTTCTCCCACACAGGTCATTCCCCTTTGACTATTGGGCCGCTAAACTGGACACCTGGCCTGAATTGGCACAATATGCCTTACAGGAGCTCGCTTGCCCAGCTGCAAGTGTGCTATCGGAAAGAGTCTTCAGTGCAGCTGGATCAATCCTGACAGAAAAAAGGATGCGTCTGTCAACCCAAAATGTGGATGATCTAACCTTCATTAAAATGAACCACGCATGGGTTTCCAAGGATTTTGTCCCACCTTCCTCTGATGACACATAGGGTGACAGAAAAATGGCTTGCTTTGGTCCACCTCTTCCTGGGACTTGACCTATTTCACCTTTTGCATCAGCTGAATGTCCAACATCAACATATGCCACTTTCTAAAACTCCCTAACTGTGCTGCCTCCCCCCCCCATGGCCGGGGTCACCACCTAGCGCACGACACCGTGCGAGTGCCGTTGCCCTGGACAGGTGGGTAGGCCGACTCTTGGGCGCAGGCACTGGTACAGGGTCCTTCATAGTGCAATCAAGTGTCTCTGACGGTGGTGGTGCACACCCGCCGTCAGACACACCGCCGTACTATGAGGGGCCCAGTGCCAGTACCGACGCCCACGAGTGGGCCCCCCTTGCTTGGGCAGGGCCCCAGCATTTGCAATCTTTACCTCTCCCTGCTCCTCCGCTGTGTAGTCTGGGCCGTCAAATCCATACTGTGCCTGACACCGTCTGAGCCTGCCTCCTGAGACATATATTTTGAATGTGTACGCTATCCATACATGTTATCCGGGGAAACGGTACCCTTTCTAACCTTTGTGCAATCACGTGCAATCCATACTGGGCCTAACACCGTCTGAGCCTGCCTCCTGAGACATATATTTTGAATGTGTACGCTATCCATACATGTTATCCGGGGATACGGTACCCTTTCTCACCTTTGTGCAATCACGTGTAATCCATACTGGGCGTGAGAACGGCTGGCGAGCTGTTAAGCAAGCTACAGCACCTGTGGTTTGCACACGTAAGTTTTTCATTTTTTCAGGAATGACGGTTAGGCCTAATTCCGGAACTGCGGTTGACCTGCACTTACTGGGAAATCATTGTTCGCGGGTAATAATTGTAATCAGTGATCCCCATCACTAACGTTGTTCAGCGGGTTATCTGCACCTGTAAGCGACAAACGCTGGCCTTTTCAGTGTAGCGCACATGCAGCCACGGACATGTAAGGGCATGACACACCAGTTATTGGCCAATCTCATGTGCCAGAGCCTCACGTGTCCCTCTAGTAAGCCGGACTCGGACCGCGGGGCATGACGGAGTCTCGTTCGTTAACGGAATTAAGCTTGCAATGTGTGCATCTGTTCTGTAGCTGGCATGGTTGAGGTTTCCCAGGTGGAGTCGAATTTAACCGTAGGCTCCACTCCTGGTGGTGCCCTTCTGGACATTCCTTTAAGGTTCAGCTTTGCAACCATACTGCCCACGTAATACAAACACTTTGCCTTCATGAACGCTGTTTGGAGGGTCATGACTCGTGGGAATAACGCCGCCCAATCAGTTAACCTGCTAGAGAGATCCTTCGTTGCTCCCAAGCATGACATCACACTCCCTAGGAAGAAGGTAATGCCACTGTGGCGACCGTACTCCTGGGGGCGACACAAGTGCACTGATGCCCAGCCACTGCTCGATGAATCTGCTGGTACATTGACCCAGACCACTACATTCCCCTCGCACGCTACACGACCTGAATCTGACCCTGATGAAACTCAGGTTACCTTTCCCATATACAGTTCCATCTTACACGGTGACAAAGAGGAAGCTGCAGATGAAAGTGCAGGTTCGGCCCACCCGCCATCAGACACACCACCGTACTATCAGGGGCCCTGTGCCAGTGCCGTTGCCAACGAGTGGGCCCCCCCCTGCCTTGCTCAGGATCACAGCACTTGCAAAGTTGAAATACTGTGCAGTGAGATGGAAGATGGGGACGACGAGGAATCCAGACAAGTACAGGGATTCCCTAGCGAGGAGACTTATTTGATTGTTTTCAATGTTGGGACAGCAATTTTTGGGGAGCACTATACTCTGGAGAATGATAGATGGGGCCCACCATACACTGGAACATTCCAAAGGTGGACATCAGACACTGGAGCAGCATTTACAGGGCCCATTATACACTAGAGCATTAGAAATGGGGCCCATTATGTTTGGAGCATTATTTGGGCCCATAAGACAGTGGAGCTTCATCCATGGGGACCAACATATACTGTAGCATTATGTGGAGCTCATCATATACTGTTTCAAACATGATATGGGACCAATGATTCTGTATGGAGAAATAGATGGGCCTCGTCATGAGATGTAAAAAGTGAGGTATTTTTCATTGTACTATACCGCTATTTCTCTGCCGTATCGGAGCATGATGAGTTGTGGTATGTGTTAAAGGGGCGCTCTTTCGCCCAGGGCACATGAAAACCTGGAGCCAGCCCTACCCCCCCCACAACTGTAGCCAAATAACCCCCATTTTTCAGTGCGTAACTTGTATTATGAAGTTATTTAAGGTTGACAAGCTTAAGTAAGAAGAATTGATGCTTTTGGCATTCAAATGAGCACTGTAGGTGTGTTTCCTGTCCTCCTCTCACTGCTGACTTTTATTCCCCATTGACTTACATTGGGTTTCGTGTTTCGGGACGACCCCGACTTTTCCCTATAATCGGACGATCTTGCTCGACCCGACTTTTGGAAAAGTCAGGTTTCACGAAACGAAACGCGACCCTAAAAAACCAAAAGTCACTCAACTCTACTAATGCTTTTATAAGACCTTATACAAAAAAAAATTAAAAAAATTAGTAATAATGCATATTTCTGTGATACAAAATGTCCCAAGTTTGTTTGTTTTTTTTTCTTTTTCTTTTAAATTAATTTAGATTGTTATTTTGACTATTTATGACAAAACACTTTTTTGTGTTTTAGAAGACGTTAAAATCTATTCTGATCGCTAGAAACCACTCTAGGATTTTATAGTACTACACGATTGATTGTTTTTTTTTGTATGTTGCACATGATGAACATGTTTCTTTTTTAACAGCACTCCAAGAGGTTGGGAGTGGTATTACATGTATAATGTATATATAATACTCCTTCCAAACAAGTCATTATAGATGAATTACATAAAGGAACATAGTAACAAACTGTGGCATCAATTATTAGTCCGGCTACATCAATCAGCAAGCTTTTATAGAGGAGGAAATGTCAGTGCACTGCAGACATAGCACAGGAGCTGGGTGGGAAAAAGCGCAGGAGCCCCCCACCCTCATCCCACCCGCTGTCTACTGACTAGTTGGAGATATACATTGATAGCGCTGAGAGGCTTTTAATGTTCTCACTATGACAGCCACTACTGCGGCTACTAAATATGGAAACATCGCACCTCCGGCCATTCTGCTATCAGCAGGACGGAGTAGGGTGGACATCGTATTGATGGAAACGACGGAGGGAAAGCGATTTCCTGAATTCAGAGTCGCGGAGTTTTTATCAGACTGTGACGCAAATGAAAATTCCACCCTAGAATAAATAAGGATAATTGTATATATTCTCAAATAAATGACACGTTTTAAAGGGATCGTCCTATCTAGACATTTTTTTCTCAGATTGGATAATTTGGGCACATAGACCTCATAGATCGGGATCCCTAGTTGGTTTCTATCACAAAAAGGGAAAGAGCTACTGTGGAAAGCAGCTCCCATTCTGGAGGACTCGCCCAGTCAGTATGAATGGATGCCATTAATACCATACTTCTCCTGTAGTGGCCACTGTAGCAGAAATATGAGGTTGGTGGCCTCGATCACTGACAATAACAGATGATCGCTGTAAAGCAGGGGTCCCCAACCACCGGTCCGCGGCCCATGATCGGGCCATTGCAGTTATGTTGCCGGTCCATGGAGCCACGGCTCAGAATGCTGGACACATGGGGAGCCGGCGGCTGTAGCACTGTAGTGACAGCTGCAACCGCCGGCTTCCAGAAGACATCGATATTCACCCTCAGTTCCTGCATCCCTCTTGGTCTCGGCAGCTTCTGCTGAGCAGTCACGTAATATCGCTCATTAAGGTCATGAGTATGGACGCGACTCCACTCCCATAGGCGTGGCATCCATATTCATTACCTTAATGAGCGGTACTACGTGACCGCTCCGCACAGGAAAAGCTGAAGCGCCAGGATAGAGCAGCAGGGAAGTTCAGTCCCGTGTGAGGGTAAGTATGATGGGGGAGGATGGGGGAGCCCAGCCATGCATACAGGGGTGGGAGCGGAGCCGTGTATACAAGGGTGTCGCTGTCTCCCATCACCCCTAGATGGGACCATCTTGTTGCAGGAAAACAAGCCCAGTGCTTCCACTGATACAGGGAAACAAGCCCAGTGCTCCCACTGATACAGGGAAACAAGCCCGGTGCTCCCACTGATACAGGGAAACAAGCCCGGTGCTCCCACTGATACAGGGAAACAAGCCCGGCGCTCCCACTGATAGAGGGAAACAAGCCCGGTGCTCCCACTGATACAGGGAAACAAGCCCGATGCTCCCACTGATACAGGGAAACAAGCCCGGTGCTCCCACTGATACAGGGAAACAAGCCCGGTGCTCCCACTGATACAGGGAAACAAGCCCGGTGCTCCCACTGATACAGGGAAACAAGCCCGGTGCTCCCACTGATACAGGGAAACAAGCCCGGGGCTCCCACTGATAGAGGGAAACAAGCCCGGGGCTCCCACTGATACAGGGAAACAAGCCCGGCGCTCCCACTGATACAGGGAAACAAGCCCGGGGCTCCCACTGATACAGGGAAACAAGCCCGGTGCTCCCACTGATACAGGGAAACAAGCCCGGTGCTCCCACTGATACAGGGAAACAAGCCCGGGGCTCCCACTGATACAGGGAAACAAGCCCGGTGCTCCCACTGATACAGGGAAACAAGCCCGGGGCTCCCACTGATAGAGGGAAACAAGCCCGGGGCTCCCACTGATACAGGGAAACAAGCCCGGCGCTCCCACTGATACAGGGAAACAAGCCCGGGGCTCCCACTGATACAGGGAAACAAGCCCGGTGCTCCCACTGATACAGGGAAACAAGCCCGGTGCTCCCACTGATACAGGGAAACAAGCCCGGGGCTCCCACTGATACAGGGAAACAAGCCCGGTGCTCCCACTGATACAGGGAAACAAGCCCGGTGCTCCCACTGATACAGGGAAACAAGCCCGGCGCTCCCACTGATACAGGGAAACAAGCCCGGGGCTCCCACTGATACAGGGAAACAAGCCCGGTGCTCCCACTGATACAGGGAAACAAGCCCGATGCTCCCACTGATACAGGGAAACAAGCCCGGCGCTCCCACTGATACAGGGAAACAAGCCCGGTGCTCCCACTGATACAGGGAAACAAGCCCGGTGCTCCCACTGATACAGGGAAACAAGCCCGGGGCTCCCACTGATAGAGGGAAACAAGCCCGGGGCTCCCACTGATACAGGGAAACAAGCCCGGCGCTCCCACTGATACAGGGAAACAAGCCCGGGGCTCCCACTGATACAGGGAAACAAGCCCGGTGCTCCCACTGATACAGGGAAACAAGCCCGGTGCTCCCACTGATACAGGGAAACAAGCCCGGGGCTCCCACTGATACAGGGAAACAAGCCCAGTGCTCCCACTGATACAGGGAAACAAGCCCGGTGCTCCCACTGATACAGGGAAACAAGCCCGGTGCTCCCACTGATACAGGGAAACAAGCCCGGTGCTCCCACTGATACAGGGAAACAAGCCCGGTGCTCCCACTGATACAGGGAAACCAGCCCGGCGCTCCCACTGATACAGGGAAACAAGCCCGGGGCTCCCACTGATACAGGGAAACAAGCCCGGGGCTCCCACTGATACAGGGAAACAAGCCCGGTGCTCCCACTGATACAGGGAAACAAGCCCGGGGCTCCCACTGATACAGGGAAACAAGCCCGGGGCTCCCACTGATACAGGGAAACAAGCCCGGTGCTCCCACTGATACAGGGAAACAAGCCCGGGGCTCCCACTGATACAGGGAAACAAGCCCGGGGCTCCCACTGATACAGGGAAACAAGCCCGGGGCTCCCACTGATACAGGGAAACAAGCCCGGTGCTCCCACTGATACAGGGAAACAAGCCCTGGGCGCCCAATGATACAGGGAAACAAGCCCGGTGCTCCCACTGATACAGGGAAACAAGCCCGGTGCTCCCACTGATACAGGGAAACAAGCCCGGTGCTCCCACTGATACAGGGAAACAAGCCCGGTGCTCCCACTGATACAGGGAAACAAGCCCGGTGCTCCCACTGATACAGGGAAACAAGCCCGGTGCTCCCACTGATACAGGGAAACAAGCCCGGTGCTCCCACTGATACAGGGAAACAAGCCCGGCGCTCCCACTGATAGAGGGAAACAAGCCCGGTGCTCCCACTGATACAGGGAAACAAGCCCGGTGCTCCCACTGATACAGGGAAACAAGCCCGGTGCTCCCACTGATACAGGGAAACAAGCCCGGTGCTCCCACTGATACAGGGAAACAAGCCCGGTGCTCCCACTGATACAGGGAAACAAGCCCGGGGCTCCCACTGATAGAGGGAAACAAGCCCGGGGCTCCCACTGATACAGGGAAACAAGCCCGGCGCTCCCACTGATAGAGGGAAACAAGCCCGGTGCTCCCACTGATACAGGGAAACAAGCCCAGGGCTCCCACTGATACAGGGAAACAAGCCCGGTGCTCCCACTGATACAGGGAAACAAGCCCGGTGCTCCCACTGATACAGGGAAACAAGCCCGGGGCTCCCACTGATACAGGGAAACAAGCCCGGTGCTCCCACTGATACAGGGAAACAAGCCCAGTGCTCCCACTGATACAGGGAAACAAGCCCGGTGCTCCCACTGATACAGGGAAACAAGCCCGGGGCTCCCACTGATACAGGGAAACAAGCCCGGGGCTCCCACTGATACAGGGAAACAAGCCCGGGGCTCCCACTGATAGAGGGAAACAAGCCCGGGGCTCCCACTGATAGAGGGAAACAAGCCCGGGGCGCCCACTGATACAGGAAAACAAGCCCGGCGCTCCCACTGATAGAGGGAAACAAGCCCGGTGCTCCCACTGATACAGGGAAACAAGCCCGCTGCTCCCACTGATACAGGGAAACAAGCCCGGTGCTCCCACTGATACAGGGAAACAAGCCCGGTGCTCCCACTGATACAGGGAAACAAGCCCGGTGCTCCCACTGATACAGGGAAACAAGCCCGGTGCTCCCACTGATACAGGGAAACAAGCCCGGGGCTCCCACTGATAGAGGGAAACAAGCCCGGCGCTCCCACTGATACAGGGAAACAAGCCCGGGGCTCCCACTGATACAGGGAAACAAGCCCGGGGCGCCCACTGATACAGGGAAACAAGCCCGGGGCTCCCACTGATACAGGGAAACAAGCCCGGTGCTCCCACTGATACAGGGAAACAAGCCCGGGGCTCCCACTGATACAGGGAAACAAGCCCGGTGCTCCCACTGATACAGGGAAACAAGCCCGGGGCTCCCACTGATACAGGGAAACAAGCCCGGCGCTCCCACTGATACAGGGAAACAAGCCCGGGGCTCCCACTGATACAGGGAAACAAGCCCGGTGCTCCCACTGATAGAGGGAAACAAGCCCGGGGCGCCCACTGATACAGGGAAACAAGCCCGGCGCTCCCACTGATAGAGGGAAACAAGCCCGGTGCTCCCACTGATACAGGGAAACAAGCCCGGTGCTCCCACTGATACAGGGAAACAAGCCCGGTGCTCCCACTGATACAGGGAAACAAGCCCGGTGCTCCCACTGATACAGGGAAACAAGCCCGGTGCTCCCACTGATACAGGGAAACAAGCCCGGTGCTCCCACTGATACAGGGAAACAAGCCCGGGGCTCCCACTGATAGAGGGAAACAAGCCCGGTGCTCCCACTGATACAGGGAAACAAGCCCGGGGCTCCCACTGATACAGGGAAACAAGCCCGGGGCTCCCACTGATACAGGGAAACAAGCCCGGGGCTCCCACTGATACAGGGAAACAAGCCCGGTGCTCCCACTGATACAGGGAAACAAGCCCGGGGCTCCCACTGATACAGGGAAACAAGCCCGGTGCTCCCACTGATACAGGGAAACAAGCCCGGGGCTCCCACTGATACAGGGAAACAAGCCCGGTGCTCCCACTGATACAGGGAAACAAGCCCGGGGCTCCCACTCATTCAAAACCTATGGTGAGTTGAGTCGCATTCACATTCTAAATGTTATAATTAAATGATAATTATGCACTACTAAACTACAACCCCGACTATAGCCCCGCCCCCTGCCGGGCCATGGAAGAATGAAGCCGGTCCCTGGTGCAAAAAAGTTTGAGGACTTCTGCTGTAGAGTCTTAATCCTGGAAGCCCTGGGTCCTAAAGAGCAGTTGACATAAATAAACGGACTGACGACGAGGTACAGCAGGGTGGACGGGTTGTAACAACAGAGACTGTAGAGACAGGATGGCCACTGCGGGAGGAGAACTGTAATGTCAGAACTGAATAAAATAAGGAGGAACAATTAATAAAAGAAGCAGAATCCAGTGATGAAGCAAAGTAGGTCACAATATGGCAATGTAGCAGAGCCCAATGATGTAGCAGAGCTCAATGAATGATGTAGCAGAGCTGAGTATGTTGGGAGGCACTCATAGCTATTGAGAAGCCTACAGTAAGTAGACAGAGACAATGTATCAAAGCTGGGTATGTTAGGAGGTACATACTGACAAAATAGTAAATGTGGGTATGTTAAGCGTCACATTATGGAAATGTAGCAGAATGCCAGTGATGAGCTGAGTATGTCAGGAGGGACAGTGTCGGTGTAGCAAAGCTCAATGATTTAGTAGAGCAGGTTATGTCATGAAACACTCATGGCTATTGAGAAAAGTCCAGCAAGCAAACAGCCATTATGTATCAGAGCTGGGTATGTCAGTAAGTATGGAATGGCAATGTGGCAAAGTTGACTATGTTAGGAGACATTCACTGGCTATGCTTCAGAGTCTAGCCATGTGGCAGAGCTGAGTACCTCTAAAAGCACAAATCAACAATGTAGCAGAGCCCAGCAATGTAGCAGGGCTGGGTATGTCAGTAGGCACACAGTGGCAGTGTAGCAGGGCTGAATATGTCAGGAGGAACGGATAGACAATGTAGCAGAGCCCATTGATGCAGCAGATCTGGGTATGTCAGTAGGCACACAGTGGCAGTGTAGCAGGGCTGAATTTGTCAGGAGGCACGGATAGACAATGTAGCAGAGCCCAGTGATGTAGCAGATCTGGGTATGTCAGTAGGCACAGAGTAGCAATGTAGCAGAGCTGAAAATGTCAGAAAACACGGAGAGACAATGTAGCAGAGCCCAGTGATATAGTAGGGCTGGGTCTGTGAATAGGCACAGAGTAGCAATGTAGGAGAGCTGAATATGTCAGGAAGCACAGAGAGACAATGTAGCAGAGCTGGGTATGTCAGTAGGCACACAGTGGCAGTGTAGCAGAGCTGAATATGTCAGGAGGAACGGAGAGACAATGTAGCAGAGCCCAATGATGTAGTAGGGCTGGGTCTGTGAATAGGCACAGAGTAGCAGTGTAGCAGAGCTGAATATGTCAGGAAGCACGGAGAGACAATGTAGCAGAACTGATTAAAGTGGGGAAAATAAGTATTTGATACACTGACGATTTTGCAAGTTTTCCCACCTACAAAGAATGGAGAGGTTGGTAATTTTTATCGTAGGTACACTTCACCTGTGAGAGACAGAATCTAAAAATAAAAAACAGAAAATCACATTGTATGATTGTTACATAATTTGCATTTTATTGCATGAAATAAGTGTTTGATCACCGACCGACCAGCAAGAATTCTGTGGCAGAAGGTCATCTGAATTCTCATGCGGCATTTACTCATCAGAAACCGGCAAAATGGCTCAGGTGAGTAACATCACAGGAGCAATGGCAGCCCGGTAGGAGCAGAGGGAGGACGGAGCGTTGGAGGTGAGTAACAATCACCATTGGGTAGAGCAGGAGCAGAGGGAGGACGGAGTGTTGGAGGTGAGTAACAATCACCATTGGGTAGAGCAGGAGCAGAGGGAGGACGGAGCGCTGGAGGTGAGTAACAATCACCATTGGGTTCTCAATGACAGATTAAATAAAGAAGAGAAAACACCATATGGGGAACTCCTTGAAAGTGGTGTTGGGATTGCCCCCTGAACCCACCATCGACTGCCAGAAGGGGGGACATTGGTTTATTGTTCTTCCACAAGACCACTGCTAGGGGAACTTTACAGGAGCGGTCGGTGATCACCCAGTGGTGCAACCTCATGCTCTATTAAAGGTCTATGGCAAACTTCATGTTTCTACGGGGCACGACTACATTTACATGGTCACCAATTCACCTTCCATAGAATCCACTTAATACTATGTATCTTCCGAAAAACTGAGTCATCAGTCTCCGCAGAATGAAATGACTACAAAGATGACAATAGAGGGTTATGTGAGAATCATGTGGGAATAGTGGATAAGGGCAGGTATATCTCGCCCAGATACCTTTCCTATGTGGCCTAGACTGGTCAGTATCTCACCTGGGTACTAATGAATAATGGGAGGCGGATATAAAAGGATGCCAGGTGGTTGTGTGAGTGTCTCAGCCTGGGAACAGAGAGAGCCTGTCTGTGTGAGAGACACACGTGAGTGAAAGCAGTGCCCACTGCAACTGTGGTTTGGCTGGACGGGAGAAGCCCACCAGTTGGTAGTTAGGTGGTACCTTGTTTAGTTAGTGCCGGACAGGCAAGGATTTGTTTTATGTTTTATTTCTTTTATGCATTGCTTTCACCTTTAATAAACCTGACCCAGTGTCAGTTATACCCGAATCCCAGCTCTGCGCCTGAGTTTCATGCTAAACGTACGTGACCTTTGACCCCAGCAAAGGCGATCCTGGAGTGTTTTATCACATTGTGGTGGAGAACGCGGGCATCACGTTGGAAGCATGAGCATGGAGGACCTGGTGAAAGCGCTGATACAGTCCACCGCCGTCCAGCAAGAAGCTAATCGGGTAATGATGGCCCAGCTGAAGGAGTTGGTGGACATGACAGCTACTGATCGTTCGCTTCTCCAGCAGGTGGCGCAGCGCCTGGCAAGCTTACCTGAGGTTAACCAGGAAGCCGAGTCGAGAGTGATTCACGTGAGTCGGTACTGGCAGAAGATGACGACCTAAGATGACGTCGAGGCATACCTGACCACGTTTGAACGGACGGCGGTGCAAGAAAAATGTCCCAAGGCACGATAGGCCGGCCTGATTGCCCCGTTTCTTTCCGGTGAGGCCCAAAAGGCTTATTATGACTTAGAACCTGAAGCCGCGCAGGACTTTGACAAACTGAAAGCTGAGATCTTGGCCCGACTGGGAGTGACGACCGCTGTCCGTGCACAGAGAGTGCATCAATGGACTTATCAACCGGATAAACCACCGCGGTCACAGATGTTCGACCTGATCCACGTGAAGAAGAAGTGGCTACAACCTGAGGTGCTGACAGTGCCAGAGATAATCCAGAGAGTCGTCATGGACAAGTACCTGAGGGCTCTACCGCCAGCCCTGAGGAAGTGGGTAAGCCATGGAAATCCTACGACGGCAGATCAACTGGTGGATCTGGTTGAACGTTACTCCATGGCGGAAGGACTCCGAGACGACGCTACCCCACCTCGTTCTTCATCATCTCCACGTGGAACCAGTAAGACTGTTCCAGGGTGTAGGGGAGAAGGAAAAATCCCTAAGACAGTGGGGGAGGAAAATGGGACTGCCCGCACTGCGAGGCCGAGAGTAACGAACTATGGTCTAAGCAGGGGGCCCGTTAGGTGTTTCTGCTGCCAAGAGATGGGCCACATTGCGGCGAACTGTCCAGTCACTGCTGAACCCATGCAGTGCGACGTCACAGACTCTAAAAACCGCATGTCTATGGTTGCATGGGTAGTGAGTGTGAATGCCGGTCAAAGGGATGTGGAAAAACACGTTGTTAGACTCGGGAAGTGTGGAGACTCTGGTGAAGGCCAGCCTGGTGTAAGTCCCCACCTGGACCATCAGACAAATTCTCTGTAACGTGTGTGCATGGAGACACCTGTTCGTACCACACCACGGTCATATGCATTACTACTTCCTATGGGTCTGTGCAACATAAAGTGGGACTTGTCCCTGCGTTATTGCATGATGTTATCTTGGGCCGGGACTTTCCCCACTTCTGGCAATTGTGGGAGAATCAGTTGATTCCCCAGGGTAATAGTGTACATGGTTTTTCTCCCAGGGCGCGTGTGGGTCCCGAACCCCTGGAAGAGGTCTCCCCGGAAGACTCAGGGAGGAGTCTGCTGGAAATGACCTGCAGTTCCTGTTTTCAGTCATGGCGGGTGATACGGAGGAGACCAGGGAAGAGGAGGAGGTCGACAGCCGTCCACCTCCCTGTTTGCCGGATTTGGAAGTTCAGAAAGATGACTTCCAAAGTGAGCAAATAAAGGATCCTACCCTTTCTCAGGCTAGGACAAATGTAAAAGTGATAAATGGGGTACCCGTAGAACCTGGCTCTAGGCTGGCATATCCTTACATGGTCCTGGAGAATGATTTACTATATCAGATAGAGAAAAAGGGGGAAGACACGGTGCAACTATTAGTCGTGCCAAAACCCTACCGGCGGCAAGTGCTGGACCTGGCCCATGGACATGTGATGGGAGGTCACCTGGGAGTCCAGAAAACCACCGAAAGGATATTACACTGTTTTGTTTGGCCAGGCATGCATCACGATATTCATGTATATTGTGAGTCTTGTCCTGACTGCCAAGCCTCTGCACCTAAGCCCCAGTTCTGTAACCCTTTGGTACCCCTACCTATTATTGAAGTCCCGTTTGAGAGGACTGGGATGGATTTAGTTGGGCCCCTTCCACGGTCTGCACGTGGACACCAACATATCCTGGTCATCTTGGATTATGCCACTCGTTACCCGGAGGCCATCCCTTTGCGTAACACGGCCACCAAGACGATTGCCAAGGAACTGGTGCATGTGTTTAGTCGGGTCGGTATACCAAAACAGATACTCACCGACCAGGGGACCCCCTTTATGTCCAGGGTAATGAAGGAGCTCTGCCGGTTGTTACAAATCGAACCGTTACGCACATCCATGTATCACCCTCAAACAGAAGGGTTGGTCGAACGGTTCAATAAAACTCTGAAGCAGATGCTGAGGAAGGTGATAGACAAGGATGGGAAGAACTGGGACTGTTTACTTCCGTATTTGCTTTTTGCCATCAGGGAAGTACCCCAGTCTTCCACGGGATTCTCGCCTTTCGAGTTATTGTACGCCCGATGTCCTTGCGGACTGTTAGACGTCGCAAAAGAAACCTGGGAGGGTCAGGTCACTCCGTTTAAAATGGTGATAGATCACGCAACACAAATGCAGGACCATATTGCGGCTGTTATGCCTATCTTCAAAGAACACATGATGCAGGCTCAAGGAGCCCAAAAAAGAATCTATGATAGGGGCGCCAAGATCCGTACGTTTGCACCCGGAGATAGGGTGTTGATCCTGGTCCCCACGGTGGACAGTAAGTTCCTGGCAAAGTGGCAGGGCTACTTTGAGATTAAGGAAAGAGTTGGTGAAGTAAACTACAAAGTATACCAGGCAGGTAAACGGAAACCTGAACAGGTTTATCATGTAAATCTGATAAAACCCTGGAAAGATCGGTCTGCCTTGTCAGCGGAGCTGGCCCGTCCTGACTGCTCGCATACCGTACCGGAGGTACGGGTTGCAGAGACTCTCTCGGAGCGGCAAAAGACTGAGGTCAGGCAGTTTCTACTTCACAACCAAAAGTTTCTCAGAAAAACCCGGGCAGACTACGCTAATGAAACATGACATCGTAACGGAACCTGGTGTCACAGTTCACGTAAAACCCTACCGAATCCCGGAAGCGCGCCGTGAAGCCGTTTCCCGAGAAGTGAAGGCAATGTTAGAGTTAGGAGTCATTGAGGAATCGCACAGTGCTTGGTCCAGCCCGATTGTGCTAATTCCTAAACCGGACGGCACCATCCAGTTCTGCAATGACTTCAGGAAACTGAATGCGGTCTCAAAATTTGATGCCTACCCTATGCCCCGGGTCGACGAGTTAATATATCGGTTAGGAAAAGCCCGGTATATTACAACCCTAGACCTAACAAAGGGGTATTGGCAGATCCCTCTGGCGGAGGCGGCCAGAGAAAAGACGGCATTTGCTACACCGGAAGGTTTATTTCAGTATGTGTATATGCCGTTTGGACTGCACGGCGCACCGGCGACCTTCCAGAGACTGATGGATCGAGTCCTCAGGCCACATAGGCGGTATGCTTCGGCCTATTTGGATGACATTGTCATTTACAGCTTGGACTGGGAGACTCATCTCCAGAAAGTACAAGCTGTGATTGACGACCTGTGGGAGGCAGGTCTAACCGCGAACCCCAAGAAATGTCACATCGGGCTAGAAGAATCCCAGTATTTGGGGTATGTAATTGGGAGGGGTATTGTTAAACCCCAGGTCGATAAGATTCAAGCGGTTCAGGACTGGCCGCAACCTGTCAACAAGAAGCAGGTGCAAGCCTTTCTGGGGATCGCCGGCTATTATCGCCGGTTCCTACCCAATTTTGCAGCCATCGCTACCCCCCTGACGGATCTTACCAAAGGGAAAGACTCCGTCATGATTAAATGGAGTTTAGCGGCTGAAGAAGCCTTCCATAGCCTAAAACGGGCACTTTGCTCTCAGCCCGTACTGGTGACTCCGGACTTCCGCAGTGAGTTTGTGGTACAAACGGATGCCTCTGATACCGGTATCGGGGCCGTACTGTCACAAGTGAGGGACGGAGTGGAACACCCAGTCCTCTATCTCAGCAGGAAGCTGAATAAACATGAGCAAAAGTATGCAGTCGTGGAAAAAGAGTGCCTCGCCATTAAGTGGGCTCTAGAGGCCCTCAAATATTACCTGGTGGGCCGAAAGTTCAGGCTGATCACTGACCATGCCCCTCTCAAGTGGATGCACTTGCACAAGGAACGGAATAGCCGGGTGACCCGGTGGTTCCTTGCCCTGCAGGCCAACACTTTTACGGTGGAGCACCGCCCAGGGGTACAGATGGAAAATGCAGATGCCCTGTCCCGAGTGCACTGTTTGGCGGGTGTCATTGCTCGACCGGAGTGGTCTGAGCAAAGGGGGGGGGATATGTGAGAATCATGTGGGAATAGTGGATGAGGGCAGGTATATCTCGCCCAGATACCTTTCCTATGTGGCCTAGTCTGGTCAGTATCTCACCTGGTGACTAATGAATAATGGGAGGTGGATATAAAAGGATGCCAGGTGGTTGTGTGAGTGTCTCAGCCTGGGAACACAGAGAGTCTGTCTGTGTGAGAGACACACGTGAATGAAAGCAGTGCCCACTGCAACTGTGGTTTGGCTGGACGGGAGAAGCCCGCCAGTTGGTAGTTAGGTTGTACCTTGTTTAGTTAGTGCCGGACAGGCAAGGATTTGTTTTATGTTTTATTTCCTTTATGCATTGCTTTCACCTTTAATAAACCTGGCCCAGTGTCAGTTATACCCGGACCCCGACTTGTGCGCCTGAGTTTCATGCTGAACGCACGTGACCTTTGACCCCAGCAAAGGCGATCCCGGAGTGTTTTATCACAGTAACTTATTACACGTAATTCTCATGTATTTCACATTATTTGATACTGATCCTTTTCAAGGGTCACTGCCAAGATTTACCGCTTGGCCGTCGGCCACAGTTAAATATTAGCTAAGAGCTATTGATATAAATGAGATAAACTTGTGAGAGGTCAATGGCAGAAAGAATTAATTAACCAGCCGTCAGGAGCGGGACAGCACAGAATGTCATAATAACCGCATCCACCAAACCAAAGAACGACACTAACTAGAAGAAGCAATAACATGGAATCATTTTCGTCTTTTTATCTCCTGGCAATCCAAAACCTGAAAATAAGATGAGGAAACGTTCTATGCGGCATAAGGAGCAGGGATTTTGCCTTTTTTCTAGTATATATGTTGGGTGAAGAGGGGGTAGAATTTGCAAACTTTAATTTTTCTAGATTTTTTTTATTGCTTGAAGCAACTTTGCAAATTTCCTTCACAGAATTAATGGAATCCATGGAAAGGACAGTGATGGCGAATCTTACAGAACGAGTTCCCAAACTGCAATCCAAAACCCACTTATTTATCCCGAAGTGCAATTTAACCTGAATACTGAGGTTTCAGTTTAGTAAAACAACTCCTACATTAGCACGATATAGAGTCTATAGCAAAGAGCTTGTAAGCGCTGCGCTCCCAAACCTAAGGCACTACCCACCCATTGTAGTGGAGGTCTGTTCTTGAGAATGGAGAGGATTTTTAATCAAAAGAAATGTTTCAAAGTTGTTTGTTTTAGCAACTTCTTTGCAATTGTAACTCTTTACCAAGATGAGAACAAACCCTTTAAGGCAGAGATGTCCAACTCAAACACACAGAGGGCCAAAGCTAAAAGCTTGGACAAAGTCGCAGGCCAACCTTGATATTTGTTAAAAAAAATGTCTACAATTGAGGATGTTTTTCCTTATCGAATAAAAGGATTGACTTTTGGAATTATAGTGGAATAATATAGTATGTTATGTAAGAATTAACATATTGGAATGGAGGTAAATGAAATATAACACTTTATTAGATATGGTAAAAACTTAAATCACATATAGGTGCACCGTGGTACTGCACAAAGGGTACAGGACAGCTAGGGATCCTTTAGATGCCCAATCCTAACTGGTGTAGCCAAAATCAGTATCGTTTATGGTCAGTAAAATGAAAAGTCACACAATTCTGACCAAGCTCCTACCAAGACACTATTTGGCATACCAAAAAATGTGCAGACCACTTAAGCATAGAGATACTTGTTGTGAATTCGCTTTCTGGCCTACCTCTGGTTACTGCTGAAGGTGGTGGAGCTGGTCAGGTTGACGGAGGGGTTGCGAGTTCTCTTTCTGGGCTCCCTCTGGTGGTTACTGGAGGTAATGGAGCTGATCTGATTAACAGAGGCTTGCCACCTGATAATGAGGACGACGATTGGAGATCTGGGGTTTCAGACTGGATTTAAGACAGCCGACTCCCTCTATCCCTGCTGGTGATTTTTTTTTCCTGCCTCCTGAGGTCTTAGTTTCCTGCTCAGTCCCTACATGCTCAGCTAAGTGTTCTTTTGCTCTTCTGTTCACATTTGATCTGGTTTTGTCCATCTCAGTTTTGTGTGGGTCAGCCAGATCCGCCTGGGGCTGTGCTGAATCACCGTCCAGATGTTACTGCTTGTGCCAGTTTGTTTTTGTCCCTTATTAGATTGGCCTCTTTTTGCTCTGCTTACAGAATATGCCAGAGTGCTGATATAGTGGGCGAAGTCATGCGACGTCAGTATTTTTGCATCAGATGTGTTGGACTTTTTTGAAGGGTTTTTTGCGTGATTGCAGACAGCATCTTTCCTTTCCTGTCGTGTCTAGTCAGTATGGGCCCCATCGTTTGCTCAATCTATTTTCCTACCTGCGTTTGTGTTTTCTTCTTGTCTCACCGACAATATATGTTTGGGGGCTATCTATTCCTTTGGGGTCTGCTCTGGGGCAGTTTAGATTTCCCCTTTCTTGCTTTAGGCTTAGTTAGCTCTCCGGCTGTGCTGAGGCGTCTAGGATCATCATAGGTACGCTCCACGGCTACTGCTAGTTGTGTGGATAGGATCAGGGGTCTGCAATCCGCTTAGTTACCAACCTCTCTGGTTTTCTGTGGCTTAGCTTGGGCTTGCTCTCCTCCACGGTGACCCAAGCATAACAGATACTGCTAAACTCAAAATAGTAACCTACGCTAATTGCTACCTTTTCTAATTGGAATATCATCCAGCTGTTCTACGTACTATGTTATGTAAGAGCAGTAAAAAGCACATGGCCCAATGGCCTAATTTAAATATGTAATAACAAAGGATAAAAACAACCTTGAATAAAACAGATAATAAAGTATGAAGCAAACAAAAGTGCTCCCAAACACAGTATGATACCCCCGCAGTGTACTCCTCCACACGCACAGTATGATGACCCTACTGTAACCCCCTGCCTCAGTTCCCCAACAAAGAATGGGGACCCTATCACAATATGATTCCCCAACTGTAATCCCCATACAGTATAATTGCCACAAAACATCCTCCTTACAGAATAATGGCCCCACATGATGTTCCATACACTATAATGACCCCACAGGATGCTCCTTACAGTATAATGGCCCCACATTGCTCCGTACAGTATAATGACCCCACATGATGTTCCATACAGTATAATATAATTGCCCTAAGCAGCTTCCGGTTGTAACAACTTCCGTCCAGTTGTAACCGGTGACGTCACCGCACACCTCTTTCCATGTTAACCCTCAACACACACACTCCTCTCACCTTTCACCATCTCCACTCACGTCCACTCACTCTTTCACTCCACATACGACCCTTTCTCTCACTCCGTCTCTCATACTCACGCCGTCATCGCCGCTGATCCACGATCCCCGACATCTTCTTCCGCCGACGCCATTTTGGATCCCGACGGCATCCACGCCAGCGACATGTTCCTGCGGCGACGCTATTTTGGATCGGCGAAATCCCGCGATACTCAAGATGGCGTCGCCGCAAGAATATGTCGCCGGCGAGGACGACGTCGGGATCCAAAATGGCGTCGGCGAAAACTCGCGAGATTTCGCCGACGCCATTTTGGATCCCAACGTCGTCCACGCCGGCGACATGTTCTTGCGGCGACGCCATCTTGACTATCGCGGGATCTCACGATACTCAAGATGGCGTCGCCGCAAGAACATGTCGCCGGCGTGGACAACGTCTGGATCCAGGATGGCGCCGGCGCAAGAAGATGTCGGGGATCGTGGAGCAGCGGCAATGACTGCGTGAGTATGAGAGACGGAGTGAGAGAAGGGGTCGTATGTGGAGTGAAGGAGTGAGTGGAGATGGTGAAAGGTGAGAGGAGTGTGTGTGTTGAGGGTTAACATGGCAAGAGGTGTGATGCTATCGCATTCTCCCGATGCGATAGCATCGGGCCATAATCTAGTACAGTATAATGGCCCCACAGGATGCTCCGTATAGTATAATGGCCCCACAAGATGCTACATACAGTAAAAAGGCCCCACATTGCTCCGTACAGTATAATAGCCCCACATGATGCACAATACATTATAATGACCCACATAGTACACCATACAGTATAATGGCCCCACATAGTGCATCATACACTATAATTGCTCCACACAGTGTTTCATACAGTATAATGGATCCACATAGTGCTCCATACAGTATAACAGCCCCAAATGATACTCTATACAGTATAATGGCCCAACATAGTGCAACATACAGTATAATGGCTCCACATAGTACTCCATACAGTATAATGGACTCACACAGTGCTCCATACAGTATAATGGCCCCACATAGTGCTCCATACAGTATAATGGCCCCACATAGTGCTCCATACAGTATAATGGCCCCACATAGTGCTCCATACAGTATAATAGTCCCACATGATTCTCTCTATACTGTATAATGGCTCCACATAGTGCAACATACAGTATAATAGTCCCACATGGTGCTCCATACAGTATTACAGCCCCACATGATTCTCTCTATACAATATAATGGCTCCACATAGTACAACATACAGTATAATGGCACCACATGATGCTCCGCTTAGTATAATAGTCCCACAGGATGCTTCATAAGGTATAATGGCCCCACAGTGTTCCATACAGTTTAATGGCTCCTGATAGTGTTCCATGCAGTATAATAGCCCCTGTTGTGAGTTCATTCTCCCCTTCACCTTTGATGTCTGATGGACTCCCTCTGCTGGTGAAGAGAGGTAGTGAAATTGATTGGGATGGGAAGAACCTGTCATCTGAACAGGCGGAGTGTGATTGGACATCTGGAATTTCTGAGTGGATATAAGGCAGCCGATGCCCTGCAGGGCTGCTGGTGATCCTTTCTGCTCTGAGCTCTTGCATCCAGTTTAGTTCCTGTCTACTAAAAGCTAAGTTTTTGCCCTGCTATTATTCCATGAGATTGTGTCTGGTTTCCTTAGTGTTTGTATTCAGCCTGTCCTGGTTGGGACTGGCTGAATTCCATTTTTGTCTCTGATCAGTTGATCTCTTTGCTCTGTTTTCAGAATATACCTGAGTGCTGATATAGTGATTTTGAAGTCTAGCGACTTCAGGGCTTTTTTCCCTATCAGACGGTTGGGACATTTTTGGTAGGGTTTTTTGCGGATTGCAGCCAGCATCTTTTCTGTCCTGTCCTATCTAGTTAGTTGGGTCCCATCGTTTGCTCAGCCTGTCTTTCTGTCTGTGTTTGTGTTTTCATCTGTATTTCACCGACAATACATGTTGGGGGCTGTCTATTGCTTTGGGGTCTGCTCTGGGGCAGTTTAGATTTCCCCTTTCCTTCTTTAGGCTTATGTAGTTCTCCGGCTGTGACAAGGGGTCTAGGGCACCGTAGGAACCCCCCACGGCTACTGTTAGTTGTGGTGTATAGGATCAGGGGTCTGCAATCCGATAGCTACCAACCTCTCCGGTTTTCTGGACTTAGCTTGTATTTTTGTTTTCTCCTCCTCCGGTGACTCATTCATAACAGAATCACCAGCCATACCGCAGATTCTAGGGTACTCAATAGCAGGAGAGAATTGTAAAAAAAAAAAAAAAAGTGTCAGAATTTTTTTTTGTGTGTATATTTTTTCCTCTATTTCTCTGAGGCCGTAGGGGGAATTTTTTCTCAATGGAGATTAAGCAATTGTCTGATCGTGTAGAGCAGCTTACTGCTGAAGTGTGGGGAATTTCCGCCTATCTTGCTTATTCACATGCTGCTGAACCAAAGATCCCTACTCCTGATGTGTTTTTTGGGGATCGGTCTAAATTTCTGAATTTTAAGAATAATTGTAAATTATTTTTTGCCTTGAAGCCTAACTCATCGGGGAGCTCCGCGCAGCAGGTTAAAATTTTCATCTCCTTGCTGCGCGGTGATCCCCAGGATTGGGCGTTTTCTTTGAAACCTGATTATCCTATTCTGACTGATGTGAACGCATTTTTTCAGGCCTTGGGGTTGTTGTATGATGAACCTAATGCTATTGATCAGGCTGAAAAGGCCCTGTTGGCATTGAGCCAGGGTCAGGATTCTGCAGAGTTGTACTGTCAAAAATTCCGAAAGTGGGCGTTCCTTACTACCTGGAATGATGGTGCCTTGGCAGCTCTCTTTCGGAAGGGTTTGTCATAAACCGTAAAAGATACTATGGTGGGATTTCCTGTTCCCTCTGGTATTGACGATTCTATGTCATTAGCCATTCAGGTTGATCGGCGTTTGCGTGAACGCAAAACTGCACAAGAGGTGTTGCCACCTGTTGAACAAATGTCTGAACCTATGCAATGTGATAGAGTTTTGTCTAGGGCGCAACGTCAGGAGTTCAGAAAGCGTAATAAGCTGTGTTTTTTCTGTGGAGATGCCTCTCATATTATTTCTGTCCCCTAAATGAGAGAAACATTTTGCACACACATTTGCTGTGGGTGGTGTTCAACCTAAGTTTCTTCTGGCAATTACTCTGATCTGCTCCCTGTCCACATTTTCCGCTAAGGCTTTTGTGGATTCGGGAGCAGCTCTGAACCTGATGGACTTGGATTTTGCTAAACGTTATGGATTTCCTATGACACCTCTGCGGACGCCTATCCCTTTGAGGGGTATTGATGCTACTACTTTGGCAAAGAATAAACCTCAGTTTTGGACCCAGGTGTTAATGCAGGTCGCCCCAGACCATCAAGAAAATTGCAGATTTTTGGTGTTGCATAATTTGCATGATACCATCGTTCTGGGGTTTCCCTGGTTGCAAATCCATAATCCAGTTTTGGATTGGAAATCTGTGTCTGTGGTGAGTTGGGGTTGTCGGTGTGCCCTTAGTGACGCTCCTATTTTCTCCACCTCTCCCCAGTCGCATGATGTTCCTGACTATTTGGCTGATTTTTATGATGTATTTAGTGAGAATGAGTCTGCGTCTTTGCCTCCTCATAGGAGTTATGACTGTGCAATTGAGCTGAGCCCTGGGTGTAAATTTCCCAAGGGTCGACTTTTCAATTTATCTGTACCCGAGCACGAGGCTATGCGATCCTATATTAAGGAGTCGTTGGAGAAGGGTCATATTAGACCATCCTCTTCACCCTTAGGTGCTGGGGGCTTTTTTGTGGCCAAGAAAGATGGTTCATTAAGGCCTTGTATTGACTATCGTTCCCTCAACAAAATTACTGTTAAATATCAGTATCCGTTACCCCTGATTTCTGATCTATTCTCCAGAGTTAAAGGTGCTTGCTGTTTTACCAAGCTTGACCTCAGGGGGGAGTATAATCTTATTCGCATTAAGCAGGGGGATGAATGGAAGACGGCATTTAATACTCCGGAGGGACATTTTGAGTACCTGGTGAAGCCTTTTGGGCTCACTAATGCCCCTTCTGTCTTCCAGTGCTTCATGAATGATATTTTCCGAGACTTTGTGGATAAATTTTTGATCATCTATCTGGATGATATTTTGATCTTTTCCAAGGATTGGGACTCTCATGTGGAACATGTTCGGACTGTGTTCCGGGAGAATTCCCTGTATGTCAAGGGATCGAAATGCCTTTTTGGTGTACAGAGAATTTCATTTTTGGGATTTATTTTGTCTCCGTCAACTATTGAAATGGACCCGGCCAAGGTACAGGCCATTTATGATTGGGTTCAGCCCACTTCATTGAAGGCCCTCCAGAAGTTTTTGGGTTTTGCTAATTTTTATCGTAAATTTATAGCTAATTTTTCTGGTATTGCCAAACCATTGACTGATTTGACTAAGAAGGGGGCTGATGTGCTGAATTGGTCTCCGGAGGCTGTTTCTTCCTTTCAGGAGCTGAAGCGAAGGTTCACTTCTGCTCCGGTTTTGCGGCAACCTGATGTCTCACTCCCGTTTCAGGTAGAGGTGGACGCTTCTGAGATTGGTGCAGGAGCTGTTTTGTCCCAAAAAGATCCAGTAACATCTAAAATGAATCCCTGTGCTTTCCTTTCCCGAAAGTTCTCCCCATCCGAACGTAACTATGATGAGGGGAATCGGGAACTGTTAGCCATGAAATGGGCATTTGAGGAGTGGAGACATTGGTTGGAGGGAGCTAAACATCAAGTCGTGGTCCTTACTGACCACAAGAATTTGATTTACCTGGAGTCGGCCAAACGCTTGAATCCTAGACAGGCTAGGTGGGCCTTGTCTTTCACACGTTTTTATTTTGTGGTCTCTTTTCTTCCGGGCACTAAGAATGTCAAGGCAGACGCCCTCTCTAGGAGTTTCTTTGCTGATTCTCCTATTGTGACCAAGCCTGCTACCATCTTAGGTAAGGGGGTAGTTCTTTCTGCCATCTCGCCCGATTTGAGACGTGTTCTGGAAGAGTTTCAGGAGGACAAACCTGAGCGTTGTCCCATTGGAAAATTGTATGTTCCTGACCAGTGGAGGAAGAGAGTGATGTCTGAGGTTCATTGCTCCGCATTGGCTGGTCATCCAAGTATTTTTGGTACTAGAGATTTGGTGAGTCGGTCTTTTTGGTGGCCCGCCTTGTCTCGTGATGTCAGGTATTTTGTGCAGTCCTGTGGGACTTGCTCCCGGTCTAAACCTTGTTCTCGCTCTAGTGGGTTGTTGATGCCTTTGCCGGTGCCCAGGAGGCCATGGACCCATATTTCAATGGATTTTATCTCTGATATGCCTGTCTCTCAGAGAATGACTGTTATTTGGGTGATTTGTGATAGATTCTCTAAGATGGTCCATCTTGTACCACTCCCTAAGTTGCCATCTTCCTCAGAGTTGGTGCCCTTGTTTTTGCAACAGGTGGTTCGCTTGCACGGGATTCCTGAGAACATTGTATCTGACAGAGGAGTTCAGTTTGTTTATAGATTTTGGAGGACTTTCTGTTCCAAGCTGGGAATTCAGTTGTCCTTCTCCTCTGCGTTTCACCCTCAGACCAATGGGCAGACGGAGAGAACAAACCAGACTTTGGAGTCGTATTTGAGATGTTTTATTTCTGCTGATCAGGATGATTGGGTTTCATTTTTGCCCTTGGCCGAATTTGCTTTAAATAAAAGAGCTAGTTCTGCCACTTTGATGTCACCTTTTTTTTGTAACTTTGGGTTTCATCCTCGATTCTCTTCAGGGCAGGTGGAGTCTTCTGCCTGCCCAGGTGTTGACACTGTGGTGGAGAGAATGCACCAGATCTGGGACCAAGTGGTGGATAAGTTGTCTCTCTCCCAGGAAAAGGCCCAGCGGTTTTCCAACCGGCATAGGACCATTGGTCCCCGGTTTAAGGTGGGTGATATGGTTTGGTTGTCATCAAAGAATATCTCTATGAAGGTGGCTTCTCCAAAGTTTAAACCTAGATTTATTGGACCTTACAAGATTTTGGAGATTCTTAATCCGGTCTCTTTTCGATTGGCTCTTCCTGTTACATTCAAGATCCATAACATGTTTCATAAGTCTCTGTTAAAGAGGTTTGTTGAGCCAGTAGTTCCTGTGGTGGCACCTCCTGACCCTGTATTGGTTGAAGGTAATGTGGAATATGAGGTTGAGAAGATACTGGATTCTTGTCTGGCTAGACGGAGACTCCAGTATTTGGTTAAATGGAAGGGTTATGGCCAGGAGGATAATTCTTGGGTCCCTGCATCCGATATTCATGCCAAAAGATTGGTTCGTGCTCTTCATCGGGCCCATCCTGATCGCCCTGGTGGCGTGGATGAGGGTTCGGTGACCCCTCCTCAAGGGGGAGGTACTGTTGTGAGTTCATTCTCCCCTTCACCTTTGATGTCTGATGAACTCCCTCTGCTGGTGAAGAGAGGTAGTGAAATTGATTGGGATGGGAAGAACCTGTCATCTGAACAGGCGGAGTGTGATTGGACATCTGGAATTTCTGAGTGGATATAAGGCAGCCGATGCCCTGCAGGGCTGCTGGTGATCCTTTCTGCTCTGAGCTCTTGCATCCAGTTTAGTTCCTGTCTACTAAAAGCTAAGTTTTTGCCCTGCTATTATTCCATGAGATTTTGTCTGGTTTCCTTAGTGTTTGTATTCAGCCAGTCCTGGTTGGGACTGGCTGAATTCCATTTTTGTCTCTGATCAGTTGATCTCTTTGCTCTGTTTTCAGAATATACCTGAGTGCTGATAAAGTGATTTTGAAGTCTAGCGACTTCAGGGCCTTTTTCCCTATCAGACGGTTGGGACATTTTTGGTAGGGTTTTTTGCGGATTGCAGCCAGCATCTTTTCTGTCCTGTCCTATCTAGTTAGTTGGGCCCCATCGTTTGCTCAGCCTGTCTTTCTGTCTGTGTTTGTGTTTTCATCTTTATTTCACCGGCAATACATGTTGGGGGCTGTCTATTGCTTTGGGGTCTGCTCTGGGGCAGTTTAGATTTCCCCTTTCCTTCTTTAGGCTTATGTAGTTTTCCGGCTGTGACGAGGGGTCTAGGGCACCGTAGGAACCCCCCACGGCTACTGTTAGTTGTGGTGTATAGGATCAGGGGTCTGCAATCCGATAGCTACCAACCTCTTCTGGACTTAGCTTGTATTTTTGTTTTCTCCTCCTCCGGTGACTCATTCATAACAAGCCCCACATGATGCTCCATACAGGTCAATGGCCCCTCAGTGTTCCATACAAAATAATAGACCTACATGATACTCCATACAGTGTAATGACCCCATATGGCGTTCCATACAGTATAATAGCCCTACATGATGTTCCATACAGTGTAATGACCCCGCATGGTGTTCCATACAGTATAATGGCACCACATGATGTCCTATACAGTATAATAGCCCCTCAGGTGGGCTGTATCATATTATATGGGGGGCTACATTATATTCTATGGGGGGCTGTATTAAATTCTATGAGGGAGGATTGCATCATACTCTTTGATGGGGCTACATTATATTCTATGGAGAGGTGGGCTGTATTACATTCTATGGGAGCTACATTAAATACATTAAATTCTATGGGGGGCTGTATTGTATTCTGTGAGGGAAGATTGCATCATACACTTTGATGGGGCTACATTATATTCTTTGTGGAGAAGGACTGTATTTTATTCTATTGGGGGCTACATTATATTCTGTGGGGGCTGTATTATATGTATTATATTCTATGAGGGTGATTGCATCATACTCTATGAGGGGGCTACATTATACTATATAAGGTGGCAACATTATATTCTATGGGGGCTGCATTATATTCTGTGGGGGGCTTCATTATACTTTATGAGAGGGCTACATTATATTCTATGAGGGGCTGCATTATACTTTGTGAGGAGTGCTACATTGTATTCTATGGCAGGGTTACATTATACTATATAAGGGGGCTGCATTATATTATATGGAGGGGATGCATTATACTATGAGGGGGCCAAATTATGTTCTATTGGGGTTCCATTATATTGTATGGTGGGACTGCATTATACTCTGAGGGGGCAACAATATATTCTGTGGAGTGGCTGCATTATATTCTGTGGGGGCTACAATATATTCTGTGGAGTGGCTGCATTATACTCTGGGGTGGCTGCACTATACTCTGTGGGGTGGCTGCACTATATTATATATGTGGCCTGCATTATACTGTATCGAGGACTATGGGGAATACATTATACTATATGAAGAACTATTTGGTGCATTATACTATGGGAAGTGGATTGTACTACATGGATGACTATGGCGGTGCATTATACTATTTGGAGCACTATGAGGAGTGTATTATACTATATGGAGGACTGAACAGTGTATTTTAATATATGTAGGACTATGGGAAGTGTATAATACTAAATGGAGGACTGAGGAGTGTATTTTAATATATGGAGGACTATAGGGAGTGTATTATACTATATGGATGACTATGGCGGTGCATTATACTATGGGAAGTGAATTGTACTACATGGATGACTATGGCGGTGCATTATACTATATGGAGCACTATGAGGAGTGTATTATACTATATGGAGGACTGAGGAGTGTATTTTAATAAATGGAGGACTATAGAGAGTGTATTATACTATATGGAGGACTATGGGGCACATTATATTATATGGAGGACTATGGGGTGTGCATTTTACAATATGGAGGACTGTGGCGCACATTATAATATATGGAGGACTATGGGGTGTAATATACTAAACAAGAAAAATGCTGTATATTCATCGAGTGATTGGATTGTTTATGCCGGAACAAAGATCATTGTTCTCGGCAGCACATCGCCGGTGTAAACTGTAGATGTGCTGCTGATAACATGATACTGTATGGTGATTGGTGATCTGTTAGTGATCCATAAGTGATCGTTCTGTCCCCATCATTCTTTCTCAATTGGTGTTAAGAGGCCGTGAAACAAGCGTCGAACGACTTCAATATTGTCGCTCACACTCATTTAGCGGCCTGAACTCAGCGCATGTAACTACAACCGAAATGCTTCTGTGTGATGTGCAATATGTTAGCATTTGGGGCCCCATTTTAAACTTTTGTCTGGGGCCCCACTTTACCTAAAACCGGCCCGGACTATAAGACAGTGAGGTGAACCAGGAGGAAGGGGATATGGCCCCGTTCCTACCACACAGATTTCTTTCTATGTTTCCTTGATTAAAATGTAATATGAGAAAAAAACGAATAAAAAAAGCGAGTCAGTAAGAGGACGGATGCAGGGATCCTGGAAGGGTTACAGTTCGTAAAAAGTCTTGTTAGAAAAACTGAAATTTCGGTTGGATCATGTAAAGCAACTGACAGCCACCTCCCTCCCTAATCTTACGGACTGTCCTGGAATTTCTATCTGGACGGTTGGCTACCCTGCTGCATCTTCATAGAATCATAGAATCGTAGAGTTGGAAGGGACCTCCTGGGCCATCTGGTCCAACCCCCTGCTCAAAGCAGGATTCGCTAAATCATCCCAGTCAGATGTCTGTCCAGCCTCTGTTTGAAGACGTCCATTGAAGGAGAACTCACCACTTCTCGTGGCAGCCTGTTCCACTCATTGATCACTCTGTCAAAAAGTTTTTTCTAATATCTAATCTGTGTCTCCTCCCATTCAGTTTCATCCCATTGCTTCTAGTCTTTCCTTGTGCAAATGAGAATAAAGTTGATCCTTCTACAATGTGACAGCCCTTTAGATATTTGTAGACAGCTATTAAGTCTCCTCTCAGTCTTCTCTTTTGCAAACTAAACAATCCCAGATCCTGCAACCTTTCCTCATAAGACAGGGTTTGCAGACCGGTCACCATTCTGGTTGCTCTTTTCTGAACTTGCTCCAGTTTGTTGATGTCTTTTTTAAAATGTGGTGCCCAAAACAGCACATAGTATTCCAGATGAGGTCTGACCAAAGAGGAGTAGAGGTAAATAATGACTTCACGTGATCTAGACTGTATGCTTCTGTTAATATATCCTAGAATTGCATTTGCCTTTTTTGCTGCTGCATCACACTGTTGACTCATATTCAGTCTGTGATCTATTAGTATACCCAAGTCTTTTTCACATGTGCTGTTGCTTAGCCCTATTCCTCCCATTCTATATATGCTTTTTTCATTTTTATTACCCAGATGTAGTACTTTGCATTTTTCCCTGTTAAAAACCATTCTGTTAGTTGCTGCCCACTTCTCCAGTTTATTTATATCTTTTTGAATCTTCTCTCTCTTTTCTAGTATTAGCGCTATCCCTCCTAGCTTTGTGTCATCAGCAAATTTAATCAGTTTACCCTCAATTCCTTCATCTAAATCATTGATAAAGATGTTGAACAATACAGGGCCCATACTGTAAGCCAATACTGTGTGATACTGACTGCTGAGCTGTGTATCTAATCCGCTCCTGTGTGATACTGTCTGCTGAGCCGTGTATCTAATCCTGTCCTGTGTGATACTGACTGCTGAGCCGTGTATCTAATCCTGTCCTGTGTGATACTGACTGCTGAGCCGTGTATCTAATCCTATACTGTGTGATACTGTCTGCTGAGCCGTGTATCTAATCCTACCCTGTGTGATACTGTCTGGTGAGCCGTGTATCTAATCCTGTCCTGTGTGATACTGACTGCTGAGTCGTGTATCTAATCCTATCCTGTGTGATACTGACTGCTGAGCCATGTATCTAATCCTATACTGTGTGATACTGTCTGCTGAGCCGTGTATCTAATCCTATCCTATGTGATACTGTCTGCTGAGCCGTGTATCTAATCCTATTGTGTGATACTGTCTGCTGAGCCGTGTATCTAATCCTATCCTGTGTGATACTGTCTGGTGAGCTGTGTATCTAATCCTGTCCTGTGTGATACTGACTGCTGGGCCATGTATCTAATCCAATCCTGTGTGATACTGTCTGCTGAGCCGTGTATCTAATTCTATCCTGTGTGATACTGTCTGCTGGGCCGTGTATCTAATCCTATCCTGTGTGATACTGTCTGCTGAGCCGTGTATCTAATCCTATCCTGTGTGATACTGACTGCTGAGCAGTGTATCGAATCCTATACTGTGTGATACTGTCTGGTGAGCCGTGTATCTAATCCTGTCCTGTGTGATACTGTCTGGTGAGCCGTGTATCTAATCCTGTCCTGTGTGATACTGTCAGCTGAGCCGTGTATCTAATCCTCTCCTGTGTGATACTGACTGCTGAGCCGTGTATCTAATCCTCTCCTGTGTGATACTGACTGCTGAGCCGTGTATCTAATCCTCTCCTGTGTGATACTGACTGCTGAGCCGTGTATCTAATCCTCTCCTGTGTGATACTGACTACTGAGCCATGTATCTAATCCTATCCTGTGTGATACTGACTGCTGAGCCGTGTATCTAATCCTCTCCTGTGTGATACTGACTGCTGAGCCGTGTATCTAATCCTATCCTGTGTGATACTGACTACTGAGCCGTGTATCTAATCCTATCCTGTGTGATACTGACTGCTGAGCCATGTATCTATTCCTATCCTGTGTGATACTGACTGCTGAGCCGTGTATCTAATCCTCTCCTGTGTGATACTGACTGCTGAGCCGTGTATCTAATCCTATCCTGTGTGATACTGACTGCTGAGCTGTGTATCTAATCCTCTCCTGTGTGATACTGACTGCTGAGCCGTGTATCTAATACTCTCCTGTGTGATACTGACTGCTGAGCCGTGTATCTAATACTCTCCTGTGTGATACTGACTGCTGAGCCGTGTATCTAATACTCTCCTGTGTGATACTGACTGCTGAGCCGTGTATCTAATACTCTCCTGTGTGATACTGACTGCTGAGCCGTGTATCTAATCCTATCCTGTGTGATACTGACTGCTGAGCTGTGTATCTAATCCTTTCCTGTGTGATACTGATTGCTGAGCCGTGTATCTAATCCTATCCCGTGTGATACTGACTGCTGATATGTTCCTATATGTGTGATTATTAGGAATTCTCCCACATTATGAAGATTACTGAGGAAGAAACCTTTCTATCCTCCCCCTAATATATATCAGCAACTTAGGTTGCATCGCTCATTGCTCCGCCCCCGAGGAGTCACCTGTGTTTGTGTCGTTGTTTAGTTGTATTGAGGATATGTGTAATGCAGAAAGTTTCATGTTGAAGATGGAACAAAAACTAGATCCACACAGAAAAATTAATGGTCGTCACTACTTTCTGTTATCAGCCACAGTGGATGCACAGGTTAAATAGAATCCACTGTGAGGAAGGATCCAGGGCACTCATGAGCCTCATGTGCTGCTTGTACCTTTCTGCTTGTTCTGGGTGGAAGTGATCTTCACATTGGAACAAAGAACAGTCTGACCTTGGCAAACATCTATTGTTTTAAAATGCTACAGAGCTGAGTGTGGTCATAGGTAGCAGAGCTGAGTGTGTCAGAAGTAGCAGAGCTGAGTGTGTCATAGGCTACAGAGCTGAGTGTGTCATAGGTAGCAGAGCTGAGTGTGTCATAGGTAGCAGAGCTGAGTGTGTCATAGGTAGCAGAGCTGAGTGTGTCATAGGTAGCAGAGCTGAGTGTGTCATAGGTAGCAGAGCTGAGTGTGTCATAGGTAGCAGAGCTGAGTGTGTCACAGATAGCAGAGTTGAGTGGGTCAGAAGTAGCAGAGCTGAGTGTGTCATAGGTAGCAGAGCTGAGTGTGTCATAGGTAGCAGAGCTGAGTGTGTCATAGGTAGCAGAGCTGAGTGTGTCATAGGCTACAGAGCTGAGTGTGCCATAGGTAGCAGTGCTGAGTGTGCCATAGGTAGCAGTGCTGAGTGTGTCATAGGTAGCAGAGCTGAGTGTGTCAGAAGTAGCAGAGCTGAGTGTGTCAGAAGTAGCAGAGCTGAGTGTGTCATAGGTAGCAGAGCTGAGTGTGTCAGAAGTAGCAGAGCTGAGTGTGTCATAGGTAGCAGAGCTGAGTGTGTCATAGGTAGTAGGGCTGAGTGTGTCATAGGTAGCAGAGCTGAGTGTGTCATAGGTAGCAGGGCAGAGGTAGGAGGAGTGCCATAAGCAGCAGAGCTAAGGGTGTCATAGGTAGCCCCATTCCAGCCTCAGAGTGGGTCAGAGGTAGCAGAGCTGAATGTGTGCTAGGTAGCAGGGCAGAGCTCGAAGTGTCAGAGGCTGCAGAACTGAGGGTGTCATACGTAAAAAAAAAAAAAGCTAGCTGTTTTTAGAGGTAGCAGAGCTAAGTGTTTCAGAGGTAGCAGAGATGAATATGCCAGAGGTAGCAGAATTAATTGTTTCAAAGTTGATAAATCTTAGGGCGCCGTCACACATAGCGACTCACCAGCGATCCCGACAACGATATGAACGTGTCAGGATCGCTGGTGAGTCGCTATGTGATCGCTGGTGAGTTGTCAAACAGGAAACTTCACTAGCGATCAGCACCAGCGACACGCGGGTAACAAGAGATGCACGTCGCTTAGTTACCCACTGTTTACCTTAGTTACCAGCGCGCTGGTGCAGGGAGCTGGTAACCAAGGTACACATCGGGTTTCTAAGCGGCGCACGTCCCTTAGAAACCCGATGTGTACCTTGGTTACCAGCTCCAGATCGCTGGTCTCCCACCTGTCACACGCAGCGATGCGTGCTGGCCAGCAGGAGACCAGAGATCAAAAAAATGTCCTGGCCATTCCAGGATGATCAGCGATACCCGGCGGGGGGGGGGTTGAGAAGTGTCACAGACAGCAATATCACTGGTGAGATCGCTGCTGCATCACAAAACTTGTGACTCAGCAGCGATCTCGCTAGCCATGTGACGGGAGCTTAAGTGTTTCTGAGATAGCAGAGCTGAGCATGTCAGTACAGAGCGTCAGAGGTTGCAATGCTGAGTGTGTCACAAGTAACAGAGCTAAATGTTTGAGAGGTAGCAGAGCTAAGTGTTTGAGAGGTAGCGGAGCTATGTGTTTGAGAGGTAGCGGAGCTATGTGTTTGAGAGGTAGCGGAGCTAAGTGTTTGAGAGGTGGCAGAGCTAAGTGTTTGAGAGGTAGCAGAGCTAAGTGTTTGAGAGGTGGCAGAGCTAAGTGTTTTATTGGTAGCGGAGCTAAGTGTTTGAGAGGTAGCAGAGCTAAGTGTTTGAGAGGTAGCAGAGCTAAGTGTTTGAGAGGTGGCAGAGCTAAGTGTTTGAGAGGTGGCAGAGCTAAGTGTTTTATTGGTAGCGGAGCTAAGTGTTTGAGAGGTAGCAGAGCTAAGTGTTTGAGAGGTGGCAGAGCTAAGTGTTTTATTGGTAGCGGAGCTAAGTGTTTGAGAGGTAGCAGAGCTAAGTGTTTGAGAGGTGGCAGAGCTAAGTGTTTTATTGGTAGCGGAGCTAAGTGTTTGAGAGGTAGCAGAGCTAAGTGTTTGAGAGGTGGCAGAGCTAAGTGTTTTATTGGTAGCGGAGCTAAGTGTTTGAGAGGTGGCAGAGCTAAGTGTTTTATTGGTAGCGGAGCTAAGTGTTTGAGAGGTGGCAGAGCTAAGTGTTTGAGAGGTGGCAGAGCTAAGTGTTTTATTGGTAGCGGAGCTAAGTGTTTGAGAGGTGGCAGAGCTAAGTGTTTGAGAGGTGGCAGAGCTAAGTGTTTTATTGGTAGCGGAGCTATGTGTTTGAGAGGTAGCGGAGCTAAGTGTTTGAGAGGTAGCAGAGCTAAGTGTTTGAGAGGTGGCAGAGCTAAGTGTTTTATTGGTAGCGGAGCTATGTGTTTGAGAGGTAGCGGAGCTAAGTGTTTGAGAGGTAGCAGAGCTAAGTGTTTGAGAGGTGGCAGAGCTAAGTGTTTGAGAGGTGGCAGAGCTAAGTGTTTTATTGGTAGCGGAGCTAAGTGTTTGAGAGGTAGCAGAGCTAAGTGTTTGAGAGGTAGCAGAGCTAAGTGTTTGAGAGGTAGCAGAGCTAAGTGTTTGAGAGGTAGCAGAGCTAAGTGTTTTATTGGTAGCGGAGCTGAGTGGGTCAGAAGTTGACAGCAGAATGTGTTCTAGGAAAAGTGGTGCACAATACCCTCTAACTCGTCGGATCTCTTTTATCATACTTGCTGACTTCTGATTTTTGGTGGACATGGACCAGCCTGCAAAAGGTCCATGGTTAATGCAAATTCCACCTAAACTTGGTGTTTGGGGACATTTATCTGAGGGTACATATGCCTTTTTCTGAGGGTACTGTGAGGTAGCGCTGTCATTCAAGGTTGGGGGACACTCGCTTGGCAGCCACACAATCAGATCCAGCACGAGTTTTCATAAGCCATAACAGTCCATGAGGTTTATTCGTCATCATAAACAACAGAAGCAACATAAACAGCATTACAGCATAGCGTCCATTATACAGGCTCTTCAGCCTCATCCTTATCTCACCCACGTCAGGGTTCCCACATGGCTGTTTCTCCAGGCTGCAGACATCCACTCACTCCTCAGGGACTCTCAGACACTGGCCGCCATTACATACACAGCTGCTCCACAGGCTGTTAGTGAGGAGATCCTTCTCCTCACGGGACCTTCCAAACTGGACCAATCAGGTCCCAGCATTCACCACATCTGACCTACCCTAGCCACATTATATGGTCTATAGCCACACCCACCGGGTCACGTGACTATGACCTCATCACAGGTCCTTCACACACTCACATAGCCTTTTAATACAGGCGTTTTCAGACACACCCCTGGGTGGGTTTGTAGGTAACCAGAACCCGCCCATCTCTCTAGTTACCTGAAGACTTCTCCCTTATACTTAGAAACAACACCTCAGCCATGATATTGCTGATCACACATACACAAGTCTCCATCTCAAAGCCACCCGCTTTGAGATACATAACTATCCTTCAGGATTCTGCCAGTCATCCGTTCTCTTGGGACATCCACACATCTCCCCCTAGTGGACACAGTGGTCATTACACCACATACCCCACCCCTCTGTTCAAACTTGTGGGGTTGAACACACAATCTTACACCAGGATCTCGAGACCGGGCACTCATTACACCTTGCCCCATAGGTCGAGAGAACCGTCTCTCTCTGTCATCCGGCCTCATTTCTGCATTAGGCCTCCCCCGCCCCCAGCGGTCAAAATATCGGTCATTGTCTTTGACCCTCCAGTTGCAGTCTGTCTGCGTCATCAGACACTGTTTAGTCACCACCCTCCTAGAGTGTGCTTCACTTGACCGTTCTCCCATTGACCGGCTCTCCCAGTTGGTACGTTCATCAGTCTTAATCGGTCCTACTGTCTGGCCTGAGTCTGACCCATTCAGCGTCTCACAGGAACTGCGGTCTCTCAGCCTCGCACGCACGTCGAACTGCCACTTGCTCACATTCTTCGGCCACTTGCCATGTCACTACCTGGAGGAACCGGTCGGGTCCTTACATCTTGGGTTGAAGGCGGCCGCCACCTGGTATCCCGTATTTCTTTATTAATTCGCCGACGGTCCTGCCGCAACCTCTTGCAGGTACCCCACTCGATACTCTACTGCTACCCGGTTTGCTGTATCTTCTCTGGCAGATATTATCACTAACTGCCGAGTCTCAAGTGCCCAGTGCACCTCACACGCCTTGACTGCCTCTTTGAAAACCTCATGTACACCTTCCTCCGCACAGGCGTCTTGCATGTCTGTCTTCTTCAGTTCTTAACTCATCAACTTCACACGATTGGATCAGTTCATGACCCTTGGCCACTATGGCTACAGGCAGTTCTGTCTTACTATCACTCACGCTCAGCCGCGGTCAGTCTTCGTCCAATTTCTCCCGCAGAAGACTGTTAACTACTCCTCTGCCTCCATCTCTTCCTTGAGGTTCTTGTTCACACTTTGCCAGGTGGACAGGTGACCTCTGAGCTCCAAGATCTCTTTCTTGAGCTCCTCGGCCCTGTGCTCAGCCGTTTGTAACAGGACTCTTTCTCGTTTGACACATTCATCCACCCCTCTCTGAGGGCCTTATTCAGTCCTTGCCACGTTACCATGTGGCCTTTGAGCTCAGAGACTTCTTTCTCTAGCCCTTCTATTCTGTGCTCCCTTTCTTTCTCAGAGCCACAGTCACCCCCAGAGTTTAAGTCATCCCTCCAGTTACTCACTAACCGTGTGACTACTTCCGTCTTATCCACCAGGTCAGCGTCAGTTTTGTCACGAGTTTCAGTCAGCACAGCACTAGATTTTGTCCTAGTGGTGGCTACTGGCAACAACACGTCACAGTCACACCACATCGTACGGTGAACCCCCAAGAAACTCTCTATCCGTGTGTCAGCTCAGCTCTTTTTGTTTACCACACCATTCTCATTCACACTGTGGTACCCTTCAGGTGACGTCAGGTCAGTAAATTCATCTGACGCAATTCTTTCTCTGGTCGCCCCTACGTCTGGCCTGTCCACGTTAGGAGGCGTCAACGTCTTCGTATTGGTTAGTCCAACAGTAGGAACGTCTCCACCCTCCAGGGATATGTCATCAAACCTGACAAAGTCCCGGCCCCACTCTAAGGCATACGCTAAGTCTGGTGGTATACTGCCACCTTGGCACTCACTGCCTCTGATCCCCTCAAACATTACTCTGTCTACCGCATAGTTCACCGTGACCCCATGTTTACAGCGAACCTGGACCATTTTCTCGGTCAGACAGAAAGTGAGAGGAGTTCCTACCAGAGTCACCTGACTCTGAGTCCAACCGTCCCGAGATTCCTTCCCAATGCAGCATCACGGTACACACTTGCGGCCCGTCATCACTCGGAAAGAATATCCCATGTTCTGGAAAAGACATACATGAACACTGCAGTTTCCCAGACATACCCACTGAGCCAACCAGTGCTGCCATTTCTTCATACTCGGCCCCTTTCTGGACCACCACCCCAATTTGGGTTACAGCCTCCATCTGAGACTCCACCCCTTTTTGGGCTACCACACCGATTTGGGTCACCGCCCCTTTTGGGACTCCACCCCCTTTCGGGATCTCCCCATGTCTGTTATACCGGTCTTCTCAGACCACAGTTCACACCACACAGTTTTATATCTCTTACGATACCACACAAGTCTTTGTTGGCACCACCACAGCTCCTGCTGTCACCGATCACTGGCACCACCGGCTGCTGTTCACACACAGCGGCTGGTGTCACTGCAGCTCCTGCTGCGCCATCTTCGTGGACCCGCCGATCCACCGGAAGCCGCTTGTCACCTTCGTGACCCCACTGAGCCACATCAAGCCGATTGTCACCTTCTTGACTCCCACTGAGCCACCGCAGGCTGAGTCGAGAAAAAAGAAAAAACACACCACAAAAACTCACGTGTCCTGACTGTGTGCTATTCAGGACGCTCCTGTCTCCATCTGAGACCGTCCAACACACAGGGCGCACCGAGTGCAATTCAGGGAGCGACCCTCCTCCCAGGGTCTCACCACACACCGGCCTCACCAGGTCCAGGGGCTCAGCAGGTGCTCTTCAGGACAACTGTCTCTGCCTGAAACTGCCCAACACTCGTGCCTCACCAGGTCCAAGGTCACACCACGTGCTCCTGGGATCCGACTCTGCTCCCAGAGCTGACCCTCCAGGACCTTTCCTCACTGAACCCTCCAGGTACACTGTCTTCCTCACTGACCCAGGTCAGTACCACACGAACACCTGTCCGATACCTGTGTCGGCCACACAGGTCACCGTTTTACTCATTGACCCAGGTCAGTACCACACGAACACCAGTCCGTTTCTCCTGTGTTGCCCACACAGGTCCTCGGGTACCTCTTCTCCGCAGAGGCACCCTAGCAATCACCAGTCTCTTTCTCCTGGGGAAGCGGCCACACTGGGCTCACCGATCCGGACAGTGCCTTACTCACTAGGCCGCCCCATGGTTTCCAGAACCACAGCCGGACAGTGGCTTCCCCACTTGCAGGCCGTCACAGGCTCTGCTCACACGTGGCCGGTCAGCAGCACATCAGACGGCTTCCACAACCGTCAGCCCTCCTGGCTCAGCGTTGCTCTTTGCCACTGAATTTTGCAGTCCTTATCCGTTGCTCCCAGCAACAAGGCTACAACATTGCCCATAGCTTCTCCACCAATTGTGAGGTAGCGCTGTCATTCAAGGTTGGGGGACACTCGCTTGGCAGCCACACAATCAGATCCAGCACGGGTTTTCATAAGCCATAACATAGTCCATGAGGTTTATTTGTCATCATAAATCACAGCAACATAAACAGCATTACAGCATAGCGTCCATTATACAGGCTATTCAGCCTCATCCTTATCTCACCCATGTCAGGGTTCCCACATGGCTGTTTCTCCAGACTGCAGACATCCACTCACTCCTCAAAGACTCTCAGACACTGGCCGCCATTACACACACAGCCGCTCCACAGGCTGTTAGCGAGGAGATCCTTCTCCTCACGGAACCTTCCAAACTGGACCAATCAGGTCCCAGCATTCACCACATGTGACCTACCCTAGCCACATTATATGGTCTATAGCCACGCCCACCGGGTCACGTGACTATGACCTCATCACAGGTCCTTCACACACTCACATAGCCTTTTAATACAGGCGTTTTCAGACAAACCCCTGGGTGGGTTTGTAGGTAACCAGAACCCGCCCATCTCTCTAGTTACCTGAAGACTTCTCCCTTATACATAGAAACAACACCTCAGCCATGATATTGCTGATCACACATACACAAGTCTCCATCTCAAAGCCACCCACTTTGAGATACATAACTATCCTTCAGGATTCTGCCACTCATCCGTTCTCTTGGGACATCCACACAGCGCCTAGTGGGCACAGTGGTCATTACACCACAGTACATATGCCTTTTTTTGAGGGTCCATATGCCTTTCTCTGAGGGTACATATACCTTTATCTGAGGGTACATATGCCTTTATCCGAGGGTCCATATGCCTTTATCTTAGGGTACATATGCCTTTATCTGAGGGTACATATGCCTTTATCTGAGGGTACATATGCCTTTATCCGAGGGTCCATATGCCTTTATCCGAGGGTACATATGCCTTTTTCTGAGGGTCCATATGCCTTTATCTGAGGGTACATATGCCTTTCTCTGAGGGTACATATGCCTTTATCTGCGGGTACATATGCTTTTATCCGAGGGTACATATGCCTTTATCCGAGGGTACATATGCCTTTTTCTGAGGGTCCATATACCTTTATCTGAGGGTACATATGCCTTTATCTGAGGGTACATATACCTTTATCTGAGGGTACATATGCCTTTATCTGAGGGTACATATGCCTTTATCCGAGGGTACATATACCTTTATCTGAGGGTACATATGCCTTTATCTGAGGGTACATATACCTTTATCTGAGGGTACATATGCCTTTATCTGAGGGTACATATGCCTTTATCTGAGGGTACATATACCTTTACCTGAGGGTACATATGCCTTTATCTGAGGGTACATATACCTTTATCCGAGGGTACATATGCCTTTATCTGAGGGTACATATGCCTTTATCCGAGGGTACATATGCCTTTATCTGAGGGTACATATGCCTTTATCCGAGGGTACATATGCCTTTATCCGAGGGTACATATACCTTTATCTGAGGGTACATATGCCTTTATCCGAGGGTACATATGCCTTTATCTGAGGGTACATATGCCTTTATCCGAGGGTGCATATACCTTTATCCGAGGGTACATATGCCTTTATCCGAGGGTACATATGCCTTTATCCGAGGGTACATATGCCTTTATCTGAGGGTACATATGCCTTTATCTGAGGGTACAGATGCCTTTATCTGACGGTACATATGCCTTTATCTGTGGGCACATATGCCTTTATCTGAGGGCACATATACCTTTATCTGAGGGTACAGATGCCTTTATCTGACGGTACATATGCCTTTATCTGAGGGTACATATGCCTTTATCTGAGGGTACATATGCCTTTATCTGAGGGTACATATACCTTTATCTGAGGGTACATATGCCTTTTTCTGAGGGTACATATGCCTTTATCTGAGGGTACATATACCTTTATCTGAGGGTACATATGCCTTTATCCGAGGGTACATATGCCTTTTTCTGAGGGTACATATGCCTTTATCTGAGGGTACATATACCTTTATCTGAGGGTACATATGCCTTTATCTGAGGGTACATATGCCTTTATCTGAGGGTACATATACCTTTCTCTGAGGGTACATATGCCTTTCTCTGAGGGTACATATGCCTTTTTCTGAGGGTCCATATGCCTTTATCTGAGGGTACATATACCTTTCTCTGAGGGTACATATACCTTTATCTGAGGGTACATATGCCTTTCTCTGAGGGTACATATGCCTTTCTCTGAGGGTACATATACCTTTATCTGAGGGTACATATACCTTTCTCTGAGGGTACATATACCTTTCTCTGAGGGTACATATGCCTTTTTCTGAGGGTCCATATGCCTTTATCTGAGGGTACATATACCTTTATCTGAGGGTACATATACCTTTATCTGAGGGTACATATGCCTTTATCTGAGGGTACATATGCCTTTATCTGAGGGTACATATACCTTTCTCTGAGGGTACATATGCCTTTCTCTGAGGGTACATATGCCTTTTTCTGAGGGTCCATATGCCTTTATCTGAGGGTACATATACCTTTCTCTGAGGGTACATATACCTTTATCTGAGGGTACATATGCCTTTCTCTGAGGGTACATATACCTTTATCTGAGGGTACATATACCTTTCTCTGAGGGTACATATACCTTTCTCTGAGGGTACATATGCCTTTTTCTGAGGGTCCATATGCCTTTATCTGAGGGTACATATACCTTTCTCTGAGGGTACATATACCTTTCTCTGAGGGTACATATACCTTTATCTGAGGGTACATATGCCTTTATCTGAGGGTACATATGCCTTTATCCGAGGGTACATATACCTTTATCTGAGGGTCCATATGCCTTTATCTGAGGGTACATATACCTTTCTCTGAGGGTACATATACCTTTATCTGAGGGTACATATGCCTTTCTCTGAGGGTACATATACCTTTATCTGAGGGTACATATACCTTTCTCTGAGGGTACATATACCTTTCTCTGAGGGTACATATGCCTTTTTCTGAGGGTCCATATGCCTTTATCTGAGGGTACATATACCTTTCTCTGAGGGTACATATACCTTTCTCTGAGGGTACATATACCTTTCTCTGAGGGTACATATGCCTTTTTCTGAGGGTCCATATGCCTTTATCTGAGGGTACATATACCTTTCTCTGAGGGTACATATACCTTTCTCTGAGGGTACATATACCTTTATCTGAGGGTACATATGCCTTTATCTGAGGGTACATATACCTTTATCTGAGGGTACATATGCCTTTTTCTGAGGGTCCATATGCCTTTATCTGAGGGTACATATGCCTTTCTCTGAGGGTACATATACCTTTATCCGAGGGTACATATGCCTTTATCCGAGGGTCCATATGCCTTTATCTTAGGGTACATATGCCTTTATCTGAGGGTACATATGCCTTTATCTGAGGGTACATATGCCTTTATCTGAGGGTACATATGCCTTTATCCGAGGGTACATATGCCTTTATCTGAGGGTACATATGCCTTTATCTGAGGGTACATATGCCTTTATCCGAGGGTACATATGCCTTTATCTGAGGGTACATATGCCTTTATCTGAGGGTACATATACCTTTATCTGAGGGTACATATGCCTTTATCTGAGGGTACATATACCTTTATCTGAGGGTACATATACCTTTATCTATGGGTACATATGCCTTTATCTGAGGGTACATATGCCTTTATCCGAGGGTACATATACCTTTATCTGAGGGTACATATACCTTTATCTGAGGGTACATATGCCTTTATCTGAGGGTACATATACCTTTATCTGAGGGTATATATGCCTTTATCTGAGGGTACATATGCCTTTATCCGAGGGTACATATACCTTTATCTGAGGGTACATATGCCTTTATCTGAGGGTACATATGCCTTTATCTGATGGCACAGATGCCTTTATCTGAGGGTACATATACCTTTATCTGAAGGTACATATGCCTTTATCTGAGGGGACATATGCCTTTATCCGAGGGTACATATGCCTTTATCTGAGGGTACATATGCCTTTATCTGAGGGTACATATACCTTTATCTGAGGGTACATATGCCTTTGTCTGAGGGTACATATACCTTTATCTGAGGGTACATATGCCTTTATCTGAGGGTACATATGCCTTTATCCGAGGGTACATATGCCTTTATCTGATGGTACAGATGCCTTTATCTGAGGGTACATATACCTTTATCTGAGGGTACATATGCCTTTATCTGAGGGTACATATGCCTTTATCTGAGGGTACATATACCTTTATCTGAGGGTACATATGCCTTTGTCTGAGGGTACATATACCTTTATCTGAGGGTACATATGCCTTTATCTGAGGGTACATATGCCTTTATCTGAGGGTACATATGCCTTTATCTGATGGTACATATACCTTTATCTGAGGGTACATATGCCTTTATCTGATGGTACAGATGCCTTTATCTGAGGGTACATATGCCTTTATCTGAGGGTACATATACCTTTATCTGAGGGTACATATGCCTTTATCTGATGGTACAGATGCCTTTATCTGAGGGTACATAAACCTTTATCTGAGGGTACATATGCCTTTATCTGAGGGTACATATGCCTTTATCTGAGGGTACATATACCTTTATCTGAGGGTACATATGCCTTTATCCGAGGGTACATATGCCTTTATCCGAGGGTACATATGCCTTTATCCGAGGGTACATATGCCTTTATCCGAGGGTACATATACCTTTATCTGAGGGTACATATGCCTTTATCCGAGGGTACATATGCCTTTATCTGAGGGTACATATGCCATTATCCGAGGGTGCATATACCTTTATCCGAGGGTACATATGCCTTTATCTGAGGGTACATATGCCTTTATCCGAGGGTACATATGCCTTTATCTGAGGGTACATATGCCTTTATCTGAGGGTACAGATGCCTTTATCTGACGGTACATATGCCTTTATCTGAGGGCACATATACCTTTATCTGAGGGTACATATACCTTTATCTGAGGGTACATATGCCTTTATCTGAGGGTACAGATGCCTTTATCTGAGGGTACATATACCTTTATCTGAGGGTACATATGCCTTTATCTGAGGGTACATATGCCTTTATCTGAGGGTACATATACCTTTATCTGAGGGTACATATGCCTTTATCTGAGGGTACATATACCTTTATCCGAGGGTACATATGCCTTTATCTGAGGGTACATATGCCTTTATCCGAGGGTACAGATGCCTTTATCTGAGGGTACATATACCTTTATCTGAGGGTACATATGCCTTTATCTGAGGGTACATATGCCTTTATCTGAGGGTACATATTCTTTTATCTGAGGGTACATATGCCTTTATCTGAGGGTACATATGCCTTTATCTGAGGGTACATATGCCTTTATCTGAGGGTACATATACCTTTATCTGAGGGTACATATGCCTTTATCTGAGGGTACATATGCCTTTATCTGAGGGTACATATACCTTTATCTGAGGGTACATATACCTTTATCTGAGGGTACATATGCCTTTATCTGAGGGTACATATGCCTTTATCTGAGGGTACATATACCTTTATCTGAGGGTACATATGCCTTTATCTGAGGGTACATATGCCTTTATCTGAGGGTACATATACCTTTATCTGAGGGTACATATGCCTTTATCTGAGGGTACATATGCCTTTATCTGAGGGTACATATACCTTTATCTGAGGGTACATATGCCTTTATCTGAGGGTACATATGCCTTTATCTGAGGGTACATATGCTTTTATCTGAGGGTACATATGCCTTTATCTGAGGGTACATATGCCTTTATCTGAGGGTACATATGCCTTTATCTGAGGGTACATATGCCTTTATCTGAGGGTACATATGCCTTTATCTGCTGATGCTGCAGTGGCCAATGGCAGGTGGAGCCAATCTTACATTTTCTTTAGGAACCAGGCAGTGCCAACCTGAGCCCCACTCCAAATCAGCCCCGTTGCCGCTGCCTGTTCTGCCTCTCCAATATGTACTGTACATTCAGGCAGTTTGCATCGCAATTGTCATTTGTTATTTTTTTTCTGTCTGGTGTCTTTGGATTTGGCTGGTGGGATCATGGGGCTGCACAAGGTTCAGTACACAAGAGCTGACCTTCTCCTGGGCTCAGGGTGACATTGTGCTGCCGGGATGTTAGTAATGGACAAACATGTCAGATCTGTATTTAGTACCGAAATTACAGGTCAATCCAAAGGATTCTTGTTTGTGCAGAAAAAAAACCCTTTGGGACGTTTTCCAAGGGTTTTTATAAGAAAAAAAATCCAGACAGCCGAGATCGGGGCTCCTCAAATTTCAGAATAAATTAAATGGTCAATTAAATATCCCCAAATTACATAAATCAATATTTATTCCTTTTTTCTTTCGATTGGCTGATATGATACAAAAATATATATTTTCTGTAGAATAAACCATGTTCTATATCTTTATCAGGGAAACCTGCTTCTTTCTCCACTTATGAGCCAATCCTTCGCCTCCTGAACTGATCAAACTCTCTGAAAAATAGCTCAAATCTGACTTGGTCAAAGCAAGACAGACTGTCAGCTCATTGAGGGCTCAGATTACAGCTGCCTTTTGAGGTCTATGGTGAGGGGAGTAGGCAAAAGGGCCAAAGTGATAGGGCTGCTTTCAAGTAACTGTTTTATCTCACCTCCCCAAAGCTGGATTCACATCTACACTGCTCAATACTTCTGTATAATGTCTTTCAAGTTGATGCTGATTTCTAGGTCAACCCAGATCTGGATTCACAGCTACACTGCTCAGTGCTACTGTTTAATGATTTAGTGCAGTGGTTCCAAAACTCAAGTCCTCGTGGACCCCAACAGGTCATGTTTTCAGGATTTCCATAGTGTTACACATGTGAGAGAATTCCTGATGCCTTGATGATACTTCCATCACCTGTGAAATACTAAGGAAATCCTGAAAACACGACATGTTGGGGGCTGTGAGGACTGGAGTTTGGGAAACACTGATTTAATGTCTTATATTTTGACATTGCTTTCTGGTATTTGTTTATCTTACCCCAGAACTGGATTCACAGTTATACTGCTGAGTACATATATATAGAGACAAGTAAGCAGGAATCCCTCATGTCTGTGTGTGCTGTGTAGAGAAGATATCATAGGAGCTAGTTTCCACCCACCAGCTCAGAAGTAACTGAAAATTAGAGCTCAAGAGGGGGAAACTGGTTTTGGAAGCGACTGGAGTATAAGACAAGATATGATTTATGATCAGTATTGGAATGCATACAGTTGTATCTGAAAATATACTCTTGCTTTTGACCTATTAGTCCAGATTAGATGTGGCATCTGCTATCAGCAGTTGTGGGAAGGCTTTTATGTGCAATGGATCTGCAGCAGTGGTAGGTGGTAAGTCATCGGTGGTAGCTGGGGACCTACGGGCATGACCAGGGGCCACTGGATTACAGAAGTCCATGCTCCAGAAGTGCTCAAGAACTGGTGACCCTGTAGATACATGAAATGTGGGACACAGGATCCGACTGATTGAAGACACATTTTTCACCGACTTCCTTTGTGAGGGTGCCCAAAATTATTCCACAACCGCTTCTAGTTTACAGTGGGGCAAAAAAGTATTTAGTCAGTCAGCAATAGTGCAAGTTCCACCACTTAAAAAGAGGAGAGGCGTCTGTAATTTACATCATAGGTAGACCTCAACTATGGGAGACAAACTGAGAAAAAAAAATCCAGAAAATCATATTGTCTGTTTTTTTTTTCATTTTATTTGCATATTATGGTGGAAAATAAGTATTTGGTCAGAAACAAAATTTCATCTCAATACTTTGTGATATATCCTTTGTTGGCAATGACAGAGGTCAAACGTTTTCTGTAAGTCTTCACAAGGTTGCCACACACTGTTGTTGGTATGTTGGCCCATTCCTCCATGCAGATCTCCTCTAGAGCAGTGATGTTTTTGGCTTTTCGCTTGGCAACACGGACTTTCAACTCCCTCCAAAGGTTTTCTATAGGGTTGAGATCTGGAGACTGGCTAGGCCACTCCAGGACCTTGAAATGCTTCTTACGAAGCCACTCCTTCGTTGCCCTGGCGGTGTGCTTTGGATCATTGTCATGTTGAAAGACCCAACCACGTTTCATCTTCAATGCCCTTGCTGATGGAAGGAGGTTTGCACTCAAAATCTCACGATACATGGCCCCATTCATTCTTTCATGTACCCGGATCAGTCGTCCTGGCCCCTTTACAGAGAAACAGCCCCAAAGCATGATGTTTCCACCACCATGCTTTACAGTAGGTATGGTGTTTGATGGATGCAACTCAGTATTCTTTTTCCTCCAAACACGACAAGTTGTGTTTCTACCAAACAGTTCCAGTTTGGTTTCATCAGACCATAGGACATTCTCCTAAAACTCCTCTGGATCATCCAAATGCTCTCGAGCAAACTTCAGACGGGCCCGGACATGTACAGGCTTAAGCAGTGGGACACGTCTGGCACTGCAGGATCTGAGTCCATGGTGGCGTAGTGTGTTACTTATGGTAGGCCTTGTTACATTGGTCCCAGCTCTCTGCAGTTCATTCACTAGGTCCCCCCGCGTGGTTCTGGGATTTTTGCTCACCGTTCTTGTGATCATTCTGACCCCACGGGGTGGGATTTTGCGTGGAGCACCAGATCGAGGGAGATTATCAGTGGTCTTGTATGTCTTCCATTTTCTAATTATTGCTCCCACAGTTGATTTCTTCACTCCAAGCTGGTTGGCTATTGCAGATTCAGTCTTCCCAGCCTGGTGCAGGGCTACAATTTTGTTTCTGGTGTCCTTTGACAGCTCTTTGGTCTTCACCATAGTGGAGTTTGGAGTCAGACTGTTTGAGGGTGTACACAGGTGTCTTTTTATACTGATAAGAAGTTTAAACAGGTGCCATTACTACAGGTAATGAGTGGAGGAAAGAGGAGACTCTTAAAGAAGAAGTTACAGGTCTGTGAGAGCCAGAAATCTTGATTGCTTGTTTCTGACCAAATACTTATTTTCCACCATAATATGCAAATAAAATGAAAAAAAAACAGACAATGTGATTTTCTGGATTTTTTTTTCTCAGTTTGTCTCCCATAGTTGAGGTCTACCTATGATGTAAATTACAGACGCCTCTCATCTTTTTAAGTGGTGGAACTTGCACTATTGCTGACTGACTAAATACTTTTTTGCCCCACTGTATATGGTCTTCCAAATTTTAAACAAGGTCGGGTTTTTTTTAACATTTTGAGGAACTTTTATGATTGGGCTAGGGATGTCCCTCCTGGTGGCCCGGTTAGGCTACTTTCACACTTGCTTTGTTTTGCAGCGCGTTTTTCCCGCAAAAAAACGCATGGAAAAAATGCATACAAACGCATACAAATGCTGCGATTTTTTCAAGCATTTTTATGAGCATGCATGAAAAAAACGCAGCGTTTTTATGCGTTTGTATGCGTTTTTAGTGCGTTTGCGTTTTTTTACAACATTAGTTGGCCCCTCACACTAACCCAAACCATGACTTTACTAACCCTAACCCTAACCCTTAACCAAACCCTACTAACCCAAACCCTAACCCACCCTAAACCCTAACCGTTAACCAAACCATACTAACCCTAACCCTAGCCCTAAACCCCCTTAACTAACCCTAACTCTAACCCAAACCCCTAATTTCCATTGTCTAACCAATGGTCAACAAAAACGCATGCGCAAAAAAACGCATACATGAGCATGCCAATGTGCACATATGCGCACCCATAGACTTATAATGGGTGTCTTGCTGTAAAAAAAACACATTGCGCGCGCATGCTTTTTTTGAGGCAAGTCGGACGCCCAAAAAAATGCAACAGGATGCATTTTGTGCGCCCGAGCGCACACCACAAAAAAACGCATGCGCGTAAAAACGCATACAAACGCATGTGTATGCGCACATAAGCGCATCGCATGCAAAATATAGGGGGGAAAAGCGCATGCGTTTTTTAGCGCTAAAATACAGCGCAAAAAAACGCAAGTGTGAAACCAGCCTTACCTCCTTATAATCCTGGTTTCGCTCCATTTTGTCATGATCCTTAGATGACTCCTTAATAACAAGTGGATGCCATTAGTTTTGGTGAGTGGTGGACAAGTGTCCTTCTTAGTAGAGGATCGGGGGGGTCTGATCTGTAACCGTACCCTCATGCACTTATTTGGAGTTCACATCACTTGATATTTTAGGTCATTCGACATGGAAAAAAAAAAACATTCCACATTAACTTGCCAGAAAATGTTCTGTGTGGTGTTCTCTTCCATTCTCTGTTACCATCTCTACAGTGTTTTCTTCGGGGTAAGAGCTCTGCGACTTGTCGACTTTCAGGCCGTTTGCCTTGTCAAACAGCGACGACTTAATAACAGTAATTTTTCTCGCTGACGCGCCAGTATATACTGCGGCATTGTGCGCCCATCACTCATTGCATCACCGGGACCCGGAAATCACCGTATAACAGAGACAAGTGAGGCCGCAGACGTCTGTAAGCGAGAGCCGCCAGAGACTCTGTGTTTGCTGTGACAATCATGGGCCCATTATCTAACGTAGAAACTAAAGAACTGTCATTATATAACAAGGAGAAGACCCCAAAGATACAAGATTGGGGGGGATGAAATTTTATGCAGCTTACTGAGTTGGATACATAACTATTGTGCATCATTGTGGGAGAATATGACATTCCAAACTCCCCTCTGCGTTGTAAGATGACACCAGGATTTGAACTCAAGACCCCAGCACTGAAAGACTGCAATGCTAACCACTGAGCCACCATGCTGCCGAACGATGAGTGAAACTGATGTTCTAGGGGCAATACTGGAGACAAAGATGTGAGTAATGGGGGAAGATTTCAGGAAATATGTGAGCACTGGTGTAAAGGAGAGGATAAGCTGCCCACACTTCCAGTGAAGAAGAGCCTATACTTATATAATGCAATGCTATTTTTTTTTAAATGTTCTTTTATCTTCTTTCCGTGCTGCAACAGTGGGATAGCTGCAGAAAGGGTTACCTGTAATGACTATCTATACCAGATAAGAAGCTAGAATGTAGCAAGGCCTGAGAGTCATAGAGGAGAAGACGGCCAGGCTGGGACGTGCGTTCTCCGATGGCTAGCTGAAGATGCAGTGGCACAGAAAGGAGTGTGTAGCCCTGATCGAATGCACCTTGAGGGTAGTAGTGAGGAACCGTAGCGACCCACCTCAGCCAGTAAGTTCATCACAAGTCAACTGGGCATTGAGTCTAGCTGTGAAGGGTCGTAGCCACACACCTCAACCCATGTGGTCCTCAGAGGGGAATATGCAAATTCCCATAACGGTTTGCTGGACTTATTACAGAAATAATGTACCACCACCTGTAACCGTAAATAGGGTTTTAACTACAATAGGACCAGGGGTTGCGATTGCACCTGGAGTCTGAGGGGCCCAAACAGTCATTTTAGCCTATATGAAGAGACCTATACACTATTAAAGACCTGCAGTAATTGGAGCTTTGGAATTCGGGCTCATGAGCTTCAGGTTGCTACACTGACCGTAAAGTTCCTGCCTCTGGATTGTGCAGAAGAAGCATACATGAAGTGTTGTGCCTGATATCTAAACTTCTCATTAAGTTGTTCAGTAAAGAAATGTTTATTTTTGGACTCTGATCATCATTCATCTCCAATCCATCTGGTTTGGCTGTGCCATGTCACGAGGAAGCATGCGATCCGCAGAGGTATATCACCAAAGTAACAGCAGCACACACCCAGCCATGACCCACATTTTACTCTAGCGTGGAGATGTGGGGAATGCAACCCACGTCCATGGCTTCCGCCCTGGCCCACGTTACACTGGAGTTGGAGGCATTTACGCGAGTACAAGCGAAGAGCAGAGCCTTGATGTGACATAGGGGAAGCAAGGCCTGCTGTGACCAGGACCGGTACAAGGGCTAGGCAGGATAGACAAATGTTTAGGGTGCCACCTCCTGTAGACCCGAGGGGAGCACACTTTGAAAAAAAATGCTGAATGTGTGGTCGCCCAACATCTTCATTCAGCACAGTGACGGCCATGGCGCAGGCACGGAGGTAAGTAATGTCAATTACTGACACCATCACTACTCTCTCTGCCTGCTTCCCGCCTGTTGCTCCGTCTGTTCTGTCCTCACTAATTGAAGCAGACTTCATGTAGCTTAAACAGGCAGCTAAACCACTATACCGGGGTCCAATAAGGAGACTGTAGGTTGAATCTGTATTTTATTGAACGTGGTGGTATATTGATGCGGTGAAACTACAAGTAAAACATATAAATACAATCAGTACTGGGTTCATAGAAATACATAATATACATAACATAGATTATCTGCACTAATAGCTAACCAAGGGAGCTAACTAAGCAGGCTAATATGAGATAGGAATTAGATATAGGAAGCGTGATTACCTACCAGCAATGCTGACACAAGGGGAGTAGAAAAATGAGATGTTCCCAGGAAGCAGGCTTGAGAGAAAATGGAGGACTGGAGGGAAAAATGTGGGTTGGACTAAACCATAATCCTTTGCAAACTTACCAGGGTGCTTTGCAAGCTTTCCCAGAATACATTGTGAATGGAGGGAAAGATTCAGGAAGCAAGCAAAATAACACTTTGGTTATGACTCTGGCCACTAGATGGAGCCAGAAACAATGAAAACATTAAAAGAGAACATGTCACCCCCCCCTTGGCATTTTTAAGTTAAAGAGCCACCTTCAGCAGCACTATGTGTATGTTGGGTATGAGCTAGTAACACTCCACAACACACCTCCACTGGATGTTTTTTGGCGGCCACCAATACACGCTTGTTCACACACAGATCCGGACCTGAACGTTGATTGCCACTCGTTCGTTTGTCACCACTTGGAGAACTCTTTCTGGGATTTACAACAGAGGCGTCCCCCTGTGTCACCACACTCACACCCCCGCACCTCACCAAGGGGTACACCACCCTCCAACCCCTTCCACCACGAGGTCTGCACCTCCCAGGGTTGGCCAATGGCGAGGGTTGAGACTTGCCCCTACTCTCCTGCAGCACATCTGCTGCCCTCACCAGAGAGGAAGGGGTCCGTTGAAGAGAGACGGCAGAGACAGTAGTTCCTAGGCAGCAGCCCTCACACGAGTGCCCCCCGCTAACCACTTCCCTCGCCCGCCAATCTATTACCGGGTTGTGTCTCTTCAGCCAAGGGAGGCCTAAAACGATAGGTACTGACATTCCTTCCAAGACGTAGCATGACAAGGACTCCTCATGATGTCCTATACGCAGATGGATATTCTCTACGACCTTGGTCAAGCTCCCCTGGCTCAGTGGAACAGAGTTTATGGCCTGGACGCTTATAGGCTGGGCTAGCGTCCTACACCTCAGACCATGAGTCTGGACAAAGCGAGCATCCACCAGACTGACTCCTGCTCTGCTGTCCACAAACACCGGTATCACCTCCGGTACCCCGCCAGCCAAGACCTCTGCTGACATGGTACCTTAGGAGGGCAAAATGGAGGAAATGTATACTCCCTGATCACCTCCCTCCAAGCGACCAGGGGAAAGCGGCTTCTCAGATGGCACAGATAATTTGGCACGCAATGGGCAAGCCTTCAGGACATGACCAGTCTGCCCACAGTACAAACATGCCAACACCACTCCCCGAACCGTAGGCAGCTCCGAAAACAAACTAGCTCCTCCTACTTGCATAGGTTCGACAGGAGACTTGGCATGAACTGGGCAGGCTCTCATAAAATGGCCAAGCTTCTCACAGGAAAAGCATAATCCCTCACCACGATGAGGCGCAGACACCCCCTTTTTTGTATCAACAACACCGGGCTGTCTGGGTTCCTCCATCCGCACTGGTGGGTCCTCCTCCCTAGCGAGGACATCAGGGGGCACTTTTTGTATATGTCTTTCCCTAAGGCGTCTATCCACCCGGATGGCAAGGGACATGGTGGCCTCCAGTGACCTGGGGGCAGTGTACTGCACCAGAGTATCCTGCAACTTTGGAGACAAACCCTGCACAAATTGACTCCTAAGCGCAGGGTCATTCCACTGAGTATTAGTGGCCCATCTCCTAAACTCTGAGCAGTACTCCTCAGCAACCCGGGCTCCCTGTTTACACCTACGGATTCGGGATTCCGCCAGGGCGACGCCATCAGGATCCCCATACACAAGCGCCAAAGCCGCAAAGAACTCGTCCACGGACTCTAAAGATGGAGAATCGTCCGGTAGGGAGAAGGCCCAGGATTGGGGATCCCCTTTAAGAAGGGACATAATGATTTCCAGCCTATAATTTACAGGCTTGTTGAAACACCAAGAATAGATCTCTCCCTCCAGAAAATCTGTCAGGGAGGGATATCTTGGGTTCTGGCTGAGCCTGTCTCTGAACCAAGCCCCCAAAGCCCACCAACTGCTGCAGTTGCTGCACCAACTCACCGCGCAGCCCCCTAATCTCATCAGTAAGGGTCTGCAGCATTTGGACAAAGGTCTGAACTGGGTCCATGGCTCAGCAGAAAAAAAAATTGTGGGTTGGTGATAATGTCACGTAGACCCGTCCTGTGTGACGCGACCCGCAGGCCGGTAACTAAAACAACAAGACGCGGCACGTGATACTGTCCTGTGTGACACGGCTCGCAAGCCGGTAACTAAAACAACAAGACAAGGGGAAGGGAAGACAGTTACAATGGTGGGCCCTGCGATAGGGTAAGGGGACGTGGAGACCTCCTGCACGCCCCTGAGTCAGTGTCCCTAACGCTCCTAATGTTCCCTGTGCCGGTTCCGCACCAGGCGCCGATCAGGAACCTGTCGCCCTAGCACACCCTACACCTATCCCTTGCTAGGGAGCTGGGTGGCGCAGGCACTAGCACAACCGCTGTACTAATACACACTAAGGAAAAACACAAACGGGGAAACACCACTTAGCTTTACTCTGTTGCACTTGCTCCTGGCAACAGAGTCCACCACCAGAATGCAGCTCTCCTCCTGAATCACTGCCACCAAGCTCTGTCAGAGCTACAAGGAAATCCCCTATGACTCCTTCCACACAAGGGCTAAGACAGTGCTGCAAGGAATGCTCTCCAGCTCCTTCCTCCACCAAGGATGGTTGAAATGAACACTATCACAACACTGATTGCAACACCTGTGACTCTTTTATAGCAGAGCCAGCAATCACACCAGCATTATAATCATGTGCACTTAACTAAAGAAACTAGAGTGCAATGACGCTCACCACCACCGGGTGCAAAAACCAAACTTAAGCACAGCTTAAGAAAAAAAAAAGGTTACCTGTGCTTTTATCAGTCCTGTTCCAGCATGGATCATGACATCCAGCATCTGAGTCATCTCTCACTAGTTCAAAGGTGTCTGGAAAACGTTCCTCAGTGAACAATAGTTTCGGTCCTGAGAGCCATGATGTGCTTCCTAGTCGACTTGCATCAACTGCTCTAGTTGCAGGATCTGCAGGATTTTGGTCTGTGGGAATGTAATGCCACTGTTTTGGATGGTGCATGTATCCCAGGACTAGTTTGCTGTCTGAGTAGAACTTGGCTTGTGTCAGGTTGATATCCATCTCGGATGCAAAGAACTCTGCCAACTCGACGGCTATGACTGCAGCACAAAGTTCCAACCTTGGTATAGTGTGCTCTGATTGTGGAGCAAGTTTGGCCTTCCCCATCAGAGCCGTAACTACAACCGGTGCAGCCGGGGCAGTGCCCCGGGGCCCCAGCCACCCAAGGGGCCCCAAACTGATGGTAAAAAATTGTATTTTAATACTTTAATTTCTCATAAAATACCCAGCTCCTACATTATTCGAGTTTAAAGTTAATAAAAATAACGAAAAGATCCATGAAAGTGCAAGCGTAAATGTTTTTTGTTCGTTTATACTTTAAACGGGGAAACGCTATTTCGATTAGTAACGGGAGCGCTATGGCAGACAGTAGACTGTTAGCGGATCGTGTGGTGTCGCGCCAGGCGGTGACTCAGCCAATAGTTCAGGCAGCGGCCGCGACGTGCACTGACCCTGAGGTCTTGTTTACCCCAACTGCTGAACTGCTCATTGGCCATTGCTCATCGGTCAGCGGCCAGTGTCGGATCGTCCGTGCAGTCTGTGTCGCATATAGTAGTTGTAGTGCGTGTGTAGGTAGATAGTATTTGGTATTACCGTATTTTCCGGCGTATAAGACAACTGGGCTTATAAGACGACTCCCAACTTTTCCAGTTAAAATATAAAGTTTGGAATATACTCGCCGTATAAGACTACCCTTCTTCTATGGTATGATTCCCATTGTGAACCCCACACAGCCCTTCATACAGTATAATGGCCCCTACATCTCTTCACACTGTATTATGGCCCCCACACAGCCTTAAAGGGACACTGTCACCAGGATTTTGCCATCCCATCTGATAGCAGCATAATGTAGAGATTACAGACCCGGATTCCAGCGATGTGTCACTTACTGAGCTGCTTGCTGTAATTTTAATATAATTACTGTTTTCGCTGCTTCATATTTAGCAATAAATGAATGTGCTGGACTATTTGATTAGTCCTACAATGTTAATCTCAAACTGACTGAACAGTGATTTTATGAAAACTACACTGAGTAGCCCAGTAAGTGACACTGGTGACAGTGTCCCATTAAATCGCCCTCCATAAAGTATAAAGGCTTCCTCACAGTCCTTCAAGTATTATCATGCCCCCCACAGAGCCCTCCCAGTATTATAATGTCTTCCACATAGTATAATTGGCTCCGTATATTATAGTGCATCATCCATAGTCACCCATTATAATGCACCATCATAGTGCTCCATATAGTATACTGCACCCCCATAGTCCTCCACATACTATAAACATGGAGAGAGATGATGTGCCACATCGTGTGGAGGGGGGTGGAATATGGGGATTGGGATGTGCCAGCACCGTGAGGGGGTAGGTGACATGGAGAGGGGTTTGTGCCTGTGTCAAGATGGGGGGGGGTTGGGGGAGTACAGGGGGTAAACTTTCCTGTCAGACAATGTCACCCGGAGGACAGGAGACTCTCATTTCAATAATTTCCAGAAGCTCTGCCAGCTGTCAATGAATGGAAACCTGCACTGGCCTGGCGAGTCTCATAGCACAAGATTTGTAACAATATGTTTGTCTGGAGATCACAGAGACATGGCAAGGCAGGCACAGTGCACACTGTAACAAACTCTCAGCATGGAGAGGAGACAGTCTCAGCAGACACAAATATCTCTGTGACAAACTGTGAGAAGCCCGGCCCCTCTCCAGTCTGCAGGTCTATACTGCTGCGAGGGGGAGGGGAGGAGGTCTGGAGGAAGTCTCCAAAATCACACATTCCTCCCGGCTCCGGGTCATGCAGTATCCATCTTCTCAGTGAGTCATCTGCCTCTTGTTTTCAATAATCAGAGCTGTGTACAACCCCCACTCAGTCTCTCCTCACAACCGGGAGGGAGCAATAGTGACTGCTGTACCTGTGGTCGGGGGTTGTAGTATTTGATGTCTGGCAACTGCTGGGGGAGGCAGAAATGTCAGCTCCAGTCTCTCTCCTCCTGGAGAGAGCGGCTGAATCTAAAACTTGCATCATAAACAAAATCTATTAATAAAGGTCTTACGGAACGTGAAGTCTGTGTGTTGTATACAATGCGTAGCAGGCTTCACCACGTTCCGCACAACCTCTAGTAATTGAAATATTGAGGGGCCCCACTATGAATTTTTGCCCCGGGGCCCCGAAGTTTACAGTTACGGAACTCTTCCCCATAACGAAACCAATGTGACTCTGACATTTGGAGTCTACAGTTTTGAGATAGGCAACAGCAGCAATTGCTTTGACAGAAGCATCTGCAAGTACATACAGTCTTTGGCTTTGTATTTCTGTAGACGGCACTGGGGTGTATGGTCTTGGAACATTCAGGTTGGAGAGGGCTGCTAAAGAGTTCTTCCATACTTCCCACTGGATTCTCTTATCAGGTGGCAGAGGTGCATCCCAGTCAGATGTCTCCTTAGTTAAGTCTCTTAGTATGGATTTGCCTTGTATAGTAACAGGAGCCGCAAAACCCAAGGGATCGTACATGCTGTTGATGGTAGACAGGACACCTCTGCGTGTGAAAGGCTTTTCTTCCTGGCTGACCTGAAAGGTAAAGGTGTCTGACTGTAGATTCCAGAGAAGCCTGAGGCTGCGTTGCATTGGTGTGGAGTCTGACCCCAGGTCCAGGTCTCTGAGACCGTTACACAAGTCCTGTGAAGGGAAAGCTTTCATGAGTTCTTGACTGTTTGAAGCTATTTTGTGAAGCCTGAGGTTGGAGCAAGCAAGCATCTCTTGGGCTCTCCTGATGAGACTGATGGCAGTCATGTTTGAAGGCATGGCTTTCAGACAGTCATCAACGTAAAAATCTTTTTCTATGAATCGTCTGACATCTGATCAATATTCTGATTCTCCTTTTTGAGCTGACCTTTTGAGTCCATAGATGGCGACTGCAGGAGAAGGGCTATTGCCAAAGATGTGCACTCTCATGCGGTACTCTGTGACCTCTTTAGTAGGCTCATTGTCTCTGTACCAGAAGAATCTTAGAAAGTTCTTGTCTCGCTCTCTCTCACAATGAAACAATGGAACATTTGCTGGATATCAGCGATGAAGGCAATGGAATCTTTATGGAAGCGCATAAGTACTCCCAGCAGTTTGTTATTGAGGTCTGGTCCTGTCATTAGTACATCATTCAGGGAGACACCATCAAACTTAGAACTGGAGTCAAACACCACTCTACTCTGGCCCAGTTTCTTAGGGTGGTATACTCCAAACATGGGTAGGAACCAGCATTCTTCAGAGTCTTTGAGAGTGGGAGCTAGTTCTGCATGGCAGTTCTCAAAAATCTTTGACATGAAAGAGAAAAAGTGATCTTTCATCTCTGGTTTCTTTTGCAGATTATGTTTAAGGGAGGAGAAACGTTTTAATGACTGATTTCTGTTGTTTGGTAGAAGTGGTCAGTGGGTTCTGAAGGGGAGAGGTGCGACCCAGCTGTTGGTCTCATTTTTTACGAGTCCCTTGTCCATTACCTCTAAGAACAACTTATCCTCTACCAACATTGCTACTTGGTTGTCTTGCTTAGTTCTCTGGAAGACTGTGCACCCTAACTGATCCTCATAGCTTCCTCCACACTGCTGTCATGAGCAAACTCTATTAAATGATTGGGTAGTTGGATGCTGTGTAGTAGTTCCTTGACATGGAACTCGTTGTTGTAAGGTTGAAACAGAGATGGTCATCCTTTCTCCAATGTATTTGTTAGCATACTTGTCACAGAAGATGGGGCGTGCATGCGTCCCAAGCATACGTTTCCTACTATGACCCATCCTAGGTCTAGCCTTTGGGCATAGGGAGCATTGTGGAGTCCATTGATATGACTTCTCACTTTATGAACCTGTAGGATATCTGTGCCTGAGGGTCGAGTTCCGGTATAAGGTGTGCTATGCGTTTCAAGTGAGCATGATGGATTGCCACATCTGGTGTAGGCATTTCAGATCTATTGTCTGGAATCTGGTTACACTCGATGATTGTAAGTAGTGGCAGGCAGAATTGTCCGGCTAAGGATTCAATTTGGTAGTCAGTAGCTTTCCTACCTGCTGTCGTCACAGTACCTGCACATTTAATGCGTAGAGAGTGCTTGGTCCTTTGATGTTGAATAGGTCAAAGAATGTTGATCTAGCCAAGGATCGATTACTTTGATTCTCCAAGATAGCATACAGTCTTACAGCTTTGTTTCTATGACCCTTTGGGTACACTCTGACCAGGCATATTTTAGAACAGGACCTACTGTCTATTGTCCCATTACAGACTTCAGTACATTGTGACCTGATCTCTGGCATAGCTGCATCAGTGCTCCTTTCCTACCCGCCATGCTCATTTTCAGCTGGCGTGTTTTGTGCACTCTATGGAGCTGGGACAGGGTGCAGGGCAGTGACCTTACAATCCTTGGCGAGATGAGTGGTGGATGAGCAGCACTTGTAGCAGATAGATACCATTCTCTTTCAGGAAGCTTCTGCGATCCGGCATAAATTTTCCTCTGAAGGATCTGCATTTCAGGAGAGGATGAGGCTTCTGATGGAGCGGGCGCTGTTTGTCAGGGTCCTGTACCTTTGTCTCTGATTGAGAGCAGCCAGCAGACCTGTAATTGGAACTTGGAGAAGAAACATAAGTCTTGTGCACTGCCACAGATGTTCTGCGTGGATTTGCAGCCGGTAACGGTCTGGCATATGACATTGCAAAATCAAAGCTGGGATCGTTTCTGATTGTTGCTTGTTCATGTATAAAATCTACAAAAACAAAGAAGGGAGGGAATGGAACACTGTGTTTGTATTTGTACGTGGAACCACGTGTGAGCCACCCCTCCTGTAGATTGTAGGGCAACTTTTGGACTATAGGGTTAACACCTTTGGCTGTGTCAAGGTATGCAAGTCCTGGTAGGTCACCTTCACATTTGGCAACTAGGACCTCTTGTAGCAGGTCATCTAGCTCTCTAAGTTTTGGGAGACCTTTGTTAGATATTTTAGGAAAGTCATCGATTCTTTTGAACAAGGCTCTCTCTATTATCTCTGCTGAACCGTAACACTCATCCAGCCTCTTCCAGATCTCTTTGAGGCCAATTTGAGGGTGATGTTCTGTCCCTACATGAGGCGAATGGAGGTAGAAATCTCTCCCAGCCCCAATCAACTAAACCTCCATTCGCCTCATGTAGGGACAGAACAGTCAAAAAATCATCCTTATATCCTAACCCATCTGCCCGCTTATATACTGCAGCCCTGCTCTGCTAACAAGCTCTGCAGCATCACCCCGGACCGCATTGTGCATAGAGACTCTCCGTATATTATGCAACATCGCTGCAAATTGTCGGACTGCAAAACCCCACAATTCTCTAAAAACACACATTTGGAATCTTATCAGGATGTCTTAACTAAGCTGCACTTCGATTTCCAGCAACCAATTCAAAAGTTCAGTTTCTTAACCCCTTCACTACCAAGGGTGGTTTGCACGTTAACTCCCGGGCCAAATTTTACAATTCTGACCACTGTCCGTTTATGAGGTAATAACTCTGAAACGCTTCCATGGATCCCGGTGATTCTGACATTGTTTTCTCGTGACATATTGTACTTCATGTTAGTGGTAAAATTTCATTCAAATAACTTGTGTTTATTTGTGAAAACAACAGAAATTTGGCGAAAATTTTGAAAATTTCACAATTTTCCAACTTTGAATTTTTATGCCCTTAAATCACAGAGATACGGCACACAAAAAACGTAATAAGTAACATTTCCCACATGTTTACTTTACATCAGCACAATTTTGGAACCAAAATTTTTTTTTGTTAGGAAGTTATAAGGGTTAAAAGTTGACCAGCGATTTCTCATTTTTGCAACACCTTTTTATTTTTACGGACCACTTCACATTTGAAATCACTTTGAGGGGTCTATATGATAGAAAATACCCAAAAGTGACACCATTCTAAAAACTGCACCCCTGACGGTACTCAAAACCACATTCAAGAAGTTTATTAACCCTTCAAGTGCTTCACAGGAATTTTTTGAATATTTAAAAAAAACTTTTTTTCACAAAAAAAATACTTCAGGTTCAATTTTTTTTATTTTACCAAGGGTAACAGGAGAAATTGGACTGCAAAAGTTATTGTGCAATTTGTCCTGACTATGCTGATACCTGATATGTGGGGGGGGGACCACTGTTTCGGTGCATGGCAGAGTTCAGAAGGGAAGGAGCGCCGTTTGACTTTTTCACTGCAAAATTGGCTGGAATTCAGATCGGACGCCATGTCACGTTTGGAGACCCCCTGATGTACCTAAACAGTGGAAACCCCCCACAAATGACACCATTTTGGAAACTAGACCCCACAAGGAACTTATCTAGATATGTGGTGAGATGTTGTGAGTTCATTTTCCCCTTCATTACTGAGGCCCGAGGAACTCCCTCTTCTGGTAAAGAAAGGTAGTGAGCCTGATTGTCAAACACCTGAGGCTGATGATTGTGACTGGCTGAGTGGAGTTACGGACTGGATATAATGCTGCCGACGCCCTTCTGCCCTCCGGGTGATTTCTCTGTGGGATCCTTGGAGACCAGTCTGAATTCCTGCTCCTCCAAAGCTAAGTTTGCTTCTCAGCCTTTTGCTTTTGTGCTTTGATTTTGTTTTTCCTTTGTTTTTCTGGATTTTGCCATTCCCTGCTGGGGTGTGCTGAATTCATTTAGCTCTGTCTTCTGAAAATACCTGAGTGCTGATTCAGTTTTTGAAGCCTAGCTGCTTCAGGGCCTTTTTCATATCAGCTGGTTGGCTTTTGTCTTTGATAGGGTTTTGGCAGATTGCAGACAGCAGCCTTCCTTTCCTTTCCTATCTAGGTAGTTTTGGGGCCCCGTCTTTGCTCAGTCTATCTTTCTGTCTGTGTTAGTATTTTCATCTTGCTTCACCGTCATTATATGTTGGGGGCTGCTTATTGCTTTGGGGTCTGCTCTGGGGCAGTTTAGATTTCCCCTTTCTTTCTTTAGGCCTATGTATTTCTCCGGCTGTGATCGAGGGGTCTAGGGCATCGTAGGAACCCCCCACGGCTACTGCTAGTTGTGTTGATAGGTTCAGGGGTCTGCAATCTGATAGTTGCCAACTTCTCTGGTTTTCTGGACTTAGCTTGTATTACTGCTTTTGCCTCCTACGGTGACTCAATCATAACAGAATCACCCGCCTTACCGCAGATTCTAGGGTACTCAATAGCAGGAAAGAATTGTAAAAAAAAAAGTGTGTATATTTTTTCCTCTATATCTCTGAGGCCGTAGGGGGAATTTTTTTTTCTCTCAATGGAGATAAAGCAATTGTCTGATCATGTGGAGCAGCTCGCTGCGGAAGTGCGGGGAATTTCCGCCTACCTTGCTCGTTCACATGCTGCTGAACCAAAGATTCCTACACCTGATATATTTTTTGGGGATCGGTCTAAATTTTTGAATTTCAAAAATAATTGTAAATTATTTTTTGCCTTGAAGCCTAACTCGTCAGGGAGCTCCGCGCAGCAGGTTAAAATTGTCATCTCTTTGCTGCGTGGCGATCCCCAGGATTGGGCGTTTTCTTTGCAACCAGATGATCCTATTCTGACTAATGTGAACGCATTCTTTCAAGCTTTGGGGTTGTATGACAAACCTAATGCCATTGATCAGGCTGAAAAGACCCTGCTGGCATTGAGCCAGGGTCGTGATTCTGCAGAATTGTACTGTCAAAAATTCCGAAAGTGGGCAGTACTTACTACCTGGAATGATAATGCCTTGGCTGCTCTCTTTCGGAAGGGGTTGTCAGAAGCCGTAAAAGATACTATGGTGGGATTTCCTGTTCCCTCTGGTCTTGACGATTCTATGTCATTAGCCATTCTGGTTGATCGGCGTTTGAGCGAACGCAAAGCTGCACGAGAGGTGTTGCCACCTGTTGAACAAATGTCTGAACCTATGCAATGTGATAGAGTTTTCTCCAGAGAGCAGCGTCAGGAGTTCAGAAGGCGTAATAAGTTGTGTTTTTTCTGTGGAGATGCCTCGCATATTATTTCTGTCTGTCCCAAACGAGAGAAACGCTTTGCACACACGTTTTCTGTTGTGGGTGTTCAACCTAAGTTTCTTCTGGCTATTACTCTGATCTGCTCCCTGTCCACATTTTCCGCCAAGGTGTTTGTGGATTCGGGAGCAGCCCTAAACCTAATGGACATGGATTTTGCTAAACGTTGTGGATTTCCGATGACACCTCTGCCGACGCCTATCCCTTTGAGGGGAATTGATGCTACTCCTTTGGCTAAAAATAAACCCCAGTTTTGGACCCAGGTGGTAATGCGGGTCGCCCCAGACCATCAAGAAAATTGCAGATTTCTGGTGTTGCATAATCTGCATGATACTGTTGTTCTGGGGTTTCCCTGGTTACAGATTCATAATCCAGTTTTGGATTGGAAATCTGTGTCTGTGGTGAGTTGGGGTTGTCGGTGTGCCTTTAGTGAGGCTCCGGTGTTTTCCACCTCTCCTCAGTCGCATGATGTTCCTGATTATTTGGCGGACTTTTATGATGTATTTAGTGAGAATGAGTCTGCGTCTCTGCCTCCTCATAGGAGTTATGACTGTGCAATTGAACTGAGCCCGGGGTGTAAATTTCCCAAGGGTCGGCTCTTCAATTTATCTGTACCCGAGAACGAGGCTATGCGATCCTATATTAATGAGGCGTTTGAGAGGGGTCATATTAGACCATCCTCGTCATCCTTGGGTGCCGGTTTTTTTTTTGTAGCCAAAAAGGATGGATCATTAAGACCTTGTATTGATTATCGTGCCCTCAACAAAATTACTGTTAAATATCAGTATCCGTTACCCCTGATTTCTGATCTATTCTCCAGAGTTAAAGGTGCTTGCTGGTTTACCAAGCTTGACCTCAGGGGGGCGTATAATCTTATTCGCATTAAGCATGGGGATGAATGGAAGACGGCGTTTAATACTCCGGAGGGACATTTTGAGTACCTGGTGATGCCTTTTGGGCTCACTAATGCCCCTTCTGTCTTCCAGTGCTTCATGAACGATATTTTCCGAGATTTTGTCGATAAATTTTTGATTATCTATCTGGATGATATTTTGATCTTCTCCAAGGATTGGGATTCTCATGTGGAACATATTCGGACTGTGTTCCGGATCTTGAGGGAGAATTCCCTGTATGTCAAAGGATCTAATTGCCTTTTTGGAGTACAGAGGATTTCTTTTTTGGGATTTATTTTGTCCCCGTCAACTATTGAAATGGACCCGGCCAAGGTACAGGCCATTCACGATTGGGTTCAGCCCAATTCTTTGAAGGCCCTCCAGAAGTTTTTGGGTTTTGCTAATTTCTATCGGAAATTTATAGCAAAATTTTCTAGTATTGCCAAGCCATTGACTGATTTGACTAAAAAGGGTGCTGATGTGTTAAATTGGTCTCCGGAGGCTGTTTCTTCCTTTCAGGAGTTGAAGCGAAGATTCACCTCTGCCCCGGTTTTGCGGCAACCTGATGTCTCACTTCCATTCCAGGTAGAGGTGGATGCTTCTGAGATTGGTGCAGGAGCTGTTTTGTCCCAAAAGGATCCTGTAACATCTAAAATGAATCCTTGTGCTTTCTTTTCCCGAAAGTTCTCTCCATCTGAACGTAACTATGATGTGGGGAATAGGGAACTGTTGGCCATGAAATGGGCATTTGAGGAGTGGAGACATTGGTTGGAGGGAGCTAAGCATCAAATCGTGGTCCTCACTGACCACAAGAATTTGATTTACCTAGAGTCGGCTAAGCGCTTGAACCCTAGACAGTCTAGATGGGCCTTGTTTTTTACACGTTTTGATTTTGTGGTTTCTTTTCTTCCTGGAACAAAGAATGTCAAGGCAGACGCCCTCTCTAGGAGCTTCTTTGCTGATTCTCCTGTGGTGACCAAGCCTGCTACCATCTTAGGCGAAGGGGTAGTTCTCTCTGCCATCTCGCCCGATTTGACACGTGCTCTGGAAGAGTTCCAGGAGGACAAACCTGAGCGTTGTCCCAGTGGAAAGTTGTATGTTCCTGACCAGTGGAAGAAGAGAGTGATGTCTGAAGTTCATTGCTCTGCTTTGGCTGGTCATCCAGGTATTTTTGGTACTAGAGATCTGGTGAGTCGTTTTTTTTGGTGGCCCTCCTTGTCTCGTGATGTCAGGAATTTTGTGCAGTCCTGTGGGACGTGCTCCCGGTCTAAATCGTGTTCTCGCTCTAGTGGGTTGTTGATGCCTTTGCCTGTCCCCAAGAGGCCATGGACCCATATTTCAATGGATTTCATCTCTGATATGCCTGTCTCTCAGAGGATGACTGTTATTTGGGTGATTTGTGATAGGTTCTCTAAGAAGGTTCATCTTGTACCACTCCCTAAGTTGCCGTCTTCCTCTGAGTTGGTGCCCCTGTTTTTACAACAGGTGGTTCGTTTGCACGGGATTCCTGAGAACATTGTATCTGACAGAGGAGTGCAGTTTGTGTCTAGATTTTGGAGAACTTTCTGTTCCAGGCTGGGAATTCAGTTGTTCTTCTCCTCTGCTTTTCACCCACAGACCAATGGGCAGACAGAGAGAAAAACCAGACCTTGGAGTCATATTTGAGATGTTTTATTTCTGCTGATCAGGATGATTGGGTTTCATTTTTGCCCTTGGCCGAATTTGCTTTAAATAATAGAGCTAGTTTTGCCACTTTGATGTCACCTTTTTTTTGTAACTTTGGGTTTCATCCTCGATTTTCTTCAGGGCAGGTGGAGCCCTCTGCCTGCCCAGGTGTTGACACTGTGGTGGAGAGAATGCACCAGATCTGGGACCAAGTGGTGGATAAATTATCTCTCTCCCAGGAGAAGGCCCAGCGGTTTTCCAACCGACATAGGACCATTGGTCCCCAGTTTAAGGTTGGTGATATGGTGTGGTTATCATCAAAAAATATTGCTATGAAGGTGGCTTCTCCTAAGTTTAAGCCTAGATTTATTGGACCTTACAAGATTGTGGAGATTATTAATCCGGTCTCTTTTCGTTTGGCTCTTCCTGTCACATTTAATATCCATAATGTGTTCCATAAATCTTTGTTGAAGAGGTTTGTTGAACCTGTTGTTCTGGGGGTGGCACCTCCAGACCCTGTATTGGTTGAAGGTAACATGGAGTATGAGGTAGAGAAATTACTGGATTCCCGTCTGGCTAGACGGAGACTCCAGTACTTGGTTAAGTGGAAGGGTTATGGTCAGGAGGATAATTCCTGGGTCTCCGCCTCGGATATTCATGCCAAACGATTGGTGCGTGCCTTTCATCAGGCTCACCCTGATCGCCCTGGTGGCATAGTTGAGGGTTCGGTGACCCCTCCTCAAGGGGGAGGTACTGTTGTGAGTTCATTTTCCCCTTCATTACTGAGGCCCGAGGAACTCCCTCTTCTGGTAAAGAAAAGTAGTGAGCCTGATTGTCAAACACCTGAGGCTGATGATTGTGACTGGCTGAGTGGAGTTACGGACTGGATATAATCCTGCCGATGCCCTTCTGCCCTGCGGGTGATTTCTCTGTGGGATCCTTGGAGACCAGTCTGAATTCCTGCTCCTCCAAAGCTAAGTTTGCTTCTCAGCCTTTTGCTTTTGTGCTTTGATTTTGTTTTTGCTTTGTTTTTCTGGATTTTGCCATTCCCTGCTGAGGTGTGCTGAATTCATTTAGCTCTGTCTTCTGAAAATACCTGAGTGCTGATTCAGTTTTTGAAGCCTAGCTGCTTCAGGGCCTTTTTCATATCAGCTGGTTGGCTTTTGTCTTTGATAGGGTTTTGGCAGATTGCAGACAGCAGCCTTCCTTTCCTTTCCTATCTAGGTAGTTTTGGGGCCCCGTCTTTGCTCAGTCTATCTTTCTGTCTGTGTTAGTATTTTCATCTTGCTTCACCGTCATTATATGTTGGGGGCTGCTTATTGCTTTGGGGTCTGCTCTGGGGCAGTTTAGATTTCCCCTTTCTTTCTTTAGGCCTATGTATTTCTCCGGCTGTGATCGAGGGGTCTAGGGCATCGTAGGAACCCCCCACGGCTACTGCTAGTTGTGTTGATAGGTTCAGGGGTCTGCAATCTGATAGCTGCCAACTTCTCTGGTTTTCTGGACTTAGCTTGTATTTCTGCTTTTGCCTCCTACGGTGACTCAATCATAACAGTGAGAACTTTGAACACACAAGGGCTTCACAGAAGTTTATCACGTACAGCGATTAAATTAAAAAATCATATTTTTTCCACAAAAATTATCTTTTCACCCACAATTTTTTATTTTCCCAAACGTAACAGGACCCTAACAGTTATTGTGCAATTTGTCCTGAGTGCGCTGATACCCCATATGTGGGTGTAAATGACTATTTGGGCGCATGGCAGAGCTCGGAAGGGAAGCAGCGCCATTTGACTTTTTTGGCTGGAATTGAGATCGGACACCATGTCGCGTTTGGAAAGCCCCTGAGGTACCAAAACAGTGGAAACCCCCCACAAATGACACCATTTTGGAAACTAGAACCCCCAAGGAACTTATCTAGATGTGTGGTGAGCACTTTGAACCCCCCAGTGCTTCACAGAAGTTTATAATGCCCGGGCGTGAAAATAAAAAAATCGTATTTTTTCCACAAACATGATCTTTTAGTCCCCAATTTTTTTATTTTCCCAAGGGTACCAGGAGAAATTGGACCCCAAAAGTTGTTCCCAATTTGTTCTGAGTACGCTGATACCCCATATGTGGGATAAAACTACTGTATGGGCACACGTCGGGGCTCGGAAGGGAAGTAGTGACGTTTTGGAATGCAGACTTTGATGGAATGGTCTGCGGGTGTCATGTTGCCTTTGGAGAGCCCCTGATGTACCTAAACAATGGAAACCCCCCACAAATGACACCAATTTTGGAAACTAGACCCCCCCCACGGAACTTACCTAGATGTGTGGTGAGCACTTTGAACCCCCAAGGGCTTCACAGAAGTTTATAATGCCCGGGCATGAAAATAAAAAAATCGTATTTTTTCCACAAACATGATCATTTAGTCCCCAATTTTTTTATTTTCCCAAGGGTACCACGAGAAAATGGACCCCAAAAGTTGTTGTCCAATTTGTCCTGAGTACGCTGACACCCCATATGTGGGAGAAAACTACTGTATAGGCACACGTCGGGGCTCGGAAGGGAAGTAGTGACGTTTTGGCATGCAGACTTTGACGGAATGGTCTGCGGGCGTCATGTGCATTTGGAGAGCCTCTGATGTGCCTAAATTATTCAAACTTCCCACAAGTGACCCCATTTTGGAAACTAGACCCCCACGGAACTTATCTAGATGTGTGGTGAGCACTTTAAACCCCCAAGTGCTTCACAGAAGTTTATAACGCCCGGGCGTGAAAATAAAAAAATCATATTGTTTTCAACAAAAATGATATTTTTGCCCCCCATTTTTTATTTTCCTAATGGTAACAGGAGAAATTGGACCCCAAAAGTTGCTGTCCAATTTCTCCTGAGTACGCTGATACCCCATATGTGGGATAAAACTACTGTATGGGCACACGTCGGGACTCGGAAGGGAAGTAGCGACGCTTTGGAATGCAGACTTTGATAGAATGGTCTGCGGGTGTCATGTCGCATTTGGAGAGTCCCTGATGTACCTAAACTGTGGAAATCCCCCACAAGTGACCCCATTTTGGAAACTAGACCCCCCAAGGAACTTATCTAGATGTGTGGTGAGCACTTTGAACCCCCAAGTGCTTCACAGAACTTTATAATGTAGAGCCATACAAATAAAAAACATTATATTTTTTTCCACAAAAATTATATTTTTGCCCCTAATTTTTTTATTTTCCCAAGGGTAACAGGAGAAATTGGACCCCAAAAGTTGTTGTCCAATTTTTCTTGAGTATGCTGGTACCCCATATGTAGGGGTAAACCACTGTTTGGGCACATGGCAGAGCTTGGAAGGGAAGGAGCACCATTTGACTTTTTCAGCGCAGAATTGGCTGGAATTGAGATCAGACGCATGTTGGGTTTGGAGAGCCCCTGATGTGCCCAAACAGTGGAAACCCCCAATTATAACTCCAACCCTAACCCCAACACACCCCTAACCCTAATCTCAGCCATAACCCTAGCCCTAATGGGAAAATGGAAATAAATACATTTTCTTTTCATTTTATTTTTTTTCCCTTACTAAGGCCTGTTTCACACTTGCTTTTTTTTGCAGCGCGTTTTTCCCGCAAAAAAACGCATTGAAAAACGCATACAAAAGCATACAACTACTGCGTTTTTTTCAAGCATTTTTATGAGCATGCATGAAAAAAACGCAGCGTTTTTAAGCGTTTGTATGCGTTTTTAGTGCGTTTTTACCGCGTTTGCGTTTTTTTCCAACATTAGGTGGCCACTCACACTAACCCAAACCATGACTTTACTAACCCTAACCCTGACCCTAACCCTAACCCTAACCCTAACCCTGACCCTAACCCTTAACCAAACCATACTTAACCCTAACCCTGACCCTAACCCTAACCCTAACCCTTAACCAAACCATACTTAACCCTAACCCTGACCCTAACCCTTAACCAAACCATACTTAACCTTAACCCTAACCCTAACCCTGACCCTAACCCTAACCCTGACCCTAACCCTAACCCTAACCCTTAACCAAACCATACTTAACCCTAACCCTGACCCTAACCCTGAACCTAACCCTTAACCAAACCATACTTAACCCTAACCCTGACCCTAACCCTGACCCTAACCCTAACCCTGACCCTAACCCTAACCCTAACCCTGACCCTAACCCTAACCCTTAACCAAACCATACTTAACCCTAACCCTGACCCTAACCCTAACACTAACCCTTAACCAAACCATACTTAACCCTAACCCTGACCCTAACCCTGAACCTAACCCTTAACCAAACCATACTTAACCCTAACCCTGACCCTAACCCTGACCCTAACCCTAACCCTAACCCTAACCCTGACCCTAACCCTAACCCTAACCCTGACCCTAACCCTAACCCTAACCCTGACCCTAACCCTAACCCTAACCCTTAACCAAACCATACTTAACCCTAACCCTGACCCTAACCCTTAACCAAACCATACTTAACCTTAACCCTAACCCTAACCCTGACCCTAACCCTAACCCTAACCCTGACCCTAACCCTTAACCAAACCATACTTAACCCTAACCCTGACCCTAACCCTGAACCTAACCCTTAACCAAACCATACTTAACCCTAACCCTGACCCTAACCCTTAACCAAACCATACTTAACCTTAACCCTAACCCTGACCCTAACCCTAACCCTAACCCTGACCCTAACCCTAACCCTAACCCTTAACCAAACCATACTTAACCCTAACCCTGACCCTAACCCTTAACCAAACCATACTAAACCCTAACCCTGACCCTAACCCTGACCCTAACCCTAACCCTAACCCTGACCCTAACCCTTAACCAAACCATACTTAACCCTAACCCTGACCCTAACCCTAACCCTAACCCTAACCCTGACCCTAACCCTAACCCTAAACCCCCTTAACTAACCCTAACTTTACCCAAACCCCTAAATTCCATTGTCTAAACTAATGGTAAAAAAAAAACCGCATGTGCAAAAAAACGCATACATAAGCATGCCAATGCGCACATATGCTCACCATAGACTTATAATGGGTGTCTTGCTGTAAAAAAACGCATTGCGCGCGCATGCGTTTTTTTGAGGCAAATCGGACGCACAAAAAATGCAACAAGTTGCATTTTGTGCGCCCGAGCGCATACCGCAAAAAAACGCATGCGCGGTAAAACGCGTACAAACGCATGTGTATGCGCACATAAGCGCATCCCATGCAAAGTATAGGAAAAAAAAACGCATGCGCTATTTAGCGCTAAATTACCGCGAAAAAAAACGCAAATGTGAAACCAGCCTAAGGGGGTGATAACGGGGGGTTTGATTTACTATTTGTGGTGGGTTTTTATGTTTGTCAGCTGTCACACGCTAAAAGACGCTTTTTATTGTAAAAATAGTTTTTGCATCACCACATATTGAGAGCTATCATTTTTCCATATTTTGACCCACTGAGTCATGTAAGGTCTTATTTTTTGCGGGACGAGTTGACGTTTTTATTGGTACCATTTTCGGGCACGTGACATTTTTTGATCGCTTTTTATTCTGATTTTTGGGACGCAGAATGAACAAAAACCAGCGTTTCATGAATTTCTTTTGGGGGGGTGCGCTTACACCGTTCCGCGTGCGGTAAAATTGATAAAGCGGTTTTATTCTTCGGGTCAGTACGGTTACAGCGATACCTCATTTATGTCTTTTTTTATGTTTTGGCGCTTTTATGCAATGAAAACAATTTTATATAAAAAATAATTATTTTTGCATCGCTTTATTCTGCGAGCTATAACTTTTTAATTTTTTCGCTGATGACGCTGTGCTGCAGTTCGTTTTTTGCAGGACAAGATGACATTTTCAATGGTACCATGGATATTTATATGCGTCGTTTTGATCGCGCATTATTGCACTTTTTGTACGGCAGTATGATAATAAATCATTATTTTTTGCTTCGTTTTTTATTTTTATTTTTTAAAGGGTTCACTAAAGGGGTTAACTAATGGAACAGTTTTATAGGGCGGGTCGTTACGGACGCGGAGATACCAAATATGTGTACTTTTATTGTTTTTTTTTCATTTCCAAAAAATGAATTTATTAGGGAATTTTTTTTTTTTTTTTAATTTATTTAGCGATTTTTTTTAAAATTATTTTTACACTTTTTTTAACTTTATTACATTGTCCCAGGTGGGACATCACTTTCCTGTGACAGATCGCTGATCTGTCACATCATAGATTGCTGTGACAGATCAGCAATCTGTCACAGGCACTACACAGGCTTCCTGCTTGCCTGCGCTTTGCTGGCATGAGGAAGCCAGCTCCCTGCAGGCCCCCGAAGGTCCCCACCACCATATTGGATCCGGGGATCTGCAGGGAAGGAAACCCCCGCAGCAGCGCTGCACATTGCGCTGCTGTGGGGGGCTCAGGGAAGCACGGAGGGAGCCCCCTCCCTCTCGATGCTTCCCTTTAACCCCCGGTACACCGCGATCATGTTTGATCACGGTGTGCCAGGGGTTAACGTATCGGGGGCGGTCCGTGACTGCCCCTGACACATTGTGCCGGGTGTCAGCTGTGATTATCAGCTGACACCTGGCCGCGATCAGCTGCGCTCACCACGTGGGCGCCGCTGATCGCTATGACGTAATATTCCATCCATGGACGGAATATTACATCCATTGTATGAAAGGGGTTAAAGAGACAGTGCACCTTAAATCAAAATGGCCGAAAAAGACCCTGCACAGTCTCCCACTGCTGAAACAGAGCAAATACAACCCCATACTGTCCATTATGAAGAGGGGGAAACAGAGCCAGCTTCAGAAACAGACCAAGACTCACGACCAAAACGCTCTGTCAAACCAACCATAAAGGCTGTCGAAAACTATCACAATACGAAGGATGAGTTCAATGACAACCTGGACGACCTATCGTCCTCCCTCATGTCAGGCATCCAACGCCACAAAAATGATGCAGCGAGTCTACAGGACACTATAAAATGGCTAGACATGGCCCACGGAAGATACAAGAGACTATCCGCAAAGACTCTAATATTGATGAAGCCTCATCAGCAAAGTAGATTCCACAGACAGAGAAAGGGACGCCACCGTGCAAGACACCAAAGATAAAGCGGAGCTCTCTATTGCTCATCTGCAGGAATCAAGATCCCACAGGTCAGGCTCATCCAGACACTCTTCTCGGTCATACAAATCATCCTGCTCAAGGACTTCAACCCTCAGCGACAGAATCCTAGAGGCCCGTTTAAACGCAGAGCGATCCAAACTAAGACGCTCCTACACAGAAAAGAAAGCAGAATCAGAGGCAGAAGCCAAGAAAGCAGAGGCAGAAGCCAAGAAAGTAGAAGTGGAGGCAGAAACTAGGAAAGCAGAAGCAGAGGCAGAATCCAGAAAAGCTGAAGCACAGGCAGAAGCCAAGAAAGCTGAAGCACAGGCAGAAGCCAAGAAAGCTGAAACTAGGAAAACAGAAGCAGAGACAGAATCCAGAAAAGCTGAAGCACAGGCAGAAGTCAAGAAAGCTGAAGCACAGGCAGAAGCCAAGAAAGCAGAGGAAGAAGCCAAGAAAGCAGAAGCAGAGGCTCAAGCAAAGATTCTTCAAACACAAATGGAGGAAGAAATCACGCTAGCCAAAGTAAAAATACTCGAGCAAGCATTGAAGCAAAACCTCGACCCAATTTGCCTACCACCACTGGAAGAAGAGGACCCAGCCGTCTGTACCAGTGATTACGTGCAGAAACAGATATCTGCAGCACACACCTTCTCCAGCGACATTCAACCCAACAATGTGGAAACGTCCAAATCAGCCCAACTTACGGTGCCAGTGTTACCTACAGCATCTGCAGAGACCCAAGACCAACACCATAATGTGTCCTCTAAGGAGCAGCAATCATCACAAGACAACAACAAGATGCACTCCAGTCCATCTCCACAGTTCAAGCCGCAGTCATCGAAATCTCCAGCGGTTAAACCACAGCTCAACCCTGCAGCAACATCATTCTACCCGGGAACAATTCACCCTTCTACGCCACACAGCTTATACGCCCGAGAGGCAATACAAGCTAACATGGTAACAAGGAGTGAAGGATCGGATATGCCCGAGTTAGCCAGGTTTATGGTGAGCAAAGATCTAATCAGCACCAGCCTCTCAAAGTCTTACGACTGTGCAGAGAACTACAGAGCCTGGAAAGCAAACTTCAAGGCCACCATTGCTGACCTCAACCTATCTGCAGAACGGGAGCTCGACCTTATGGTAAAATGGTTGGGTCCTGACTCCACAAACCGTATCAAGAGTCTTCGGACCATCTACGTGGGGCAAGCTGAAGCAGGTCTCGCTACTGCCTGGCTGAGACTCGAAAGAACCTATGGCAGCGCTGAAGCCATAGAAAAGTCCCTATTCAAGAGACTGCAGAGCGTTCCAAGGATCAACCTTAAGGAAGCCCACAAGCTTCTGGACTTAAGCGATCTGCTTATGGAGCTGGAACTTGCAAAAAGAGACCCTCGTCTGTCTGGATTGTGCTACCTGTGAAAAAGAGGATGAATGAACTCATGGAGATCAACATCCAACACTGCGGAGACACCATCACATGTTTCTCAATGCAGTGATTCTAGAGCAATGCCCCCATCCCTTATGGGAAATATGTGGAAACATGCAAAACAGAAGCCACGGAGACACCATCACATGTTTCTCAACGCAAGCAATGACTAGCCAGGTCTTTCCCTGGGAAGGAACAACCACGGGAAGGGCAGTCTCCAATGAAGAAAACCACCTATGCCAAAACATGGTATCCATCCACAGACAGCTGTTTCAGGGTATTGCCCCTCATCAGTGTGGAGTAGGAAACTGGCCAGTAGGAGCAATGCCTAGTAGAAGACTGTGAAAAATGAGGTCTCTGGCTAGTCATTGCTTGCATTGAGAAACATGTGATGGTGTCTCCGCTGCTTGTGTTTTGCATGTTTCTACATATTTCCCATAAGGAATGGGGGCATTGCTCTAGAATCACTGCGTTGAGAAACATGTGATGGTGTCTCCGCAGTGTTGGATGTTTATCTCCATGAGTTCATTCGTCCTCATTTTTCACAGTCTTCTACTAGGCATTGCTCCTACTGGCCAGACTGTATGCAGAGATGGACGAGCTACTCTCTGCAAACCATGCCCTCATCACAATGAGGTGAAAGAGAAGCCTCCAGATCCCGTACAGCTGCCTGATGTCATTCCTTCTCCCTACGCAGACGACTTGGGAAGATCGGTGTTTCATACAACTAAGGATGACAACAATGTAGCCCCGTCAATGGAAGACAAGGAATTTGTCAGGATAATGGACAATGAGTTCCTTAAGGACGAGACTAATCACTGGGTTTTTCCCCTACCCTTCTGAGCTACCAGGGTAAGACTCCCGAACAATCGTGAACAAGCCTTGTCCAGATTCAACTCTCTCCAGTGCACACTTAGCAACAAACCGGAGATGAAAGAACACATTGTCACCTTTATGAGCAAGATATTCCGGAATAACCATACGGAGCCAGCGCCTCCCTTAAAGGAAAACGAGGAGTGCTGGTACCTAGCCTCATTCGGAGTATATCACCCACGGAAACCTAAGCAAATTAGAGTTGTCTTTGATTCAAGCGCCAAACATCAAGGCGTATCTCTCAACGATGTCGTCCTAATGGGTTCTAATCAAACAACCTAGTAGGAGTGTTGATGAGGTTCCAGAAAGAGCCCATTGCTATGCTTTGGCGACGAACACTAAGCTAACCTCCAGCCACGGTTGCCAGCGATTCGAACGCTTATCCAATTGGATGAAACTCGTCAAGACTATAGCAAGGTTAGTCCACATTGCGAGATCGTATCACAACTCACTTGGAGACAAAGACTGTCACGGCTGGCACATCTGCCGTAAACCACTCTCTGCGAGGACAATTCTCAATGTGAGTCCCTTATAATACGTTACGTCCAGCAGAGCATATTCAGTACTGAATGGGAATGCCTACACCACAAACAGCAGATCCCTCTGAAAAGCCCCATTGCCCACTTGAACCCAGTAATGGACGGCTTCGGTTTGCTGAGAGTCGGTGGTCGTTTAAATCAAGCCAAGATTGCGGCTTCAGAGCAACATCCTTGCATCATTCCCAGTAAACATCCTATCACTGATCTACTGATCCAGCACTTTCATGAAAAAATCGAGCACCAAGGCAGGCAGATCACAGAAGGCAAGTTATGGTCTGCAGGGCTTTGGATCATAGGTATGAAAAGACGCGTAGCAGGATCACTACATCGCTGTGTGCAATGGAGGAAAACCAGAGGAAAACAAGTACATCATGTCATGGTTTGGACAGTGTTCTTGCCCTGCACTCACAGGGTTAAGTGTACGTGGCCTCTTTCTGGATCTGGGAGAGGTATTTATACTCACTCTTTACCAAGGTTCTCTGTCAGCTATACTGTTGTTCTGGTGTGTCTGACCCCCCTGGTGTGCATGTGCACTGCATTGCTTGTTTGATTCCAGTGTATGACACAGTCTGTCCCCTCACTCTGTACTCCGTCTCTCGTTTTGGTATTATTGTCTTTTCCGGTTCTGACCTCCTGGCTTGACTATCGTTACTCCGTTACAGTTTGTCCCTATTGTACTGTCTATTGCCTGTTCTGGTTTTCTGATATATTGCTACGTCCTGACTATCCATTCTGCCTAACCCTTTGGTACTGTCGTGCTATCTTGTGCTTTGACCCTGGCTTGATCTGGTTTCTGTCTCTGTCTATGCCCCTTTGTAACATTGTCCAGTAGTTACCTTTCTAGGAGTTTCCTCAGCTCCTAGCTCTATGGAGTTTAGACCACGCCCTCAGCAGTCACATGTTTCAGGTCCTGTGAGCCTGGAGCATGCATCGTCACCACTGCTACCCCATTCCACAGGTATCTTTGTGCACAGTTTTGTACTCAGGACACGCGTACTGGCAAAGTGAGCAGGTGCAGTGCGGTGTTCCTGACACATCAACAAATATCCGACCTGCCCTCTGACAGACTGAGCGCCGAACCGCCTTTCACCTACGTTGGCCTAGATGTCTTTGGGCCATGGATGGTATCTGCACGCAGAACTCGAGGTGGCCACGTCAACAGCAAACGTTGGGCTGTACTATTCACTTGCATGAGTGTCCGTGCCGTCCACATAGAGGTAATAGAGTCTATGGACACATCTAGCCTGATCAACGCCCTCCGGCGTTTTCTAGCGATCAGAGGACCGGTGAAACAGCTAAGGTCCGACCGCGGAAGCAACTTCATTGGTGCATGTCGAGACCTGAATATCAACATCAAGCCAATTTAGGATCAACTGGCAGAAAGCGGTTGCACCTGCATCTTCAATCCTCCGCATAGTTCTCACATGGAAGGTTCCTGGGAAAGGATGATCGAGATCTCATGCAACATCCTGAACTCTATGTTTATGGACATAAATTCTTCAAGGCTTATGCATGAGACCTTGGTTACTCTTCTGGCTGAAGTCTCCACCATAATCAACTCAAGACCACTTGTCCCAGTGTCCATGGATCCTGAAAAACTGACCATTCTTACGCCAGCTACTCATCTCACCCAAAAGACCGGGAACCCGCTAACCGTTAGTGGAGAGTTTACTTACGCAAACACCTACCAGAAATAGTGGAAACGTGTGCAGTACCTCCCTGATTACTTCTGGAACCGGTGGAGAAAGGAATATCTCGTCACTCTCCAAGGAAGAAGAAAATGGCGACAGAATAAACTGAACTTGAAAGAAGGAGACGTGGTACTAATGAAAGAACAACTAGTCAAGATGGTAAGGTCCGGAAGGTGGAGCAGAAGGTCCTTAGGAAAGGCGAGCATAAAACATTTCAGAGGCCAATCCACGAGCTCGTATTGATACTACCAATTGAGGACATTCCGGTAGGATGAACCACGAACAGAACCCTGCCCTGGTACTTCGTCCATTGGATTACCATTGGGTTGGAGACAGTTTGGCCTAGTGCGGCTCCTCCAATCTGAACATGGGTATCTTTGGATTGTCTCAGGAACTGTCTGTCATCTACCTCATTTTGAAGTTATTATTGCATGCATGCATATTTGTGTTCATTTTCTAGGTTATTGAACTTTATTTGAAAACAAAACATTAATATAGTGAAATCCCTTACGGAATTTCAGATGGGGAGTGTGCTGTTCTGTCTAAAGTTATGATTATATGTTTCATAGACCGTGTTATTTTCCATGCTATACAGTCTTGTATTTGGTCTGCTGCCACCTGCTGTCCTTTTTCTGTATGGCATGCAGCTAATTAATTCTAGTGCATGCCTTCCACTTCCGGGTCAGTTCACGCCTTCTCTTCCTGCTTGCGGCCATTCTTAGTTTCATCTTTACCCGGGAGAGACGCGCCTGTATCGGGCTGTGAAAGGCATCAGTTTTTTGACCAGCTTGCTACCAACTTGCTGCACACACTTTGCTGAATCACATTTGTGTCATGATCTCAGTGCGGGTTTGACTCGCACACGTGGGGTTAATGTATGGAACCAGTACTGATGACTGGCATTTCTGGGGTTAAAGGTTGTGATCCCGGTGCAGGCTTACCTGCACACCTGGGGCTATGATTGTGGCCTCTCCCTGGTTCTGGGGGAGGCTTCTTATAGCCTCAGGACGCTCCCATCCCTGTCAGTTATACTTTCGCCCTTGGCATTGTGTGGTGACCCCTGAGTGTGTTAGTGCTGTGTTCTGGTTACTTGATTCTCTGTGTATGACTCGGTCTGTTTCCTGGATATCGCTTTGGATTCTGCCTGGTACCTCCTATGTCTGTTTGGTTTTGATCTCTGCTTGGCCATGATTATCCGCTCTGTCTCATCCCTGGTACTGTACTGTGATCCTGTGTATGACCTTTGGCTTTGTCTGACCTCCCGTCTGTTTATCCCTCCTGTACCTCGTTTGACTGTACTGTACATGACTTCTGTTTTGCCTGAATCTGAGTTCTCTGGCTTCTCTGACGCTAAGCCCCGCCCCCTTGCAGCCACATGACCGTTCACATGACCATAGGTCCTGTGCAAGCTTGCTCATTTTCAGTGTCCGCAGGTCCCGTGCCTCTTTACTTTTCAGCGCTGACTGGTCCCTGACACTATTCGCTTGAAGCACGCATTGACACCTCTGCTGCCCCTCCACAGGTATCGTTTAGCACTGCTTCTGTACTCAGGACACGCGCACTGGCTCTGTGAGCAAGTGTAGTGCGGTGTCCCTCACAATTTGCTGCACAAGCGCTGCACAACTTGCTACCAATTTGCTGCACACCTTGCTGTACACACATTGCTGTCATCTTGGTCGTTACATCTGCATGTCTGGAGAACTTACTGCAATCATACGCTGTATGTCCGGATATCCAAATAAACAAGTCTGGACTTCACAAGCCTTGGTGTGTATCATCTCTCCGGACGCTGGAGCAACATGGTCCTGTCTGCCCTGCATTGAGGAAACGGAAAGTAGGAATCTCTCCCAGCCCCAATCAACTACACCTCCATTCGCCTCATGTAGGGACAGAACAGGTGATTTATATTAATGTCTCTGATCCTTACTGTGTGTTTGACTGACTCTTCTCCTAGGTATTTGACTGAGGTCTATCTCTTCCCTGTGTTGTATCCCCAAATCTCTAGTGACATTTTGGAAGGAAGCTTTCCAAGCTCTGCAACCTTCAGCATGGTCAGTGAATTTCATGAGTCCCTTGGCAACCAGATCACGTCGTGTGATGAGTTTAGCAAATTCTGATGTGAACCGGTTGTCAGCAGAGTATACTGGTGATGGGTCACCCTGATAGTGATATGAGGTGCGTTCATACCTGTTAGTATCCTCAGGGTGGCACCAGCCGGTGTCATATTGCTTCTGTCTGACATGCGGTGTGTCAGCAAGGTGATCCACGTTGGTTACCTGGCGAGGGGCAAGGTAGACATTAGCAGAGTTGTTTTGATCCACGTTCTCCCGGAGCTGAGCCTCATGATGACTCTCACTCGCTTCAATGGATGTGTCGTGTTCTTGGTAATAGTTTGGATCAGGAAGTTCATTAACATACTGAGATGTGCATTGTGGTGAATCTTTCAGCGGCAACTTCAGACTTGACGTACTGCTATGGCTATGCAGCTCAGGGTTGTGCGCAGCTTCTAGTGATTCTGCCTCGGCTAGTGCTGCAGCCGCTTCCTTTTTTGCAGCTAGGCTCTCTAAGGCGGCATCCACTCGTGCCTTTTCTATCTGTGACCTTCTCTCTTGATCGGCTCTCTCTTCATCTATGCATGCCTTCTCTAACTGCGTCTTTCTCTCTTGATCTGCTCTCTCATTATCTATGCGTGCTTTCTCTAACTTAAGTTGCATCTCTTCTTCAGCATAGCTTGCTCGCATTTTGGCGGCTTCAGCATTTGCACGGGCAATGGCGACCGTGCTGCTAATGGATACAGTCTTTGAGGAGACAGAAGTAACAGATTTTGTCCTGTGATTTGTGGGACATGGTGTCTTGGAGGAATGTTTGGCTGTGCAGAGATTGCTGTAGCTGTATTAGTCTCTGTGTAGGCAGTGACTTGAATCTCACTAGATGATTTCTGCAATTTGCTAGTTCCTGCAAGCTGGATGAAGGGCTGTCCTTTCCCTGAATTGCATTGGCTGGATGGTGCTGTGTAACTGGACTCTGCAGGATGGAAGACTCTCCTATCTCTGAGTTTTCACTAGCTGGATAGCCGTTGTTCACTGCGGTCCTGCAAGATGGAAGGCTCTTCTCTCTGTATTCCCACTAGCTGGAGAGCCGCTGTTTCACTGTTCTGTCCTCACTAATTGAAGCAGACTTCATGTAGCTTAAACAGGCAACTAAACCACTATACCGGGGTCCATTAAGGAGACTGTAGGTTGAATCTGAATTTTATTGAACGTGGTGGTATATTGATGCGGGGAAACTACAAGTAAAACATATAAATACAATCAGTACTAGGTTCATAGGAATACATAATATACATAACATAGACTATCTGCACTAATAGCTAACCATGGGAGCTAACTAAGCAGGCTAATATGAGATAGGAATTAGATATAGGAAGTTTGATTACCTACCAGCGATGCTGACACAAAGGGAGTAGAGAAATGAGATGTTCCTAGGAAGCAGGCTTGAGAGAAAATGGAGGACTAGAGGGAAAAATGTGGGCTGGACTAAACCGCAATCCTTTGCAAACTTACCAGGGTGCTTTGCAAGCTTTCCCAGAATACATTGTGAATGAAGGGAAAGATTCAGAAAGCAAACACAATAACACTGCGGTTAAGACTCTGGCCACTAGATGGAGCCAGAAACAATGAAAACATTAAATCTATGGCTGAAACTGAACATTATGGATGTTACCAGCAAATTACTGTATACAGTTGCGGCCAAAAGTATTGACACCACTGCAATTTTGTCAGATAATACTCAGTTTCCTCCTGAAAATGATTGCAAACACAAATTCTTTGGTATTATTATCTTCATTTAACTTGTCTTAAATGAAAAAACACAAAAGAGAATGAAGAAAAAAGTAAAACATTGATCATTTCACACAAAACTCCAAAAATGGGCCAGACAAAAGTATTGGCACCCTCAGCCTAATACTTGGTTGCACAACCTTTAGCCAAAATAACTGCGACCAACCGCTTCCAGTAGCCATCAATGAGTTTCTAACAATGCTCTGCTGGAATTTTAGCCCATTCTTCTTTGGCAAACTGCTCCAGGTCCCTGATATTAGAAGGGCGCCTTCTCCAAACTGCCATTTTTAGATCTCTCCACAGGTGTTCTATGGGATTCAGGTCTGGACTCATTGCTGGCCACCTTAGAAGTCTCCAGTGCTTTCTCTCAAACCATTTTCTAGTGCTTTTTGAAGTGTGTTTTGGGTCATTGTCCTGCTGGAAGACCCATGACCTCTGAGGGAGACCCAGCTTTCTCACACTGGGCCCTACATTATGCTGCAAAATTTGTTGGTAGTCTTCAGACTTCATAATGCCATGCACACGGTCAAGCAGTCCAGTGCCAGAGGCAGCAAAGCAACCCCAAAACATCAGGGAACCTCCACCATGTTTGACTGTAGGGACCGTATTTTTTTCTTTGAATGCCTTTTTCTCCTGTAAACTCTATGTTGATGCCTTTGCCCAAAAAGCTCTACTTTTGTCTCATCTGACCAGAGAACATTCTTCCAAAACGTTTTAGGCTTTTTCAGGTAAGTTTTGGCAAACTCCAGCCTGGCTTTTTTATGTCTCGGGGTAAGAAGTGGGGTCTTCCTGGGTCTCCTACCATACAGTCCCTTTTCATTCAGACGCCGACGGATAGTACGGGTTGACACTGTTGTACTCTCGGACTGCAGGGCAGCTTGAACTTGTTTGGATGTTAGTCGAGGTTCTTTATTCAACATCTGCACAATCTTGCGTTGAAATCTCTTGTCAATTTTTCTTTTCCGTCCACATCTAGGGAGGTTAGCCACAGTGCCATGGGCTTTAAACTTCTTGATGACACTGCGCACGGTAGACACAGGAACATTCAGGTCTTTGGAGATGGACTTGTAGCCTTGAGATTGCTCATGCTTCCTCACAATTTGGTTTCTCAAGTCCTCAGACAGTTCTTTGGTCTTCTTTCTTTTCTCCATGCTCAATGTGGTACACACAAGGACACAGGACAGAGGTTGAGTCAACTTTAATCCATGTCAACTGGCTGCAAGTGTGATTTAGTTATTGCCAACACCTGTTAGGTGCCACAGGTAAGTTACAGGTGCTGTTAATTACACAAATTAGAGAAGCATCACATGATTTTTCGAACAGTGCCAATACTTTTGTCCACCCTCTTTTTTATGTTTGGTGTGGAATTATATCCAATTTGGCTTTAGGACAATTCTTTTTGTGTTTTTTCATTTAAGACAAATTAAATGAAGATAATAATACAAAGAATTTGTGTTTGCAATCATTTTCAGGAAGAAACTGAGTATTATCTGGCAAAATTGCAGGGGTGTCAATACTTTTGGCCACAACTGTATATATAAACAAGCAGACAGTCAAAGATCATGAATTATGACAGAGACAGAACACCCTCCCTGCACTCAACTGTTTTCATGTCTATGAGATGTGAATACAATTGCTGTATGCACCGCCCAAGACAGGATTACAGGATCTGTCATCTCCCCTGCTCCGCCGGGATCTACATTAAGACGCAGGCCACTTTGAGCCTGACCCTTGTTGGAAAAGGTATATGCAGGCGATGTTGGATGGCACATACTGCTGAACAGAGGAGATGGTGGATGGAAGCCGGGATTAGGTGAGTATGAGCTTTTTTGTTCTTTTAATTTTTACATTACGTACAGGGGAGCATAAAATAAGTGGATGGACTGTGCTGATTGGCTGAAATAAAATGATTGAGGAGGGAATAAATGGAGGGGCTGTGCAGAAGGGGGAATAAAATGAGGACCTATGGTGATGGGGGAATAAACTGAGGTGCTTTGCAGATAGGGAGAATAAGTCAAGGGCCTGTGCTAATGGGGGAAATAAAATAAGGAGCTGTGCAGAGGTGGGAATAAGCTGAGAGGCTGTGCAGAGGAGAAGTAACATGAGGGGCTGTGCAGAGGAGAAGTAACATGGGGGGCTGTGCAGAGGAGAAGTAACATGGGGGGCTGTGCAGAGGAGAAGTAACATGAGGGGCTGTGCAGAGGAGAAGTAACATGGGGGGCTGTGCAGAGGAGAAGTAACATGAGGGGCTGTGCAGAGGAGAAGTAACATGGGGGGGCTGTGCAGAGGAGAAGTAACATGAGGGGCTGTGCAGAGGAGAAGTAACATGAGGGGCTGTGCAGAGGAGAAGTAACATGAGGGGCTGTGCAGAGGAGAAGTAACATGAGGGGCTGTGCAGAGGAGAAGTAACATGGGGGGCTGTGCAGAGGAGAAGTAACATGAGGGGCTGTGCAGAGGAGAAGTAACATGAGGGGCTGTGCAGAGGAGAAGTAACATGAGGGGCTGTGCAGAGGAGAAGTAACATGGGGGGCTGTGCAGAGGAGAAGTAACATGAGGGGCTGTGCAGAGGAGAAGTAACATGAGGGGTTGTGCAGATTGGGGAATAAAATGAGGGGCTATGCAGATTGGGGAATAAAATGAGGGGCTATGCAGATTGGGGAATAAAATGAGGGGTTGTACAGATTGGGGAATAAAATGAGGGGCTGTACAGATGGAATAAAATGAGCGGCTCTGCTGATGGGAGGAATAAATTAAGCGGCTTTGCAGAGGGGGAGAAATAAACATTTTGGGGAGGGATTGTGCAGATGGGGGAATAAAATGAGTATTCTGCCTCCATGGCCAAACTGTATGCGTTGGGCGCTTAGACTGCCTTCCCATGGCGTCTGTTTACCATTACTCACATTTAATGATGTCCGCAGATAGCTTAAACTCGACTGGAAAAGAGCACTGAAGAGTCCAGTAGAAGGTTTATTCTCCGCTGAGTCCTTGCATAACGCACAGTTACAGTAGGTAAAAAGAGACTTTCCTTATACAGCGCTGTATAAAACGTGTGTCTCCAAGATGGAGAAAGACTCAAAGATGGAGAAGAAGGGGGGGTTACAGAAATGAGAGTCAGGCTGTGTGCCCACGATGCGATTTTTAAGCGTTATTGCCGCAATTTTTGGCACGAAAACGCTGCGAAAACGTTTAAAAATCGTGTACAGAACGCCCCCCATGCATTCCTATGGCATTCTGCACATGCTGTGCTAATGCTGCACTTTTTGCCGCGGCGGAAACAGATCGCAGAAAAAATCGCAGCATGCTCATTCTTTTGTGCGGAATCGCAAAGAATTGCCGCGATTCCGCACCCATAGGAATGCATGAGAATCGCTTACTTCCCGCATGTGGCTATGCCCACCATGCGGGAAGTTAAGCGTCTCATGTGCGGTTGGTACCCACGGTGTGGAGGAGAGGAGACTGCCCTCCAGGCCCTGGGTACCATACCCCTGTAAAAAAAAGAATAAAAAATAAAAAATCGGGGTATATTTACCTTCCGGCGTCCCGCGCTGCATTCCCGGCCTCAGCGTTCCCAGTAATGCCTTGCGGCAAGGCCCTGTAATGACATAGTCTCGCGAGATCGCTATAGCAACGCGAGACTACGTCATCACAGGTCTCGCAAGGCATCGCTGGGAACACTGAGGCCCGGGATGGCAGCGCGGGACGCCGGAAGGTAAATATACCCCGATTTTTTATTTTTAACATTCTATCTTTTACTATTGATGTCGCATAGGCAGCCTCAATAGTAAAAACCTGGTCACACTTGTCAAACACTATGTTTGACGAGTGTGACCAACCTGTCAATCACTTTCCAAGCGATGCTTCAAATCGCTTGGAAAGTGCTTGAGAAAATCGCGGCAAAATCGCGGTAAAATCGCGCTGAAAAAACGCACGATTTCTGGGAAGGAGTCCGGTTTTCAGTGTGCGTTTTAACATGCAACGTGGGCACAAAGCCTCACATGCAAGGGGGGAGGAGACAACCTCTAAAAGGGGACAGATCTATACACAGCAATGAGAACAACATGATAAAATGCAATACTGTCTGTATGATTCTAAATCATGGGACATGACAATGAGGCTCTGTGCTGATGGGAGGAATAAACTAAGGGGCAGTGCAGAGGGGAGGAATAAAATGAGGAGCTGTGCAGATGGGGGGAATAAGCCGAGGGGCTGTGCTAAAGGGGAAGAAAATGAGGGGCTATGCCTGTGGGGTTAATAAGCTGAGTCACTGTGCAGATGGGGGAAGTAAACTGAGGGGCTGTGCTGATGGGGGAAATAATCTGAGGGGCTGTGCAGAGAGGAGAAATAAATCAAGCGCCTGTGCAGATGAAGGAATAAAATGACTGTTTTTGATGAGTACAACATCGCCAGGTTGGATGTTTGGGTGGCCTTTCTGCCACTTTGTCCTGATTTGCACAGTGGAAAGATACTGCTTCAGGGTTGTGACATGATGACGTCCAGGAATTATTACCGGGTGTTTCTCTGAAACTTCTATCTCAGCTTCTTGAAGACGGCTATCTACTCTCAGCAGCCCATCTTGGTTGACAATCGGATCGAGCTTCTTCAGCACGCTGTCTTTAGGAACGGGTTGTCCGTTGTTGAGGTTGTCTATTTCTCTGGTGTTGGTTTCCCTTTATACAACATGAAGAATTGTATCATTGGTTCTTTCCAGATTGGGAGCGGTAAACGCATGTTTGCAGTGATGCCAACCTTTACAATGTCTCTGGCTTGCGCATACCTCCCAACCATCCCGGATCTGTCTGGACAGTCCCCCCCACACCCACTGTCCTGCCCGGGAGCTTGTTTTTCTGGCACTGCACTGAGCCGCCATACACCCCCATGCACTGACCCCATCCTCGCCCTCCCAGAAAGACCCAACGGCCACCACAACCCCTCACTGATAAATCCCAGCAATGATGTCCCTGGGCTGCTCTGTGCACACAGGACCTGTGATGAGGTCACAGGAGGGGAGGAGTCAGGGGTCACATGATCAGGGGCCTCAGTTCTCACTCCTCCAATATTGTGACCTCATCACAGGTCCTGTGCGCACAGCCTTCGGTGTATGCAGGACTTCTCTGTGCTGGTTGTCATGGTGCTGGATGGGGGAAGTTTATGTGTGGGGTCAGGAGGGGTTTACAGGGTGGATGTAGCAGGAATGCGCCTGCGCTGGAGCCATTACAGGACGTCATCGTATGAAGAAGGGAGGCACCAGACAGGACGGCGACACCTGTTGTGAGTTCATTTTTCCCTTCACCATTGAGGTCTGATGAACTCCCTCCTCTAGTGAAGGAAGGTGGTGAGACTGATTACCAAACACCTGGGCAGCTAGATGATGACTGGGTGGCTAGAATTGAGGACTGGATATTAGGCTGCCGACGCCCTTCTTCCTGGCTGGTGATTTTCCTGCTGGATTCTTGGAGACCAGTCTGATTCCTGCATCTCAAAGCTAAGTTTTTCTGCTCTGCTTTGTACTCTTCAGTTTTGTTTTTGTTTTGCCTTGTTTTTTGGGAGTTCTGCCATCTCCGGCCGGGGGTGAGCTGAATTCCATTTTTGTCTCTGATCTGTTGATATTTTGCTCTGTCTTCAGAATATACCTGAGTGCTGATATAGTCTTTTGAAGCCTAGCAACTTCAGGGCCTGTTTTTCCTATCAGTCGGTTGGCTCATTTTGATAGGGTTTTTGCGGATGGCAGACAGCAGCTTTCCTATCCTGTCCTATGTAGTTAGCTTGGGCCCCATCATTTGCTCAACCTATCTTTCTATCTGTGTTAGTGTTTTCATCTTGCTTCACCGTCATTATATGTTGGGGGCTGCCTATTGCTTTGGGGTCTGCTCTGGGGCAGTTTAGTTTTTCCCCTTTCTGTCTTTAGGCTATATAGTTCTCCGGCTGTGATCGAGGGGTCTAGGGCACCGTAGGAACCCCCCACGGCTACTGCTAGTTGTTGTGGATAGGTTCAGGGGTCTGCAATCCGATAGCTGCCAACCTCTCTGGTTTTTCTGGACTTAGCTGGTATTTTGTTTTTACCTCCTTCGGTGACTCATCATAACAGAATCACCAGCCATACCGCAGATCCTAGGGTACTCAATAGCAGGAGAGAATTGTAAGAGAAAAAAAGAAAGAAAAAAAAAGTGTCAGAATTTTTTTTTTATTTTTTTTTTGTGTGCATATTTTTTCCTCTATATCTCTGAGGCCGTAGGGGGAATTTTTCTCTCAATGGAGATGAAGCAATTGTCTGATCGTGTGGAGCAGCTCGCTGCTGAAGTGCAGGGAATTTCCGCCTATCTTGCTCATTCACATGCTGCTGAACCAAAGATTCCTACTCCTGATGTATTTTTGGGGGATCGGTCTAAATTCTTGAATTTCAAGAATAATTGTAAATTATTTTTTGCCTTGAAGCCTAACTCGTCGGGGAACTCCGCGCAGCAGGTTAAAATTGTCATCTCTTTGCTGCGCGGCGATCCCCAGGATTGGGCGTTTTCTTTGAAACCTGATGATCCTATTCTGAATAATGTGAACGCATTTTTTCAAGCCTTGGGGTTGTTGTATGATGAACCTAATGCTATTGATCAGGCTGAACAGACCCTGTTGGCATTAAGCCAGGGTCGGGATTCGGCAGAGTTGTACTGTCAAAAATTCCGAAAGTGGGCGGTCCTTACTACCTGGAATGATGGTGCCTTGGCAGCCCTCTTTCGGAAGGGTTTGTCAGAAACTGTAAAAGATACTATGGTGGGATTTCCTGTTCCCTCTGGTCTTGACGATTCTGTGTCATTAGCCATTCAGGTGGATCGGCGTTTACGTGAACGCAAAACTACACGAGAGATGTTACCACCTGTTGAACAAATGTCTGAACCTATGCAATGTGATAGAGTTTTGTCTAGGGCGCAACGTCAGGAGTTCAGAAGGCGTAATAAGCTGTGTTTTTTTTTGTGGAGATGCCTTGCATATTATTTCTGTCTGCCCTAAACGAGAGAAACGTTGTGCACACACGTTTTCTGTGGGTGGTGTTCAACCTAAGTTTCTTCTGGCAATTAATCTGATCTGCTCCCTGTCCACATTTTCCGCCAAGGCTTTTGTGGATTCAGGAGCAGCTCTGAACCTGATGGACTTGGATTTTGCTAAACGTTGTCGATTTCCTATGACACCTCTGCGGACGCCTATCCCTTTGAGGGGTATTGATGCTACTCCTTTGGCGAAGAATAAACCTCAGTTTTGGACCCAGGTGGTAATGCGGGTCTCCCAAGACCATCAAGAAAATTGCAGATTTTTGGTGTTGCATAATTTGCATGATACCATTGTTCTGGGGTTTCCCTGGTTGCAAATCCATAATCCAGTTCTGGACTGGAAATCTTTGTCTGTGGTGAGTTGGGGTTGTCGGTGTGCCCTTAGTGATGCTCCTGTTTTCTCCACCTCTCCCCAGTCACATGATGTTCCTGACTATTTGGCTGACTTTTATGATGTATTTAGTGAGAATGAGTCTGCGTCTTTGCCTCCTCATAGGAGTTATGACTGTGCTATTGAGCTGAACCCGAGGTGTAAATTCCCCAAGGGTCGGCTTTTCAATTTATCTGTACCCGAGCACGAGGCTATGCGATCCTATATTAAGGAGGCATTGGAGAAGGGTCATATTAGACAATCCTCTTCACCCTTAGGTGCTGGGTTTTTTTTCGTGGCTAAAAAGCATGGTTCATTAAGGCCTTGTATTGACTATCGTGCCCTCAACAAAATTACTGTTAAATATCAGTATCCGTTACCCCTGATTTCTGATCTATTCTCCAGAGTTAAAGGTGCTTGCTGGTGTACCAAGCTTGACCTCAGGGGGGCGTTTAATCTTATTTGCATTAAACATGGGGATGAATGGAAGACGGCGTTTAATACTCCGGAGGGACATTTTGAGTACCTGGTGATGCCTTTTGGGCTCACTAATGCCCCTTCTGTCTTCCAGTGCTTCATGAACGATATATTCCGAGACTTTGTGGATAAATTTTTGATTATCTATCTGGATGATATTTTGATCTTCTCCAAGAATTGGGACTCTCATGTGGAACATGTTCGGACTGTGTTCCGGATTTTGAGGGAGAATTCCCTGTATGTCAAGGGATCGAAGTGCCTTTTTGGGGTACAGAGGATTTCATTTTTGGGATTTATTTTGTCTCCGTCAACTAGTGAAATGGACCCAGCCAAGGTACAGGCCATTTATGATTGGGTTCAGCCCACTTCTTTGAAGGCCCTCCAGAAGTTTTTGGGTTTTGCTAATTTTTATCGGAAATTTATAGCTAATTTTTCTGGTATTGCCAAGCCCTTGACGGATTTGACTAGGAAGGGTGCTGATGTGCTGAATTGGTCTCCGGAGGCTGTTTCTTCCTTTCAGGAGCTGAAGCGAAGATTCACTTCTGCTCTGGTTTTGCGGCAACCTGATGTCTCACTCCCGTTTCAGGTGGAGGTGTACGCTTCAGAGATTGGTGCAGGAGTGGTGTTGTCCCAAAAAGATCCTGTGACATCTAAAATGAATCCTTGTGCTTTCTTTTCCCGAAAGTTCTCCCCATCCGAACGTAACTATGATGTGGGGAATCGGGAACTGTTGGCTATGAAATGGGCATTTGAGGAGTGGAGACATTGGTTGGAGGGAGCCAAACACCAAGTCGTGGTCCTTACTGACCACAAGAATTTGATTTACCTGGAGTCGGCAAAGCGCTTGAATCCTAGACAGGCTAGGTGGGCCTTGTTTTTCACACGTTTTGATTTTGTGGTCTCTTTTCTTCCGGGCACTAAGAATGTCAAGGCAGACGCCCTTTCTGGGAGTTTCCTTGCTGATTCTCCTGTTGTGACTAAGCCTGCTACCATCTTAGGCGAGGGGGTAGTTCTTTCTGCCATCTCGCCCGATTTGAGACGTGCTCTGGAAGAGTTTCAGGAGGACAAACCTGAGCGTTGTCCCAGTGGAAAGTTGTATGTTCCTGACCAGTGGAGGAAGAGAGTGATGTCTGAAGTTCATTGCTCTGCATTGGCTGGTCATCCAGGTATTTTTGGTACTAGAGATCTGGTGAGTCGATCTTTTTGGTGGCCCGCCTTGTCTCGTGATGTCAGGAATTTTGTGCAGTCCTGTGGGACTTGCTCCCTGTCTAAACCTTGTTCTCGCTCTAGTGGCTTGTTGATGCCTTTGCCGGTGCCCAGGAGGCCATGGACCCATATTTCAATGGATTTTATCTCTGATATGCCTGTCTCTCAGAGAATGACTGTTATTTGGGTGATTTGTGATAGATTCTCTAAGATGGTCCATCTTGTACCACTCCCTAAGTTGCCATCTTCCTCTGAGTTGGTGCCCTTGTTTTTGCAACAGGTGGTTCGCTTGCACGGGATTCCTGAGAACATTTTATCTGACAGAGGAGTTCCGTTTGTGTCTAGATTTTGGAGGACTTTCTGTTCCAAGCTGGGAATTCAGTTGTCCTTCTCCTCTGCGTTTCACCCTCAGACCAATGGGCAGATGGAGAGAACAAACCAGACTTTGGAGTCGTATTTGAGATGTTTTATTTCTGCCGATCAGGATGATTGGGTTTCATTTTTGCCCTTGGCCGAATTTGCTTTAAATAATAGAGCTAGTTCTGCCACTTTGATGTCACCTTTTTTTTGTAACTTTGGTTTTCTCCCTCGATTTTCTTCAGGGCAGGTGGAGCCTTCTGCCTGCCCAGGTGTTGACACTGTGGTGGAGAGAATGCACCAGATCTGGGACCAAGTAGTGGATAAGTTGTCTCTCTCCCAGGAAAAGGCCCAGCGGTTTTCCAACCGGCGTAGGACCATTGGTCCCCAGTTTAAGGAGGGTGATATGGTTTGGTTGTCATCAAAAAATATCGCTATGATGGTGGCTTCTCCTAAGTTTAAGCCTTTTTTTATTGGACCTTACAAGATTTTGGAGATTATTAATCCGGTCTCTTTTTGGTTGGCTCTTCCTGTCACATTTAAAATTCACAATGTGTTTCATAAGTCCTTGTTGAAGAGGTTTGTTGAACCAGTAGTTCCTGTGGTGGCACCTCCTGACCCTATATTGGTTGAAGGTAACATGGAATATGAGGTAGAGAAGATACTGGATTCCTGTCTGGCTAGACGGAGACTCCAGTATTTGGTTAAGTGGAAGGGTTATGGTCAGGAGGATAATTCCTGGGTCTCTGCCTCTGATATTCATGCCGAAAGATTGGTGCGTGCCTTTTATCGGGCTCACCTGGATCACCCTGGTGGCATGGATGAGGGTTCGGTGACCCCTCCTCAAGGGGGAGGTACTGTTGTGAGTTCATTTTTCCCTTCACCATTGAGGTCTGATGAACTCCCTCCTCTAGTGAAGGAAGGTAGTGAGACTGATTACCAAACACCTGGGCAGCTGGATGATGACTGGGTGGCTGGAATTGAGGACTGGATATAAGGCTGCCGACGCCCTTCTACCTGGCTGGTGATTTTCCTGCTGGATTCTTGGAGACCAGTCTGATTCCTGCATCTCAAAGCTAAGTTTTTCTGCTCTGCTTTGTACTCTTCAGTTTTGTTTTTGTTTTGCCTTGTTTTTTGGGAGTTCTGCCATCTCCGGCCGGGGGTGAGCTGAATTCCATTTTTGTCTCTGATCTGTTGATATTTTGCTCTGTCTTCAGAATATACCTGAGTGCTGATATAGTCTTTTGAAGCCTAGCGACTTCAGGGCCTGTTTTTCCTATCAGTCGGTTGGCTCATTTTGATAGGGTTTTTGCGGATGGCAGACAGCAGCTTTCCTATCCTGTCCTATGTAGTTAGCTTGGGCCCCATCATTTGCTCAACCTATCTTTCTATCTGTGTTAGTGTTTTCATCTTGCTTCACCGTCATTATATGTTGGGGGCTGCCTATTGCTTTGGGGTCTGCTCTGGGGCAGTTTAGTTTTTCCCCTTTCTGTCTTTAGGCTATATAGTTCTCCGGCTGTGATCGAGGGGTCTAGGGCACCGTAGGAACCCCCCACGGCTACTGCTAGTTGTTGTGGATAGGTTCAGGGGTCTGCAATCCGATAGCTGCCAACCTCTCTGGTTTTTCTGGACTTAGCTGGTATTTTGTTTTTTCCTCCTTCGGTGACTCATCATAACAGACACCCATCGGACCGGACCGCCCAGCCCGTTGAGTATAATATAACGTGTTTTTCTTCTCTTTCAGGTTACATCGGGGGCTTATCTACAGCAATACAGAATGCATTACAGAATGCTGTAGATAAGCCCCTGATGTCAATGCCGGCAGCCAATAGGGGCTAAAAAGGGTGGTAGATTCCCTTTAAGATGACTTGGTACAACGGATCTAGTCGCATGGTCTGTAGGATTGTGGTGAGTAGGTACGTAATGCCACTGATTAGGGCAGGTGGATCTTCTTAGCCTCAGTCAGTACCCGGTTACTGCTGTAGACATAGAAGCGAGGCATCTCGTTGCAGATGTATCCCAGAACCACCTTGCTATTGGTGTAGAACTCTGCATCTTTGATCTCCAGATTTATTCCATCTGAGATAAGTTAGGCCAACTGAACTGTGAGGATGGCAGCGCAGAGTTCCAGTATGGAGATCGTGTTTTCGCGGAGTGGCAATAATTTTGTCTGGCTCATAACGAACCCGATATGGCATTGTTCATTCACGTCTATAGTTTTGAGGTACGCTACTGCTGCAATCGCTTTGACTGATGCATCACAGAAGATATAAAGTCTTTGTGTTTTGACTTCTGTGGATGGCACAGGAGCATATGGTCGTTTTACATGAAGGTCAGTCAAGGTTTCGAGAGACTTCCTCCACTCTGCCCACAGGTCAGCTTTTCCGCTGGAAGTGGATCGTCCCAATCAGACATGTCTTAGGTGAAGTCTCTTAGCATCACCTTTCCTTGGATGGTTACTGGAGCTACAAACCCTAGAGGGTCGTATAGACTATTCACGAAAAAAAGAACTCCTCTGCGCGTGAAGGGTTTCTCATCTTTGCTGATCTGGAAGGTGAAGGCATCTGTCTTCAGATCCCAAAGCAATCCAAGGCTCAGTTGCTTGGGAAGGGAGTCAATGCTTAGGTCTAAGTCCTTTAGATCATTGGAATAGTCTTGAGAGAGAAAGGCTTCCATCAACGCTCGGCTGTTGGAGGAAATCTTGTGTAGCCTTAGTTTAGACTGAGCAAGCATTTCTTGAGCCCTTTTTAGTAGACTGACTGCAGCCTCATTTGTCGGTGTGGACTTCAAACAGTCATCTATGTAGAAGTACTTTTATATGAAGGATCTGACATCTGACCCGTAACACTTCTTCGCCCTCTTTGGCGGAATGTAGGAGGCCGTAGATAGCGATTGCCAGGGAAGGGCTGTTCCCGAAGACATGTACCCTCATCTGGCACTCTGCGATGTCTTTTTCCGGGTCGTTGTCGCGGTACCAGAAGAACCTCAAGTAGTTTCTGTGTTCCTCTTTGATGAGAAAACAGTGGAACATCTGTTGAATGTCAGCCATAAATGTCACCATATCTTTGCGGAAACAGAGTAGTACTTCTAGAAGTCTGTTTTGAGGTCTGGGCCCGACAGTAGGACATCATTCAATGAGACGTCTTCACCTTTGGCGCTTGAGTCGAATACCACTCTTATTTGACCTGGCTTCTTAGGATGGTACACTCCGAAGATGGGCAAGTACCAACACTCCTCTGCATGCCGAAGTGCAGGTGCAGTCTCTGCGTGGTTGTTCTGGAATATCTTCCCCATGAAGGTAAAGAAGTGTTCCTTTGTCTCAGGTGACTTCTGAAGCTTGTGTCTGACGGAGATGAATTGGCTGTAGACCAGTTCCCTGTTGTTGGGTAGGCGTCTTCTCTGAGATCGAAATTGTAGAGGTGCAACCCAACTGTTCGACTTGTCCTTGACTATTTGTCTATCCATGACGTCCAAGAACATCCTATCTTCTATAGACATGGCTACCTTGTCATCTTCCTTTGTCCTGTGGAAGACTGTACATCCTATGTGGTCTTGTTCACCTTCACAGGTGTGGTCTTCGTTGGTAGGAGCTGAGAAAGGGCAAGGTAGGGGGGTGCTGCTCGGTAGTTCCTTTACCAGCAGACTATTGTGACATGGCTGGAAGAGAGACGGACATCCATTTTCTAGCATGCTTGTAAGCATATTATTGACTGAGGTTGGCTTGTGTGCTCCTCCTAGACAGACGTCTCCTATAATGACCTATCCAAGGTCGAGCCTCTGTGCGTATGGAGCATTCCAGAAGCCGTTGATATATTCTCTAGTCTTGTGGGCTTGTAGTATATCTCTTCCTAGGAGTAAAGCTATTGGAGCTTTTGGATCCAACTCAGGTGGGCTATACGCTTCAGATGGGGGTGATGTGTCGCCATCTCCGGTGAAGGTATCTCGGACCTGTTGTCCGGAATCTGGTTGCATTCCAGGATGGTCGGTAGCGATAGTCAGGTCTGGCCGTCTCAACGGTACCCGAGCACATCCTCAAGGAGTAGGGAGAATTAGGGCCTACAATGCTGAACTTGTCAAAGAAGATGGACCTTGCTAAAGACCTATTACTTTGGTCATCCAGGATTGCATATATCTTGAGGGCTTTGTCCCTGTGGCCTGCTAGGTAGACTCGGACAAGGCAAATTTTTGAACAGGATCTTCCTGATCTTCCTCCTGTGAGTCCCTTACAGATCTCCGTACATTGAGAGGTGACCACTGGGGTGTCTTCAGTGTTCTGCTTCTCATCGTGCTCCTCTGCTTGCGACAACACTCGTGGAGGTGGTTCAGGGTGCAAGGCTGTATTGTGATCTGTGCTGCTGCACTCTGCACATTTCACGCTAGTTCACAGTTCCTGGCGAGGTGGGAGGATGTGGCACAGCATTTGAAGCAGATGTTGTTTTCTTTGAGGAAATCTTTGCGTTCCTCCAAAGATTTCTCCCTTAAGGCTCTGCATTTCAGTAGAGGATGTGGTTTCCTGTGCAGAGGACACTGCTTACATACATCTTGAGGTTTGTCCTCTTCTGGAGGGGGCTTACTCATATTGTGAGGAGGACCTGTGGAAGTAATGTTAGTTTTGTGGACGGCCACGGGTGTCCTACTGAGTTTGACACCGGGGGCAGTGGAGCATGACAGAGTAAAGTCAAAACTAGGGTCATTTCTGATCCTAGCTTGTTGGATAACAAATTCTACAAATACAGTAAAAGGAGGGAACAGTATATTATGAGTTTGCTTCTACCAGGAACCATATATAACCCACTTTTCTTGTAGGTTGTAAGGAAGTTTTTGTACTATCGGATTGACACCCCTAGCAGTGTCTAAGAATGCCAATCCTGGCAAGTGTCCTTCCTCCTGGGCAACCTGTAACTCTATCAATAAATCACTCAATTCTCTAAGCTTTTGAAAACCTTTGGGCCCTATCTTAGGGAAATCATCAATCCTTTACTATAAAGCATTCTCTATGACTTCTATGGACTCATAGCATTCATCAAGTCTTTCCCAAACTTTACGTAGACCTATGTGTGGATGCCTTATATTAATGTCTCTTAGTCTTTTGGCATGCTCGACCGCCTCACTTCCGAGCCAATTTAACAGGAGATCTAACTCCTCACTACTAGAAAGGTCCAGTCGCCATGATATACAGTTTTCAGCTTTATCAGTGAACTTTACAAGTCCTTTTGTAACCAGTTCTCGGCAGGCAAAAAACTTTGCAAAGCCCATGGTGGTTTGATCAGTGCTGGTACGAGCCGGTGTGTTATAGCCATGTCTAATGTGTGGTGTATCACCATACCTGTAAGACACTTCTGGCTTCAGATAGTCTGTGCAGTACCTTCTCAGTAGAGAAGGTGTCTCTCTAAGGCAGGACGGGAACTGTACCTTCTGCCTGGTGGAACAGCAGCTGTGATCAATAGCTCTGTGCTGGACGTCTCCTTGTTTGTGGTAGCGAAGTTCAGGGTTGCATTGCTGGTAATCGGCATAGGCTGGTCGATGTGGTGCGTCAGGACTGTCATCCATGCCGGAATGTTGATGGACGTACTCTGTAACACGCTGCGCTGGATCTTGCTCTAGATTTGTTCCGGGAATGTTGCTGCGTCTCTCATAATCAGAATACTTCATAGCTTCCAAGTATTCTGCCTTAGCTATTGCAGCTGCTGTCTCTTTGTCTGCCGCAAGTCTTTCTAGAGACGCTCGCAAGCGCGCACTCTCCGCCTCTTGCTCTGCCTGCAAATGTGTGGCTTCGGCTTGCAGGCGTGCAGTTTCCGCCTCTCTCTCTCTGCCTGCAAACGTGCGGTTTTGGCTTGCAGGCGTGTAGTTTCCACCTCTTGCTCTACCTGCACACATGCAGTTTCTGCATCTTGCTCTGCCTGGAGACATACCTTTGCTACTTCATGCTCTGCTTATCTCAGCTTTAGATGCATCTCTCGTTCGCTTTGGCCGCTTCGGCACGAGCGACAGCAGTGAGCTCTGCTATTGATGACCCGCTAGAGCTTGCTCGTGACCTCATTTTGAGTGAGGATGTGTCGGTTTGAGACATTGTGCGCTTAGCTGTGTACTGCTGAGCATGTTGGCGGGAAACAGTCTATGTGTGGGTGGACTTCCGCGTGGCGGGAATTGTGTAGCGCTTGTTGGCGGGCTGCACTCTTGTTCTGCAGCTGTATGGTGGCTGCTGTGATACACGTATGCAGAGCAGTGTGGGTGTTAGCGGTCCCGTACAGTCTGATCAACTACAGCCTGCGACCGGCTATCAGTTTACTGAAGGCAGCTAATCTGTTCTTACTATGCCTGGGCTCTTGTTCCCTGCAGCTGTATGGCGGCTCTTGTAATACCCGTATGCGGAGCAGTCTGGGTGGTAGCCATCCCATGCAGTCTGTGTAATCACCACGTGTGACCGGCGGTCCGTTCTTACTTTTCTGCCTTTCTCCACGTATTGTGCTGTGCAGATTTCAGCATACAGCTAAACCTCATCCACTTCCCCAATAAACATGCTGTATGGATGCTTAAGTCTATATTTATTGAGGTGATGATGTGAACTTGGTATCAGTGAACGATGACGGTGGACAATAATGGTTGACAATTACGGACAATTATGGACGATGTGGACGATATGAGAGTGGACGATATGAGATGGTAAAAGCTACAAGGAAATAAGTGTATCAGTACTTGGCACATTACAGCTTGATACAGGCGGCAATAACATGAATAACATGGACATTACAGAGATAGCACATAACACAGCATAACACAGAGATACAGCTAACTTAGCTATCTAGAGTTCAGGCTGCCAGCATTGTACTTATACAGACATGCATCTACCTGCATACAGAGAAAACAACAATATGATACAAAGCACAATATGCCTAACTACACAGTATGCTACACGGTGGCTGCATAACTTATAACACAAACATGTAGGTACGTTTGACCCTCACCGGATTCTGCTTGTCAGGAGCAGTGATTTGTAGGGAGAGAGTGCCAGGAACACATGTGTAAGACTCAAAGGTCTGGAGGAAAATGTCTGCAAGCCTTCTTGCCCAGGAAACTAAGGGGGCGGTTCTAATCAGACCACACTGTTTAAAGAGAAATGCTCACTTCATCAGGGAACAGGATAAATGGGCAACTAATGACATCTAATGGTTATAACTGGTACTACACTATGAATTAACTTGCTGCACATAAATGGGCAGAACAGAGTGGTTACAGTTTGAAGAGGGCAGTGTGGTGGGCAGTATGAGGGCATACTGTGAAAAGAGGCACAGAATGGATATGGAGAGGTGACAGCATGAAATAGAGGCACATATGGAGAGCTGTTTGCATGGTGGGGGACTGTGTGGAGATATAGAGAGTGTAATAGAATATTAGAGAAGGAACAGCCATGGTATAAGCCGTGGTACATAAGGGAAGATGGTGTGGCGATTATAGCTGATAATGGTAGACAGTGTGGAGGTCATATACGATAGGAGGCTTAAGGTCATAATATGGACAGATATTTTTTGCAGAGGGCATTTTAATAACACTCTTATTTTTAAGGACACAGTCGGGATGTGCCGCAAAAGACTGGAAAAGAGGAGGTCTGCAGAGAACAGCTGTGGATGTGAAAAGTCATCATGGCATCTAGACAAGATGGAGATTAAAAGAAAAAGACGACTGTAAGATTTAATCTGTAAGATAGCTGAATGTAAATGCTTATTTGTGATACTGATTTATTTTCACCAGTACTGTGGTCCTGTATGGTCCGTAGTCTGACCAAACAACCAAAACCACTGGATTGCCAAAGATTTCCAGGCAGGAAAATAGGTGATAGTTATTTTATTAATTAATTAATGGTGGCAAAGGAGATTACATAAGAAATATACATAAAAACAATGTGCACGTACACAGGACCTATATATATATATATATATATATATATATAAATAAAAGCCATATTGGAAGCCCCTAGAAAGCTAATAAAAACCATATAGTGGACCTCAAGTACAAAAAAAGGGGTATAAAAATTTGAAAATAACACCAGCAGTGTGCGTGAATAAAAAAACTTAATTAATCATATACAAAGTGCATGTGCTATATATATACAGTATGAATAAACACACAATGTGCATAATGAATCAATTATACATCAGATCATTACCAAAATATTTTTGTGTGCAAGTAGTGCAAAGAAAAATACTATAGGGATAAAATATGGGTGGTAGTGTACCGTTAAGGGTCTCCAGGTTTTGTAACTACGAGCACCCCGACGCGCATTTCGGAAAAGCTTCCTTCATCAGGGGGTCCGTAGTCTGAAGATGGCTGTTAACTCCCAGTATCTCTGTACCATTACTAAGGACATACTGGGAGTTGTAGGGTTGGAGTGTCATGTGATGCAATTGTTTATGGGGCTGACTTGATATTACAATTGATACTTGTACTAAACTTAGCTCTTGTATTCAAGTATTCTTGGTTCTGGTGACGTATTCATGTACTGATGGAGGTTCTGGTGATGTATTAATTTACTTATGGTGGTTCTGGTGGCGTGGTCAAGTACTGATGGTTGGTCTGTTGATGTATTCATATACTGATGGTGAATCTAGTGATGTATTCATTTTGCTAATGGTGGTTCTGGTGATGTATTCATGTACTGATGGTGGTTTTGGTGATGTATTTATTTACTGATGATGTTTCAGGTGCCATATTCATGTACTATTGATGGCTCTGGTGCTCTTTTTATGTACTAATGATGATTTTGGCTTCATATTCATGTACTGATGCTGGTTCTGGCGATGAATATATCACCAGAATCATAATCAATTGATGAATACAGCACCAGAACAACCATCAGTACATGACTATGTCACCAGAACTAGAATACATCACCAGAATCACCATCAGTTTTGTGCAAGCTGTATTTGTCGCATGCCGGACACAAAAACCATCAGACGTATCCTTTTATTTAAAATGGGGTTTATTATTTTTTTCATAAAGGTATTTGCCAAGTGCAGGATACCTTAATTTAAACGAAACACACCCAATTATAGTTACACTTTATCCTTTCCATAGCTATCCTTGGGTTCTACATTTAAAATATTGGACGTCAGGGATGAATATTGCTATTTTTCCCCTGTATTGTGTTAATGGACAGAAAAAAATGTATCTAACTTTGAAATTGTGTGGCGCCCCTGAGGGTCCAGTCGCCACAGAGGTACTGCACCTCATCCAGAGGTGTTGTATCCCACCCTTAGGTAAGGAGGGAGCACCACCCATGACTCCAACACTTGCACCCAACACACACCAGTTTAGTCAGGGCATCTGGTTGTACCCTTCGGGAGGATGACCTCATCCAAGGCTGGCTAGGAAAGGGTGCTGGTAGATGAGTGGGAAAGGTAGAGAAGGGGCAGAGAGAGAAGTGGTGTGAGAGAAGTATCCAATCAGTGGCAGTTGGTGGGCGGAGTGAAGGTGGAGAAAAAGTAATGTTCTGGCAAGATCCATTCAGTCGGTTCGTGAGGGCAGAGCGGAGGAGTCAGTCAGAGGGAGGAGAGCCGAAGGAAGCTTTCGGAAGGGCAGAAGGGGTCCTAGGGGCACTGATAGTGAGCAATCCAACCGTGGGGCCCGTATCCTGGAAAGGAAGGATTAGGTCGCAGTGAGGGAGCCGGCCCCTAGTCTTGAGGAGAATAACAAACAAAGCTCAGCTAGAAAGCCGGACACTGAGGTAACTGAGACAACCACAAACATTCCTCAAAAAGGTAGCCATAGAGATAGAGGATCCCAGGGCCTGACCCACATCGCCCGGCAAGGTCCACAGCTGCTGGTTTGGGGACACTGCTTGTGAAGGCGCAGGGCGAAGGAAAGAGGAAAGAATTATCACAGTGAGATGGCCAGGAAAGGCGGACACAAAAGAGAGTCCTGGAGATGTGCTTCCCAATCTACCTGACTTGGAGGGCACAGTGCCAAGCGGGTAACTGTGCTAAAACAGTGAGTAAAAACTGTGAAACTGCACCCCACTGTGTCCTTGTGTTATTCGTGGCTCGCCTGCCCTGCTCCGCACGCACCATCACAGACACCAACTCAATTGTAACATCTTGGCTGCCCCGGGACAAGAGCTCTGCCTGTGGAGAGCGGCAACAACTTGGCTGCATCCTCATCGGCCCCGGAGGATCTGCTTTGCAGCGCCAGTCATCTCTGACCGGAAACCACAGATGGCGTCACAATTCCATTTTCCCTCCCATTTTCCCATCATCTCCCCATTGTCATCCATCATCCTTCATTAAATATCCATCTTTACTGGACGCCCAGGGCCACGGACCGGGTCTTTAGCACCGTAACACATCCCCTTTAAAGAACCTGACCGGCCCAGTACCGTGTAACCTAAGGCCCTGTGGGAGCGCTCCAATTGCACTCCCTGTTAAGTCATATCCCTAAAGTGCACCTATTTTTTTTACTTTTGATAAAGGTAACAATTCTAGTGGAAGTGGTCATTAAAGTTTGCTACTTAGCCCATCGTAGGGATGTGCATTTGTTTCTGAGCCATTCCTTTGCTTTGGGGTGAGGGCGCCATTGGCTTCATTTGCCTAAGGCACAAAAATACTTTGTCTCAGCCTTGTCTGTGCCCATAAAAAAATGGAGAAGCGTAGAGTGTTGTTTCAGCACTTACTGAGTAAGGGGCTGTTGTAGTCACCAGTAAAGGAAAGACCAAGATTTGTATTAAGCACAAACTACAGTAATAATTCTAGTGGAGGAGGCATTGAGTCACGCTGGGGTCTCGCACGCCTTCTCAGCACTGCCCTACTCATTACATTAACCATTTTGCTTCCCCAGCATCAAAGCATCTTCCTGTGCTTCCTTGTGCTTACTGCTCCTAGAGAAGTTCCACCTGGCTATAGGAAGGCGCGGTCTGCTGAGTCCTTAGGGTTTGCCTTCCCCTATCTCTAGGCACCAGCAAGTTTACAGGCAGCATCTCCCACCACTCTTTGCCCGATCTTTTATGCCCAGTTGCTTGTGTCTGGATCCTGTGGATGCATGTTTGTTCTGTCTCTCCACTCCTGACCTCAGCTACGTATACTGAACATGCGCTGCCTGCCCTGAACCCACACTGCCTGACCAAGTCTTTGCCGTTGTCCTCCTGTAACTTGTAACTGTGTCTTTGACCCTCCGGGCAGCTGCTGCAGATTCAAGAATAGAGATGAGCGAATTTGCTCGGATTTTGTCCCCGTTTCTGATTTTGACATATTCGAGCCATATTCAACCTGAATGTATGTCTTATAATCGGTTCCGAACATATTCGGTAATTTCTACTCCCATTGACTCTAATGACGTCCAGCTGTGTTCGTTCGACGAATATTGCAAAAGCAATATTCGATTCCGATCGTATTTGGAACCAAATCTGAACAAATTTGCTCATCTCTATTCAAGAACTGCGTTGGAATGCTACCTGGTGTCTACCAGCAGCCCAGCATATCCTCACCATCAGGGGCTCTAGGGAAGACTCGGTAGGCACTTAGCCATGCCCCACCAAGGTAAGACAGGCCCATGGCTTAGTGGGTCCACACCCACCAGAGTTATATGGACCCACTGACAAATCAAGACCCATTGACGCCAAGTCTCCAGTAGAAGTCTTGTACAAGGAGGTACGTTCTCAATGGGAAGTGTCAAAACCAGCTGATGCAAGCGATTAATGCGTGAGTGACCCAGCCTCATGCAGACTGTGCCCACTCCCCATGATTGACTGGGCTGTGGGTGATGTTTCAATAACGGCACAGCTCAATATCGAGCTCAATATCGAGCGCGCGCTGTTGAAGATTTTCCCCTCTCCTTTGCTTTCATTTATACATGCTTGCCAGAAGGAAAAGAGCCCAATCCGTGGACAGTGTCTCTATATACTAGTTGGTGGCGTCCAGAAGGAGACGGTACCATCTACATTTTCACCTAAGAACTGTGAGACAGCAGCCTAAAGATGGAGAGTCAGCAGCCTACAGTTTGAGAGAAATCATCCTTCAGATGGTGAAACAGCAGCCTACAGATGGAGAGACAGCAATCTACAGACGTGGAGACAGGAACCTACAAATGGAGGGACAGCAACCTACAGATGGAGAGAGAGCAGCCTACAGATGGTAAAACAGCAGCCTACAGATGTTGAGACAGCAGCCTACAGATGTTGAGACAGCAGCCTACAGATGAAGAGAGCAGCCTACAGATGGTGAGACAACAACCCACAAATGGAGAGACAGCAACTTACATATGGTGAGACAACAGCCTACAAATGGAGAGACAACAGGCTTCAGATGGTGAGACAGCAACCTACAGATGAAGAGAGAGCAGCTTTCAGATGGAGAGAGTAGCCTACAGATGGTGAGACAACCTACAGATGGAGATAAATCAGCTTACAGATGGTGAGATAACAACCGACAGATGATAAGACAACAGCATATAGTTGGATAGAGAGCAGCCTACATATGGTGAAACAACAACCTACAGATGGTGAAACAGCAGCCTACAGATGTTGAGACAGCAACCTACAGATGGAGAGAAAGGAGCCTTGAGATGGACAGAGAGCAGCCTACAGATGGTGAAACAACGACCTACAGATGGTGAAACAGCAGCCTACTGATGGTGAGACAACAACTTACAAATGGTGAGACAGCAGCCTACAGGGTTAGAGAGCAGCCTACAGATGGTGAGACAGCAGCCTACAGATAGTGAAATAACAACCTACAGATGGTGAAACAGCAGCCTACTGATGGTGAGACAACAACTTACAAATGGTGAGACAGCAGCCTACAGGGTTAGAGAGCAGCCTACAGATGGTGAGACAACAACCTACAGATGGTGAGACAACAACTTAAAGATGGTGAGACAGCAGCCTACAGATGGTGAGACAACAACTGACAGACGATAAGACAATAGCAAATAGTTGGATAGAGAGCAGCCTACAAGTTGACAGAGAGCGGCCTACAGATGGTGAGACAGTAGCCTACAGATGGTGAGACAGCAGCCTACAGGGTGAGAGAGCAGCCTACAGGTGGTGAAACAACAACCTACAGATGGTGAGACAACAACCTAGAGATGGTGAGACAGCAGCCTACAGGGTGAGAGAGCAGCCTACAGATGGTGAAACAACAACCTACAGATGGTGAGACAACAACCTACAGATGGTGAGACAACAACTTACAGATGGTGAGACAGCAGCCTACAGATGGTGAGACAGCAACCTACATATGGTGAGACAAGAACCTACAGATGGTGAGACAGCAGCCTACAGATGGTGAGAGAGCAACCTACAGATGGTGAGACAGCACCCTACAGATGGTGAGACAACAACCTACAGATGGTGAGACAACAACCTACAGATGGTGAGAGAGCAGCCTACAGATGGTGAGAGAGCAACCTACAGATGGTGAGACAACAACCTACAGATGGTGAGACAGCAGCCTACAGATGGTGAGAAAGCAACCTACAGATGGTGAGACAAGAACCTACAGATGGTGAGAGAGCAACCTACAAATGTGAGACAAGAACCTACAGATGGTGAGACAGCAGCCTACAGATGGTGAGAGAGCAACCTACAGATGGTGAGACAGCACCCTACAGATGGTGAGACAACAACCTACAGATGGTGAGACAACAACCTACAGATGGTGAGAGAGCATCCTACAGATGAAGAGACAACAACCTACTGATGGTGAGAGAGCAGCCTATGAACTATGAATAGAGTCCATTACTTCTGAAAAAGACATGTGACTACGATTGTGGACATTGACTTATAAAGTAGCAGCCTCCAATAGGTGGCACTGCAGAGCAAGCTTTCATCCTGATGAAGGGCTGGTTTGCATACCTTTTTCCCAGGGAGCATTGCCTGTCCTATAAGTCTCCCTATGATGGTGGTATAAGTCTCCAGAGCTGGTGGTTTCCACAAGTAGAAACAGTGCCCCCTAGAAGATAATGGACACTCTATATTGATTTTCCTGCAGGATCAGGACATTTTTTTAGCGTCACTTTTCTTTGTTTTCCTTTTCATTCCTTCATCTTTGATGTATGTCTTTGACAGATACAGACATGACCTTGCCCGTCTCTCGGCACATGACGCCCAGGATTGACATGTTCTGGATACTTTGTGGTACTTTCATGTTCCTCTCACTACACAATGTGATCAATAACATGCACAAATACTTCCTGTCACCTCCAGGGACCACAAAAGATCAAAGGGGGCTTCACCGGAGGGGCCAAAAACCTCTCAGACATCCAATTCTCATTTCACAAAGAGATGAAAAGCTGCTGCTGATGACAACGAAACCTCCAGAGCTGCAATCCTTCCAGGTCGGCTGCTCATTATACCGCTGTTTGAACAAGATGTCAGGGGCCACACGTCATTCCCTTTACCTGAGGACAGTCATGGCATTCGAAAACATGGAAAAAAACATTCTTATTTAAAGGGATCACCCACTTTGATCAATCCCGTTTTGTAAGGCGGGTCCTTGCGTAAAGCTGCTGAGACCCTCAGCAATTAGCTCTATTGGACAACTTGGTGGTGGCTGAGACATATACAGCAGAGGGCACCTTAAAAATTATGAACACCTTTTGGATTTTTTTTTTTTACTTAAATGCATGTATTTTGGACTTTGAAATAATTTTTTCAATTGGTCTTCATTAAAAATAATGTACCGATTGGCTTTTACAAGCTCTTTGTTTTACTGGGCATTGTTGGCTGCTGAATGAGTAAACTGAGGATCCATCAGTGAGCTTGTTCTGACAGGGTGCTTATGCCTGATTTATCTGTATATCAGCTGATATAAGACGAAAAGTGACGGCAAAGATTAGGCCAACTTTATAAATCAGCTTAGAGGAGCTCAGAAGAAGAGTTACAAACTTTCCCCATCAGAACTTGCTCACTGATGGATTCTCAGTTGACTCACTCTGTAGTCAGCAATGCATAGAAAGCTGTGGGAAGTATTTATATAGGCTTTCAGCAAGAATGCTTTAGTTATTGATATCAACCAGAAATCTTGTCAAGAAATTGACAAACAAAGACAACATTTCTTATTCAACTATTTTTTTTCACTTCTTGGGGTAATCCAAATCCAAAAAGTGTAATATTGTGCAAAATAAATGGTGCAAAAAGTTACAAACAAATATTGATGCTTAATGATGCAGGTGGCTGGAGAGCATAAAAGCTTCTAGGAAGGTGTTTTAGGTTTTTTTCTATATGTTTTTCTTCTAAAAATGTGTGAGCTCAGCGAAAACAAAAAAGGGAATTAGGGAGATCAGACTGGGATGAAGAAGGATCAGGGGAAATCCTTTAAACCCAGATCAAGTGACTGGAAGAATTCCAAGGACGGAGGAGACACTGCCTGGCAAACTCCACGTTCTGAAGACTCCTCAGATCCGAGAAAGTAGGATTTAGTCTTGGAAGTTGAGGATTTCCCTGAAAATAAAAGAGGACAGATGGGAGCCATTAAAGGGTAACGTCCCTACTAATAAGGGTAGAACGTCCCCCCCCAGGAATAATCCATTATATTCACTAATATACAGTAGATATTAATATAGATATTCCCTAATAAAGAATCAGATATTCTACTTTGTTGGAAAAACATATAAAAGTTTATTTTAGGGGTGGAGAAGTTTAGATTTAGGTACAGTTGTGTGAAAAAGTGTTTGTCCCCTTCCTGACTTCCTATTCTTTTGTCACACTTTCAGAACACCAAACAAATGTAAATATTAGACTAAGATAACACAAGTAATCACAAAATGCTGTTTATAAATGAAGATCTTTATTATTATTAAGGGAAAAAGGATTCCAAACCTACAGGGACATGTGTGAAAACAACATTGCCTTCACCCCACTTTAAAACCTACATTAACTGTAGTTTGTCTCATCTTTGGGGAGCTGAGTTCAAATTCCCTAGCCACACGCAGACCTGATTACTGCCACACCTGTTTTCATTCAAGAAATCACTTAAATAGGACCTGCCTGACAAAGTGAAGGAGACCAAAGGATCCTAAAAAGCAAGACATCATGCCGCAATCCAAAGAAATTCTGCAACAAATGAGAAACAAAGTAATTGAGATCTATCTGGAAAAGGTTAAAAAGGCATTACTAAAGCTTTGGGACTCCAGCGAACCACAGTGAGAGCCATTATCCACAAATGGCAAAAACAAGGAACAGAGGTGAACCTTCCCATGAGTGTCTGGCCGACCAAAATTACCCTAAGAGCGCAGTGATGACTCATCCAACAGGTCACAAAAGACCCCACAGCAACATCCAAAGAGCTGCAGGTCTCACTTGCCTCAGTTAAGGTCAGTGTTCAGTGAGTCCACCATAAAAAAGACTAGGCAAAAATGGCCTGCATGGCAGAGTTCCGAGACAAAAACCACTGCTGAGCAATAAGAACATAAAGGCTCGTATCAGTTTTGCCTGAAAAAATCTCGATGATCCCCAAGACATTTGGAAGAATACTCTGGACTGACGAGACAAAAGTTGAACTTTTTGGAAGGTGTATGTCCCATTACATCTGGCGTAGAAGTAACATAGCATTTCCACGCTTGCCCCTTTTCCAGTTGTCGCATTTGAAGGAAGATATTATTGTTATTTTTATATTATATATTACATGTCTCACATCTTCTATATATTATATGGTCGTTTATCACACATGGGCTTGGATGTCCTTTTTCCTTTCCTCCTCCTTTGGGGGACTCTCTTTTAAATATATTTATTGTGATTATTTCATTAATATGATATTTTTCCAATGACACTGCATTGTCTCACTAATTTAGCACTTTCCCTGTTCACTCAATGCATATTACTTAAATAATCTAATTTATCGTGTTATTGGTATTGGTATTATATGCTTTAATATGTAACTAAATTTATCGTTCACATTTTTAGTCCCCTTTTTCCCCTTCATAAAGGGCATATTTTTATTTGGAAACATAGGGAATTTTTACCTCTATTTAGCGCATGTATTTTCATTCTGTTTGATGTGGCGTTTCCTGTGCGTGGTCCGATTTCTGGCGTCGTCATGGTGACGCGTCCCTGTGCTGCCGCCTCCCTTCTCCTGCTCTGATGCGTCGAGTTTGGAGGAGGCGCAGCTTCACACGGCGCCGATCAATGACGATGCTTGCCCGGTCTCTGGCGTCGTCATGGCGACGCGTCCATGTGTTGCCGCCTCCCCTCTCCTGCTCTGACGCGTCGAGTTTGCAGGAGGCGCGGCTTCACACGGCGCCGATCAATGACGATGCCTGCCCGGGCCACGCACAGGAAGCGCCCATCACTGCCGCTTCCCCGTTCACTCCACTGCTATATAAAAGAGTGCAGAGGCAGCCTAATTATGTTCCCCTTTGAGAAAGCTAACGCGAAACGCGCGTCAGGGGTCTCCTGCCCGCACCTTAAGGTAAATATGCTTTAGCAGCAACCTTATAACAATGCCTGGGTATATGCTGGGTTTATGTTCTTATTGCCACTAGTGCTTATGCATGCTACATTACCCAGCATCCCCAATTTGGCTTGTCTTTTGCACTTCCATGTGCTTTATTACATTTGGCACCTCCATATACCATTGTGTTTTTACTAATAAATCAGATCTGTGCATTCCTGTGGCTTCACCTTTTGCTAGGGAATTATAAGACCACAATATATGCAGCATTGCCATTTGCCCTAGGTGCGGTTTTTTGTGTGTTACGTCCCCCGTATAATTATGTCTTTATATATCAATGGATTCTTTCTGTGATATTTTATTATGTCATAATAAAGTTTGAATTTTTAGGCATTGCTTCCTTTTTTTTGTTGGATGGTCTTTTCATGAAGCATTTTGTCTATTAGGCTTCTGTTATTTTGGATAATTACTATAACTCTGTATTTTTTACAGTTTTTCTCTGCCAGAATGGATTACAAAGCAAGAGACAAAAATTGGCTCTCTTGCGTGGACACTGTGTTTTGTGGGGACGCCACGCAATCAGGTATTGGTGAAGGTGGTCAGAAAACGGAGCTTAAAAATTCTTTGAAATTTTTTCTTAAAAAAAGAACTAAAACATGGTGGAATAAGGCCTCGTTAGAGTCCTATTTGGCTAAAAATTTGATACCAAGGGGCTTGCGGATCCGAATCATGCCTTCCTTTAATATTGATGACCCCTTATTTAGAACCAGATGGGAGGATGCTTGTACTTTGTGCTCCAAATCCTTGATAGAACTCCTCATTGGGAATGATAGAAAAACTCTTGAAAAACTGGATACCGACATAGATTGTACGCGTCAGAAACTGTTGGAATGTCTTTCTACCTCCGAGATTGAGACTCTTAACAAGGATCTGGATAATCAGTTTCTAACGTGGGAGAAGGAGGTTAAGGAGGTGAAAACTAGGAAATTTCAAAGAGACCTAAAGGATTTTAATGATGGTGCTGTTTACAAATGGTCTTCCTATGATACGCGGGGGCGATCTACATCCCGTTCCTCCTCCATTTCATCAGCATCCTCTAGGGAGAGTAGTAAAGCGCAACAACGAACCTACAACCTGAGGAAAAATAATAACACTGGAAGAGGTCATACCCCCAAAAAAACGCATGGGCGGACTATGCATAGTTCTGCCAGGATGCAGGTAATTAATCTGTCTTCCATAGAATTAACCCCCTCACAATTGGAGGTTTTAAGTCTGGGTTTGTCGTTTTCACCAGCTTCTCCTTTTGACTCATTCTTAGCCACCAAAGATCTCCACCTCTTTGCCCGCAAACTAGTTTTGAGAAAGCTGCATGATAAGCCCAGAATGGGGGAGGATTGGACTGAAGATGAGCTGCATGCTATTTCCATCCTTGAAGAATTGGGGGATGATCAACAAATTGCGGCCTCTCCAGGTAAGGATACTTTCCATCCCCCTGTCCCTAAAAAAATTCCCCCCTCTCAATCTTTATCCCCATATTGAACTTTTTGTCAAACTTGTGACAAAGGAATTTGAGAAATTAAAACGCTCAGGTTCTGGGGACAATTTAACTTTTTCACAGAGGGCAGCTCTTAATGAGCTTAAAAATCTTAAAGGGGTTGTCATCAAGCAGGCTGATAAAGGGGGTAATGTGGTGGTGTGGCCGATTTCAATGTATGAAAGGGAAGCCTTTCGACAACTTAGGAATGACACATGCTACAAAAATTTAACATTTAACCCCACCTTTAAATTTAAAAGGGAGCTGCAGGATATTCTTGATCAAGCTTTTGATACAGGCACCATCACCAAGGATCTCAGGGACCATCTGATACCTCTTTATCCTAAAATGGCATGCATATATTTTATACCGAAGGTTCATAAAAATGCCTCCTCTCCTCCTGGACGTCCCATTGTCTCGGGCAATGGGAACCTATGTGAGACTATTTCCAAATTTTGGGATTTTTATTTGAAACCTCTGGTAGCCGACCTTCCCTCCTATGTAAAGGATTCTGGGGACGTTTTGAAAAAAATCGATGGTATCCCCCTTGAAAAAGATATGTGGCTGGTCACTATGGATGTGGAGGCGTTATACACATCAATACAGCATCAGGATGGGATTATGGCGACTAAAACTTTTTTGTATATGTCCGAGCACAATCCAGATTTCATCGAATTCCTGCTTTTGTTGTTGAAATTCACTCTGGAGCATAACTTTTTCATTTTTAAACAGAGTATTTATTTACAACAGCAGGGGACCGCAATGGGTGCTGCCTTTGCATCTGCCTATGCAAATCTTTTCATGGGCATGTGGGAACGAGAAATTTTTCTCACTAAATCCATTGCACACATCGAGGGGGTCTTGCTCTGGGTACGCTATATCGATGATATTCTCATGATATGGCAGGGCTCAGAGCGGGACCTCCTTGATTTTGTTGGGATATTAAATGACAACAAGCTGAACATTAAGTTAACATGTAAATATAGTCAGTCCTCCATTGACTTTCTTGACATTTTGATTACCAACCCCTCGAGTGGTTTCTTGGAAACCAATATCTTTCGTAAAGAAACATCTGTTAACTCGCTCCTCCATGCCTCTTCCTCCCATCCCTGCTCTCTGATAAAAGGTATACCTAAGGGTCAATTCCTTAGGGCCAAGAGAATTTGCTCCAACGAGAACAACTTCATTGAGCAAGCGGATGATTTGTTTCATAGGTTTCAGGAAAGGGGTTACTCGCGAAGATGCATTAAAAAAGGTCTGCAAGCAGCAAAAAAATCTGATCGTAATGAGCTTTTGAAACCACATTCTAAACCTGTTCAAGATTCAAAGGTAAGGTTTATTACGACTTAGTTAATAATAATTTAAGAAAGAATAGAGGTACAGAGAGATACATAAAGTGCATGTATACTAATGCCAGAAGTCTCGCCAACAAAATGGAGGAATTGGAGTTAATGTTGTTGGAGCATAATTCTGACATGGTGGGGATATCTGAGACATGGCTGGATGAGAGCCGTGACTGGGCGGTCAATTTACAGGGCTATAGTCTGTTCAGAAATGACCGAACAAATAAGCGAGGGGGAGGCGTGTGTTTATATGTAAAATCATCCTTAAAACCCATCCCGCGTGATAATATATATGAATCTAATGAAAATGTAGAGTCCCTGTGGGTAGAGATAAGGGGAGGGGGGAAAAATAATAAATTACTGATAGGGGTTTGTTATAAATCTCCAAAAATAATGGAAGCTACAGAGAATATCCTCATAAAGCAAATAGATGAAGCAGCGACTCAAGGAGAAGTCATTATTATGGGGGACGTCAACTACCCTGAAATACATTGGGGAACCGAAACCTGCAGTTCCAGCAAAGGTAATAGGTTTCTGACAACGATGAGAGACAATTATCTTTCACAACTGATTCAGGACCCAACAAGAGGGGGGCACTGCTAGACCTAATATTAACCAACAGGCCAGACCGCATATCAAATGTAAGGGTTGGGGGTCACTTGGGTAATAGTGATCACAAATTAATAAGTTTTCATGTATCCTTTAATAAGATGTGTAGTAGAGGGGTTACAAGGACACTAAACTTCAGGAAGGCAAATTTCCAACGGATGAGAGATGATCTTGGTGCAATTAACTGGGACGATATCCTGAGACATAAAAATACACAAAGAAAATGGGAGACGTTTATTATCCTCCTGAATAGGAGCTGTGCACAATATATACCGTATGGGAATAAACATGCGAGAAATAGGAGGAAACCACTATGGCTAAATAGAGCTGTAAGGGGCGCAATAAGAGATAAAAATAAAGCATTTAGAGAATTAAAGCAAGTAGGTAGTGATGAGGCATTAAATAAATACAGAAGATTAAATAAATTCTGTAAAAAGCAAATCAAGACAGCAAAGATTGAGACAGAGAGACTCATTGCCAGAGAAAGTAAAAATAATCCCAAAATATTCTTTAACTACATAAATAGTAAGAAGCTAAAAAATGATAGTGTTGGTCCCCTTAAAAATAGTCTGGGTGAAATGGTGGATGAGGATGAGGAAAAAGCCAATATGCTAAATAACTTTTTTTCAATAGTATTTACACAAGAAAATCCCATGACGGATAACCTGATCAGGGATAAAAATTCTCCATTAAATGTCACCTGCTTAACCCAGCAGGAAGTACGGCGGCGTCTACAAATCACTAAAATTGACAAATCCCCGGGCCCGGATGGGATACACCCCCAAGTACTGCAGGAATTAAGCACAGTCATAGATAGACCACTATTTTTAATCTTTAAAGATTCCATAATAACAGGGTCTGTACCACAGGACTGGCGTATAGCAAATGTGGTGCCAATATTCAAAAAGGGGACAAAAACTGAACTTGGAAATTATAGGCCAGTAAGTTTAACCTCAACTGTGGGTAAAATCCTGGAGGGTTTTCTAAGAGATACTATACTGGAGTATCTGGAGAAGAATAACCTTATGACCCAATATCAACATGGGTTTACAAGACACCGTTCCTGTCAGACTAATCTGATAAGCTTTTATGAAGTGGTAAGTTCCGGACTGGACCAAGGGAATGCAGTGGACGTGGTGTACATGGACTTTTCAAAAGCTTTTGATACAGTGCCACACAAAAGGTTGATACATAAAATGAGAACAATGGGGATAGGGGAAAATATGTGTAGGTGGGTTAAGAGCTGGCTCAGGGATAGGAAACAAAGGGTGGTTATTAATGGAGCACACTCGGACTGGGTCACGGTTAGCAGTGGGGTACCACAGGGGTCAGTTTTGGGCCCGCTTCTTTTTAACATATTTATTAATGACCTTGTAGGGGGCATAGAGAGTAGAATTTCAATATTTGCAGATGACACTAAACTCTGTAGGGTAATCAATACAGAGGAGGACAATTTTATATTACAGGAGGATTTATGTAAACTAGAAGCTTGGGCTGATAAATGGCAAATGAGCTTTAATGGGGATAAATGTAAGGTCATGCACTTGGGTAGAACGAACAAGTTGTATAATTATGTGCTTAATTGTAAAACACTAGGCAAAACAGTCACTGAAAAAGACCTGGGTGTATGGGTGGACGACAAACTCACATTTAGTGGCCAGAGTCAAGCAGCTGCTGCAAAGGCAAATAAAATAATGGGATGCATTAAAAGAGGCATAGATGCTCATGAGGAGAACATAATTTTACCTCTATATAAGTCACTAGTGCGACCACACTTAGAATACTGTGTACAGTTCTGGTCTCCGGTGTATAAGAAAGACATAGCTGAACTGGAGCGGGTGCAGAGAAGAGCGACCAAGGTTATTAGGGAACTAGGGGGTCTGCAATACCAAGACAGGTTATTACACTTGGGGTTATTTAGTTTGGAGAATCGAAGGCTTAGGGGTGATCTTATTACAATGTATAAATATATGTGGGGATAATACAAAGACCTTTCTAATGATCTTTTTACTCTTAGACCTGTGACGGGGACAAGGGGGCATCCTCTACGTCTGGAGGAAAGAAGGTTTAAGCATACTCACAGACGCGGATTCTTTACTGTAAGAGCAGTGAGACTATGGAACTCTCTGCCATATGATGTTGTAATGAGTGATTCACTACTAAAATTTAAGAAGGGACTGGATGCCTTTCTTGAAAAGTATAATATTACAGGGTATATACACTAGTCTCCTTAATATTGCGTTGATCCAGGGAGCTAGTCTGATTGCCGTATGTGGAGTCGGGAAGGAATTTTTTTCCCCAATGTGAAGCTTACTGTTGCCACATGGGTTTTTTTTGCCTTCCTCTGGATCAACATGTTAGGGCAAGTTAGGATAGGATATGCAATACTATTGTAGGAACTCGAGGATTCTGATAGCGTGGGGCAATGATCAGACAGAGGCGGGTTACTTTAGTGCAAATAGTGTATTTTATAACAGCAGTGACACCCAAAAACAATATGCTGATAACCTGAAATGAGACAAGTCCTAAAGCTATATAGCAATTCCGTAAAGTTCCTAAAACAGAGTCCTCATAAACATGTGATCCAAGGTGAGTGTCACACTCAGGTGATGTGGCGCAGTTCACAACGTAGTGATGCAGAGAGAGTCCAATCAGGTATGTAGCAAGCACAGGGAAGTCCAGAACAAGTCTATAGGTAAATCCCAGATGCAGCAAGAGCACAGAAAAGTCCAAAAGCTGATTCACAAGTTGATCCCTGGAGCGGCATGAACACGGGTGAGTCCAGAAACAGGTTCACATTAAGGCATACGGTAGGTGATAGTTCCAACTGCTCTCCTTGGGGAAGAGTGAAGGGTTAAGAACCACACATAGTTCAGGAACACAGTTCTTACCAAATACCGTGAACCAAGGGTTAAGTTCCAAAGATGAGTGCAGCTTTCCTACAGAGAACAGGGAATGTCCAGAGCCACAGCAGAAGCACACTCAGAAACCAGCAGCACAGCTGAAGGAAGCAGAATACTCCAGCAAGGAAAGGTAGCACCTGAGCCGGTTTTATACACATGAACAGGAAGTAGGGCACACAAAAACAGCAACCTCCATCTTAACAAAGGGCAAATTCATTCACAAGGTGATTTAGAAAACCCGGAATACTGACAGGATATGGGTTGAACTAGATGGACTTAAAGTCTCCCTTCAACCTTAATAACTATGTTACTATGTTACATCTGGCGTAGAAGTAACATAGCATTTCAGAAAAAAACATCACACCAACAGTAAAATATGGTGGAGGTAGTGTGATGGTCCGGGGGCTGTTTTGCTGCTTCAGGACCTGGAACACTTTCTGAGGTAAATGGAACCAGGAATTCTGCTGTCTTCCAAAAAATCCTGCAGGAGAGTATCCGTCCATCTGTTCGTGGCCTCAAGCTGAAGCGCACTTGAGTTATGCAGTGGGACAATTATCTAAGACAGATGAGCAAGTCCACCTCTGAATGGCTTAAGAAAAACAAAATTAAGACTTTGGAGTGACATAGTTAAAGTCCTGACCTTAATCCGATTGAGATGCTGTAATGACCTTAAATAGGCGGTTCATGCTTGGAAACCCTCCAATGTGGCTGAATTACAACAATTCTGCAAAGCTAAGCGACCACAATCCCTCCAGAGCAGTGTAAAAGACTGATTGCCGGTTATCGCAAATGCTTGACTGCAGTTGTTGCTGCTGAGCGGCCCGACCAGTTATTAGGTTTAGGGACAATCACTTTCACACAGGACCCTGTAGGTTTGGATTTCTTTTTCCCTTAATAATAAAGATCTTCATTTATAAACTGCATTTTGTGATTACTTGTGTTATCTTTGTCTTATATTTACGTTTGTTTGGTGATCTGAAACATTTAAGTGTGACAAACATGCAAAAGAACTGGAAGTCAGGAGGCGGCAAACACTTGCAAACAGTGATATTCATAGTGCCCCCATAATAACAGTAATATCCACAGTCCCAGTGGCCTGTACTCAGGGTACATGAACCTTCCCCGCCGGTCGCACGTTGCACAACACATGTCGCAGCGTCACTCAGGAAGGTAAATATTAGTAATTCTGACACTAGGGATGAGTCAGGAGAAATGTCAGACATGTTCAGACAGAGCTTTTCACCCCAAAACCAAGCCCCGGTCTGCTCTACAGGAGGGGTCAGTACGAGACCTATTGCAAAACCTTCCAGGAAAACAGCTCAGTAATTGTGGTAATTACAGCAAATTACAGGACCATCGGAGTAAACTGCTGCAATCAGCTCCCCGTCACGTGTGATCTTCATGTGGCTGCGCAGTTTAAAGAGTTAATGATGAGATTAGGGATTCACATTTATACTGGGAAATTACAAGTAACAGGAACATCTGGAAATCTCATTACATGTAATGGAGGAATTTATTTCCTTAGTGTAACTCCACCCAAAGTACCGCAAAGACCCCCCCATAAAATAAAGAGCACTGTAATGAGAAGACCACCCATTATCATACTGGGATGTAAACCTGCTTCAGATCCGATTGTACCACCACCACCATCAAATCACTATATAATATACTTTGAATTTTAAGGTTTTAACATCCTAAGACCTTTGCTTGCTTTCAGTGAATGAGAAAACTCTTTGTTACAAAGTAACAAGCAGGGAGTAATGTCCTGCACATCACTGGTCCTGCGGGAGTAATGTCCTGCACATCACTGGTCCTGCGGAGTAATGTCCTGCACATCACTGGTCCTGCGGGAGTAATGTCCTGCACATCACTGGTCCTGCCGGAGTAATGTCCTGCACATCACTGGTCGTGCGGGAGTAATGTCCTGCACATCACCAGTCTTGCAAGAGTAATGTCCTGCACATCACTGGTCCTGCGGGAGTAATGTCCTGCACATCACTGGTCCTGCGGAAGTAATGTCCTGCACATCACTGGTCGTGCGGGAGTAATGTCCTGCACATCACCAGTCTTGCAAGAGTAATGTCCTGCACATCACTGGTCCTGCGGGAGTAATGTCCTGCACATCACCGGTCCTGCGGGAGTAATGTCCTGCACATCACTGGTCCTGCGGGAGTAATGTCCTGTACGTCACCGGTCCTGCGGGAGTAATGTTCTGCATATCACTGGTCCTGCGGGAGTAATGTCCTGTACATCACAGGTCCTGCGGGACTAATGTTCTGTACATCACGGATCCTGCGGGAGTAATGTCCTGCACATCACTGGTCCTGCGGGAGTAATGTCCTGCACATCACTGGTCCTGTGGGAGTAATGTCCTGCACATCACTGGTCCTGCGGGAGTAATGTTCTGTACATCACCGGTCCTGTGGGAGTAATGTTCTGCACATCACTGGTCCTGCGGGATTAATGTTCTGCACATCACTGGTCCTGCGGGAGTAATGTTCTGCACATCACTGGTCGTGCGGGAGTAATGTCCTGCACATCACCAGTCTTGCAAGAGTAATGTCCTGCACATCACCAGTCTTGCAAGAGTAATGTCCTGCACATCACTGGTCCTGCGGGAGTAATGTCCTGCACATCACTGGTCCTGCGGGAGTAATGTCCTGCACATCACTGGTCGTGCGGGAGTAATGTCCTGCACATCACCAGTCTTGCAAGAGTAATGTCCTGCACATCACTGGTCCTGCGGGAGTAATGTCCTGCACATCACTGGTCCTGCGGAAGTAATGTCCTGCACATCACTGGTCCTGTGGGAGTAATGTCCTGCACATCACTGGTCCTGTGGGAGTAATGTCCTGCACATCACTGGTCCTGCGGGAGTAATGTCCTGCACATCACTGGTCGTGCGGGAGTAATGTCCTGCACATCACCAGTCTTGCAAGAGTAATGTCCTGCACATCACTGGTCCTGCGGGAGTAATGTCCTGCACATCACTGGTCCTGCGGGAGTAATGTCCTGCACATCACTGGTCCTGTGGGAGTAATGTCCTGCACATCACTGGTCCTGCGGGAGTAATGTTCTGTACATCACCGGTCCTGTGGGAGTAATGTTCTGCACATCACTGGTCCTGCGGGAGTAATGTTCTGTACGTCACCGGTCCTGCGGGAGTAATGTTCTGCACATCACAGGTCCTGCGGGAGTAATGTTCTGTACATCACTGGTCCTGTGAGAGTAATGTCCTATACATCACTGGTCCTGCGGGAGTAATGTTCTGCACATTACCGGTCCTGCGGGAGTAACGTCCTGCACATCACCGGTCGTGCGGGAGTAACATCCTGCACATCACTGGTCCTGCGGGAGTAAAGCCCTGCACATCACTGGTCCTGCGGGAGTAATGTCCTGCACATCACCGGTCCTGCGGGAGTAACATCCTGCACATCACTGGTCCTGCGGGAGTAACATCCTTTACATCACCGGTCCTGCAGGAGTAATGTTCGTCACATCACCGGTCCTGCGGGAGTAACATCCTGCACATCACTGGTCCTGCGGGAGTAACAACCTTTACATCACTGGTCATGCGGGAGTAATGTCCTGCATATCACTGGTCCTGCGGGAGTAATGTCGTGTACATCACTGGTCCTGCGAGAGTAATGTCCTATACATCACTGGTCCTGCGGGAGTAATGTCCTGCACATCACTGGTCCTGCGTGAGTAATGTCCTGCACATCACTGGTCCTGCAGGAGTAATGTTCTGGACGTCACTGGTCCTGCGGGAATAATGTCCTGTACATCACTGGTCCTGCGGGAGTAATGTCCTGTACATCACTGGTCCTGCGGGAGTAACATCCTTTACATCACCGGTCCTGCGGGAGTAATGTCCTGCACATCACCGGTCATGCGGGAGTAACATCCTGCACATCACTGGTCCTGCGGGAGTAACATCCTTTACATCACTGGTCATGCGGGAGTAATGTCCTGCATATCACTGGTCCTGCGGGAGTAATGTCCTGTACATCACTGGTCCTGCGAGAGTAATGTCCTGCACATCACTGGTCCTGCGGGAGTAATGTCCTGCACATCACTGGTCCTGCGGGAGTAATGTCCTGCACATCACTGGTCCTGCGGGAGTAATGTCCTGCACATCACTGGTCCTGCGGGAGTAATGTCCTGCACATCACTGGTCCTGCGGGAGTAATGTCCTGCATTTCACTGGTCCTGCGGGAGTAATGTCCTGCACATCACTGGTCCTGCGGGAGTAATGTCCTGTACATCACAGGTCCTGCGGGAGTAATGTCCTGCACATCACTGGTCCTGCGGGAGTAATGTCCTGCACATCACTGGTCCTGCGGGAGTAATGTCCTGTACATCACAGGTCCTGTGGGAGTAATGTCCTGCACATCACTGGTCCTGCGGGAGTAATGTCCTGCACATCACTGGTCCTGCGGGAGTAATGTCCTGTACATCACTGGTCCTGCGGGAGTAATGTCCTGCACATCACTGGTCCTGCGGGAGTAATGTCCTGTATATCACAGGTCCTGCGGGAGTAATGTCCTGCACATCACTGGTCCTGCGGGAGTAATGTCCTGCACATCACTGGTCATGCGGGAGTAATGTCCTGCACATCACTGGTCCTGCGGGAGTAATGTCCTGCACATCACTGGTCCTGCGGGTGTAATGTCCTGCACATCACTGGTCCTGCGGGAGTGGTCCTGCGGGAGTAATGTCCTGCACATCACTGGTCCTGCGGGAGTAATGTCCTGCACATCACTGGTCCTGCGGGAGTAATGTCCTGCACATCACTGGTCCTGCGGGAGTAATGTCCTGCACATCACTGGTCTTGCGGGAGTAATGTCCTGCACATCACTGGTCCTGCGGGAGTAATGTCCTGTACATCACAGGTCCTGCGGAAGTAATGTCCTGCACATCACTGGTCCTGCGGGAGTAATGTCCTGCACATCACTGGTCCTACGGGAGTAATGTCCTGCACATCACTGGTCCTGCGGGAGTAATGTCCTGCACATCACTGGTCCTGCAGGAGTAATGTCCTATACATCGCCGGTTCTGCACTGAGCTGAGAAGTGACGATTGTGTCTAGTGTAGACAATGCTCTGTGAGCTGCACAATTCCCTCTGCTAATTTGGTGCAATGTATCTGTCTGCACCAAGCCCACAGACCAGGACCGCCAAAGGGCTGAAGACAGTGGCATCCTGCCCCATGCCGCCACCCTCTGCCCGGTGTCTGACTTTCACTGATATATACCGGAGAACACAATGATGGAGCAGGCAGCCGTCAGCTCCCTCTTCCACTATGAAGTGGGTGCTTCTGAGAGCGCAGCAGGCGTGATGATGTCACTACATTGTGACAGCTGTGCGGAGCTCAGTACACTGCCAAAATGGAGCGGTGGAGGAACAGGGTTAGGTGAGTTTTATTTTTAGGGAATTTTTTAAATTGTCAGTACTTGTGGGAAACTGTGGGTATGTCCAGTGGCGTACGACAATGACGGCAAATCGTGTGACCACTATTTGGACCGTGAGCCCCCCAGGCGCCCGGCATCGCACTTTTAACTGTATCGGCATCCTGGGTGCCATTTGAAATCAATGATGAAAGAGGGAGCACCCTCTGCGCCGAGATGTGTGACACTTCAGACTACACGCTGCAGATTTCAGAGCAGGATGGAACGAGGAGAGGCGAGTATTTATTTATTTTCTTTTAATCATTGGCTACATTGATTTGGCCATTATACTTTTGGGAAGGCTCGGGGGTTCAGGTGCATTACATTATATGGAGAGCTATGTTGGGCCATTATGTAGTATGGAAGGCAATGCGGGGCCATTATATTATATGGAAAGCTATGTGAGGGCCATTATATTTTATGGAGGGCTCTGTGGAGCCAATATACTATATGGAGGGCTATGTGGGGCCATTATATTATATGGAAGGCAATACGGAGCCATTATGTTATATGGAAGGCTATGTGAGGGCCATTATATTTTATGGAGGGCTCTCTGGAGCCAATTATACTATATGAGGGCTATGTGGGGTTCATTATACAACATGGAAGGCAATGTGGGGTGCATTATATTATATGTAAGGTTATGTGGGGCACGTTATATTATATGGAAGACAATGTAGGATGCATTATACTATGTGGAAGGCAATGTGTGGTCATTTTATTGTATGGAAGGCAATGTGAGGCACATTATACTTTGTGGAAGGCAATGTGGGGCCATCATATTATATGAATGGCTATGTGGGGTAGAGATGAGCACATTAGTTCAGATTCAGTTCCGAATACGATCAGTTTCAAATTTGTTTTTGCAATCTTCGTCGAACGCAGCCGAATGTCATTAGAGTCATCCATCTGGCTAATCGGTACTCGGACACGTCCGCTCTTCGCCAGTCCTTACATTCGCTACCCATTCATTATAGGATCCAATTCAAAGTACTTGTTCTCACTCACAAAGCTCTCCACAGTGCAGCACCCCCCTACATCTCCTCCCTCATTTCTGTCTATCGGCCTTACCGATCGCTGCGCTCTGCAAACTACTTTCGACTAATCTCTACACTAATCCGCACCTCCAACTCGACTCCAAGACTTGTCCCGTGCTGCGCCAATCCTCTGGAATGCTCTACCCCAAGAAATCAGGACTATCCACAATTTGCACAGTTTCAGGCGCTCCCTCAAAACACATTTGTTCAGAGCGGCCTATCACGTTCACTTATCACAGTCATTCTATGTGTAAGTGTGCGTGTGTAGCCCATTCACTATCTCCATCCCTCACTCCCTCACGATGGCTGGACCATCATTATAAATGCACACCTGTACTCTGTATCTCCCCCACCTCATTGCAGATTGTAAGGTCTCACCAGCAGGGGCGGCTTATTTTGCTTTAATTATTGTATTTCTTAACGTTGTTACTTATGACTTGTGTTTTGAAACTGTTAAACTGTAAAGCGCTGCGGAATATGTTGGCGCTATATAAATAAAGATTATTATTAGAGTCAATGGAAGTAGAAATTACCGAATATGTTTGGAACCGATCATAAGACATATATTCAGCATGAATAGTGTTTGAATATGGCACGAATATGTCAAAATCAGATTCGGGGGCCAAAATATGAACAAATTCGCTCATCTATATTGTGGGGCCCATTAAAGGATATGGAAGGCTATGTGGAGCACATTATATTATATGGAAGGCTATGTGGGGCGCATTATATTATATGGAAGGCTATGTGGAGCACATTATATTATATGGAAGGCTATGTGGAGCACATTATATTATATGGAAGGCTATGTGGAGCACATTATATTATATGGAAGGCTATGTGGGGCGCATTATATTATATGGAAGGCTATGTGGAGCACATTATATTATATGGAAGGCTATGTGGAGCACATTATATTATATGGAAGGCTATGTGGAGCACATTATATTATATGGAAGGCTATGTGGAGCACATTATATTATATGGAAGGCTATGTGGGGCACATTATATTATATGGAAGGCTATGTGGAGCATATTATATTATATGGAAGGCTATGTGGAGCATATTATATTATATGGAAGGCTATGTGGAGCACATTATATTATATGGAAGGCTATGTGGAGCACATTATATTATATGGAAGGCTATGTGGAGCACATTATATTGAAGGCTATCTGGAGCATATTATATTATATGGAAGGCTATGTGGAGCACATTATATTATATGGAAGGCTATGTGGAGCACATTATATTATATGGAAGGCTATGTGGAGCACATTATATTATATGGAAGGCTATGTGGAGCACATTATATTATATGGAAGGCTATGTGGAGCATATTATATTATATGGAAGACTATGTGGAGCACATTATATTATATGGAAGGCTATGTGGAGCACTGTTGTGAGTTCATTTTCCCCTTCACTACTGAGGCCCGAGGAACTCCCTCTTCTGGTGAAGAAAGGTAGTGAGCCTGATTGTCAAACACCTGGGGCTGATGATGATGACTGGCTGAGTGGAGTTAATGACTGGATATAAGGTTGCCAACACCCTTCTGGCCTGCGGGTGATTTCTCTGTGGACTTCTAGGAAACCAGTCCGATTCCTGCTCATCTAAAGCTAAGATTTCTGCTTTGCCTTTTTGCATTAGTGTTTTGTTTTCCTTGCTTTTCTGGATTCTGCCATTCCCTGCTGGGGTGAGCTGAATCTCCTTTTGCCTGTTGCTCTGTCTTCAGAATATTCCTGAGTACTGACATAGCCTTTTTTGAAGCCTAGCGTCTTCAGGGCCTTTTTTACTGTCAGCTTGTTGGCTCTTATTTTCATAGGGTTTTTCACAGATTGCAGACAGCAGCCTTCCTGTCCTTTCCTATCTAAGCAAGCTTGGGCCCCATCTTTGCTCAGTCTATCTTTCTGTCTGTGTTTTGTTCTTTCTTCTTGCTTCACCGTCATTATATGTGGGGGGCTGCCTTTTGCTTTGGGGTCTGCTCTGGAGCAGTTTAGATTTCCCTTTCTGTCTTTAGGCTATGTAGTCCTCCGGCTGTGATCGAGGGGCCTAGGGCATCGTAGGAGCCCCCCACGGCTACTGCTAGTTGTGTTGATAGGTTCAGGGGTCTGCAGTCCGATAGCTGCCAACTTCTCTGGTTTTCTGGACTTAGCTAGCATTTCTATTTTTGCCTCCTACGGTGACTCAATCATAACAGAATCACCCGCCATACCGCAGATCCTAGGGTACTCAATAGCAGGAAAGAATTGTAAAAAAAAAAAAAAAAGTGTATATTTTTTCCTCTATATCTCTGAGACCGTAGGGGGAATTTTTTTTTCTCTCAATGGAGATAAAGCAATTGTCTGATCGTGTGGAGCAGCTCGCTGCGGAAGTGCAGGGAATTTCCGCCTACCTTGCTCATTCACATGCTGCTGAACCAAAGATTCCTACACCTGATGTATTTTTTGGGGATCTGTCTAAATTTTTGAATTTCAAAAATAATTGTAAATTATTTTTTGCCTTGAAGCCTAACTCGTCAGGGAGCTCCGCGCAGCAGGTTAAAATTGTCATCTCTTTGCTGCGTGGCGATCCCCAGGATTGGGCGTTTTCTTTGAAACCAGATGATCCTATTCTGACTAATGTGAACACATTTTTTCAGGCCTTGGGGTTGTTGTATGACGAACCTAATGCCATTGATCAGGCTGAAAAGACCCTGCTGGCATTGAACCAGGGTCGTGATTCTGCAGAATTGTACTGTCAAAAATTCCGAAAGTGGGCAGTACTTACTACCTGGAATGATAATGCCTTGGCTGCTCTCTTTCGGAAGGGGTTGTCAGAAGCCGTAAAAGATTCTATGGTGGGATTTCCTGTTCCCTCTGGTCTTGACAATTCTATGTCTTTAGCCATTCAGGTTGATCGGCGTTTGCGCGAACGCAGAGCTGCACGAGAGGTGTTGCCACCTGTTGAACAGATGTCTGAACCTATGCAATGTGATAGAGTTTTTTCCAGAGAGCAGCGTCAGGAGTTCAGAAGGCGTAATAAGTTGTGTTTTTTCTGTGGAGATGCCTCGCATATTATTTCTGTCTGTCCTAAACGCGAGAAACGCCTTGCACACACGTTTTCTGTTGGTGGTGTTCAACCTAAGTTTCTTCTGGCTATCACTCTGATCTGCTCCCTGTCCACATTTTCCGCCAAGGCTTTTGTGGATTCGGGAGCAGCTCTAAACCTAATGGACTTGGATTTTTCTAAACGTTGTGGATTTCCGATGACACCTCTGCAGACGCCTATCCCGTTGAGGGGGATTGATGCTACTCCTTTGGCTAAAAATAAACCTCAGTTTTGGATCCAGGTGGTAATGCGGGTCGCCCCAGACCATCAAGAAAATTGCAGGTTTTTGGTGTTACATAATCTGCATGATACTATTGTTCTGGGGTTTCCCTGGTTACAAATTCATAATCCAGTTTTGGATTGGAAATCTGTGTCTGTGGTGAGTTGGGGTTGTCGGTGTGCCTTTAGTGAGGCTCCGGTGTTTTCCACCTCTCCTCAGTCGCATGATGTTCCTGATTATTTGGCGGACTTTTATGATGTATTTAGTGAGAATGAGTCTGCGTCTCTGCCTCCTCATAGGAGTTATGACTGTGCAATTGAACTGAGCCCGGGGTGTAAATTTCCCAAGGGTCGGCTCTTCAATTTATCTGTACCCGAGCACGAGGCTATGCGATCCTATATTAAGGAGGCGTTGGAGAAGGGTCATATTAGACCATCCTCGTCACCCTTAGGTGCCGGGTTTTTTTTTGTAGCCAAAAAGGATGGATCATTAAGATTTTGTATTGATTATCGTGCTCTCAACAAAATTACTGTTAAATATCAGTATCCGTTACCCCTGATTTCTGATCTATTTTCCAGAGTTAAAGGTGCTTGCTGGTTTACCAAGCTTGACCTCAGGGGGGCGTATAATCTTATTCGCATTAAGCATGGGGATGAATGGAAGACGGCGTTTAATACTCCGGAGGGACATTTTGAGTACCTGGTGATGCCTTTTGGGCTCACTAATGCCCCTTCTGTCTTCCAGTGCTTCATGAACGATATTTTCCGAGATTTTGTCGATAAATTTTTGATTGTCTATCTGGATGATATTTTGATCTTCTCCAAGGATTGGGATTCTCATGTGGAACATATTCGGACTGTGTTCCGGATCTTGAGGGAGAATTCCCTGTATGTCAAAGGATCTAAATGCCTTTTTGGAGTACAGAGGATTTCTTTTTTGGGATTTATTTTGTCCCCGTCAGCTATTGAAATGGACCCGGCCAAGGTACAGGCCATTTACGATGGGGTTCAGCCCAATTCTTTGAAGGCCCTCCAGAAGTTTTTGGGTTTTGCTAATTTTTATCGGAAATTTATAGCAAAATTTTCTAGTATTGCCAAGCCATTGACTGATTTGACTAAGAAGGGTGCTGATGTGTTAAATTGGTCTCCGGAGGCTGTTTCTTCCTTTCAGGAACTGAAGCGAAGATTCACCTCCGCCCCGTTTTGCGGCAACCTGATGTCTCACTTCCGTTCCAGGTAGAGGTGGATGCTTCTGAGATTGGTGCAGGAGCTGTTTTGTCCCAAAAGGATCCTGTAACATCTAAAATGAATCCCTGTGCTTTCTTTTCCCGAAAGTTCTCTCCATCTGAACGTAACTATGATGTGGGGAATCGGGAACTGTTAGCCATGAAATGGGCATTTGAGGAGTGGAGACATTGGTTGGAGGGAGCTAAACATCAAGTCGTGGTCCTCACTGACCACAAGAATTTGATTTACCTAGAGTCGGCTAAGTGCTTGAACCCTAGACAGGCTAGGTGGGCCTTGTTTTTTACACGTTTTGATTTTGTGGTTTCTTTTCTTCCTGGAACTAAGAATGTCAAGGCTGACGCTCTCTCTAGGAGCTTCTTTGCTGATTCTCCTGTGGTGACCAAGCCTGCTACCATCTTAGGCGAAGGGGTAGTTCTTTCTGCCATCTCGCCCGATTTGAGACGTGCTCTGGAAGAGTTCCAGGAGGACAAACCTGAGCATTGTCCCAGTGGAAAGTTGTATGTTCCTGACCAGTGGAAGAAGAGAGTGATGTCTGAAGTTCATTGCTCTGCTTTGGCTGGTCATCCAGGTATTTTTGGTACTAGAGATCTGGTGAGTCGGTCTTTTTGGTGGCCCTCCTTGTCTCGTGATGTCAGGAATTTTGTGCAGTCCTGTGGGACGTGCTCCCGGTCTAAATCGTGTTCTCGCTCTAGTGGGTTGTTGATGCCTTTGCCTGTCCCCAAGAGGCCATGGACCCATATTTCAATGGATTTCATCTCTGATATGCCTGTCTCTCAAAGGATGACTGTTATTTGGATGATTTGTGATAGGTTCTCTAAGATGGTTCATCTTGTACCACTCCCTAAGTTGCCGTCTTCCTCTGAATTGGTGCCCCTGTTTTTACAACAGGTGGTTCGCTTGCACGGGATTCCTGAGAACATTGTATCTGACAGAGGAGTCCAGTTTGTGTCTAGATTTTGGAGAACTTTCTGTTCCAAGCTGGGAATTCAGTTGTCCTTCTCCTCTGCTTTTCACCCTCAGACCAATGGGCAGACAGAGAGAACAAACCAGACCTTGGAGTCATATTTGAGATGTTTTATTTCTGCTGATCAGGATGATTGGGTTTCATTTTTGCCCTTGGCCGAATTTGCTTTAACCCCTTACCTACAATTGACGTAATATTCCGTCCATGTGACCATGGACCTAATTACCATGGACGGAATATTACGTCATCGCGATCAGCGGCGCCCACGTGGTGAGCGCCGCTGATCGCGGCCGAGTGTCAGCTAATTATCATAGCTGACACCCGGCACAATGTCAGGGGCGGTCACGGACCGCCCCCGACACGTTAACCCCTTGCACACCGCGATCAAACGCGATCGCGGTGTACCGGGGGTTAAAGGGAAGCATCGGCAGGGAGGGTGCTCCCTCCGTGCTTCCCTGAGCCCCCCACGGCAGCGCAATGTGCAGCGTTGCTGCGGGGGGCTCCTTTCCTCCAGGCCCCCGAATCCAAGATGGCGACGGGGGCCTTCGGGGGCCTGAGGAAGCTGGCTTCCTCAGTGCCTGCAAAGCGCAGGCATGAGGAAGCCTTCAGCAGTGCCTGTGTCAGATCGCTGATCTGTCACAGTGATCTGTGATGTGACAGATCAGCGATCTGTCACAGGACAGTGATGTCCCACCTGGGACAAGGTAATAAAGTAAAAAAAAAAATAAAAAAAAGTGTTAAATAATTTAAAAAAAATTGCTAAATAAATTAGTAAAAAAAAAAAAAAATATTCCCCAATAAATCCATTTTTTCAAAATAAAAAAAAACAAAAACAATAAAAGTACACATATTTGGTATCACCGCGTCCGTAATGACCTGCCCTATAAAACTGTCCCATTAGTTAACCCCTTTAGCGAACCCCTTAAAAAATAAAAATAAAAAACGAAGCAAAAAATAATGATTTATTATCATACCACCGAACAAAAAGTGCAATAACGCGCGATCAAAAAGACTCATATAAATATGCATGGTACTGCTGAAAACGTCATCTTGTCCCGCAAAAAACGAGCTGCCATACAGCATCATCCGCAAAAAAATAAAAAAGTTATAGCTCGCAGAATAAAGCGATACAAAAATAATTATTTTTTATATAAAATTGTTTTCATTGCAAAAAACCGACAAAACATAAAAAAAGACCTAAATGAGGTATCGCTGTGACCGTACTGACCCGAAGAATAAAAACGCGTTATCAATTTTACCGCACGCGGAACGGTGTAAACGCACCCCCCCAAAAGAAATTCATGAAACGCTGGTTTTTGTTCATTCTGCGCCCCAAAAATCGGAATAAAAAGCGATCAAAAAATGTCACGTGCCCGAAAATGGTACCAATAAAAACGTCAACTCGTCCCGCAAAAAATAAGACCTCACATGACTCGGTGGGTCAAAATACGGAAAAATTATAGCTCACAATATGTGGTGATGCAAAAACTATTTTTACAATAAAAAGCGTCTTTTAGCGTGCGACAGCCGCCAAACATAAAAACCGCCATAAATCGTAAATCAAACCCCCCGTTATCACCCCCTTAGTTAGGGAAAAATAATAAAACTAAAAGAAAATGTATTTATTTCCATTTTCCCGCTAGGATTAGGGTTAGGGTAGGGTTGGGTTAGGGTTAGGGCTAGGAATCATAGAATTGTAGAGTTGGAAGGGACCTCCTGGGCCATCTGGTCCAACCCTAGGGTTAGGGTTAGGGCTAGGGTTAGGGCTAGGGTTAGGGCTAGGGTTAGGGTTAGGGCTAGGGTTAGGGCTAGGGCTCAGATTAGGGTTAGGGGTGTGTTGAGGTTAGGGTTGGAGTTATAATTGGGGGTTTCCACTGTTTGGGCACATCAGGTGCTCTCCAAAGGCAACATGGCGTCTGATCTCAATTCCAGCCAATTCTGCGTTGAAAAAGTCAAATGGTGCTCCTTCCCTTCCAAGCTCTGCCATGTGCCCAAAGAGTGTTTTACCCCCACATGTAGGGTATCAGCCTACTCAGGACAAATTACAAAACAACTTTTGGGGTCCAATTTCTCCTGTTACCCTTAGGAAAATAAAAAATTGGGGGCAAAAATATAATTTTGCGGGAAAAAATGTTTTTTTTATTTTCACGCCCAGGCGTTATAAACTTCTGTGAAGCACTTGGGGGTTCAAAGTGCTCTCCACACATCTAGATAAGCTCCGTGGGGGGTCTAGTTTCCAAAATGGGGTCACTTGTGGGGGGTTTCCACTGTTTAGGTACATCAGGGGCTCTCCAAACGCACATGACACCCGCAGACCAATCCATCAAAGTCTGCATTCCAAAATGTCACTACTTCCCTTCCGAGCCCCGACGTGTCCCCATACAGTAGTTTTCTCCCACATGTGGGGTATCAGCCTACTCAGGACAAATTGGACAACAACTTTTGTGGTCCAATTTCTCCTGTTACCCTTGGGAAAATAAAAAAATGGGGACTAAAAGATCATGTTTGTGGAAAAAATACGATTTTTTTATTTTCACGCCCGGACGTTATAAACTTCAGTGAAGCACTGGGGGGTTCAAAGTGCTCACCACACATCTAGATAAGTTCCTTGGGGGGTCTAGTTTCCAAAATGGTGTCATTTGTGGGGGGGTTTCTACTGTTTTGGTACATCAGGGGCTTTCCTAACGCGACATGGTGTCCGATCTCAATTCCAGCCAAAAACGTCAAATGGCGCTGCTTCCCTTCCGAGCTCTGCCATGCGCTCAAATAGTGGTTTACACCCACATGTGGGGTATCAGCGTACTCAGGATAAATTGCACAATATCTTTTAGGGTCCTGTTACTTTTGGAAAAATAAGAATTGAGGGTGAAAAGATCATTTTTGTGGAAAAAATGTGATTTTTTAATTGTACTGCTGTACGTTATAAACTTCTGTGAAGCCCTTGGGGGTTCAAAGTTCTCACCACACATCTAGATAAGTTCCTTGAGGGGGTCTAGATTCCAAAATGGTGTCATTTGTGGGGGGTTTCCACTGTTTTGGTACATCAGGGGTTTTCCAATCGCGACATGGTGTCCGATCTCAATTCTAGCCAAAAACGTCAAATGGCGCTGCTTCCCTTCCGAGCTCTGCTATGCGCCCAAATAGTAATTTACACCCACATATGGGGTATCAGCGTACTCAGGACAAATTGCACAATAACTTTTAGGGTCCTGTTACCCTTGGAAAAATAAAAATTGGGGGTGAAAAGATCATTTTTGTGGAAAAAATATGATTTTTTAATTGTACCGCTGTACGTTATAAACTTCTGTGAAGCCCTTGTGGGTTCAAAGTTCTCACCACATATCTAGATAAGTTCCTTGGGGGGTCTAGTTTCCAAAATGGGGTCACTTGGGGGGTTTCCACTGTTTAGGTACATCAGGGGCTCTCCAAACGCGACATGGCGTCCGATCTGAATTCCAGCCAATTTTGCATTGAAAAAGTCAAACAGCGCTCCTTCCCTACTGAGGTCTGCCATGCGCCGAAACAGTGGTTCCCCCCCACATATCAGGTATCAGCGTACTCAGGACAAATTGCACAATAACTTTTGCAGTCCAATTTCTCCTGTTACCCTTGGTAAAATAAAGAAAATTGAACCTGAAGTATTTTTTTTGTGAAAAAAAGTTAAATGTTCATTTTTTTTTTAATATTCAAAAAATTCCTGTGACGCACCTAAAGGGTTAATAAACTTCTTGAATGTGGTTTTAAGCACCTTAAGGGGTGCAGTTTTTAGAATGGTGTCACTTTTGGGTATTTTCTATCATATAGACCCCTCAAAGTGGCTTCAAATGTGAAGTGGTCCCTAAAAATAAAATGGTGTTGCAAAAATGAGAAATCGCTGGTCAATTTTTAACCCTTATAACTTCCTAACAAAAAAAAATTTTGGTTCCAAAATTGTGCTGATGTAAAGTAAACATGTGGGAAATGTTATGTATTAAGTTTTTTGTGTGCCGTATCGCTGTGATTTAAGGGCATAAAAATTCAAAGTTGGAAAATTGCGAAATTTTCAAAATTTTCGCCAAATTTCCGTTTTTTTCACAAATAAACGCAAGTTATTTGAATGCAATTTTACCACTACCATGAAGTACAATATGTCACGAGAAAACAATGTCAGAATCACCAGGATCCATGAAAGCGTTCCAGAGTTATGACCTCATAAAGGTACAGTGGTCAGAATTGTAAAAATTGGCCCGGGAGTTAACGTGCAAACCACCCTTGGTAGTGAAGGGGTTAAATAATAGAGCTAGTTCTGCCACTTTGATGTCACCTTTTTTTTGTAACTTTGGGTTTCATCCTCGATTTTCTTCAGGGCAGGTGGAGCCCTCTGCCCTGCCCAGGTGTTGACACTGTGGTGGAGAGAATGCACCAGATCTGGGACCAAGTGGTGGATAAGTTATCTCTCTCCCAGGAAAAGGCCCAGCGGTTTTCCAACCGACATAGGACCATTGGTCCCCAGTTTAAGGTTGGTGATATGGTGTGGTTATCATCAAAAAATATTGCTATGAAGGTGGCTTCTCCTAAGTTTAAGCCTAGATTTATTGGACCTTACAAGATTTTGGAGATTATTAATCCGGTCTCTTTTCGTTTGGCTCTTCCTGTCACATTTAAAATCCATAATGTGTTCCATAAATCTTTGTTGAAGAGGTTTGTTGAACCTGTTGTTCCGGGGGTTGCACCTCCAGACCCTGTATTGGTTGAAGGTAACATGGAATATGAGGTAGAGAAAGTACTGGATTCCCGTCTGGCTACACGGAGACTCCAGTATTTGGTTAAGTGGAAGAGTTATGGTCAGGAGGATAATTCCTGGGTCTCTGCCTCTGATATTCATGCCAAAAGATTGGTGCGTGCCTTTCATCGGGCTCACCCTGATCGCCCTGGTGGCGTGGTTGAGGGTTCGGTGACCCCTCCTCAAGGGGGAGGTACTGTTGTGAGTTCATTTTCCCCTTCACTACTGAGGCCCGAGGAACTCCCTCTTCTGGTGAAGAAAGGTAGTGAGCCTGATTGTCAAACACCTGGGGCTGATGATGATGACTGGCTGAGTGGAGTTAATGGCTGGATATAAGGCTGCCAACGCCCTTCTGGCCTGCGGGTGATTTCTCTGTGGACTTCTAGGAAACCAGTCTGATTCCTGCTCATCTAAAGCTAAGATTTCTGCTTTGCCTTTTTGCATTAGTGTTTTGTTTTCCTTGCTTTTCTGGATTCTGCCATTCCCTGCTGGGGTGAGCTGAATCTCCTTTTGCCTGTTGCTCTGTCTTCAGAATATTCCTGAGTACTGACATAGCCTTTTTTGAAGCCTAGCGTCTTCAGGGCCTTTTTTACTGTCAGCTTGTTGGCTCTTATTTTCATAGGGTTTTTCACGGATTGCAGACAGCAGCCTTCCTGTCTTTTCCTATCTAAGCAAGCTTGGGCCCCATCTTTGCTCAGTCTATCTTTCTGTCTGTGTTTTGTTCTTTCTTCTTGCTTCACCGTCATTATATGTGGGGGGCTGCCTTTTGCTTTGGGGTCTGCTCTGGGGCAGTTTAGATTTCCCTTTCTGTCTTTAGGCTATGTAGTCCTCCGGCTGTGATCGAGGGGCCTAGGGCATCGTAGGAGCCCCCCACGGCTACTGCTAGTTGTGTTGATAGGTTCAGGGGTCTGCAATCCGATAGCTGCCAACTTCTCTGGTTTTCTGGACTTAGCTAGCATTTCTATTTTTGCCTCCTACGGTGACTCAATCATAACAGAGCACATTATATTATATGGAAGGCTATGTGGAGCACATTATATTATATGGAAGGCTATGTGGAACACATTATATTATATGGAAGGCTATGTGGAGCACATTATATTATATGGAAGGCTATGTGGGGCACATTATATTATATGGAAGGCTATGTGGAGCACATTATATTATATGGAAGGCTATGTGGGGCACATTATATTATATGGAAGGCTATGTGGAGCACATTATATTATATGGAAGGCTATGTGGAGCACATTATATTATATGGAAGGCTATGTGGGGCACATTGTATTATATGGAAGGCTATGTGGAGCACATTATATTATATGGAAGGCTATGTGGAGCACATTATATTATATGGAAGGCTATGTGGAGCACATTATATTATATGGAAGGCTATGTGGGGCACATTATATTATATGGAAGGCTATGTGGAGCACATTATATTATATGGAAGGCTATGTGGGGCACATTATATTATATGGAAGGCTATGTGGAGCACATTATATTATATGGAAGGCTATGTGGGGCACATTATATTATATGGAAGGCTATGTGGAGCACATTATATTATATGGAAGGCTATGTGGAGCGCATTATATTATATGGAAGGCTATGTGGATGCCATTATACTATTTTGAGGGCTATGATGAGGTTCACAGTGGTTGGATTCTCCAAAATAGTGGTAAAAGTTGGCATTTTTGTCTTCATTTTAGTAAAACAATCCTGCAAAAACAGCAACATTATTGTGAAGTGAATAAACATTTTGTACAGAAGTGACAGGTGCTGAATAATCCCTCCAAAATATGCAGAGGTCGTGACTGTAATAGGCGCAGCGCACAGGTTTGACAACATTTCTGATGATAAAATTGTGAAAAGTTCAGACTACAATGACCCACCCACACCCAATCACTTCACTTCTGCTTCCTGCTGTTCTCAACCAGGGACTCCAGCGAAGTCTTCTGTCATGCTCTGTGTGTACTGTGCCGTATTATGCTTTGTTATTATTGTGCCATGTTCTGGTGTGTTACGTCCTGTTGTCTTGTATTGTGTTTGTGTTGTTTGCTTGTGTTATATTGTGATAGGCCCTGTGGCGTAACTAGAGTCCGATGGGCTCTGGTGCCTAATTGTGGCCCCACATGCATGTTTTTCAGATGAATGGGCCCTTGTAGCATTCCAGATCCTGTGAAGACATATGTGTTCAACCCCCACATGTAACAATGTGACCCTTCCTGTAATAATGTCCCCTATACTGTGCTGCTTTCCTGAAATAATGCCCCCCATTCTGGCCTCTTCTAGGTATAATGTCCCCCATCCGGGGCCTCTTCCAGTAATATGTGTCCCCCATCCTGGTATGATGCTCCCCATCCTGGACCCTTCCAGTAATATGTGTCCCAATCCTGGTATTTGTCCTCCATCCTGGACCCCTTACAGTAATTTATGTCGCCCATCCTGGTATAATACCCCCCATCCTAGGTCTCTTCCAGTAATATGTGTCCCCCAATCTGGAATAATGTCCCCCTTCCTAGGTCTCTTCCAGTAATATGTGTCCCCCATTCTGGTATAATGTCCCCATCCAGGGCCACTTACAGTAATATATGCCCCCCCATCCTGGTATAATGCTCCCCATATCCATATACCATGATTGTTTTGCCCCTGAATAGGCCTCATTCACAGATAGAACAAGTTCCCATAAAAGTCTGTGGGACATGACCTTTTTTTTTTGGCAGACCAGGTGGTCCAAAAAAACTCATACCACAAGATATGGCCTTCCCAAAAACCTGTCTGATGACAAATGCACATCTAGCAGGATGCAGCCGGCCTCCACTAATAAAGGCAAGGGGCAGCACAGGTGCAGACTACTGATAAAAACAACCACCCCACACCTACCAGACCATGGAGGGGTTGGCTGCCTAGTAGGAAAAATGCAGGTGGTCCATAAAAAAATCACAGAGATGAGAGACGTGTCCAATTTTGATATGAGTCTATATATACGAGTGTGTGGTATCAGTGCACAATCCGTGTGCAGTCCGTGGTTAACATTGCAGTGAATTACAGAAGTTTTGCAGTTTATTTATTTGTTTTCATACATGAAAAATCACAGATAAATCACTGATGGTAAAAAAGAGAAACTAGGACCAAACACTGTTAAAACTTGGATCCGAAACACTGATAAACATCAGTCTTTGTTTTTAAGTCTGAAGATCTGAATAAAGGCTTAATTCTGTATAATGTCCTATTGTTATATTGTGTTGCGCTGTGTTATGCCACGCTGGGTTGTTTTGCGTTTTCTCGTGTTTTTTTTCAGCGTTCTTCTGTGTTGTTCTCTGCGTTCTATTGTACTTTCATGTTGTATTGTTTTATGTTGTGGATTATCTCATGTTGTGTTATTTTATATTGTGGGGGGGGTTTACATCATGTTACATTATGTGTTGTATTGTCAAATTATTATGTTTAATACCACGTGTTGTCACGGCATGTTGTATTACATCATGTTGTATTAGGTCATATTGTGCCGCACTATGTTGTGTTCTGTTTTATGTCAGCTTGTACTGTAATATTGTAATAAGTAACGATGTGCTGATTTCTGCAGTGAAAGCTGATTGAACGTGTACTAGAAAGGTGCAGGGTTCTATCTATCCTGTTATTACCTCTACATATTTACAGAGAAAAAGCAATGGTCTCCTCAGGGAAGAAACATCACGTGTATGAAAAAACAGAGGATGCATCACAGAGAAACACTGTATGTCTTCATACAGTTGTTGCCAAAAGTATTGACACCCCTGCAATTCTGTCAGATAATACTCAGTTTCTTCCTGAAAATGATTGCAAACACAAATTCTTTGGTATTATTATCTTCATTTAATTTGTCTTAAATGAAAAAAGAATTGTCCTAAAGCCAAATTGGATATAATTCCACACCAAACATAAAAAAGAGGGTGGACAAAAGTATTGGCACTGTTCGAAAAATCATGTGATGCTTCTCTAATTTGTGTAATTAGCAGCACCTGTAACTTACCTGTGGCACCTAACAGGTGTTGGCAATAACTAAATCACACTTGCAGCCAGTTGACATGGATTAAAGTTGACTCAACCTCTGTCCTGTGTCCTTGTGTGTACCACATTGAGCATGGAGAAAAGAAAGAAGACCAAAGAACTGTCTGAGGACTTGAGAAACCAAATTGTGAGGAAGCATGAGCAATCTCAAGGCTACAAGTCCATCTCCAAAGCCCTGAATGTTCCTGTGTCTACCGTGCGCAGTGTCATCAAGAAGTGTAAAGCCCATGGCACTGTGGCTAACCTCCCTAGATGTGGACGGAAAAGAAAAATTGACAAGAGATTTCAACGCAAGATTGTGCGGATGTTGGATAAAGAACCTCAACTAACATCCAAACAAGTTCAAGCTGCCCTGCAGTCCGAGGGTACAACAGTGTCAACCCGTACTATCCGTTGGCGTCTGAATGAGAAGGGACTGTATGGTAGGAGACCCAGGAAGACCCCACTTCTAACCCCGAGACATAAAAAAGCCAGGCTGGAGTTTGCCAAAACTTACCTGAAAAAGCCTAAAACGTTTTGGAAGAATGTTCTCTGGTCAGATGAGACAAAAGTAGAGCTTTTTGGGCAAAGGCATCAACATAGAGTTTACAGGAGAAAAAAAGAGGCAAAGAAAAGAACACGGTCCCTACAGTCAAACATGGCGGAGGTTCCCTGATGTTTTGGGGTTGCTTTGCTGCCTCTTGTACTGGACTGCTTGACCGTGTGCATGGCATTAAGAAGTCAGAAGACTACCAACAAATTTTGCAGCATAATATAGGGCCCAGTGTGAGAAAGCTGGGTCTCCCTCAGAGGTCATGGGTCTTCCAGCAGGACAATGACCCAAAACACACTTCAAAAAGCACTAGAAAATGGTTTGAGAGAAAGCACTGGAGACTTCTAAGGTGGCCAGCAATGAGTCCAGACCTGAATCCCATAGAACACCTGTGGAGAGATCTAAAAATGGCAGTTTGGAGAAGGCACCCTTCAAATATCAGGGACCTGGAGCAGTTTGCCAAAGAAGAATGGTCTAAAATTCCAGCAGAGAATTGTAAGAAACTCATTGATGGTTACCGGAAGCGGTTGGTCGCAGTTATTTTGGCTAAAGGTTGTGCAACCAAGTATTAGGCTGAGGGTGCCAATACTTTTGTCTGGCCCATTTTTGGAGTTTTGTGTGAAATGATCAATGTTTTGCTTTTTTCTTCATTCTCTTTTGTGTTTTTTCATTTAAGACAAATTAAATGAAGATAATAATACCAAAGAATTTGTGTTTGCAATCATTTTCAGGAAGAAACTGAGTATTATCTGACAAAATTGCAGGGGTGTCAATACTTTTGGCCACAACTGTATGTTGTCTTGTTGAGGGGGGGGGTTGTGAAAAAAGTGATTTTTCTTTCTTTTTTAGCATGTTAGCTCAGTTGCTATAAATGCTATGAAATGAGTTTTATAGTGTCCATCTCGATGAAGCTTATATGTCCTCCCAGTACTGAATTTAGCTCTGGTATATGTGGCATTATGATTAGACTGTAAGCTCCTGGGGACAGAACTAACTAAATGTTTTATGACCCCCGCATCTAATAGTTGTTTGGCCAACTCTTTACTTTGCAGGCATTTATTCATTTCTTTTCTGCAGCTGCTTTTTAGTAAGTGTTTTATATCACCTCAGTGCTGAGTTCGCATCTACTCTGCTCAGTAGTGCTATGCATTATGATTAGATTGTAAGCTCTTGGGGAAGGGACTAATGAGACTGAATGTATTATGACTCGCTCATCTGACAACTGTATGGTCAATTCTATACTTCACCGGCATTGATTCATTTCTATTCTGCAGCTGCTTTTTAGTAAGTGTTTTATCTCACCTCAGTGCTGGGTTCACATCTACTCTGCTCAGTAGTGATGTGCATTAGGATTACATTGTAAGCTCCTGGGGAAGGGACTAATGAGACTAAATGTATTTTGACCCCTTCATATGACAGTTGCATGGCCAACTCTATACTTTTGCAGACAATTGTTCATTTCTGTCATGTCCGGCATGTCCATCATGTCTGTTATGCCACAAGTTGCCTGGAGCAGTGTGCACGCGCGCCCTACCTCAAGGCTGCATGCTGTTGCTGGGTAACCATCTGTCTTTGTCTGACTCTGCAATCCGCTGTACTCCTGGAACCCCTGATCATGTGACCTTTCCTATGTTCCAGCCAGCCCTGCTCTGGTTCTGCAAGCCGCTGTATTCCCGCAAAACCCCTGATCATGTGCTCTATGATCCTGGAGGATCTGAACCCAAAGTCCCTCCCTGGTCCTGACCCAGAAGTACTGGGGCTATGGTGCTATATCAGACCGCCCCTTCCAATGGTGAGGGCCTGAGTCTTGTGTTGCTTCCCTGCATGGCTGCTTGGTCTGCTGGGTCGCTCCCTCTATTCTGTGCCCCTGCACTCTGCCCTGTTGTGCGTCTCTGCACATGCTCAGTGATTGTACTCTGCCTCTTGTCTTGTGCTATGTCTTGTGTTGTCTCTCGTGCCATGTAGTACTTCTGCTGTTCTCTGCCTTAGCCTGTTTCGCCATGTCTAGTCTTTGCTATTCTGAGCCTTGTAGTACTTCTCATGTTTTTTGTCTCTGCCTGGTTTTCCGTATTCTGCCCTATGGTGCTCTCTTGCACATTTCCACGCTAGTCCCAAGGCTCTGCCTTGGCCCGGCTCTGGGCTTTGGCCTACGCTCCGCTGCTATCTCTGTTCTCTCTCTGACTTGGCTCTGTGTTTCTGTCAACGTTCCGCTCCGTGTTCCGTACCTAGTCTTGCCTTGTTTCTTGCCTAGCCTTGCCCTGTTTCTTCCCTTGCTCTGTTTCTTCATGTGCCCTTTGCATGCTCCTGGCCTTCCTAGCCTCCTGCTTGTGCCTCAGCCATGCCCGCCCTAGCCGTCCCCGCCTGCTTGGGCCTCAGCCGCGCTCGTCGGTCAGTGACAGCTGTGTCGCCTGCTATGCCCCAGTCGGGTTCGCTGGAGTCTTGCCCGCCTGTTTGTGCTGCAGCCCGTCCAGCTAGCCAGTGCCCCAGCCGTGCTCTCTGTGCTTCCTTGCACTCACGCTGTCTCTACACTGTGCTCTCCATTCTTCTCTTAGCACGCGCAGGCCCTCACCTGCCCCGTGGCATACCTCCCCGTGCTTCTGTAAAAGTACGCGCAGGTCTTGCCATGTACCCTGTCATGCCCTCTAGCACGTACAGGTCCTAGTCTGTACCCTGACCCTGGCGTGCCTCTCTGCACGCGCAGGACTCTGCCTAGAACCTTGACCCTGGCGTGTCCCTCTGCACGCCCAGGACTCTGCCTTGAACCCTGACCCTGGCGTGTCATGCGCAGGACTCTGCCTTGTATCCTGACCCTGGCGTGCCCTCTGCACGCGCAGGACTCTGCCTCTGACCCTGGCGTGCCCTTTGCACGCGCAGGACTCTGCCTTGAACCTTGACCCTGGCGTGTCCCTCTGCACGCCCAGGACTCTGCCTTGAACCCTGACCCTGACGTGTCATGCGCAGGACTCTGCCTTGAACCTTGTGCCTTGTCGTGTATCTACACACGCACGATGTCTTGTTTGTTGAACTTTGAACCCTGGCGTGTCCGCTACACACGCACCTTGCCTTGCACCTTGCTTTGAACCCTGCCGTGTCCCCTACACACGCACCCTGCCTTGCACCTTGTCCTGGACCCTGGTGTGCCTCTAGCACGCACCCTGCCTTGCACCTTGTCCTGGACCCTGGTGTGCCTCTAGCACGCACCCTGCCTGGAATCCTGCCTTGGACCTCGGCGTGTTCCCTAACACACACCATGCCTGGAGATCTGTTGTGCCTCCTTGCCTGAACCCTGGTTTGCCTGCCGGATGCCCGGAACCTGGCGATCGCTGCCAGAGATCGTAAGCCTGATGACTGCGGCCTGATGTCCGGAGCTGATGTCCGCAGCCTGATGCCTTGATCATGTCGATCGTTGCCAGCTGTCCGGAGTCCGATGCCATTGTGGCTTTGCCTGTACCCAGGCGTGCCACCTGGCACGTACCATGCTATGGACATTGGCGTGCCCACACACGCACCTTGCCATGTTTGCTTGTTTTCACGTTTTTGCACTGAATGTTTTCCTGAAGTTGTCTTAATGAAGATACCTTGAACTTGCGTCTCGTCTTGTCTTGCTTCCTGCTCGTCCTTGTCGTCAGACACTCGTACCTAGTGTCTACCTGAGCCGGCCGTCTGGTGCCAGCAGTCGAGGTGGCTCACCCCCTTGGTCTTGCCCCTGACACTCCCTGAGGGGGTGGTTCCTCACAAGGTCAGCTCGCCCTAGGTGGGTGGGTGCCACGACCCAGAGGGTCCACTCTAAAGAAAAATGACTCAGCGTATGCTGACCTCGTCACAATTTCTATGCTGCACCTGCTTTTTAGTAAGTGTTTTATCTCACCTCAGTTCCCAGATTCACAGCTACTCTGCTCAGTAGTGCTGTGCATTATAATTAGATTGTAATCTGCTGGAGAAGGCAATAATTAGGTTGAATGTATTATGATCCGCTCGTCTGACAGCTGTATGACAACTCTATACTTTTGCAGGCATTGATTCTTTTTTGTGCTGCAGTTGCCTTTTAGTAAGTGCTTTCTCTCACCTCAGTGCTGGGTTCACATCTGCTCTGTTCAGTAGTGATGTGCATTATGATTAGATTGTAAGTTCCTAGGGAAGGGACTATTGAAACTGAATATATTATGACTCCCTTATCTGACAGTTGTATGGCCAACTCAAAGCTTTGCAGGCATGTATTCATTTCTATGCTGCAGCTGCTTTTAGTAAGTGTTTTTTTAATCTCACTTCAGTGGTTGATTCACAGCTACTCTGCTCAGTAGCGCTGTATAATGTCCTCCATACTACTGCCACTTCTGAACATGTCCTAGAGAGGAGAGCAGGAATCCCCCACGTTTTTGTGGCATCATAGTATTCGAGGCATCATAGTGGATAGATTCTTACCACTAACTCAGAGACAACTGAAAATTAGAGAAAATAAGTTAAAAATATAGAAGAAAGGTCATATAATAGTAGTTATCGCTCATGTATACACAGCAGTGCACTATGAACGGTCACCTGAAATGACAGGTACGCGGTAAATGTGAATGAGCCCTATGATTCCATACATGCTATGTACTACATCCTGAGCAGAGCAGCAGAGGTATATAGAGACTGCAGTGTGGAGGGATGTGGCGTGTATATTTTTATGTTTGCATGCTTTTTATATTCTATGTTGTTGTGCATCATAAAGGGGAAATGTTCTGAATTAATCATCATTGTAATAGTTTGAGACTCCTGTAGACTTGTGATATTAATATTCCGGCCCTGGGTGCATATATTTTCATATTTATCTGTACGTTGTCCTTGTTTACAGGGAGAATGTGAGATTCTGATGATTTGCTGTTCTGCCGGCGACAGTTATTGTGCTGCTATTTGCACCTCATTGACTGGAAGCTGCGCGGAGTCATCAGAAGATGCCGTTATTACTGATGCTCCACGAAAAATCACTTCTCCCATCTTACATTACATCCCGAGGGCCGGTCATGACCAGATCCTCAGCGACTTCACAATTTCCATCAAGTGAGTGAAACAAGATGAACACGTTTCCCTGATCCTTCTCATATGGCAAAGGACGGGATCTCCAGAAGCAAAAACATTTATCCTCTGCGTTGATGCCTTAAAAACCTTGCAGTTCAAATCCGTCATTAGTGTATACAGCTCATAAAATATTCAGGACGCTGGAGAAAAATGACCTTTACAATCAGTTATGGCTCAGAAGTCTCAATAACACATATATACAGTTGAGTCCTATTCTTTTGTACGTTTGTCACACTTAAATGTTTCAGATGACCAAACAAATGTAAATATTACAAAGATAGCACAAGTAATCACAAAAGGCAAGTTATAAACAAAGGTCTTTATTATTAAGGGAAAAAGAAATCCAAACCTACAGGGACCTGTGTGAAAAAGTGATTGTCCCTAAGCCTAATAACTGGTTGAACTATGCTTAGCAGTAACAACTGCAATCAAGCATTTACGATAACTGGCAATGAGTCTTTTACAACGCTCTGGAGGGATTTTGGCCCACTCATCTTTGCAGAATTGTTGTAATTCAGCCACATTGGACAGTTTCCGAGCATGAACCGCCTTTTTAAGGTCATGCCACAGCATCTCAATTGGATTAAGGTCAGGACTATTTTGTTTTTCTGAAGCCATTCAGAGGTGGACTTGCTGGTGTGTTTTAGGTCATTGTCCTGATGCATAACCCAACTGTGCTTCAAACTGAGGTCATGAACAGATGGACAGACATTCTCCTTCAGGATTTCTTGGTAGACAGCAGAATTCATTGTTCTATTTATCACAGAAAGTCTTACAGGTCCTGATTGAAGCAGCAAAACTTCTCCAGATCATCACACTACCACCATATTTTACTGTGGGTATGATGTTCCTTTTCTGAAATGCCGTGTTACTTCTACACAACATGTAATGGGACATTATGTTCTTATTGCTCAGCAATGGGGTTTGTCTTAGAACTCTGCCATGCAGCCCATTTTTGCCCAGTCTCTTTCTTATGGTGAAGTCATGAACACTGACCTTAACTGAGGCAAGTGAGGCCTGCAGTTCTTTGGATGTTGTTGTACTGGAGAAGGTGGTCACCTGTCTATCTCCTGCTCTTGAGACTGCCGCCTCGCACCCAAGATTCTGCAAAAGGCAATATCCAATACCTGATACTATTCGCCCACAGGGAGCTACTGTTTGAATCCATGCTCCCAAAATTTACTTTCAGAAACAAGGATTCAAAGAAAACCCTTGGATTTAACATATCCAGCCCGCCCTCACTCCGCCGTAGGTACGTTATTCCCCTCTTTATCAGGTTCATCCTGTTCCCCCACAAGAGCTGGAAGAACAGGCTGAGGAGCCTCGCCGAGAAGGATTCTGGCAAAGGAAAAACGACAGAGACATACAAGAAGACGGGGACCAGGTAAGTCTTCAACATAGCAACCCTTTCTCTGCAAGTCAGCCTCCAGTTATTCCATCTCTGAACCTTTGCATTTCCGGTCTCCAATTTTTCCTCCCAATTTAGGCTGGCATTATTTTCCCTCCCAAATTTAACCCCTAAGATCTTAATATGGGTGGAGGCCTTAACAAACTGCGGCAGATCAAAGTCTGGGTCAGATTGCAATGTCCACAGAGCTTGACTCTTCTCAAGGTTCACCAGAGACCCGGAGGCCTCTAAGTAACTTCTGATGGCCGCAGACAACATCTGCACCTCATGAGGATTAGATATCACCAGTGTCACATCATCCGCGTAGGCAACCACCTTCAGAGGCAAGCAGTGGGGGACCGGCACCCCCCAAAAGTTACACTCCTGCAGTGACCTCAAAAATGGGTCTATGGCAAAAACATACAGGAGTGGACTCAGCGGGCAGCCCTGTCTCACCCCCGCCTCAACTCCAAAAGTACCACCCTGCCAACCATTAATCAGAGGAAAGCTCACCGCCTCTCTGTACAAAGTCTTCAGCCAATCCACAAATTATCCTGGAATACCGTACTTTGACAAAGTGGCCCACAGATAATCATGATCAACTCTGTCAAAGGCTTTAGCCTGGTCCAGACTGACAACATATCTCCCACACCGCAGAGCTTTACATCTCTCAAACATCTCCCGTATCGAGATGACCGCTCCAGAGATGTTCCGACCTTTTACCGTGCCAAACTGAGAGCCTGCCAACAGTGCCGGGGACAAACAGACTAACCTAGAAAACAGGATATTTGCCAGAATCTTCCTGTCAAAATTCAAGAGGGCAATTGGCCTCCAGTTCTTGATGTCGCACGGCTCCTTACCTTTAGACAGCAGAATTAATGAGGACACTCTCATGGATGGAGGCATCAGGTGATTTTCTAGACAATTTTTGTAAACATCCACAAGAATTGGAGCCAGGAGGTCTCTGAATTTCTTATAAAATTCTGCTGTTATACCATCCGGACCTGGTGCCTTCTTCAGATGTAACTTATCAATGGCCTCCTTAATCAACTCCACCGTTAATTCTGCTGTCAAAGAAGAAAAGTCCAGATCATTAGTTAGTATCAGGCGTTGGAGTTGCCTCCAAGAATTGAGTCATTTTATGTTTATCCAAAGCCTTCCTCTGAAACAAGTCAGTATAATAAGATTTCACAACCCCCAGGATACCCTCCCGAGATTCCTGCAATACACCCTGGGAGTCAATGAGACCTGTGACCAATTTATTGGCCACCAGCTCCCGGCAATTCTCAAAGGGATCAGGTGCCCCTAAGACCCCATAAACCCATTCAAGAACCAAGGAGGTATACCTGCTGTACTGATACTGCCTTATCTCAGATTTCAGCCGGTCGATCTTCTCTTTGTTACCCCTGCCCTCAGAATAGAGTGACTCCAATTCTTTGCGCAGTCTTAGGTACTGGCTATACTTACTCCTGCCTTTCTTAACTGACAGTCTCTTCAAGAGGTATCTGATATCATCCTTGACGTCCTCCCACCAGTTGTCCATGTTGTCATAGAAGTCCACTCTCTGTAGATGAGAAATCCACCATCACAATACCACAACAGAGGAGCAGAGATGTAAAAGCCGTCATCATAAGTCTGGGTCACAGATGTTCTGACTACCACCGGTCTCCATGTCAGACTGTATCTCAGTGTCAGCAGGTACGGGCTTCCGTTTTGTAGGGGGATGGTCCACTACATCCCTGTCATACTCAGTCTCTATTCTTTTTATCTCTTCCTCCAAGTCCCCATCAGACTCAGAGAAAACATCAAACTTATTGGACACGACCATCACACCTGACAAACTCTGGACTTTTTTTCTTCCACCCTGGCTAGTGACATACTCATCAGGTTTACGGGAGGCCTTGTCCCTTTTCTTCCTTTTTACCTGATTACAGCCACTTTCTTCAGCTAGAGATGGTGATACTGAAGCAGTGGCTGTATGTGGCTGCTGGACCTGAGGGACGACCTCCATGGTCCCCGCTGTACCCTCTGTGCAAAGCTGCTCTAATGTTACCTGAGCGGACCCCTAGTGGACCTCTGACCTGGTCAGTACTGTCCCTGACATTAAAGCCTCCTCCTCCTGAGCCTCTGTCCCTGTCACTAACTCCTCATCAGGAAGGAGCTTGCATATATTGTGCCAGGCATCTGGACAGTCCTTGTGAGGGTGGCCGACCTCCCCACAGAGGTTGCACTTGATGTTCTGTCAATCTGCCGCTAAGTGGCCGACTTCCCCGCACAGGCTGCACTTTACCACCGTACAGGTGTTTGCCAGGTGACCCACTTTACCACACTTAAAACACTTTCGTGGCTGCCCAGGGTAGAAGGAAACCCCCTTCTCCCTCCCGATAAAGAAGGAGTTGGGTAAGTGAGCCGTGATGTTGTTGTGCTGGCGCAGTTTCACCAGCACCTTCTATCCACCGGTCCATATACCGTCCTCATCCCTGTTTTTGGTGAGGTCGGAGACAAGATCGCAATGCCTCCGGAGCCACACCACAATGTCCTGCGGGGAAACAGCCTCATTCCAAAAGATTATATTAACCGTGGCGGTATCTGGCTTAGATATTGGAATGAAGCTGAACTTATTCCAGCCATCAGCTTCCTTGAACTTGGGGAAATTGGCCCAGAATCTGTCCAGATCAGCATAAGCTTAAAGCTGATATCATAGCCCTGTCCGTCTGGCAGATTGAAGACCGCCAAGATATTAACCGGCGCAAACCTCATCTGGTGGCACAGGAGCTCCCTGACCACCAGCCTCCTGTCCGGCAGGTCCTCCTTGGCACCTCTGTGCCTGAACCGCACTACATTCCTCCTTCTGAAAGCCTGCCAAACATTACTGGGAGGGACCTGTGGGGCCACACTGGGCTGACTGACAGGGCGAGGGTCTGCAGCGGATGGACCTGTTGCACCTTACGTGCTGGAAACCAAAGGGGGAAAATCACAGACATTTTGCACATTATTGTCATCATCATCATCAATCTCAATAGTGTCATCAGGATGCGTAATGTCCACCACAGACTCTGTACCCCCTTCAGCCCCAACCCCACATGAACAGTACCAATATCCCCAGAATTAGTGCTCTCCCGGACACCAACAGTAGATGCAGTCTCATGTCCACTGTCTTGCTGCTGTGCTGGGCATGCTGGGACTTGTGGTACCGCTGGGATCTGAGCCTCTAGCTCCTGCTTGGGGTCTGCTGCAGGTAGTTGCTGCTGCTGGTGCAGTATCTAACCCTCCTTGAAACAGAAGCTAGCGGGCTGCAGCACCGGCCGTACCTGCTGCCGGGTCCCACCTGGGACAATGTCTGTGCAGGAGCCAGCAGAGTCCTGCGTGTAGGACCTAAACCGCTCCTGGTTCCTATATGTCTCTGCCAGGGGCCCCATCCTCACCAGCACACAGTCCATGTCCCGCACCACAGTCGCCAGCTCTACCTCCAGTACGTTCAGTCTCTGGTCATAAACAGAGTGATCCCCAGGATTAGCAGCCTTCACCTTGTAAATGCAGTCAATTTCCATTTGCAGAGGATTCCTCTGCTGCTGTAACTCACCCATCCTCCTGACCAGTCCTGGTATCTCTTCTGCCAGCTGTAGCTCCGGGGCACGCGGCGGCTCTTTCTGGGGTCTTGCTTTAGGGGATGACACCTTGGTTTTTAATATCGCTGGTTTTGTGACTCCAGCCTCTGCAACACTCTTGCCGCTGTCCCCAGCCTGCAATGTCGTGCGTCCAGAGCTCGCCATGCTGGTCACCACATGTCTCAGCTGAAGGTTCTCCTGGAGTGTTTGCTTCTCCAGAGATGTCCGTCTCTGTCTGCCTGGAGTGAGCTGCACACCTGAGGCTGGTGATGGACTCTGCCTCACCTTCTGTGCAGCCACCTGCCCTCCAGCACTCAGGTTCTCAGCAGAAGATGCCTTCTGGGATTTCCTTCCAGGATCTGGACACTGTTTGCCTTGACCGGCCGACTGTTTAACTGCAACATCCTTGCACACAAACAAAGCTTTCTCCTGTTTCTTCCCTGTGCTGAACTTCAACACAGGATCTTTCTCCATGCTGCTGGGACTTCCATTCTGAGGTTTATTTTCCCCAGAGGCAACTCTGGGCTTTCCATCCACATGATAAGGTTGGGCGTTTCCTCCCAGTGTAGGCCTGGAAGCCTGGGCCTTGCTTGGGGAGCTTCCCCGCCCAGGGTGGCCCCTCCCTGGGCTTGCTCCAGATATGAGGAGAACCACAGACACACAACCCCACAGCTAGGAGGCAGTATTATAGTAGTTATATTCTTGTACATAGGGGCAGCATTATAGTACTTATATTCTTGTATACAGGGGCAGTATTATAGTACATATATTCTTGTACATAGGGGCAGTATTATAGTAGTTATATTCTTGTACATAGGGGGCAGTATTATAGTAGCTATATTCTTGTACACAGGAGCAGTATTATAGTAGTTATATTCTTGTACATAGGGGCAGTTTATTCTTGCACATAGGGGCAGTATTATAGTAGTTATATTCTTGTACATAGGGGCAGTATTATAGTAGTTATATTCTTGTACATGGGGGACAGTATTATAGTAGTTATATTATTGTACGTATGGGTAGTATTATAGTAGTTATATTCTTATACATAGTGGCAGTATTATAGCAGCTATATTCTTGTACATAGGGGCAGTATTATAGTAGTTAATCTTGTACATAGGAGCAGCATTGTAGTAGTTATATTCTTGTACATAGGGGGCAGTATTATAGTAGTTATATTCATGTACATAGGGAGCAGTATTATAGTAGTTATATTCTTTACATAGGGGCAGTATTATAGTGGTTATATTCTTGTACATATGGGCAGTATTATAGTAGTTATATTCTTGTACATAGGAGCAGTATTATAGTAGTTATATTCTTGTACATAGGGGCAGTATTATAGTAGTTATATTCTTGTACATAGGGGCAGTATTATAGTAGCTATATTCTTGTACATAGGGAGCAGTATTATAGTAGTTATATACATGTACATAGGGAGCAGTATTATAGTAGTTATATTCTTGTACATAGGGTGGCAGTATTATAGTAGTTGTATTCATGTACATAGGGAGCGGTATTATAGTAGTTATATTCTTGTACATAGAGGCAGTATTATAGTAGCTATATTCTTGTACATAGGAGCAGTATTATTGTAGTTATATTCTTGCACATAGGGGGGCAGTATTATAGTAGTTGTATTCATGTACATAGGGGCAGTATTATAGTAGTTATATTCTTGTACATAGGGGCAGTATTATAGTAGTTATATTCTTGTACATAGGAGCAGTATTATTGTAGTTATATTCTTGTACATAGGGGACAGTATTATAGTAGTTATATTCTTGTACATGGGTGACAGTATTACAGTAGTTATATTCCTGTACATATGGGTAGTATTATAGTAGTTATATTCTTGTACATAGTGGCAGTATTATAGTAGTTATATTCTTGTACATAGGAGCAGTATTATAGCAGTTATATTCTTGTACATAGGGGCAGTATTATAGTAGTTAATCTTGTACACAGGAGCAGCATTGTAGTAGTTATATTCTTGTACATAGGGGTCAATTTTTATTGTATAAAACCAACAAATACAATTAAAATAAACAGAATTCTTCCTTAATACAAAACAAATTCTCATGAATGCATCAGACAATAATTATACAACTAAATTTAATACATTAGGAATAAAGGTAACTTAGAGGTCACTCCTGTGGAAGGAAGAATATGAAATAAACACTTTTAGTAACATGATCATGTTATTATCCCACAGACACATTCCTCCATAGTTTCTCATTACTCTGACTTTTCTTTATCTCTATCGCTCTTATCCATCTGAGCTCGGACAGTATCTTTGTGGCTGCGGTGACGGGATGGAAGGGCTCGCTGTGGAGGGACACTCGGGTTCTCATGTGCCAGTGGTAATACTTAATGGTGGTAATGATCAGGTACATTGTCCCCCTGTCGATGTTACCATCAGTGGATGGGACTCCATAGATAATGTCAGGGTATTTCAGGGACAGCAGTCTGGGGATTTTCAGCTTGGTCGATACTTCCGTCCATATTTCCCTACCTCCCCAGCAATCACAAATAAAATGCTCCATGGCTTCCTCCTGCTGACAACCAAGGGGACAGTTCCGATCCGAAACACTTAAATATTTTAAGTTCCCCCTCACAAAGAGTTTCCCATGTAGCGACAGCCAAGCAATGTCAAAAAACTTTGCTGGAAGTCGCCTCCCGTTGAGGAACCGGAGACTGTCCTGAAGGGTCTTGGTGGCACAATCTCGTAGGGCCAGTGGAGAGTAGAAGAAAGTCCTACATATATGAGCACACAGATCTTTCCTTGTATTACTCTCAATGTAAGACTTCTCCAGTCCCCACTTCCTGACACACTTCAGACCATATTCCAGATACTGGGGGAGGTGGTCACCTGTCCATCTCCTCCTCTTGAGACTGCCGCCTCGCACCCAAGATTCCGCAAAAGGCAATATCCAATACCTGATACTATTCGCCCACAGGGAGCTACTGTTTGAATCCATGCTCCCAAAATTTACTTTCAGAAACAAGGAGTCAAAGAAAACCCTTGGATTTAACATATCCAGCCCGCCCTCACTCCGCTGTAGGTACGTTATTCCCCTCTTTATCAGGTTCATCCTGTTCCCCCACAAGAGCTGGAAGAACAGGCTGAGGAGCCTCGCCGAGAAGGATTCTGGCAAAGGAAAAACGACAGAGACATACAAGAAGACGGGGACCAGGTACGTCTTCAACATAACAACCCTTTCTCTGTAAGTCAGCCTCCAGTTCTTCCATCGCTGATCCTTTGCATTTCCCGTCTCCATTTTTTCCTCCCAATTTAGGCTGGCATTATCTTCCCTCCCAAATTTCACCCCTAAGACCTTAATATGGGTGGAGGCCTTAACAAACTGCAGCAGATCAAAGTCTGGGTCAGATTGCAATGTCCACAGAGGTTGACTCTTCTCAAGGTTGACCAGAGACCCAGAGGCCTCTGAGTAACTTCTGATGGCCGCAGACAACATCTGCACCTCATGAGGATTAGATATCACCAGCGTCACATCATCCGCGTAGGCAACCACCTTCAGAGGCAAGCAGTGGGGGACCGGCACCCCCCAAAAGTTACACTCCTGCAGTGACCTCAGAAACAGGTCTATGGCAAAAACATACAGGAGTGGACTCAGCGGGCAGCCCTGTCTCACCCCCGCCTCAACTCCAAAAGTGCCACCCTGCCAACCATTAATCAGAGGAAAGCTCACCGCCTCTCTGCACAAAGTCTTCAGCCAATCCACAAATTGTCCTGGAATACCGTACTTTGACAAAGTGGCCCACAGATAATCATGATCAACTCTGTCAAAGGCTTTAGCCTGGTCCAGACTGACAACATATCTCCCACACCGCAGAGCTTTACATCTCTCAAACATCTCCCGTATCGAGATGACCGCTCCAGAGATGTTCCGCCCTTTTACTGTGCCAAACTGAGAGCCTACCAACAGTGCCGGGGACAAACAGACTAACCTAGAAAATAGGATCTTCGCCAGAATCTTCCTGTCAACATTCAAGAGGGCAATTGGCCTCCAGTTCTTGATGTCGCTTGGCTCCTTACCTTTAGACAGCAGAATTAATGAGGACACTCTCATGGATGGAGGCATCAGGTGATTTTCTAGACAATTTTTGTAAACATCCACAAGAATTGGAGCCAGGAGGTCTCTGAATTTCTTATAAAATTCTGCTGTTATACCATCCGGACCTGGTGCGTTCTTCAGATGTAACTTATCAATGGCCTCCTTAACCTCCTCCACCGTTAATTCTGCTGTCAAAGGAGAAAAGTCCAGATCATTAGTATCAGGCGTTGGAGTTGCCTCCAAGAATTGAGTCATTTTATGTTTATCCAAAGCCTTCCTCTGAAACAAGTCAGTATAATAAGATTTCACAACCCCCAGGATACCCTCCCGAGATTCCTGCAATACACCCTGGGAGTCAATGAGACCTGTGACCAATTTATTGGCCACCCGCTCCCGGCAATTCTCAAAGGGATCAGGTGCCCCTAAGACCCCATAATCCCGTTCAAGAACCAAGGAGGTATACCTGCTGTACTGATACTGCCTTATCTCAGATTTCAACCGGTCGATCTTCTCTTTGTTACCCCCGCCCTCCGAATAGAGTGACTCCAATTCTTTGCGCAGCCTTAGGTACTGGCTATACTTACTCCTGCCCTTCTTAACTGACAGTCTCTTCAAGAGGTATCTGATATCATCCTTGACCTCCTCCCACCAGTCGGCCATGTTGTCATAGAAGTCCACTCTCTGTAGATGACCCTGCAAAAGGGAGTGGACACAACTCTGGACAGAGACATCATGGAGGAGGCTGGAATTGAGTCTCCATAACCCCCTACCAACATCAGCTCGCTTAGTGGCCCCTAGGCAGAAATATAGGGCAAGATGGTCTGAGTATGGGACGACTCTCTCACTCATGGCACCTATGACTTCCATGGGACTTACAAAAGCCAGATCTATTCTACTGCCTCTATTGGAGCAGGAATAGGTTAATTTTGGCTTTCGACCTCCCCGTTTAAAGACGTCCCCTAATCCGGCCTGCGGGACTATGTTATTCAAGATCCTACCATCCCTCGTCACGGTTCTACCTGAGGAGCTGTCACCTGATGTCAGTATGGCATTAAAGTCCCCCGCCATTATCACTGGAAGAGAGGTGAACAGATAAGGCTTGACATCATTAAATAACTGTATCCTGTCAGTCACCGTCTGTGGCCCATAGATGTTAATAAGCCTAAGTCGCCTCCCATGGACAGTGACTTCCAGGACCAGACACCTTCCCATAACCACCTCCGTCATCCTATGTACTGTCACATCCCTGGTGTTAAACAGAATGGCGACCCCGGCGTACGACTCCACAGCCAGTGACCAAAAAGAGGGACCAGACCGCCATTCCCTCTCAGCCTCCCTCATGAGCCCCTGAGTTGTCAGTCGCGTCTCCTGCAGAAAGAGGACATCTGCGTCCAGGTATCGGAGATGGTCATAGACAGCGTGCCTCGTCCTCCTCACCTTAATGCTGTTCACATTACTGGATGTTATTTTTAATGAGAAATCCGCCATCACAATGCCACAACAGAGGAACAGAGATGTAAAAGCCGCCATCATAAGTCTGGGTCACAGATGTTCTGACTACCACCGGTCTCCATATCAGACTGTATCTCAGTGTCAGCAAGTACGGGCTTCCGTTTTGTAGGGGAATCGTCCGCTACGTCCCTGTCATACTCAGTCTCTATTCTTTTTATCTCTTCCTCCAAGTCCCCATCAGACTCAGACAAAACATCAAACTTATTGGACACGACCATCACACCTGCCGAACTCTGGACTTTTTTCCTGCCACCCTGGCTAGTGACATACTCCTCCTCAGGTTTACGGGAGGCCTTGTCCTTTTTTTTCCTTTTAACCTGATTACAGCCACTTTCTTCAGCTAGAGATGGTGATACTGAAGTGGTGGCTACATGTGGCTGCTGGACCTGAGGGACGACCTCCATGCTCCCCTCTGTACCCGCTGTGCAAAGCTGCTCTGATGTTACCTGAGCGGACCCCTGGTGGACCTCTGACCTGGTCAGTACTGTCCCTGACATTAAAGCCTCCTCCTCCTGAGCCTCTGTCCCTGTCACTAACTCCTCATCAGGAAGGAGCTTGCATATATTGTGCCAGGCATCAGGACAGTCCCTGTGAGGGTGGCCGATCTCCCCACAGAGATTGCACTTGATGTTCTGGCAATCTGCCGCTAAGTGGCCAACTTCCCCGCACAGGCTGCACTTTACCACGGTACAGGTGTTTGCCAGGTGACCCACTTTACCACACTTAAAACACTTTCGTGGCTGCCCAGGGTAGAAGCAAACCCCCTTCTCCCTCCCGATAAAGAAGGAGTTGGGTAAGTGAGCCGTGATATTGTTGTGCTGGCGCAGTTTCACCAGCACCTTCCATCCACCGGTCCATATACCGTCCTCATCCCTGTTTTTGGTGAGGTCGGAGACAAGGTCACAATGCCTCCGGAGCCACACCACAATGTCCTGCGGGGGGAACAGCCTCATTCCAAAAGATGATATTAACCGTAGCGGTATCCGGCTTAGATATCGGAATGAAGCTGAACTTATTCCAGCCATCAGCGTCCCTGAACTTGGGGAAATTGGCCCAGAATCTGTCCAGATCAGACATAAGCTTAAAGCTGATATCATAGCCCTGTCTGTCTGGCAGATTGATGACCGCCAAGATATTAACCGGCGCAAACCCCATCTGGCGGCACAGAAGCTCCCTGACCACCAGCTTCCTGTCCGGCAGATCCTCCTTGGCACCTCTGTGCCTGAACCGCACCACATTCCTCCTTTTGAAAGCCTGCCCAGTGTAATTGGCGCTGGAGGTAAAGGATGGAGCGCCGCGGCTCCAAACATTACTGGGAGGAACCTGTGGGGCCACACTGGGCTGACTGACAGGGCGAGGGTCTGCAGCGGAGGGGCCTGTTGCACCTTGTGTGCTGGAAACCAAAGGGGGGAAATCACAAACATTTTGCACATTATTATCATCATCATCAATCTCAATAGCGTCATCAGGATGCGCAATGTCCACCACAGTCTCTGTACCCCCTTCAGCCCCCAACCCCACATGAACAGTATCAATATCCCCAGAATTAGTGCTCTCCTGGACACCAACAGTAGATGCAGTCTCATGTCCACTGTCTTGCTGGGCATGCTGGGACTTGTGGTACCGCTGGGATCTGAGCCTCTTGCTCCTGCTTGGGGTCTAACGCAGGTAGTTGCGGCTGCTGGTGCAGTATCTGACCCTCCTTAAAACAGAAGCTAGCGGGCTGCAGCACCGGTCGTATCTGCTGCCGGGTCCCACCTGGGACAATGCCTGTGCGGGAACCAGCAGAGTCCTCCGTGCAGGACCTAAACCGCTCCTGGTTCCTATATGTCTCTGCCAGGGGCCCCATCCTCGCCAGCACACAGTCTATGTCCCGCACCACAGTCGCCAGCTCTACCCCCAGTGCATTCAGTCTCTGGTCATATACAGAGTGATCCCCAGGATTCGCAGCCTTCAACTTGTAAATACAGTCAATTTCCATTTGCAGAAGATTCCTCTGCTGCTGCAACTCACCCATCCTCCTGACCAGTCCTGGTATCTCCTCTGCCAGCTGTAGCTCCGGGGCATGTGGCGGCTCCTTCTGGGGTCTTGCTTTAGGGGTTGACACGTTGGTTTTTAATATCGCTGGTTTTGTGGCTCCAGCATCCGCAACACTTTTACCGCTGCCACCAGCCTGCAACCTCGTGCGTCCAGAGCTCGCCATGCTGGTCACCACATGTCCCAGCTGAAGGTTCTCCTGAAGTGTTTGCTTCTCCAGAGATGTCCGTCTGTGTCTGCCTGGAGTGAGCTGCACACCTGAAGCTGGTGATGGACTCTGCCTCACCTTCTGTGCAGCCACCTGCCCTCCAGCACTCAAGTTCTCAGTAGAAGATGCCTTCTGGGATTTCCTTACAGGTTCTGGACACTGTTTGCCTTGACCGGCCGACTGTTTAACTGCAACATCCTTGCACACAGACAAAACTTTCTCTTGTTTCTTTCCTGTGCTGAACTTCAACACAGGATCTTTCTCCATGCTGCTGGGACTTCCATTCTGAGGTTTTTTCCAGCAGAGGCAACTCTGGGATTTCCATCCACATGAGAAGGATGGGAATTTCCTCCCAGTGTAGGCCTAGAAGCCTGGGCCTTACTTGGGGAGCTTCCCCGCCCAGGGTGGCCCCTCCCTGGGCTTGCTCCAGACATGAGAACCACAGACACACAACCTCACAGCTAGGAGGCAGTATTATAGTAGTTATATTCTTGTACATAGGGGAAGCATTATAGTACTTATATTCTTGTATACAGGGGCAGTATTATAGTACATATATTCTTGTACATAGGGGCAGTATTATAGTAGTTATATTCTTGTACATAGGGGCAGTATTATAGTAGCTATATTCTTGTACACAGGAGCAGTATTATAGTAGTTATATTCTTGTACATAGGGGCAGTTTATTCTTGTACAAAGGGGCAGTATTATAGTAGTTATATTCTTGTACATAGGGGCAGTATTATAGTAGTTATATTCTTGTACATGGGGGACAGTATTATAGTAGTTATATTATTGTATGTATGGGTAGTATTATAGTAGTTATATTCTTATACATAGTGGCAGTATTATAGCAGCTATATTCTTGTACATAGGGGCAGTATTATAGTAGTTAATCTTGTACATAGGAGCAGCATTGTACTAGTTATATTCTTGTACATAGGGGGCAGTATTATAGTAGTTATATTCATGTACATAGGGAGCAGTATTATAGTAGTTATATTCTTTACATAGGGGCAGTATTATAGTAGTTATATTCTTGTACATAGGGGCAGTATTATAGTAGTTATATTCTTGTACATAGGAGCAGTATTATAGTAGTTATATTCTTGTACATAGGGGCAGTATTATAGTAGCTATATTCTTCTACATAGGGAGCAGTATTATAGTAGTTATATACATGTACATAGGGAGCAGTATTATAGTAGTTATATTCTTGCACATAGGGGGGCAGTATTATAGTAGTTGTATTCATGTACATAGGGAGCGGTATTATAGTAGTTATATTCTTGTACATAGAGGCAGTATTATAGTAGCTATATTCTTGTACATAGGAGCAGTATTATAGTAGTTATATTCTTGCACATAGGTGGGCAGTATCATAGTAGTTGTATTCATGTACATAGGGGCAGTATTATAGTAGTTATATTCTTGTACATAGGGGCAGTATTATAGTAGTTATATTCTTGTACATAGGAGCAGTATTATAGTAGTTATATTCTTGTACATAGGGGACAGTATTATAGTAGTTACATTCTTGTACATATGGGTAGTATTATAGTAGTTATATTCTTGTACATAGGGGCAGTATTATTGTAGTTATATTCTTGTACATAGAAGCAGTATTATAGTAGTTATATTCTTGTACATAGGGGCAGTATTATAGTAGTTATATTCTTGTACATAGGGGCAGTATTATTGTAGTTATATTCTTGTACATAGAAGCAGTATTATAGTAGTTATATTCTTGTACATAGGGGACAGTATTATAGTAGTTATATTCTTGTACATGGGGGACAGTATTATAGTAGTTATATTCTTGTACATAGGGGCAATTTTTATTGTAAAAACAAAACAAATACAAATAACATTACTCCAATAATACAAAACTGAATTCACTAGGATTGTACATACATTCATTACATATCCAGTTTATACATATCAAATTATACATATCCATACTCCTAGTTTGAGGAGAGAAAAAAAAAAACCAAAAAAAAAAAAAACACTTGCAAACAGAGCTCATCATGTTCCTACCCAGTGACTCATCCTTCTCTATCTTAACATTTCCTAATTTCTCCTAATGATTTTCCCTGAGTTCAGACATTATCTGGTTGACAGCGTCACAGATCTGAGTCGGAGTTATTCTGTTCACCACCGGTCTCCATCTCAGACTCTTCCCGAGTGCCCTCAGGTAAGGGCTTCCGCTTTGGCGGAGGACAGTCCTCTACTTCCCTATCACACTCTGCGTCAATTCTTTTAAGGTCATCTTCAAATTCGCCGTCAGACTCAGACAGAACATCAAACCTGTTAGATACGACCATTACACCTGCAGAACTCTGGAATTTCTTCCCGGCTCCTTGGCCAGTGTCATACCCCTCAGGTTTACGGGAGGCCTTGTCCTTTTTCTTCCTTTTCTGATTATTGCTATACTCTTCAGACACGGATGGTAGCACTGAAGTAATGCCTTCCTGTGACCGCTGCCCCTGAGGTACAACCTCCATACTCCCCTGTTCTCTCCCTGAACCCTGCTGCTCTGGAGTTAGCTGAGTAGACCCCTGGTGGACCTCTGGTCTGGTCAGTATTTCTCCTGACAGTAAAGCTGCCTCCTCCAGAATCTCTGCCCCTGCCACCAAGTCCTCGTCAGGAAAGTCCTTACAGATATTGTGCCAGGCGTCTGGACAGTCCCTGTGAGGGTGACCGATCTTCCCACAGAGGTTGCACCTGATGTTCTGGCAGTCTGCAGCTAGATGGCCGACCTCCCCACACAGGCTGCACTTCACCACAGTACAGGTATTTGCCAGGTGACCTGCCTTGCCACATTTAAAGCACTTACGAGGCTGCCCAGGATAGAAACACACACCCCTCTCCCTCCCAATATAGAAGGAGTTGGGTAAATGGGCAGTGATATTATTGCATTGGCGCAGTTTCACCAAAACCCGCCACCCTCCCGTCCAGATACCATCACTGTCTCTGCTTTTGGTGAGGTCAGAGACCAGGTCACAATGCCTCCGGAGCCACACCACAATGTCCTGCGGGGGAACAGACTCATTCCAGAAGATGACATTTACAGTGACAGTATCTGGCTTAGAGATAGGAATAAAGCTGAACTTACTCCAGCCCTCCGTGTCTCTAAACTTGGGGAAACTAGACCAGAATCTGTCCAGGTCAGACATGAGCTTAAAGCTGACATCATAGCCCTGCCTGTCTGGAAGATTAATCACTGCCAGGATGCTGACTGGCACAAACCCCATCTGGTGGCACAAGAGCTCCCTGACGACAAACCTCCTGTCCGGCAGATCCTCCTTGGCACCTCTGTGCCGGAAACGCATGACGTTTCTCCGTTTAAACGCCTGGCCTGTATAATTGGAACCAGAGGTAAAGGACGGAGCACCACGACTCCAGGCATTACTGGGGGGACCGTGCGGGGTCACATTGGGTTGACTGACGGGGTGAAGGTCTGCAGCAGGAGGGGCAGCCACACCTTGTGTTCTTGAAATTAAAGGTGGGAAATCACAGACATTATCATGCACATTGTTATCATCAGCATCAATGTCATTATCAGACTGTGCAGCGTCCACCAAATATACTGTGCTCCCCCAAGCCCCCGACCCCCCAGATACAGTGCGGTTATCCCCAGCATCAGAGCCCTGCTGGGCACCATCAGTAATGACCGGCACATGTCCACTTCCCAACTGTTGTGCTTGGCATTCTGAGACTTGTAGTCCCTCTGCTGGAAAGTGCAGTCCATGCTGCTGCTTGGAATCTGCTGCAGGCTGCTGTGCTGGGCATTCTGAGACTTGTGGTACACCTGCTGGAATCTGCATAACATGCTGCTGCTTGGGGTCTGCCGCAGACTGCTGCGGCTGCAGTATTTGACCCTTTTGGAAGCAGAAACTTGCAGGCTGCAGCACTGGCCGCACCGGCTTCTGGGGCCCACCTGGGACAATGTCTGAGCTGGAACCTGCAGAGTCCTGCTTGTGTGACATAAACAGTTCCTGGTTCCTATAAGTCTCTGCCAGGGGCCCCATCTTCTCTAGGACACAGTCCATGTCAGTCACCACTTTTGCCAGCTGTATACCAAGCATGTTCAGAGTCTGATCATAAAAGGTGTGATCTCCACCAGGATTAGCAGCCTTTACATTATAGCCCATTTCTATCTGTTTCTGCAGCAAGTCTTTGTGCTGCTGTAACTCACCGAGCCTCTTGACCAGTCCTGGGATCTCCTCTGCGACCTGAAGCTCAGGTGCACATGGCGTCTCCTCCTGGGATCCTGCTTTCAGCAATGTCCCTGGATGCTTGAAACCAGACGTCTCCTTAACTTTCACCACCGCTGGTTTCGTGGTTCCAGGCTCCACAGCACTTTTACTGCTGCCACCTGACTGCGACCTTGTGCGCCCAGAGCTCGCCATGCTGGCCACCACATGCTTCTGCTGCAGGTTCTCCTGGAGCGTCTGTCTCTCCAGTGAGGTTCTCCTCTGTCTGCTGGGAGTCAGCTGCACACCTGAAGATGGTGATGGCACCTCCTGAGCTGCAGGCTGCTTTCCTCCATTCAGCTTCTCACCAGTAGATTTCTTCTGGATTTCTCCTAGTTGTCCTTCACTCTGATTGCCTTGGCTGGCCGACTGCTTAACTGGAACTTTCTTACCCACAGCCATGGCTTTTCCTTGTTCCGTTACTTTTTGCACTTTCACAGCTTCATTATTCCTGCTGCTGCTGCTACTTCCATTCTGAGCTTTCTTTCCCTCAGAAACAACTTTGGGACTTGCATCCGCCTTAGACACAACTTGAGTGCTACTTCCAAGTGTAGGCCTGGAAGCCTGGGCCTTGCTTGGGGAGTTACCCCGCCCAGGGTGGCCTCCCCCTGGGCTTGCTCCAGACATCAGGAGAGCTACAAACACACAACCTCACAGCTAGGAGGCAGTATTATAGTAGTTATATTCTTGTACATAGGAGCAGTATTATAGTAGTTATATTCTTGTACATAGGGGACAGTATTATAGTAGTTATATTCTTGTACATGGGGGACAGTATTATAGTAGTTATATTCTTGTACATATGGGCAGTATTATAGTAGTTATATTCTTGTACATAGTGGCAGTATTATAGTAGTTATATTCTTGTACATAGGAGCAGTATTATAGTAGTTATATTCTTGTACATAGGGGACAGTATTATAGTAGTTATATTCTTGTACATGGGGGACAGTATTATAGTAGTTATATTCTTGTACATATGGGCAGTATTATAGTAGTTATATTCTTGTACATAGTGGCAGTATTATAGTAGTTATATTCTTGTACATAGGAGCAGTATTATAGTAGTTATATTCTTGTACATAGGGGACAGTATTATAGTAGTTATATTCTTGTACATGGGGGACAGGATTATAGTAGTTATATTCTTGTACATAGGGGCAGTATTATAGTAGTTATATTCTTGTACATAGGAGCAGTATTAAAGTAGTTATATTCTTGTACATAGGGGCAGTATTATAGTAGCTATATTCTTGTACATAGGGAGCAGTATTATAGTAGTTATATTCTTGCACATAGGGGGGCAGTATTATAGTAGTTGTATTCATGTACCAAGGGAGCGGTATTATAGTAGTTATATTCTTGTACATAGAGGCAGTATTATAGTAGCTATATTCTTGTACATAGGAGCAGTATTATAGTAGTTATATTCTTGCACAATAGGGGGCAGTATTATAGTAGTTGTATTCATGTACATAGGGGCAGTATTATAGTAGTTATATTCTTGTACATAGGGGCAGTATTATAGTAGTTGTATTCATGTACCTAGGGAGCGGTATTATAGTAGTTATATTCTTGTACATAGAGGCAGTATTATAGTAGCTATATTCTTGTACATAGGAGCAGTATTATAGTAGTTATATTCTTGCACATAGGGGAGCAGTATTATAGTAGTTGTATTCTTGTACATAGGAGCAGTATTATAGTAGTTATTTTCTTGTACATAGGGGACAGTATTATAGTAGTTATATTCTTGTACATGGGGGACAGTATTATAGTAGTTACATTCTTGTACATATGGGTAGTATTATAGTAGTTATATTCTTGTACATAGTGGCAGTATTATAGTAGTTATATTTTTGTACATAGTGGCAGTATTATAGTAGTTATATTTTTGTACATAGGGGCAGTATTATAGTAGTTATTCTTGTACATAGGAGCAGTATTGTAGTAGTTATATTGTTGTATATAGGAGGCAGTATTATAGTAGTTATATTCTTGTACATAGGGGGCAGTATTATAGTAGTTATATTCTTGTACATAGGAGCAGTATTATAGTAGTTATATTCTTGTACATAGGGGCAGTATTATAGTAGTTATATTCTTGTACATAGGGGCAGTATTATAGTAGTTATATTCTTCTACATAGGAGCAGTATTATAGTAGCTATATTCCTGTACATAGGGGCAGTATTATAGTAGCTATATTCTTGTACATAGGGAGCAGTATTATAGTAGTTATATTCATGTACATAGGGAGCAGTATTATAGTAGTTATATTCATGTACATAGGGAGCAGTATTATAGTAGTTATATTCTTGTACATAGGGGGCAGTATTATAGTAGTTATATTCATGTACATAGGGAGCAGTATTATAGTAGTTATATTCTTGTACATAGGGGCAGTATTATAGTAGTTATATTCTTGTACATAGGGGGCAGTATTATAGTAGTTATATTCATGTACATAGGGAGCAGTATTATAGTAGTTATATTCTTGTACATAGGAGCAGTATTATAGTAGTTATATTCTTGTACATAGGGGCAATTTTTATTATAAAACCCAAACATAAATACAATTATAATAAAACAAAAATCATCCAGTATTACAAAACACAAACCACTTAGGTAATATATACACAGCACTAATAATCAGATCATATTCATCAATAAATTAAAGTGTCCACACCTGGGGATGGAAAAAAAAAGTTAGAGGGAAAAAAAAAAACAAAAAAAAAAAACAAAAAAAAAACATTATCATATTTTCTAACTGAATTTTACGTTTCTCCATAACGTTATGTTTCTTGGACTCCTTCCAACTTCTAGTGATTTTATCCACCGGAGTTCTGACATAACCTGATTGGCGGCAGCGGTGTGATCGAACGGCTCATTGTGCAGTGACACCCGGGTTCTCATGTGCCAGTGATAGTATTTGATGACACTGATTATAATGTACATTGTCTCTCTGTTGATGTTACTAACAGTGGAGGGGACACCATAGATTATGTCAGGATACTTTAGAGTCCGCAGTCTGGGGATTTTTAGATTATCTGACACTTCCTCCCAGATCTTCTTCCCTCCCCAGCAATCACATATAAAGTGCTCCATAGTTTCCTCCTGCTGACAACCAAGGGGACAATTCCGATCAGAGACACACAGATGTTTCAGGTTCCCTCTGACAAAGAGCCGACTATGCAGTGAAAGCCAAGTGACATCAAACAGTTTAGGAGGAAGCCGTTTCCCGTTTAGGAACCTAAGGCTTTCCTGCAGGGTGGTGGTGACACAATCTCTCAGGGCCAGTGGAGAGTAGAAGAAAGTCCTACATACACGAGCATACAGGTCTCTTCTCGTACTGCTCTCAATGTAAGACCTCTCCAGTCCCCACCTCCTAACACACTTCAGACCATAGTCCAGATACTGGGGGAGGTGGTCACCTGTCCATCTCCTCCTCTTGAGACTGCCGCCTCGCACCCAAGATTCTGCAAAAGGCAATATCCAGTACCTGATACTATTTACCCACAGGGAGCTACTGTTTGAGTCCATGTTCCCAAAATTCACCTTTAGAAACAAGGAGTCAAAGAAAACCCTTGGATTCAACATATCCAGCCCACCCTCTCTCCGCCGTAGGTATGTTATTCCCCTCTTTATCAGGTTCATCCTATTCCCCCACAAGAGCTGGAAGAACAGGCTGAAGAGCCTCGCTGAGAAAGATTCTGGTAAAGGGAAAATGACAGAGACATACAAGAAAACGGGGACCAGGTAAGTCTTCAACATTGTGACCCTTTCTCTGTAGGTCAGCCTCCAGTTCTTCCATCGCTGAACCTTTGCATTTCCGGTTTCCAATTTCTCCTCCCAATTTAGCGTGGCATTATCATCCCTCCCAAATTTAACCCCTAGGATCTTAATATGGGTGGAGGCTTTGGAAAACTGCGGCAGATCAAAGCTGGGCTCAGTATCTAATGTCCACAGAGCTTGACTCTTTTCAAGGTTGACCAGAGACCCGGAGGCCTCTGAGTAGCTTCTGATGGACGCAGATAACATCTGCACCTCACGAGGATTGGAGATCACCAGCGTCACATCGTCCGCATAGGCAACAACATTCAGAGGCGGGCAGTGGGGGACCGGCACCCCCTGAAAATCGCACTCCTGCAGAGACCTCAGAAACGGGTCTAGGGCAAAAACATACAGGAGCGGACTCATTGGGCAACCCTGTCTCACCCCCGCCCCAACTCCAAAAGTGTCACCCTGCCAACCATTAATCAGAGGAAAGCTCACCGCCTCTCTGTACAACGTCTTCACCCAATCCACAAATTGTCCCGGAATACCGTACTTTGACAAAGTGGCCCACAGATAGTCATGATCAACCCTGTCAAAGGCTTTAGCCTGGTCCAGACTAACAACATATCTCCCACACCGCAGAGCTTTACATCTCTCAAACATCTCTCGTATCGAGATGACTGCTCCAGAGATGTTCCGCCCTTTTACTGTGCCAAACTGAGAGCCTGCCAACAGTGCCGGGGACAAACAGACTAATCTAGAAAATAGGATCTTTGCTAGAATCTTCCTGTCCACATTCAAGAGGGCAATCGGCCTCCAGTTCTTGATGTCACTCGGCTCTTTACCTTTAGACAGCAGAATTAACGAGGACACTCTCATGGATGGAGGCATCAGGTGATTTTCTAGACAATTTCTATACACATCCACGAGAATTGGAGCCAGGAGGTCTCTGAATTTCTTATAAAATTCTGCTGTTATACCATCTGGACCTGGTGCCTTCTTCAGATATAACTTATCAATAGCCTCCTTAACTTCTTCCACCGTTAATTCTGCTGTCAAAGGAGAAAAGTCCAGATCATTAGTATCAGGCGCTGGAGTTGCCTCCAAGAATTGAGCCATCTTATCTTTATCCAAAACTTTCCTCTGAAACAAGTCAGCATAGTAAGATCTCACCACCTCCAGGATACCCTCCCGTGAATCCTGCAATACACCCTGGGAGTCAATGAGACCCGTGACCATTTTTTTGGCCACCCTCTCCCTGCAATTCTCAAAGGGATCAGGGGCCCCTAAGGACCCATAATCCCGTTCAAGAACCAGGGAGGTATACCTGCTATACTGATACTGCTTTATCTCAGATTTCAGCCGGTCGATCTTCACTTTGTCATCCCCGCCCGCCGAATACAGTGACTCCAATTCTTTGCGCAGCTTTAGGTACTGGCTGTACTTATTCCTCCCTTTATTAACTGACAGTCTCTTTAAGAGGGATCTGATATCCTCCTTGACGTCCTCCCACCAGTCGGTCATGTTGTCATAGAAGTCAACCCTGTCTAGATGAAGCTGGATAAGGGAGTGAACACGGCTCTGAACATAGGCATCATCCAGGAGACTGGAATTAAGCTTCCACAACCCTCTACCAATGTCCGGACGGTTAGAGGAACCCAAAGAGAAGCACAAGGCGAGGTGATCAGAGTAAGGGACGACCTTCTCACTCAGGGCGCCGACAGCCTCAGTAGGACTGACAAAAGCAAAATCTATCCTACTGCTCCTGTTGGAACATGAATACGTGAATTTTGGCTGTCGCCCACCCTGTGTGAAAACGTCGGTCAGTCCTGCCTGCATTATAACGTTATGTAGGACCTTACCGTCCCTGGTCACTGCCCTGCCCGAGGAGCTGTCACCTGATGTCATTATGGCATTAAAGTCCCCCGCCATCACCACTGGAAGAGAAGTGAAGAGGTAAGGCTTGACGTCATTAAACAGCTGGATCCTGTCCGTCACTGTCTGTGGCCCATAGATGTTAATAAGCCGGAGTCGCCTCCCATGGACAGTGACTTCCAGGACCAGACATCTTCCCATGACCACCTCCGTCATCCTATGCACAGTCACATCATTGGTGTTAAACAGGACAGCGACCCCGGCGTAAGGCTCCACAGCCAGTGACCAGAAAGAAGGACCGGACCGCCATTCCCTCTCAGCCTCTCTCATAAGCCCCAGAGATGTCAGTCGTGTCTCCTGCAGGAAGATGACATCTGTGTCCAGATATTTGAGATGTTCATACACCGTGTGTCTAGTTCTCCTCAGCTTAATGCTATTCACATTGCTCGAGGTCACTGTCAATGAGAACCCCGCCATCACAACACAATATAGAAAGAGCAGAGTAATAGCCATCATCATGAGTCAGAGATGTTCTGTCCACCACTGGTGTCCATGTCAGACTCTACCTGAGGGTCTACAGATAAGGGCTTCCGCTTTGGTGGGGGATGGTCCTCTATGTCCCTGTCACACTCAGAATCAACTTTCCTCAACTCTTCCTCATAATCGTCACCATTGGAGTTAGATAAAACTCCATACTTGTTGGACACGACCATCACTCCTGCAGAATTCTGAACCTTCTTACTAGCACTCTGACCAGTGTCATATTCTGCCTCAGGTTTACGGGAGGATGTGTTCTTTTTCTTCCTTTTATTATTATTAATGTTCCAGTCATCAGATACAGACAGCGATGCTGAAGGGGGGGCTATCTGAGGCTGCTGGACCTGATGGACGACCTCCATGTTCCCCTCTGCACCCTGCTTCTCTGGTGCTGCCTGAGTGGACTCCTGGTGGGCATCTGAGCTGGTCAACATCTCTCCTGACATTAAACACTCCTCCTCATGTGTCCCTGCCACCACATCCTCATCCTCCTGAGCCTCTGCCCCTGCCATCACTAACTCATCAGTGAAGACTCTGCAGATGTTGTGCCAGGCGTCTGGACAGTCCCTGTGAGGGTGGCCCATCCTACCACAGAGGTTGCACCTGACGTCCCGGCAGTCTGCAGCGACATGGCCGATTGCCCCACACAGACTGCACTTCACCACAGTACAGGCGTTAGCCAGATGACCTTTCCCACCACATTTGAAGCACTTTCTGGGTTGCCCGGGATAATAACACCTTCCCTTCTCCCTCCCAATGAAGAAGGAGTTGGGTAAGTGGTCAGTGATGTTATTACATTGCCGCAATTTTACCAAGACCCGCCACCCCATTGTCCAGATACCATCCTCATCTCTGACCTTGGTGAGTCCAGAGACGAGGTCACAGTGTCTCCGGAGCCACACCTCGATGTCCTGTGGAGGAACGGCCTCATTCCAGAAGGTGATATTCACTGTGACAGTGTCCGGCCTGGAGATAGGAACCAAGACAAACTTATTCCAGCCCTCAGCATCTCTGAACTTGGGGTAATTGGCCCAGAATCTATCCAGGTCAGACATGAGCTTGAAGCTGACCTCGTAGCCCTGCCTGTCCTGAAGATTAGACACTGCCAGTATCTCATTTGCCACAAACCCCATCTGGCCGCAGAGCAGCTCTCTCACCACATACCTGCGTTGTGGCAGATCCTCCTTGGCACCTATGTATTTAAACCGCACCACATTAATGCGCTTGAATGTCTGGCCGGTATACCTGGCGCTGGAAGTGAAGGATGGGGCGCCGCGGCTCCAGGCATTCCTGGGGGGCACCTGCCGGGTCACACTGGGCTGACTGACAGGGAGAGGGCCTGCAGCAGGGGGGGCTGTCACACCTTGTGGACTAGATGGCAAAGGGGGATAATCACACATATCATGCACATTATCATGAGCAGCATCATTATCATCAGACAGTGCGACGTCCAATACAGAATATGAAACCCCTCCAACCCCCGACCCCATGGGCACAGCATCCCCAGCCACAGTCTGTGCTTCAGCCTCAGCCTCGGCCTCATCAGCACAAACAGTCTCACAAACACTGTCCTGCTCCTGTGTGGGGCATTCTGGGACCTGTGGTGCCTCTGCTGGAGTCTGCAGTGTGTGTTCCTGTTCACACTCGGCTGCCTCAGCCTCATCAGCACAAACAGTCTCACAAACACTGTCCTGCTCCTGTGTGGGGCATTCTGGGACCTGTGGTGCCTCTGCTGGAGTCTGAAGTGTATGCTCCTGTTCACACTGAGCTGCCTGCTGCTGCAGTTGTTTACCCTCCTGGAAGCAGAAGCGGGCAGCCTGTAACACTGGCCGTGTCCGCTGCTGGGGGGTCCCGTCCTGAACATCAGGGGTCCTGGCCTCTACAGCACAGTCCTGCTTATAGGAGGCGAACCGCTCGCGGTTCCTGTAGGTCTCTGCCAGGGGCCCCATGCTCTCCAGCACAGACTCAGTGTCCTGCACAACACTCGCCAGCTGTACTCCCAGTGTGTTCAGTCTCAGGTCATAGGCGTCATTACTGGCAGGATTAGTGGTCTTTAGACTATAGATGAAGTCTACCTCCATTTGCAGCGCTTTTTTTTGCTGCTGTAACTCACCCAGTTTTCGGACAAGTCCTGGTATCTCATCCGCTAGCTGCAGCTCGGGTGCACGCGCCGGCTCCACAGGCTTAGTCTTGACAACGGGTACAGGGGTTTTGAACACAGTCTTGTGCGGGTCCACCACGGATGGTTTTGTGGCCCCTTGGCTGGATGCAGGCTCCGCAGCAGGTTTATCGCTGCCACCTGACTGTGACCGTGTGCGTCCTGACCGCGCCATACTGCCATGTTGCTGTAGGTTCTCCTGCATTGTCTGCCTTTCCAAAGACGTCCGTCTCTGCCTGGAAGCAGCAGAGGTGATCTGCACAGCTGGGGCCGATCTCACCTGTGCACCTGGCAGGAGCTGCTTACTGACTGGGGAGCTACAAGGCTTCACATTCAGCTGGTTTCCATCACTCACCAACACTTTTCCTTCTGGCTTCTTTGCTGGAACTGGAGAAGGTTTTCCTCCCAAAACTTTACTCACAACTGTTTCCTTCTTCATAGAACTGCTGCAGCTTTGACTCGCTGCATTCACTGGACTCACAGCGGCTTTGGGATTAACATTCCCATTAGAAGCCTGGGAGGCTAGTCCCAGTGTAGGCCGGGAAGCCTGGGCCTTGCCAGGGGAGCTTCCCCGCCCAGGGTGGCCACTCCCTGGGCTTGCTCCAGACATCAGGAGAACCACTGACACACAACCTCACAGCTAGGAGGCAGTATTATAGTAGTTATATTCTTGTACATAGGGGCAGCATTATAGTACTTATATTCTTGTATACAGGGGCAGTATTATAGTACATATATTCTTGTACATAGGGGCAGTATTATAGTAGCTATATTCTTGTACATAGGGGGCAGTATTATAGTAGTTATATTCATGTACATAAGGAGCAGTATTATAGTAGTTATATTCTTGTACATAGGGGGCAGTATTATAGTAGTTATATTCATGTACATAGGGAGCAGTATTATAGTAGTTATATTCATGTACATAGGGGCAGTATTATAGTAGTTATATTCTTGTACATAGGAGCAGTATTATAGTAGTTATATTCTTTTACATAGGGGCAGTAATATAGTAGTTATATTCTTGTACATAGGAGCAGTATTATAGTAGTTATATTCTTGTACATAGGAGCAGTATTATAGTAGTTATATTCTTGTACATAGGGGCAGTATTATAGTAGTTATATTCTTGTACATAGGGGCAGTATTATAGTAGTTATATTCATGTACATAGGGAGCAGTATTATAGTAGTTATATTCTTGTACATAGGGGCAGTATTATAGTAGTTATATTCTTGTACATAGGAGCAGTACTATAGTAGTTACATTCTTGTACATAGGAGCAGTATTATAGTAGTTATATTCTTGTACATAGGAGCAGTATTATAGTAGTTATATTCTTGTACATAGGGGACAGTATTATAGTAGTAATATTCTTGTACATAGGGGGCAGTATTATAGTAGTTATAGTCATGTACATAGGGAGCAGTATTATAGTAGTTATATTCTTTTACATAGGAGCAGTATTATAGTAGCTATATTCTTGTACATAGGGGCAGTATTATAGTAGTTATATTCTTGTACATAGGAGCAGTATTATAGTAGTTATATTCTTGTACATAGGGGCAGTATTATAGTAGCTATATTCTTGTACATAGGGGGCAGTATTATAGTAGTTATATTCATGTAGATAAGGAGCAGTATTATAGTAGTTATATTCATGTACATAGGGCGCAGTATTATAGTAGTTATATTCTTGTACATAGGGGCAGTATTATAGTAGTTATATTCTTGTACATAGGGGCAGTATTATAGTAGTTATATTCATGTACATAGGGAGCAGTATTATAGTAGTTATATTCTTGTACATAGACAGCAGTATTATAGTAGTTATATTCTTGTACATAGGGGCAGTATTATAGTAGTTATATTCTTGTACATAGGGGCAGTATTATAGTAGTTATATTCTTGTACATAGGAGCAGTATTATAGTAGTTATATTCTTGTACATAGGGGCAGCATTATAGTAGTTATATTCTTGTACATAGGGGCAGTATTATAGTAGTTATATTCTTGTACATAGGAGCAGTATTATAGTAGTTATATTCTTGTACATAGGGGCAGTATTATAGTAGTTATATTCATGTACATAGGGAGCAGTATTATAGTAGTTATATTCTTGTACATAGGGGCAATTTTTATTATAAAACCCAAACATAAATACAATTATAATAAAACAAAAATCATCCAGTATTACAAAACACAAACCACTTAGGTAATATATACACAGCACTAATAATCAGATCATATTCATCAATAAATTAAAGTGTCCACACCTGGGGATGGAAAAAAAAAGTTAGAGGGAAAAAAAACAACAACAAAAAAACACAAAAAAAAAAAAAAAACATTATCATATTTTCTAACTGAATTTTACATTTCTCCATAACGTTATGTTTCTTGGACTCCTTCCAACTTCTAGTGATTTTATCCACCGGAGTTCTGACATAACCTGATTGGCGGCAGCGGTGTGATCGAACGGCTCATTGTGCAGTGACACCCGGGTTCTCATGTGCCAGTGATAGTATTTGATGACACTGATTATAATGTACATTGTCTCTCTGTTGATGTTACTAACAGTGGAGGGGACACCATAGATTATGTCAGGATACTTTAGAGTCCGCAGTCTGGGGATTTTTAGATTATCTGACACTTCCTCCCAGATCTTCCTCCCTCCCCAGCAATCACATATAAAGTGCTCCATAGTTTCCTCCTGCTGACAACCAAGGGGACAATTCCGATCAGAGACACACAGATGTTTCAGGTTCCCTCTGACAAAGAGCCGACTATGCAGTGAAAGCCAAGTGACATCAAACAGTTTAGGAGGAAGCCGTTTCCCGTTTAGGAACCTAAGGCTTTCCTGCAGGGTGGTGGTGACACAATCTCTCAGGGCCAATGGAGAGTAGAAGAAAGTTCTACATACACGAGCATACAGGTCTCTTCTCGTACTGCTCTCAATGTAAGACCTCTCCAGTCCCCACCTCCTAACACACTTCAGACCATAGTCCAGATACTGGGGGAGGTGGTCACCTGTCCATCTCCTCCTCTTGAGACTGCCGCCTCGCACCCAAGATTCTGCAAAAGGCAATATCCAGTACCTGATACTATTTACCCACAGGGAGCTACTGTTTGAGTCCATGTTCCCAAAATTCACCTTTAGAAACAAGGAGTCAAAGAAAACCCTTGGATTCAACATATCCAGCCCACCCTCTCTCCGCCGTAGGTATGTTATTCCCCTCTTTATCAGGTTCATCCTGTTCCCCCACAAGAGCTGGAAGAACAGGCTGAAGAGCCTCGCTGAGAAAGATTCTGGTAAAGGGAAAATGACAGAGACATACAAGAAAACGGGGACCAGGTAAGTCTTCAACATTGTGACCCTTTCTCTGTAGGTCAGCCTCCAGTTCTTCCATCGCTGAACCTTTGCATTTCCGGTTTCCAATTCCTCCTCCCAATTTAGCGTGGCATTATCATCCCTCCCAAATTTAACCCCTAGGATCTTAATATGGGTGGAGGCTTTGGAAAACTGCGGCAGATCAAAGCTGGGCTCAGTATCTAATGTCCACAGAGCTTGACTCTTTTCAAGGTTGACCAGAGACCCGGAGGCCTCTGAGTAGCTTCTGATGGACGCAGATAACATCTGCACCTCACGAGGATTGGAGATCACCAGCGTCACATCGTCCGCATAGGCAACAACATTCAGAGGCGGGCAGTGGGGGACCGGCACCCCCTGAAAATCGCACTCCTGCAGTGACCTCAGACACGGGTCTAGGGCAAAAACATACAGGAGCGGACTCATTGGGCAACCCTGTCTCACCCCCGCCCCAACTCCAAAAGTGTCACCCTGCCAACCATTAATCAGAGGAAAGCTCACCGCCTCTCTGTACAACGTCTTCACCCAATCCACAAATTGTCCCGGAATACCGTACTTTGACAAAGTGGCCCACAGATAGTCATGATCAACCCTGTCAAAGGCTTTAGCCTGGTCCAGACTATCAACATATCTCCCACACCGCAGAGCTTTACATCTCTCAAACATCTCTCGTATCGAGATGACTGCTCCAGAGATGTTCCGCCCTTTTACTGTGCCAAACTGAGAGCCTGCCAACAGTGCCGGGGACAAACAGACTAATCTAGAAAATAGGATCTTTGCTAGAATCTTCCTGTCCACATTCAAGAGGGCAATCGGCCTCCAGTTCTTGATGTCACTCGGCTCTTTACCTTTAGACAGCAGAATTAACGAGGACACTCTCATGGATGGAGGCATCAGGTGATTTTCTAGACAATTTCTATACACATCCACGAGAATTGGAGCCAGGAGGTCTCTGAATTTCTTATAAAATTCTGCTGTTATACCATCTGGACCTGGTGCCTTCTTCAGATATAACTTATCAATAGCCTCCTTAACTTCTTCCACCGTTAATTCTGCTGTCAAAGGAGAAAAGTCCAGATCATTAGTATCAGGCGCTGGAGTTGCCTCCAAGAATTGAGCCATCTTATCTTTATCCAAAACTTTCCTCTGAAACAAGTCAGCATAGTAAGATCTCACCACCTCCAGGATACCCTCCCGTGAATCCTGCAATACACCCTGGGAGTCAATGAGACCCGTGACCATTTTTTTGGCCACCCTCTCCCTGCAATTCTCAAAGGGATCAGGGGCCCCTAAGGACCCATAATCCCGTTCAAGAACCAGGGAGGTATACCTGCTATACTGATAATGCTTTATCTCAGATTTCAGCCGGTCGATCTTCACTTTGTCATCCCCGCCCGCCGAATACAGTGACTCCAATTCTTTGCGCAGCTTTAGGTACTGGCTGTACTTATTCCTCCATTTATTAACTGACAGTCTCTTTAAGAGGGATCTGATATCCTCCTTGACGTCCTCCCACCAGTCGGTCATGTTGTCATAGAAGTCAACCCTGTCTAGATGAAGCTGGATAAGGGAGTGAACACGGCTCTGAACATAGGCATCATCCAGGAGACTGGAATTAAGCTTCCACAACCCTCTACCAATGTCCGGACGGTTAGAGGAACCCAAAGAGAAGCACAAGGCGAGGTGATCAGAGTAAGGGACGACCTTCTCACTCAGGGCGCCGACAGCCTCAGTAGGACTGACAAAAGCAAAATCTATCCTACTGCTCCTGTTGGAACATGAATACGTGAATTTTGGCTGTCGCCCACCCTGTGTGAAAACGTCGGTCAGTCCTGCCTGCATTATAACGTTATGTAGGACCTTACCGTCCCTGGTCACTGCCCTGCCCGAGGAGCTGTCACCTGATGTCATTATGGCATTAAAGTCCCCCGCCATCACCACTGGAAGAGAAGTGAAGAGGTAAGGCTTGACGTCATTAAACAGCTGGATCCTGTCCGTCACTGTCTGTGGCCCATAGATGTTAATAAGCCGGAGTCGCCTCCCATGGACAGTGACTTCCAGGACCAGACATCTTCCCATGACCACCTCCGTCATCCTATGCACAGTCACATCATTGGTGTTAAACAGGACAGCGACCCCGGCGTAAGGCTCCACAGCCAGTGACCAGAAAGAAGGACCGGACCGCCATTCCCTCTCAGCCTCTCTCATAAGCCCCAGAGATGTCAGTCGTGTCTCCTGCAGGAAGATGACATCTGTGTCCAGATATTTGAGATGTTCATACACCGTGTGTCTAGTTCTCCTCAGCTTAATGCTATTCACATTGCTCGAGGTCACTGTCAATGAGAACCCCGCCATCACAACACAATATAGAAAGAGCAGAGTAATAGCCATCATCATGAGTCAGAGATGTTCTGTCCACCACTGGTGTCCATGTCAGACTCTACCTGAGGGTCTACAGATAAGGGCTTCCGCTTTGGTGGGGGATGGTCCTCTATGTCCCTGTCACACTCAGCATCAACTTTCCTCAACTCTTCCTCATAATCGTCACCATTGGAGTCAGATAAAACTCCATACTTGTTGGACACGACCATCACTCCTGCAGAATTCTGAACCTTCTTACTAGCACTCTGACCAGTGTCATATTCTGCCTCAGGTTTACGGGAGGATGTGTTCTTTTTCTTCCTTTTATTATTATTAATGTTCCAGTCATCAGATACAGACAGCGATGCTGAAGGGGGGGCTATCTGAGGCTGCTGGACCTGATGGACGACCTCCATGTTCCCCTCTGCACCCTGCTTCTCTGGTGCTGCCTGAGTGGACTCCTGGTGGGCATCTGAGCTGGTCAACATCTCTCCTGACATTAAACACTCCTCCTCATGTGTCCCTGCCACCACATCCTCATCCTCCTGAGCCTCTGCCCCTGCCATCACTAACTCATCAGGGAAGACTCTGCAGATGTTGTGCCAGGCGTCTGGACAGTCCCTGTGAGGGTGGCCCATCTTACCACAGAGGTTGCACCTGACGTCCCGGCAGTCTGCAGCGACATGGCCGATTGCCCCACACAGACTGCACTTCACCACAGTACAGGCGTTAGCCAGATGACCTTTCCCACCACATTTGAAGCACTTTCTGGGTTGCCCGGGATAATAACACCTTCCCTTCTCCCTCCCAATGAAGAAGGAGTTGGGTAAGTGGGCAGTGATGTTATTACATTGCCGCAATTTTACCAAGACCCGCCACCCCATTGTCCAGATACCATCCTCATCTCTGACCTTGGTGAGTCCAGAGACGAGGTCACAGTGTCTCCGGAGCCACACCTTGATGTCCTGTGGAGGAACGGCCTCATTCCAGAAGGTGATATTCACTGTGACAGTGTCTGGCCTGGAGATAGGAACCAACACAAACTTATTCCAGCCTTCAGCATCTCTGAACTTGGGGTAATTGGCCCAGAATCTATCCAGGTCAGACATGAGCTTGAAGCTGACCTCGTAGCCCTGCCTGTCCTGAAGATTAGACACTGCCAGTATCTCATTTGCCACAAACCCCATCTGGCCGCAGAGCAGCTCTCTCACCACATACCTGCGTTGTGGCAGATCCTCCTTGGCACCTATGTATTTAAACCGCACCACATTAATGCGCTTGAATGTCTGGCCGGTGTACCTGGCGCTGGAAGTGAAGGATGGGGCGCCGCGGCTCCAGGCATTCCTGGGGGGCACCTGCCGGGTCACACTGGGCTGACTGACAGGGAGAGGGCCTGCAGCAGGGGGGGCTGTCACACCTTGTGGACTAGATGGCAAAGGGGGATAATCACACATATCATGCACATTATCATAAGCAGCATCATTATTATCAGACAGTGTGACGTCCAATACAGAGTGTGAAACCCCTCCAACCCCCGACCCCATGGGCACAGCATCCCCAGCCACAGTCTGTGCTTCAGCCTCAGCCTCGGCCTCATCAGCACAAACCGTCTCACAAATACTGTCCTGCTCCTGTGTGGGGCATTCTGGGACCTGTGGTGCCTCTGCTGGAGTCTGCAGTGTGTGCTCCTGTTCACACTCGGCTGTCTCATCAGCACAAACAGTCTCACATATACTGTCCTGCTCCTGTGTGGGGCACTCTGGGACCTGTGGTGCCTCTGCTGCAGTCTGAAGTGCATGCTCCTGTTCACACTGAGCTGCCTGCTGCTGCAGCTGTTTTCCCTCCTGGAAGCAGAAGCGGGCAGCCTGTAACACTGGCCGTGTCCGCTGCTGGGGGGTCCCGTCCTGAACATCAGGGGTCCTGGCCTCTACAGCACAGTCCTGCTTATAGGAGGCGAACCGCTTGCGGTTCCTGTAGGTCTCTGCCAGGGGCCCCATGCTCTCCAGCACAGATTCAGTGTCCTGCACAACACTCGCCAGCTGTACACCCAGTGTGTTCAGTCTCAGGTCATAGGCGTCATTACTGGCAGGATTAGTGGTCTTTAGACTATAGATGAAGTCTACCTCCATTTGCAGCGCTTTTTTTTGCTGCTATAACTCACCCAGTTTTCGGACAAGTCCCGGTATCTCATCCGCTAGCTGCAGCTCGGGTGCACGCGCCGGCTCCACAGGCTTAGTCTTGACCAGGGGTACAGGGGTTTTGAATCCTGTCTTGTGCGGGTCCACCATAGATGGTTTTGTGGCCCCTTGGCTGGATGCAGGCTCCGCAGCAGGTTTATCGCTGCCACCTGACTGTGACCGTGTGCGTCCTGACCGCGCCATACTGCCATGCTGCTGTAGGTTCTCCTGCATTGTCTGCCTTTCCAAAGACGTCCGTCTCTGCCTGGAAGCTGAAGAGGTGATCTGCACAGCTGGGGCCGATCTCACCTGTGCACCTGGCAGGAGCTGCTTACTGACCGGGGAGCTACAAGGCTTCACATTCAGCTGGTTTCCATCACTCACCAACACTTTTCCTTCTGGCTTCTTTGCTGGAACTAGAGAAGGTTTTCCTCCCAAAACTTTACTCACAACTGTTTCTTTCTTCATAGAACTGCTGCAGCTTTGACTCGCTGCATTCACTGGACTCACAGCGGCTTTGGGATTAACATTCCCATTAGTAGAAGCCTGAGAGGCTAGTCCCAGTGTAGGCCGGGAAGCCTGGGCCTTGCCAGGGGAGCTTCCCCGCCCAGGGTGGCCCCTCCCTGGGCTTGCTCCAGACATCAGGAGAACCACTGACACACAACCTCACAGCTAGGAGGCAGTATTATAGTAGTTATATTCTTGTACATAGGAGCAGTATTATAGTAGTTATATTCTTGTACATAGGAGCAGTATTTTAGTAGTTATATTCTTGTACATAGGGGACAGTATTATAGTAGTTATATTCTTGTACATAGGGGGCAGTATTATAGTAGTTATATTCATGTACATAGGGGACAGTATTATAGTAGTTATATTCTTGTACATAGGGGGCAGTATTATAGTAGTTATATTCTTGTACATAGGGGCAGTATTATAGTAGTTATATTCTTGTACATAGGGGGCAGTATTATAGTAGTTATATTCTTGTACATAGGGGGCAGTATTATAGTAGTTATATTCTTGTACATAGGGGGCAGTATTATAGTAGTTATATTCTTGTACATAGGGGGCAGTATTATAGCAGTTATATTCTTGTACATAGGAGCAGTATTATAGTAGTTATATTCTTGTACATAGGAGGCGTATTATAGTAGTTATATTCTTGTACATAGGAGCAGTATTATAGTAGTTATATTCTTGTACATAGGAGCAGTATTATAGTAGTTATATTGTACATAGGGGCAGTATAATAGTAGTTATATTCTTGTACATAGGAGCAGTATTATAGTAGTTATATTCTTGTACATAGGGGCAGTATTATAGTAGTTATATTCTTGTACATAGGGGCAGTATTATAGTAGTTATATTCTTGTACATTGGGGCAGTATTATAGTAGTTATATTCTTGTACATAGGAGGCGTATTATAGTAGTTATATTCTTGTACATAGGGGCAGTATTATAGTAGTTATATTCTTGTACATAGGAGCAGTACAATAGTAGTTAAATTCTTGTACATAGGAGCAGTATTATAGTAGTTATATTCTTGTACATAGGGGCAGTATGATAGTAGTTATATTCCTGTACATAGGAGCAGTACTATAGTAGTTATATTCTTGTACATAGTGTGATAAAACACTCCGGGATCGCCTTTGCTGGGGTCAAAGGTCACGTGCGTTCCGCATGAAACTGAGGCGCAGAGCTGGGATTCGTGTATAACTGACCCTGGGTCAGGTTTATTAATAGAGAAAGCAATGCAAAAGGAAATAAAACATAAAACAAATCCTTGCCTGTCCGGCACTAACTAAACAATGGACAACCTAATTACCAACTGGCGGGCTTCTCCCGTCCAGCCAAACCACAGTTGCAGTGGGCACTGCTTCCACTCACGTGTGTCTCTCACACAGACAGGCTCTCTGTGTTCCCAGGCTGAGACACTCACACAACCACCTGGCATCCTTTTATATCCACCTCCCATTATTCATTAGTAAGCAGGTGCGATACTGACCAGACTAGGCCACATAGGAAAGGAATCTGGGCGAGATATACCTGCCCTCATCCATTATTCCCACATGATTCTCACATATCCCCCCCCTCTGCTCAGACCACTCCGGTCGAGCAATGACACCCGCCAAACAGTGCACTCGGGACAGGGCATCTGCGTTTCCCATCTGTACCCCTGGGCGGTGCTCCACCGTAAAAGTGTAGGCCTGCAGGGCAAGGAACCACCGGGTCACCCGGCTATTCCGTTCCTTGTGCAAGTGCATCCACTTGAGAGAGGCATGGTCAGTGATCAGCCTGAACTTTCGGCCCACCAGGTAATATTTGAGGGCCTCTAGAGCCCACTTAATGGCGAGGCACTCTTTTTCTACGACTGCATACCTTTGCTCGTGTTTATTCAGCTTCCTGCTGAGATAGAGGACTGGGTGTTCCACTCCGTCCCTCACTTGTGAGAGTACAGCCCCGATACCGGTATCAGAGGCATCCGTTTGTACCACAAACTCACTGCGGAAGTCCGGAGTCACCAGTACGGGCTGAGAGCAAAGTGCCCGTTTTAGGCTATGGAAGGCTTCTTCAGCCGCTAAACTCCATTTAATCATGACGGAGTCTTTCCCTTTTGTAAGATCCGTCAGGGGGGTAGCGATGGCTGCAAAATTGGGTATGAACCGGCGATAATAGCCGGCGATCCCCAGGAAGGCTTGCACCTGCTTCTTGTTGACAGGTTGTGGCCAGTCCTGAACCGCCTGAATCTTATCAACCTGGGGTTTAACAACACCCCTCCCAATTACATACCCCAAATACCGGGCTTCTTCTAGCCCGATGTGACATTTCTTGGGGTTCGCGGTTAGACCTGCCTCCCACAGGTCGTCAATCACAGCTTGTACTTTCTGGAGATGAGTCTCCCAGTCCAAGCTGTAAATGACAATGTCATCCAAATAGGCCGAAGCATACCGCCTATGTGGCCTCAAGACTCGATCCATCAGTCTCTGGAAGGTCGCCGGTGCTCCGTGCAGTCCAAACGGCATATACACATACTGAAATAAACCTTCCGGTGTAGCAAATGCTGTCTTTTCTCTGGCAGCCTCCACCAGAGGGATCTGCCAATACCCCTTTGTTAGGTCTAGGGTCGTAATATACCGGGCTTTTCCTAACCGATCTATTAACTCGTCGACCCGGGGCATGGGGTAGGCATCAAATTTTGAGACCGCATTCAGTTTCCTGAAGTCATTGCAGAACCGGATGGTGCCGTCCGGTTTAGGAATTAGCACAATCGGGCTGGACCACGCACTGTGCGATTCCTCAATGACTCCTAACTCTAACATTGCCTTCACTTCTCGGGAAACGGCTTCACGGCGCGCTTCCGGGATTCGGCAGGGCTTTACGTGAACTGTGACACCAGGTTCCGTTACGATGTCATGTTTCATTAGCATAGTCTGCCCGGGTTTTTCTGAGAAAAACTTTTGGTTGTGAAGTAGAAACTGCCTGACTTCCGTCTTTTGCCGCTCTGAGAGAGTCTCTGCAACCCGTACCTCCGGTACGGTATGCGAGCAGACAGGACGGGCCAGCTCCGCTGACAAGGCAGACCGATCCTTCCAGGGCTTTATCAGATTTACATGATAAATCTGTTCAGGTTTACGTTTACCTGCCTGGTATACTTTGTAGTTTACTTCACCAACTCTTTCCTTGATCTCAAAGGGGCCCTGCCACTTTGCCAGGAACTTACTGTCCACCGTGGGGACCAGGATAAACACCCTATCTCCGGGTGCAAACGTACGGATATTGGCGCCCCTATCATAGATTCTTTTTTGGGCTCCTTGAGCCTGTATCATGTGTTCTTTGACGATAGGCATAACAGCCGCAATACGGTCCTGCATTTGTGTGACGTGATCTATCACTGTTTTAAACGGAGTGACCTAACCCTCCCAGGTTTCTTTTGCAACGTCTAACAGTCCGCGAGGACGTCGGGCGTACAATAACTCGAAAGGCGAGAATCCCGTGGAAGACTGGGGTACTTCCCTGATGGCAAAAAGCAAATACGGAAGTAAATAGTCCCAGTTCTTCCCATCCTTGTCTATCACCTTTCTCAGCATCTGCTTCAGAGTTTTATTGAACCGTTCGACCAACCCGTCTGTTTGAGGGTGATACACGGATGTGCGTAACGGTTCAATTTGTAACAACCGGCAGAGCTCCTTCATTACCCTGGACATAAAGGGGGTCCCCTGGTCGGTGAGTATCTGTTTTGGTATACCGACCCGACTAAGCACATGCACCAGTTCCTTGGCAATCGTCTTGGTGGCAGTGTTACGCAAAGGGATGGCCTCCGGGTAACGAGTGGCATAATCCAAGATGACCAGGATATGTTGGTGTCCACGTGCAGACCGTGGAAGGGGCCCAACTAAATCCATCCCAATCCTCTCAAACGGGACTTCAATAATAGGTAGGGGTACCAAAGGGCTACAGAACCGGGGCTTAGGTGCAGAGGCTTGGCAGTCAGGACAAGACTCGCAATATACACGAATATCATGATGCATGCCTGGCCAAACAAAACAGTGTAATATCCTTTCGGTGGTTTTCTGGACTCCCAGGTGACCTCCCATCACATGTCCGTGGGCCAGGTCCAGCACCTGCCACCGGTAGGGTTTTGGCACGACTAATAGTTGCACCGTATCTTCCCCCTTTTTCTCTATCTGATAGAGTAAATCATTCTCCAGAACCATGTAAGGATATGCCAGCCTAGAGCCAGGTTCAACGGGTACCCCATTTATCACTTTTACATTTGTCCTAAGGGGGTTTTACACTAAGCGATATCGCTAGCAATATCGCTAAAACGTCACTGGTTTTGTGACGTTATAGCGATATTGCTAGCGATATCGCTATGTGTGATACTTACCAGCGACCGGCTCCCCTGCTGTCCATCGCTGATCGCGCGAGAATGTCCGGCTCCATTTCTCGTCGGGCGCTTCCTGCTGAGACTTCCTGCTGTGACGACGAGCGACGCGTGGACGCGGGCGGGAGGACACCAGGATCGCTGTGTGTGAAAGGTAAGTATCGTGCGCTGCGTCGCTGCTGAATCGCTGTGAGGTCTTTCTGTATGAAAGCTCACTAGCGATCATTTAGCGATGCACCAGCGATCCTGTCCGGGTGGGATCGCTGGTCGGATCGCTGGTGTATCGCTAAATGTAAAAGGGCCTCTAGCCTGAGAAAGGGTAGGATCCTTTATTTGCTCGCTTTGGAAGTCATCTTTCTGAACTTCCAAATCCGGCAAACGGGGAGGTGGACGGCTGTCGGCCTCCTCCTCTTCCCCGGTCTCCTCTGTATCACCCGCCATGACTGAAAACGGGAACTGTAGGTCATTTCCAGCAGACTCTTCCCCCGAGTCTTCCGGGGAGACCTCTTCCAGGGGTTCGGGACCCACACGCGCCCTGGGAGAAGAATCATGTACACTATTACCCGAGGGCATCAACTGATTCTCCCACAATTGCCAGAAGTGGGGAAAATCCCGGCCCAGGATAACATCATGCAATAACGCCGGGACGAGTCCCACTTTATGTTGCACAGACCCATAGGAAGTAGTAATGCATATGACCGCTGTGAGGTACGAACAGGTGTCTCCATGCACACACGTTACAGAAAATTTGTCTGATGGTCCAGTCGGGGCTGACACCAGACTGGCCTTCACCAGAGTCACCACACTTCCCGAGTCTAACAATGCCACCACATTTTTGCCATCAACAGTTAAATCACATAAGTGTTTTTCCACATCCTTTTGACCGGCATTCACACTCACTACCCGTGCAACCATAGACATGCGGTTTTTAGAGTCTGTGACGTCGCACTGCATGGGTTCAGTAGTGAGCGGACAGTTCGCAGCAATATGTCCCATCTCTTGGCAGCGGAAACACCTAACGGGCTCCTTGCTTAGACCATAGTTCGTTACTCTCGGCCTCGCAGTGCGGGCAGTCCCATTTTCCTCCCCCACTGTCTTAGGGATTTTTCCATCTCCCCTATTCCCTGGAACAGTCTTACCGGTTCCACGTGGAGATGATGAAGAACGAGGTGGGGTAGCGTCGTCTCGGAGTCCTTCCGCCACGGAGTAACGTTCAACCAGATCCACCAGTTGATCTGCTGTCGTAGGATTTCCATGGCTTACCCACTTCCTCAGGGCTGGCGGTAGAGCTCTCAGGTACTTGTCCATGACGACTCTCTGGATTATCTCTGGCGCTGTCAACACCTCGGGTTGTAGCCACTTCTTCGTCACGTGGATCAGGTCGAACATCTGTGACCGCGGTGGTTTATCCGGCTGATAAGTCCATTGATGCACTCTCTGTGCACGGACAGCGGTCGTCACTCCCAGCCGGGCCAAGATCTCGGCTTTCAATTTGTCAAAGTCCTGCGCGGCTTCAGGCTCTAAGTCATAATAAGCCTTTTGGGCCTCACCGGAAAGAAACGGGGCAATCAGGCCGGCCCATCGTGCCTTCGGCCATTTTTCTCGTACCGCTGTCCGTTCAAACGTGGTCAGGTTGTCACGTCCGCCATGTCTGTTTGTCTCAAGAACTCCTGGAGCGATGTGCATGCGCATGTTTTGTCTGCTGTCCTGCATGTTCGCTAGAGCTGTGTGCAGACTCACCTCATGTCTGAGCTGCAGGATCCCTGCGTTTCTGCTCTGCCTTCTGTGATCTTCTCGTCATGTCTGGAGTCCTTGATCATGTGATGTTTCTTAAGATCCTGCACTGTCTGGTTCTGCAATCATCTCGTCATGTCTAGAATCCCGGATCATGTGTTCTTCCTAGGATCCTGCACTGGTTGGTTCGGTGATCATCTCGTCATGTCTGAAACCCTGATCATGTGACGTTTCCTAAGATGCTGCACTGTCTGGTTCTGCTATCATCTCATCATGTCTAGAATCCCGGAAGTTCTCCTCTGGTCCTGACCTGGAGGAGGAGGTGCTATGCCCTATATCAGGCCGCCTCTTCCTATGCTCAGGGCCTGATTATTGTGTTGCTTCCCTGCAAGGCTCTGGGTCTGTGGGGTTGCTCCCTCTATTCTGTGCCCTTGGACTTTGCTCTGTAGTGCGTCTCTGCACACGCTCCGTGCTCGTATTCCGCCTCTTGTCTTGTGCCATGTCTTGTGTTGTCTCTCATGCCATGTTTGTCTTTGCCTTGTAGTCCTTCTGCTGTTCTTTGTCTTAGTCTGTTTTGCTATGTCTCGCCTTAGCTATGCTTTGACTTGTAGTCCTCCCTGTGTTCTCTGCCTTGCTATTCCTTGCTTTGTGTTCCTCCCTATGGTCTCAGTCTTTGCTTGCTCTGCCTCGCTCTCTCCTATGGTGCTCTGTAGTGCTCCCTGGCACACGCACCATTTCTCCTCTCCTTAGTGCTCGTTTCTATGTCTAGTCCCAAGGTTCTCCCTTGGCCTGGCTCTGGGCTTCGCCTACGCTCCGCTGCTAGACTCTTTCCTATTATGCTCTCTTGCACGTTTCTAGGCTAGTCCCAAGGTTCCCCCTTGGCCCGGCTCTGGGCTTCGGCCTACGCTCCGCTGCTAGCTCTGTTCTTGCTCTGATCTGCTTCCGTTCCTGGTTCTGTACTCTGCTTAAGCCCTGCCTTGTTTCTCGTCTTGTCTTCCCCTGGCTCTGTTTCTGCCTGTATTCTTTGCCTTGTTCCCTGCCTTGTCCTTGCATTGAACCCCGGCGTGGGTTCCCCTTGGCCGTCTCCTGTGCCGTGGTAAGTGCCACGTGTTTGTGTACAGCCGTGTGTACTGGCCAGTGTGGCGTGCCCCCTGCGTGGCTCCTAGCATGCAGCCCTTCCTTGTGCCCTGGCGTGGCTCCTAGCACGCACCCTGCCTTGAACCCTGGCGTGGCTACTAGCACGCACCCTGCCCTGAACCTGGCGTGGCTCCTAGCACGAAGGTTCCTTTGCCCCCTCCTGTGCCTTAGTCGTGCCTCGTGCTGGCGTTACAGCCGTGTGCATTGGCCAGTGAGGTGTGCGTCCCTGCGTGGCTCCTAGCACGCAGCCCTTCCTTGTGCCCTGGCGTGGCTCCTAGCACGCACCCTGCTCTGAACCCTGGCGTGTCTCTACACGCACTCTGTCTTGTGCCTTGGCGTGTCTCTACACGCACTCTGTCTTGTGCCTTGGCGTGTCTCTACACGCACTCTGTCTTGTGCCTTGGCGTGTCTCTACACGCACTCTGTCTTGTGCCTTGGCGTGTCTCTACACGCACTCTGTCTTGTGCCTTGGCGTGTCTCTACACGCACTCTGTCTTGTGCCTTGGCGTGTCTCTACACGCACTCTGTCTTGTGCCTTGGCGTGTCTCTACACGCACTCTGTCTTGTGCCTTGGCGTGTCTCTACATGCACTCTGTCTTGTGCCTTGGCATGTCTCTACACGCACTCTGTCTTGTGCCTTGGCGTGTCTCTACACGCACTCTGTCTTGTACCTTGGCGTGTCTCTACACGCACTCTGTCTTGTACCTTGGCGTGTCCCCTACACACGCACCTCGCTTTGAACCCTGGCGTGTCCCCTACACACGCACCTTGCCTTGCACCTAGTCTTGAACCCTGGTGTGTCCCCTACACACGCACCTAGCCTTGGACCCTGGCGTGTCCCCTACACACGCACCTAGCCTTGGACCTTGGCGTGTTCCCTAAACACGCACCCTGCTTGGATATCTGTCGTGC